>NC_080189.1:178386161-179011161 GCF_030028045.1 Hippopotamus amphibius kiboko
TTGAAAACTGTTAGCATTTGCAAATGTCAATTTTATTTTTAATGTATTTTTAACATATCCTCATAAGGAAAGCTCCTCCAGATTTCAGTCAATTACAATATCACTCCTTGGATCTTTCATGCCCTTCATAATATGACAACCAGAACAACACATAAAATCCTAAAAGCACAAAAAATAATTAAGGAAGAGAAATACAACAGAGACATATTTAAATACTACAGTTTTCATTACTCCCACCGAGAATTTATAAGAGTCACATTTTGAGAACTAGGTAATGCCTAACTCAACAGATTACTTACAGCTTTATCTAAGTGCTCTTATATCACTACTTCCCCTAAAGACTTCAAGTAGTTCAGGCCTACCAATCTAATTCAGGTCAGATAAAAGCAAAAGCACAGCCTATCACTTCTACGTCACAGACTGTCTTAGCTCAGGGAAATCAGAAACAGCATGTCCCAGAGAGCATGTCCTAAAGGTCATGAGATTTGTATTTCATCTCACATTTGGACTCCTAAGTTTCATGAATTTACAAGCTACTTTTTCACCTCACTCCACAAAGAGATATCTTTCCAAAATCCTACTAAATGAAAGGTACACCGAAAGGTATTTTCCATGTCAATGTAACTGATCACTAAAGAATCTTGAAACCACACTGAATGCCATTTTACAGACTCAGGGACAATAAATGACTCACTTGAAGTCACATCGCTTACAATTAGTGGAGCCAGTACTCAAAACCCAGGTGTGATTTAATTTCATAACCTGAGAAATAAGTTGTCTCTATTATAACTGTTCGAAGAACCACTTGGTAATCTTTAACCTTATTAAAGGCTATATTTAATAAGGATATTTTAATATGAATTGAATTAGTTATATTTATTTAAAAATCTAATTTATATAGGCTCACTTCCACCAACTTAGATCAAAAAGGCTGTTTGTGTGTGCACGTCTTAATGAAACTTGAAATAGTAACCCCTTCAAAAAGAGACAAATCTCAAAATCATAAACATCTTCTCAGGAACTGACACCCACTTTCAAAACTAGAGGGTGTTTCCTATTATTTTAAAGTAGGTTGTAAGATACTGAATCCTGTAAATAAATAAATGTTCTTTCAAAGCATCATGTGGGACATGAGGGTCAGAACAACAAAGTGCACACATGGACAGAAAAGAACAGTGATTTCCTGTCTGAGTTCCCCATCCTTGTCAACATCAGCAAACAGGACGCACCCATGCTTACGCACTATTCCCTCTTAAGGCAGAAACACCTCCATCTGTTACTCTCTGTGGAAATAACGTTAGATTCTTGCATTTGAAAATGACTGTTCTGATAAGGAATTCTTAGTCTTGCTCTTTCCTTTTAATAGCCAGTTGTTCTCTTAAACAGAGACTATCTGCAAGGTACTGTGAGACTGAAGGCCTAAAACTGTCAGAGCAGGTCTCATTAAAGCCAAGTCAATACTAAGTGCATACCTGTCTAAAACCACCAAGTCAGTTGCAGTTTCAGCATTACTCTTAAGAATTTTCTCCAGTTTCTGAATCTTTTCTTCCAATTCCTCTGGATCACATCTCCCATTTAAAATGGAAGCAGTTAGTCCCAAAATACGAGGACATGATGGACAATCTTCACAGAGCTAACATAACAAAAGACACTGACAGTAAGGAATTCATTTTGCAAGGCCCTAACCAAACAGACAGCATCCTAACAAAACATGTCAAAAAGACCTAAGAAATACTAAAATTATCACGTATGGAATTACTATAGCTTATTTAAAAGATCAGTTTATTGAAAAAGAACATTTAAATATGCCATGATGGATTATGTAATTCACATGATAAATCATACAATTTATCGGTTTATATTGTTTAAATTTTTACTACAGATTTAGAAGTTGCAATAAATTTATTATAGTTTAATATTACAAGTTATAGATTTAAATGAACATTAATTTAATATACATTCATTCATTCATTCCTACACTGGAACCAAGTTCCCAAAACAGGTAACAAATACTGCTTTTGATATATAAAAACACTGCTTATACTCAGTAAACTGACCTGCATTATTAAGTGATAAAATCTAAAAACTCACCTTCATAATTTCTCGGTAGGGGTGGTCTAAGATTGCAAGATGACACTCATCAAACACCAAAAGGTTAATGTCTGACAGCGATAAGTAACCATTTTTCAAAACATTCAAGGCGATATAGCAAGTCATAACGAGAACCTAAAACAAAACTGGTATCAGTATACAACACATGCCATCCACCTGCCTGGATACGCTTCTAGGAAATCAGATATGGAACCACTGTATTTTGGGCGAAGATTAAGAAACTCATCAGTAAAAATTAAAACCAAAATTCCCGATGTAATAAAGCTCACACTTGAGAACCAAGATATAAAATCAGGAAAACATGGAAGGGACAAGAAAAAAAATCTTGATAACGGACACCATGTTTTCATGATAAATCTACTAAGTCTACTTCAGGTTTTAAGGTTCCGACAGCCAAAATTTGACTGATGAGACCTGTCAGTTTTATCAGATCACAAACAATTCACAAATTTTGTTTCCATCAAACTGACAGGTTTTTTGGAAGAACATATGGATTACTTCGTTCTTTTTATAGCCTATCATTCTGTGGATTTTAAGTGCTTTATTAATGAGGGTTAACCCAATATGTAAGACATACTAGCAGACTGGGGACTGCTTGAGGTTAGTTAGAAAGCATCTCTTAACCACTGCAGATCCACCAACACACGAATGGCCCTTAACACGTAGAAACATCTATGAGAACGTCTCCATCAAAGACACTAAGATCTCAACCAAGAAATGACTCCAGTTTCAAAACATTTAACTCAAGAGTAAACTTTCCAAAAGCAAGTTATCTGCAAGATGAAAACAGGACATAGGAATTTGTGTTTTTCAAGCAAGTAAATCATACTGTAAAACTGTGTCTTTTCTATGGAGTAAGAGCAACACAAGTTAGTAATTTATTTGGCTTTAGGATGAGATTATAGTAAGAAAATGCAGTAGGACTAGTTTCTAGGCTGACAAAGTACAGGAAAGTAGAGTTTTCAAACCTAATTGAGACAACCAAGACTGCGGGTCATCTTATAAACCAAGGACTTGCACAGATTTATTAACTGAAATTTCTCTACAAGTCTTACCTGGTGCTTAGTAAACTCTTGGTTCCATATCTCTTTTGTCCAAGATGCACTTACTTCCAGGTTTGAGTATTCCCCAACCTTGAGATCTGAGTGAGTTCTGACAGCTGACACTTGTTGAGCAACCTGGTTTGCTGATTACAAATACAATACTCTGTGTAAATACAGGAACTCTTTCCTAGCTGGCCCTCTGGACTATTAACAATTTAACAGTTAAGGAAATCCTTACTATTATATATTACACCTAACCATCAATTTTTTTAGACCGTCAACTTAAAATCATATTTTCAGTTATCTCCAAAACACACTTATTAGACTCACCACCCCGCCCTCTGCCATTCACTTCAGAGAGTCCTATACCACCTTCCTTCTTTAAAGGTGACTTTCCCCAATCCAAGAATATAATTTCTAGGTTGGAACGGCAACTACTCCAGATCCACCCCTCCTGTTTTCTTCAATAAAATCAGATTGTATCACCAAGAAATAAGACAGACTACTATGTATTTAAAGCACATGAGAACACCACATGATGAGACAATCTTTAAAAAAAAAGTGACATGGTTATATGTCAGTTTATGTTCACATTTTATACTTTTTATATTAATATATACCCCAAATACAAAAAAACAAGTACTTTAAACTCTTACTGAATATCTAACTTTTAAGAAGCATCTACCTTTCTTTCTACAACTGGTATAGCAAGATCATAAATCAAAAAGTTATCTTTCATAATCAAGCACCTTTTGATATACTTTATGAAGCTAAAACATCAAAAACAAAAATAATTAACTACTTAGATCAGATTATATTCCAAAAGTAATCCTTCAAAAGAAATGCAGACTCAGAATTAAATGTAATTACATATAAGAAAAAAGCTGAAGTTTAACACCTATGAAATAAGGTAACTAACATTTAAGAGAAATATTATAAAGTTAAGAAATAGGACAATGATATTTCTACTTCAACAAGCACATTATCTGTCAACCTCTCTATACTTTCAGGACTTTAACTTAATACCCATGGAAAAAAATCTGCTTAACCATAAAATCTCATCCAATTTCCTCCACACAATTTGATACAATAATTTTTTATTACCAGAGTTGACCAAGAACACCGTCCTTTTGCCATTTCTGTTGAAGTCTCCCCTGATCTGATAGGACAGCTCTTTAGTGAGTAGTACTGCAATAAACGTCTTCCCTGAGCCAGTGTTTAAACAGACTATGGTATTATGATCCAGAGCTGCTTCAAGCAGTTCAACCTAGAAATACAGTGGGAAAAAAAGATTATACACTTCTCATCTAAGTACAGAATTTAGAAAATTGGATTTTGTTTTAATTCAGAAAATTTCACTGTATTCTAAAATCTTCCTCCAATAAACCTGCCCTTTCAAAAAGCATACATTCTACATCTTTATATAAGAATAATAATCAGAGGCATTAAAATACCGGTTACACATAGCTGTGCTATGTAAACGTGTTGAAATGGCATTTACAATTTCTTTAAGAATTATCTTCACAGGGACAGAAAATTTCTCTAGAATACTATGAACAACTGAAATGACTATCACCATAGTTCTGCCAGTCCATGGTTGTTCAAACCAATCTCAATTCCTACCCAGATCATGAGGACAGACACACCCAAACAGATACTAAGGAACAGTGAGGTTTTCACAGAGAAAAAATATAAATTTCACCAATAAAACTAAAAAATCATTTACTCAGCAGATGTTAGAAAAGAAAAGGACTATTAAGAACAAAAGTATCTGGAATGAGAAAATTAATCAGAAGAGGAAAGCTTGAAAAGGTAAAGGAGTTTTATTTAAGTTGTGTCAACTATATGCTAATTTATTCCATTTTAGTGAAAATGCTCCAGTATTAGTGTTCTCATTAGTACCTGATATTTTCTTGGCGTATAAATGTTATCATGAATTGCTTCTTGTTGCCATGGCAGTCCAAAGAAAGGACCCATTGGTGAGGAAGCAGGGGTCATGAGCTGCAGGCCTGCCATGCTGAGGGGTTGCAAAGCAGGGCTTTTCATTCATCCAGTGTTTCTTTCATTGCATTTTTGTTCTAGCACAGCTTACTACAAAAGGGAAAAAGAATACCATTACACAACCATGCAGGGTTAAAAACAAAAGAAAGCACAGAAACAAGAGAAACATCAGAATATCATTCCTATGGGCCTTTTCAAATTCTTCCTGTAATTGTTTTAGCTTTTTCTTCATCTAAGAGGATCATTTTAAAAGTCAAGCATTCTGTACTCGTCAACCCAGCAATTCTACACCTAGAAACCTGTCTAAAAGAATTAGGCAGCTGCGCAGAAAGGTAGACACGTGAATATTCATTGCTGCATTATTACTTAAGAACAAGAAATCACCTTAAAATATATTAATCAAAAATTAGCTAAGTAAATTATGGTCTAGTATTAAAATGGAATACTTTAAATCCATAAGATAATACAGATCAATATTTACTGATATAGAACTATGTCCATAATATACCTTTAAAAGAAAATATGTACAGTATGATGCCCTTTACATGTGTATATATACAAAACACGTAAATACATACGTAAATATACTTCAAACATTCTTTGTAAATTCTATGATGCTATTACTGACAAAATAATGAGAAAACTGTATAGAACGTACTTCGCGCTGTGCCTGCACACAGGAAGGATTCAAATCCCTGCCAACATTTGGTCATTTTATCAAAGGACCATAAACACAGAAGGTCATTCTTCTCAATTGACAACCTATCACAACTGCACAGCTGATCAATTACTTACATATGTATCTTTAAAATTATTCACATCCTAGATAAATTAAAACAAGGCAACACTATTCTGTGAAATAAAAGTTACTTCATGGTATCTAAGCACTCTTCTATATTTCATATACTCTTCCCCAAAAATAAATCTGATTATGTAAAATGAGACAATAATAATTCAGTCTTTTTAAAATTCCTAACCTGCAGATAGAGGATTAGGGTTTCAGATCTCTACGTGAAAGTCCATCATCAGCAGAATTTACTTGCCCTGTAGAAGGGAATTTTCTCCCTTGTACTGTTTTGCAGCGTTCACTGTTGTTACTCTACAAAACTGGAAAGAAAGAATCCCCACTCTTTGTTCCTTGACAAGAACTCTGAATCTCCTGACATGTTAAATTTATAACCATGGTACAACACAGTGACTTAAATTGCTGCATCTAATCCAACAAGAAGTCTCAAGAGTAGAGTCTCTTTCATGCACAGGCATAACACCAAATTCTGACTTCAGAGCTTAATTCAGTTGACAAGAATTCAACATCCAGCTAATACAAGCAGGCTCTCAAATAAATGGTAGAGAGGCAAATGGCTACAAGGCCAAGGACCTCAGCAAGGCAGGCGTGTCCATGGACCAGAATGCACAGCCATTCTCATCACCCCTCCCAGAGGAAGATGGCAAGCACAGCATCCCAGAGAACATTACGAAAAACTATCAAGTCATTATTTTGCCTGGGTCAAACAAAACTATGTTTTTCATGAGAAATAATGCCCTCACTCTCTACTGAACCAAAGTCCCAACAACCTTTCCTTTTATCCCTTTTATACTCAGCATTCACTTCTCTCAATTCTGCAGGAGCACAGCATAAACACCCTCAGGTTGATCATTCAAGCTTCTTACCACTGCTGCAGAGAACCTGAAGCAGAAGGCTATCTTACCTAATCTCCTGAGATCCAGCAGGTCACACTGAAGGCCCAAGGCTGAGATCTGCAGGCACTTCCCACCTGGCTACCATTCTTAGGATATCTCTATACGGTCCTCCTTATCTGCAGGGTCCACAACTGCAGGTCCAATCTATCCTTGGTTGGATGAATCCATGGATACAGAGGGCCAAGTGTACTATGCAAGGGCCGTGAGCATCCACGGACTTTGGTATCCACAGGGGACCTGGAACCAATCCCTGTGGGTACTGAGCGACAACTGTACTTCTCCTTCATTACTCCAGGCTGCTTACTGGTAGAATGATTTATCATTAAGCCTGACGCCTCACTTTTCACCCAACCCAAATGTTAATCCAAGACCAAACAAAGACATGGTGGAAGGGATCAGGAAAGAATTCTAAAGCCTGGTGGTAGATGGAAATTTTCAAAGAAGAAAAGAGGGCAGCAATGTAAATCCCCAAGCACACTTCCTCTGCCTCCAGAAACCATGTACAGCAGGAACCCTTCTTCTTACCACTGTCGCCACTTCTTCTCATGTAGACAACATTAGCAATAACGACAGTGCCAGAAAATAGTCTAGAAAACAATCTAAAAGATAGTCTAAAAAATAGTCTAAATATTTATTTTAAAATTTATTATAGACTACATAAAAGTAGTTTAAAAAATAAAGTATTTTTAGAATAATCAAAAAATAGAAGAATGTTCTGTTTTTTTAAGGGGGAACTATGTTCTTCAAAATTATCAGTATCAATACAAAGAAAAACTATGAAAGCGTTCCAAATTAAAGAAGACTATAGAGACGTGACAACTAAACATAGTAACCAACCTCAGACTGGACCCTTTCCTGCAGAGCAATGCCAGAAAGGCCATTACGGAGTCCACTGATGGGGCTGTAGACGCAGCAATATTACATTCATTGAGTTGATAACTGCACCATGACTATGTAGGGGAGTATCCTTATTCTTGGGAAATATACAGTGAAGTATTCAGGAGTAAAAGGGCCATGATGTATGCAACTTATTCTCAAATGGTTCAGAAAAAGAAACTACACCTAGATATGGAGAGAGAATGGGTGCCACTGATAAAGCAAATGAGACAAAACAGGTAAAGCACGTAATCTTTGTCCTAATCGTATTCTTTTCTATAAGTTTGAAATTACTTTCAAACAAAGAGTTTTAAAAAGTAAATAATTAAATATGACCAATTAGACTAGGATTTCTTTGAGTATAGGAGCTGTATGTCTCACACATATTTCTATCATCTACCGAACCGTATCACACCCCAGACAGGGCAAATAAGCAATGCAAGTTTGGAGAATGAAAACATGGTCCATGTGCATGACATAAAATCAGCTTCTCTTTGCCTTTCATTACTTACATCACATTGCATATATTCACAGAGACACCCACATACATGACATTCTTTACTGGCACACAAACATGCTCCATGAGAACAAGATGCCTGTCTCGTTCTTTGCAGCTCTTAAACTTCCTGGTACAATGTACCACATATGCATGTAAATAAATATCTGATGAACTGAATCAGAGACTCATGAATGTCTACACAATAACGCACAGAACAGAATCACAGACAGTTCAAAAAATATTTCTACAGCACTTGGTCTGGAAACCCACACCCACCCCACTCCTCCACACCCTGAAAGGAGGATGCAGGAGAGAAAATATGCAAGGAAATGGAGGATGGCAACTGAACCCTCCCTATTACATTTCCATAAGATCATAATATTTAAATTAATTTTCATTCATTTAGTACACAGTGACTGGCTCCAGTGATATACTATTTATTTGTGGAAAGCAAATCCAACATTAAAAAACTCAACAAGTAATCCAATAATGTGAAAACTGAAGAAACCTATAATTTTGCTAATTTTCGCATGTTTAAATAGATTTTTCTTTCTTAACTTGGCCTTAATGAAAAGCTCAGAGGCCCTACTGGTAAGTAAAAGTTCTATCGTTTCATAGATTAACTGACTACGGTTGACTGCTTCCGCAGAGCCACGTAACTAGTTTCCAATCACAGATTTTAAATTTCTGGTCAAACAATTAACACTCATGAAAGTGGTGAGGTTGTTTCATAGCTTCCGTATGATTCATTTAGAAATAACTTAGTAAAACACATGAATAACTCTCTTCCTCTTTCCACACAGGATAAAGCTCAGATTTACCGTCTTAATGTTTGAGATCCCTGTGTTGCTGTTGTCTGAACTGCATTTTGACATTGTGATAGCAGTTTATTGGAAAATCACAGCATACCCAAGCTTCTGCTCTAAAAATAAATGCAAAAATAGCCACGTTTAAGACTCCTGTACTTAAACTGAATATAAACACATCTATAAGAAAGCCCTATTGATATGAAAAGTTGAATAAAAGGCCATTATTTTGTATTAAAATTTAAACAAAAGACATTTGGGTTACTTTAGCATACTAAGTCTTATTCTAAAACAAAGAACAATAGAATGAGCTATAACAATACCATGCCTAATTCCCAAAGATTGGGGGGGATGGGGGGGAGTGGCCTAGAGAAAAGTTAGAGGAAAGATTTAAAAATAAATACAAGGAAATCAAACAAAGTACATAAATTCTAGTGATTAGGAAAACAGAATAAATAAATAAATAAAAGGACAGAGATGTGTTATTTCCTAAATTCATATATACAAAAGAAGTAAAGAAGGTCACCAGAAGAGGTACTTGGCTACGTAAACCATTGGGCAGTAAGTCTTCACCACATGTATGAAATCTATCAGCAATTTCAATTTCTCAAAGGAAACTAAGAATACAAACTCAAAGAACAATTAAATCTAACTAAACTCTTTTATAAAATTCATTTCTGAATAAAAAATTTAGGAACACAGTTCAACAATGTCAATATTGTGGAAAAATTTAAATTTGGGGGGGTCTTAAATAATCCTAAAAGAGATTATAAATCAAAATCAAAATCACAAGTCAAAAAGTAAGGAAGCAGAAAGTACTGAGATGAAAAGCTTAATTTAATCAACAAATGTTGATTTTCTTAGCTTTGATACCAGATTTCATTTATGCTCCTTAACTGCAATGCCTCTATTACCACAAGCTCAGCAAAAACAAATTGGCAGTGGTTTCTTCTCACTTATTTGTGTCTAGTCTAGTCTAGTCTATAGTGGTTTACAGGACATTCACATGGAGGTCTCATTTCATACACAAATTGGTTTTGCTAATAAGTTAATAAAGCAGAATGGGGAAACCTTAACACTACTTTAGTATGTACATATTTACCTCAAAATGCTGATTCTAAGTTCTTTCAGTTTCCAAGTCTGTATTAATTCATACCCTAGGTAACCTAAAAGCAATCAGAGAGAATATTTTAGAACATACAACTCATTTTTAAAAAACAACTTTAAGAAACTTCCTACTTGACAAAATTTTCATATTTAACTTATCAGAATAAGATCTCTGATAAAAACAATTTTTGTATTTACCTATTGGGAGTTAAGAAAACAGTATATGTATGAAAGAGATGCCCTTTAAAATTAGTATCATTATATTCTATTACAATTGAAAATTTTTAAAAGTTGTTAGTACAATCCAATTAGATATAAGGGAGAATTCCTGGAAGTAAATTACATTTCCCCCAGTAAAATCTGGCTTTGAAAATACTTAAAGGCTACAGTCAGTCAGACCATGCTTTACATAACTTATAACCCCCTCTCCAAATGACTCAGTTTGTGTTTTCTAAAACTACCTCATGCTTTGACTTTTAATTCCATTCGATACTGCCACCTAGTACGATACAAAGTCAATACACCAACTTTGCCCTATGTGTCACACTCGACATCTTTCCAATTCATACTCGCCTCTTTTCTAGAAATACCATAGCCAAAATAATAAGCTGATAATCCTTTAAAATGCAGTGCAACTCCACTATCACAAAATTACTGTTGAGTTATCCGAATTACTTCCCTAGCCATTCTGCATAAAGATACATTACCAAGTTAACATGCCAAGTACAATGACAACTTATGCTCACACTACAGAGCCAATAGGTCAAAAGTTCTCATTTTAATTGGTGACCACAATTTAAACTATATACAATGCAAACTCACGTTTCAAAGGCTGCTTTAAGGTGACTCTGAGAAAGACATGCCACATACCAGAGGCTCAGTCAAGTTCTAGTATAAACCAACCAACAAACTAATCAGCATCTAAATCCCCTACCTGGCTGTACACTTTCGGACAAGGGCTTGTAACGACAGACAGCAAACCCTCCTAGTCTGAAGTCTAAAAGCATCTAGAGCTTCCCGGTGCGTATTTTTAAAACTGGTAACAGAAAACTTCCAACTCATTCACTTTATTATGTGTCACAGATTCTGATACCACTAACTTTACAAACATTACTGTCCAGATTTAATTCCTACTCTCATGAAGCCCCAAATGTGCAACTACCATGAAGTCCCATAGTGAACACAAGAAAAAAACCACATACAATTTCAATATTGTGACATTAAAACACTGTCAAAAGGACTTCTGGAAGCTAACAGATAAAACTAAAAAAAGGTCTGAAGAGCTTTTAGTCCCTAGTAACAAATATGCAAAGGAGATCCAAGACATTAACAAAGCCTAAATGCTAAGAGCATCCTTGGCTATGGATATAAAATAACTGGTTTATAATACAGGTTGCTGATATAAGGGCAAATTAAAAATAAGCGGCTTAATTCTCCCACTTGAAAATAAAGGGAAGAGACTCCTTCCCCCTCCCTTTTTTTCAGAACTTCTTTTTCAGTCCTTTTCTGCTGTACTTGAATCTCTTTTAAAGCTAAACAAACCTCTAGCCAGTCTCACTTCCCAGGAACGCTTCCTTTAAGATATGTAATCATCAAGAAAGATAATGCCCAATCTCCCAGTTTCCTAGGATGGCCTAATTTGTCAACTGACTCCAAATTGCAAAACCTACCTCCAGTCATAAAGATACAAGAAAATTAGCAATTTTATCTTGAAAACAGGACTTAAAGTATTGTAACCACTTAGCTACACAAAAGAATAAGATTTCTATCTTTGCAATCTCTTTAGTGGATAGCCTAAGATACACATCACATTCTGGTTTCATGCTTACTCAATAAAATTGTTTCCTTCCCTTCTACCTTTTTGGAGAGATTTCCTGGGCTGGGAGGAGATTTTGTTTTTAATTATATTTCCCCAACGTTAGCTTAAAAAAAAAAAGTCCAATTCTCAAACAGTATTCATGCCAAATAACAAAATCCACTTCTTGAAACTTAAAATAGAAGAGAAATCCTAAAATTGGCTGCCCAACTGCACTGGAGAGAACAGTTTTAAAAATGAAGATAGAGCTTAAGTGGGCAAACTCCTTTTATTCCTAAAAAGGAATCTGCACACAGGAAGGATCCTAGGTGTTTACAAATAACTCCCACCAACCTCCCTTTTCTAAATTAAAGTTAGAGGAGAAAGAGAGTCGTCTGTTTTAAGTTAATTAATTCATAAGCCAAGTTGATGTTCTCACCTCTTAATAGTCTGGAACATATCCTCACTCCCTCCTCACTGAGGCCCTGTGATGTGGGAGGAACACTGGGTAAGGCCACTGGGGATGTATCAATAGAAAGCAGTCTTTTCTTTCTCTCTTTCTTTCTTTTTAAGTATCTTTCATTTAAAATCATCTGAATACTAGCAGAGTCCAGTATCAGGAAGACCAAGGTTTATCAGACTCCACTACCTCCCACTAAGATTGTTTCCTTGCCTGTAAAACAGAACACCTGACTATTATGAGAATTAAGTAATTAAATGCATATTAACCTTGGAGAAAAAGTGCTTGCACAGAAAATGTTCAATAAATGGTAGTTTTAAAGAAACCACACTACCATCTCTATCTACAACCACTGTTCTCATACAATTTTTAAGACTTCAAAGAACTCCTTAAAGAACCTAAAATGTTTTCTTAATCCTAAGGTTCAGTATAAAAAAAGTATTTTCCTAAAAAGTGAAGGTACTATACAAGATTTTATACAGTATTTTTAATCAGATGAACCTGAAAAACCATAAACCCCAAACTACCTAGTCATTATGAATTTACAGTAGAATGAAAATGCAAAAATTTAAATCACAAAACATGATACAAAATGTAAAATAAAATTAAAACAGCTTTGTGTCCACTAGTTCTCTTTAAAAGCAAAAACCAAAAATACTATGTGCTACTTCTGTTTGGCTCCGCAGACATCACTGAAAACATTACTTCACTTAGCTATATGTTAGGCAATGAAATGGTATACAGCTGGGCCAGTCGTCATCCTCATATCATCAAACAGACAAGTTCTGAAAATATAAAATATAAGCGAAAACAAAAAGACAGGAAATATTCAGAACACCCATGGTACAAAAGATAAATATTTCAAGGATTTATCAACCATTATTTGGTGAATACAGATTATGAAAAGACTAAGATCTAACCAAAGATTGAAAGATCAAAGAGAAAAGGGATATAATTTCAAGAATTTAAACACTGGAATTTTTAGTCTTAGGTAGTTAAATACACAACATAAGAGAAATATGTCCATTTTCACTTTTAATTGTCATATCTGTTATTATTAATTAGAAATCCTTGCATACTAATCCAGCCTACAACATTAACACAAACTACGTGCAGACATGCTCCCTTCAGCATTACCATTTATAATAGCAAAAAATGCCCCTCACACCTCCCCCAAAAGCTCTAAATGTCTAACAATGAATGAGGGAATGGTCTGGCAAACCATGGATGGCTCACTTTACATGATGCAGTTCAACTGAGCTATTAAATGACGACAGTTTATAATAAACAAAAACGCTTACATTATGGGATTCAACGAAAAAAAAATTTTTATTTACAGGAAGATCTGGTTGTGTTCTCAAGTTAAAAAATAAATAAAAGAAGAAAGGGAGGAAGTGAGGAATGGAGAGAAAGAAAATTCCCCCCAAAATTGAGGATGGGATTACTACCATAAGTAATTTCTTTTTCCTTAAAACGTCTCTGCATTTTAAAAGTCCCTACAATTTGCACATTTTATTATGTTTAGAATTAAACTCTTAAACTGAGGATGAAGACAGCAAAGATATATGGCTCTGTCTTAGGTACTGGGGGGAAAATCTCTCTTCCTAAGCCATTGAATGTGATAAAATTTACCCCAGTTTCTATAACTTAAACCACAAATTCACCACCCTTCTTTTCCTGCACTACTCTATGAACCAAATTTCTGCATTTCTCTAAAATCTGTAACATAAACATATTATGTTTAAGATTTCAATGTAATTATGCCTAAAATTAGATTTGTCCAAAATTGAAGTTGAAAACAGGTCAAATACCATTTTAACAAATTCCATCCACCAAAATCTCCATACAGAAAGTAACTCTCGGCTGACAGCCAATGACCCACTTACTTGGAATACTTCTTAAAAAGACAACATTCCAACACATCAAAATGGCACAGGTACCTGCCCCTGCCCTTCGAGTTACCTAAAATGACCTTTACTTTGCAACTTTGTTTTCAGAGAGGTAAATATTTAATATATCAATAACTTTCAAGGTGAGTTTTAAGGTTAATGTTTGATTCCAAGTTTCTGTACTTTACGCAATAAAAAACAAGTGCTAGAATGTTATTCAATTCTGCCTTTTACACCACGTAAAAACATCCTCGAGGGAAAAGGGGCCACGATTCTCTATGTCAAGCTGCTTTAAGACACACCATAACATGAACATTTCACTACTGGAGAGAGGTTAGTTCTGAGACAAAATAAGCCTGAGAGACTGAGTATGGTGGATGCTTCGTCAATGTCGAGTCAGGAAGCAAACATATTAAAGTTCCAGGCAGAGGCAAAGCCCACATCACAGCCACGTGCAACCATGCATGCTCTCTGCTTTCCCTGTAACTCCACTAGGAGTGTTTCTCAGGCTCCCCAGATGCGGTTCCACTTCTGCAGCCCAACCCCTCTTACCCACCCTCAAGGTTTCCCTAATAACCTCTATCATTCGACTTGCCTCTCATCCAGCAGAGGGAGACTACCTACACCACCCAAATCAGGGCTTAATTACATCTTCTGCTCCATATTAGATGTTATTGCCGTTGCTATTTCCCCCCAAAATTGTAAGCTCTTTGAAAAGAAAGATAATCCCATACTTGACTTACATACAGGAAAGCTAGCAATATCCATAAATATATTTTCATTAATTAACTCTATGTTGAGAATGAACCTTACTGATGTAACCTAAATTTAACTTGTTTTTGTAGGTCAAATAAAAAATTCAGTTTAGATACTTCCTACTTTTAAAAGACTTTAAACAACCCAAATTATTTTAACAAGTTTAATATCCCTATCCTCGCCCCTCCCCCAACAAAGAATAGAAACTATCAAAGCTGGAGATGGATCAATTCATACAGTGATAATTATGACATCATCCAACTCTACCCATCCTCCCACCCTAGTCCTTTTCGGGTAGCTCCCAAACTACAAAACTCTCTTCCACTTGATTGCATCCTGATCTGATACTAACCTTGAAAATGTTTCAGCAACAATTTAAAGTTCTAAAGTTACAAGTTTAACTGGGAAAACCCAAAGACGCAAATAATACTTCTTATGAATTTTTCATTTTGGAAACTATTTTATTAAGTTTAAAATCCATATATAACTATTCAATGTCAACTAATAATGTAGAAAAAAATGACAGAAAAAAAATCACCATTTTTAACTATCACCTTAGTAATTGAGATAAGAATCATTAACGGATGCTAAAACTATTGGGTGAAGGTCTCAAAGTCTCTCTGTACAGATTACCTACTAATTCAAATGAAAATTGTTAGTTTTACACTGAGAAAACCGGACAAATACCACCTTAACTCTAGTGACAAAGTTAACATCACCAATATCGGGACAAACTGACAACATGTACCTCCCAATGTGATGAACAGAGAAAGAAGTATCATTTATGTCAGAAGCGCAAAACCTGAATCTAATCATCAGGGAACATGAAAACCACATCTGAGACTCATTTTACATAACAACTGGCTTGTGCTCTTCAAAAATGTCATCACAAAAAGCTGAGAAACCATTCTATATTAAAAGAGTAAAGAGACATGACAACTAAATGCAATGTACATTTCTAGACTGAGTCTTGCATTCAGGAAGGAAAACTGCTATAACAAACATTATTGGGATGAAGGAGGATCAGAATACACCAACTGAAAATATGTCACTTTGGCACAAGGACTGTCTGGAACTGAAGGTAAGAGAGAAACAGCAGACACAAGAGGAATTAGGTGCCCCACCCCGCCTAAGATGATAACTATTGGTAAAAAGAGGTGATAAGTGAATTCTTTATCCTACAACTCATATGTTTGAAAAATATTTTAAAACATAAAGTTAAAAACAAAACTCTGCTAAATACTGATACATATGTTTGGCTACCAACAGAACACAGAAAAATGGAACACATCCAATTTTATTTCAGAGTAGTATAAAAAGTAATATTTAAAGCAGTTTTCCCCACTTAAAAAACTCTCATTGTACCTCCTGTCCCCTTAAACTATTCGTTCATTCACTCAACAAATATTTACTAAGCAAGACATACCTAACGCACACTTGTATTCTGGAGAATGTGAGAACTTGTGTTCAGCTTTGAAGAATGTGTAGTAACAGCACCAGTCAGGGAGACGATGGGACACGGCACCATGGGGATGAGGAGACAGCATCTGAAGAAGCACTGGCACAGAAACCAGACAAGTCGAGCTGAGGGGAGTACAAGCAGGGTCCTGCAGCGCGTGTCCCGCAGGAGAATGGCAAGACGGTGAAAATGGTCAGATAAGCAGCAGCGAGACCATAAAGGGCCTTATACACAGCTCTAAAGGGATTAGAATCTCCTCCTGTGGGCCTCTCTGGTCTCACTATACACCAACGGTTGTCACCTACTTAATCTCAGCCTAAGAATGACTCTCTATCAAGGCCCACAGACAAGAACATCTGGACACAACAAAGTAAGAGACTCCTGAACTTGACTCTTTCCTTTGGAGGAGACATTTCCTTTTCCTGGTTACAATCATTGCCTCTGCTCATACTGGTTTGCCTGGAACTCTGCCTGTTGGTGCACTGAACTCCCTTGTCCCAGGAACCACCCACCCAACCTACTCCAACCATGGAAGAACCAAAATGGTTGGTCACCTCATCTCTATCTCCAATTCACTTTCCCCGACTGCCTACTTGGAGATCCACACCTCAAGGGAACTTTTCCAAAAATTCAATTACTCTAAAAAGAAAAGTGAAGATCTGCTACTGCTAAATACAATTTAAAAAACACCCCCACCCCCCACAAACCACTCTTACAGGAATTCCAGAGACCTTTCAAGAAAGAGAAGCAGCATCAGAATAAATGCAGTCTCCTAAGGTAACCCCTCTTACTTCACTCAATTATGTTACAATTAAACCTAATAAACATATATGACAGAAAGAATCCAGATAAGAGAGGAAAGAAAGTAGACTCCAAAGGCAGAGTAGTGAATGCACCCATGCGCTAGCTGTAAGACCCGGGTGAATGACTTCACCTCTCCCTCCCAGCCTCATTTCTATAATGGAACCAACACAGATGGCAGCGCCCTGGCTCTTCTTTCTCCCCTACATAGTCCACAACACATGCGTTTAATTCATTAGCTTAAGTCAACTATGCAAATCACTAAAAAAAAAAAAAAAGGTACACTATTTGCTGTGCAAAAAGGACTTGCACATACTGGGGAGAGGAGGTGAGAGACGGCAGGAGCCATGATCAGGAAGACCCTCAGAGCCTCTCCTTGAAGTCAGTTAAGAGCGTGCTGCGTGGCTCATGAATCCTGGGACTGCAGAGAATGGGAAGAAGAGCAAGAACCAAAACTACAACTGTTCTCATCGCTCAGAATTTTTATAGTCCTCTAAAAAAATAGGCAAGTACCCACAATGGACCAAAGGACAAAACTGGCAGCTACCATATCCTGCAAGCTATAGTGTTTCTAATCCTACATTGTTTGAACATGGGCAAAGCCAGGAGGACACCCTATATATATCTGCTTACATGTGACTGCAAAGATAAAGTCTGGCACCTCTAAGGACCCCCTCAGTAAGTAAACTGTCTGAATGGCAAGTAGACAATGTGACTGACACACAGTATTCAACACTAAGAGCAGAAGTAACTCATTTGCCAGACTCAACCTCTTGCCAAGGACCACCAGCACAGTCCCAGAAAAAAAAATAATAAAGGGATTAAAAACAAAAGAAGAATACTCATGGAGCTCAAGCTCCAGGAGACTCAGAGTGTGAGAAATGCATGAATCAAACCAGGACAGCAAGACAGTTCAAAACCTTCAATGGATTCCCTCTGCAGGTAGGATAAAATCTAAAATCCTTACTAGGTGTGACCCTGCCTCTCACTCTCCCTAAGGGGGGCTGGGTAACTCCCCCACCTCCGGCTAGTCACAGGACCTTAGGCCCTCCACCAAGCTCTTCCCCACCTCAGAGTCTTGGCACACAACATCCCCTGCCCATCTGCTCCTCAATCTTCAGGTCTCAGCTACAGTGTCACGTTTTCACAAAGTCAACAGTTTCAGATAAAAGACTAATATATATATACATAATCCGTATATCCAGAACCAATCCAAGTACCAGGCACAAGCAGGATCTATTTGAATGCATGAACAAAGGCTGACAATTCTCACCACTAACAGGCAACCCTTAGGTAGAGGTCATTTGAATATTAATTGCCCCCCTCCTGGAATGTTTTTAAAATTCTGCTATTTCATACCTTAACTACTTATTTTTATTTTCTATCTCTTAGAAACAATCCTTCCAAGAACAAAGAATATATTAAGTTCTAATTCATTAGTCAAATTTATCCAGAGTGAACTTTGATCAAAAATTAAAAAATTAACCTTCCAATCTAATTACAGATGTCACATATCAATAGCTTTTGAATACCATTTTCAGGGAACTAACTTTGTCCATATAAATCATACTTGTGCCTAAATTCTAAAGGTATAAAAAACCTAATTTAGGTGGCATTAAACCCTTCTATTCTTACATATACCACAACAACGAGTATTTTTTATATTAAATCATTTAATGACTCTTAAAAAGTTGTAATTTTTTCCCAAATAGATCAAAGTTTTATCTGGTTGTTTTTACTTTTAATATCAATTATGTCTTACTCTGGAGAATACTTTGTATGAAATGGCCAAATTCCTTGAAAAAATACAATTTGCCAAAATTAATACCTAAAGGAACAGAAAATGTGAAGAAGACTATAGCTTTTAAAGAACTGGATTAGTAAAAACTTGATTATTAAATACTCCAAGCTCAGATGTCTTCACTAGTAAATTCTTCTAAACGTTTAATCCCAGTCTCAAACACAAACTCCTCAGGAGTACAGAAATAAGAGATACTTCCCAAATCTTCCCATGAGACCAGCATAAACTTGACACCAAAACCTGAGGACATTACAGGAAAGTAAAATTATAGACCTGTCTCTCAAACAAAAAAAGGTAAAAATACTAAACAAAATATTAACAAATTGAATCCAGAAATATATAAAAAGGATAATGCATCATGAATAGCTGTGGTTTATCATAGGAATGCAAGGATGCCTTAATATTCAAAAATTAATCAGTTTATTAAGACAGGATAAAGTTACAATAATTAAGACAGCATGGGTACTGGCACAAGAATAGACAATGCAACAGAACAGAATATAAAAACAGACCCATATATATGGTTACTTAATTAATGGCAAAAACAATACTGTAGCAGAGTAGGGAAAAAAGATGGTCTTTTCAAATAAAAGCTAGGTTAATTATGTATTGATATCTAAGTGGAGAAAGTATATTTTGACTCCTGCCTCACATCATACACAAAAATCAATGCCAGCTGGATATCTAAATGAATGAAGTAAAACAACAGTTATTAGGGAAAAAAATAGAATACTCTCATGTTCTTGGGGTGAGCAAAAATTTATTATAAAGGAAAAAAATTAAAACTGGACTACATTAAAATTAAGAACTTCTGTTTACTAAATGAACTATTAAGAGAGTGAAAAGCCAAGCCAGAACAGGAGATATATAATCAACTCCTACAAAGCAGTAAGAAAAAGCACAGATAAGCAAATAGAGGACAGGCAAAGGTATTCACAGCACAGGATACCAAAACGGTCAATAAAATTCACCGGTAATTAGAGTAATGCAAATTAAACCACCAAGAGCCAATACCACACACCCATGTGAAGAGCTAAAATGAAGACAGACAACATCAAGTGAGAGAGAGAACGTGGAGCTGGGAGAATTTTCACACACTGCTGGCAGAATTGTGCACTGGAAGTATGTACTACGGCTGAATAAACAGATATCCTACAACCCAAGTAACTCCATTCCTAAGTGTATACCCAGCTGAAATACGTACGTATATCCTCCAAAAGATGTGCATAAGAATTCTCAGAACTGCACTATTCATAACAGCCAAAGCTGAAAACAAGCCAAACGTCCATCAACAAGGTAACAGACAAGTAAATACCGACATATCACATAATTAAATGCTATAACTCATGATGCAACATTGAATGACTCTCACACATTCATAATGTTAAGAGAAAAAAACTGAACACAAAACCTTACCAGGGCTTCCTAGGTGGTACAGTGGTTGAGAATCCGCCTGCCAATGCAGGGGACACGGGTTCGATCCCTGCTCCAGGAAGATCCCACATGCTACAGAGCAACTAAGCCCGTGCGCCACAACCATTGAGCCTGCGCTTTAGAGCCCATAAGGCACAACTACTGAGCCCATGTGCTAAAACTACTGAAGCCCATGTGCCAGAGCCCATGCTCTGCAACAAGAGAAGCCACGGCAATGAGGAGCCCACGCACCACAACAAAGAGTAGCCCCCACTCACCGCAACTAAAGAAAGCCCGCGGGCAGCAAAAAAAAAAAGACCCAACACAGCCAATAAAATAAATAATTAATTAAAAAAAAAAACCTTACCATATGATCTCCATTACATAATGTCAAAAATAAGGAAAAGTAATTAAGTCAGAATGGTGTCCACTCTTTTTGGTGGGGGCTCGCAGGGGAAGAGAGGAAAGTGCCTGGGAAGGGGCGCTGAGAAGACCTTATAAAACACTGGTCATACATGTTCCTTGACCTGGGCACCGCTTACAGGCATGTTCACTTTGCATGCCCTCATGATTTATGTACTTTCCTGGATATCAAAGAGAACTGATTTCACTTAAAGCTTATTTTAAAAAAGAAGTAAACAATCCTTAATACACTGTGTAAAAATTCTTCATCATGGTAAGTATCCAGAGTAAAGAAGGAAAGGGAGAAAATTTACCTTTATGAGGACTTATATTCTATTATCTGGTTTAATCCACAAAGCAACACTAAGACAAGTATCATCTCCATTTTACAGGGATTTGAAATAACTTGCCCAAAGCCATTTGACTAATAAATGGGAGAGGTGGAATTCTACTTAAAATTTTGTCTGACTCAGATTTTTATTTCACAATATACAAAACACTATGGTCTCAAAGGAAGTGTCTATTTACCCTGACTTGCCAGTCAAAATATGCATCTGGATACGTTCCTTTTGATCTCCCCAGGGGGTTGAAAAAAAATGGACCCAATTTAAAATTAAGAGATGCCCACTGAATATTTTACTTTTAACTGAGTCTGCACAAACACATATAAGTAAATACTGCTTTTCTTTCAATTGTAAAGCCTTAGCAACCGAAATCAGCCCTGTCTGTGGATATTTCTCTTGGCCTTTCTAGTCTAGGAATGTAGGTGCTCAATAAACACGCAACAGGCTACATATCTCACCATTTTTTTCAGTATCTTTATTACATTTAGCTGAAAACTAAACATGACACAAACACTACGTAGTGACTTCTTTCTCTAGTGAAATGAATAAGTGCTATCTTAAGAGAGATTATTATAAAGGGGGTTCAGTGTGAAATAAACTAGAGAAATTAATATTATGGAAACTACAATATACTGTGTAACTTTTTCTTCACTTAATACAGACAACACAGGTAAGCATTTTGCCAGAGTATTTGCTGGTGAGGCAAGACAGATTTCATACACGTATACATGTATGTGTGTGTTTCACATGCGTACATGTGTGTGTAGGCAGGCATGTGTATTAGCGTGTGCATGCTAAAGAGGCCTTCCTTGGGAAAATTACTTCCCTACTCTTGGCCAAAATAGGGACCCAACTCATATGCAAAAAAGCTTACCGAAATTCTCCTAATGTTCAGCAACGAAAAAACTAGAGATTTACAAAGACTGATTATAAATAATAATAATAATATTCTCCTTCAGAATTCTGCCATATGTCAACGAAAACTTTTTTTATCACAAATTATACCCAAAACAATGCTTCATTTCACATATTTTATTGAAGAGGGGTTGGAAACTAAAGTCCATGTATTACATAAGCCATGAAGAATTAATCTCTTTTTAAATACAAACAGCATTTGGAAATTATAGCTTGACTGAACTCCAGCAGAATTTACACAGTACATTTAAATGCCTAATTTAGGTTGTTCTATTATTTGTTCATATATTTTTAATCACTAAAATTCTGCATTTTCCTCCCAACACCAAAATTATTTTGGTCTAAGATAAATAAGTTACTTGAGTTTATTATATGTGACAGGTACATGTAAAGATTTTAAAATTATGTTTTTTTTCTTTTTAATGTTTAGCTATACAATATACAAGACGCTGGAAAAAGGCAGGTAATCCCATAAGAGTGTTATATACAAAATATAGTAAGCTTTTAAAATTAAAATACAAGAGTGCCCATCAAACACTTGCTTCCTCTCTAATAGTACCAGAGGCCTCTCAGCAGGATACCTGCTCTTCACTGTATTGATCAGATCAAAAGTTTAAATGGTTCCTATCAGATTCTCATTCATGAACAATCATTTACTAAGCTGTACTAGATGCAGAGATAAAAAAAAAAAGACTCAACTGTCTCTGAAAGATCTGGCCATACTTTCAAGGCACAATCCAACCTGACCTACTTTCCAAGCTTTACGTCCCCTGTTTTTCACCTTACATTTCCTGCTCAGAACATCTCACAATTCCATCACCTATCTTCTTTTTTTTTTTTTAATTTATTTATTTTATTATTTTATTTATTTATTTTATGGCTGTGTTGGGTCTTTTTTGCTGTGCGCAGGCTTTCTTTTTTTTTTTAGTTGCGGTGAGTGAGGGCTACTCTTTGTTGCAGTACACAGGCTCTTCATTGCCATGGCTTCTCTCGTTGTGGAGCACGGGCTCTAGGTGCTTGGGCTTCAGTAGTTGCAGCATGTGGGCTCAACAGCTGCGGCTCACAGGCTCTAAAGCGCAGGCTCAATAGTTGTGGTGCACGGGCCCAGTTGCTCCGCGGCATGTGGGATCTTCCTGGAGCAGGGATCGAACCCGTGTCCCCTGCGTTGGCAGGCGGATTCTCAACCACCGCGCCACCTAGGAAACCCACCTACCTTCTTATAGTCACTACATACAAACCTCAATGCTCAATACACGCAACCTCTCTTTTCCGGGTCTCACATTTAGCTTAGATTCAGCTTGAGGTGGTGCAGTCCCTGAATTACATGGGTGCTTCAAAGATTACCAACCATAAGATACCTCGAAGACTTACAAATGTTCTCATTTTAAAAGTGAAAAAACCAAAACTAAGTCTAGAAAGGCCAGGGTGACCTGCCCTTAACACATCAAGTTATTTAGAAGTAAAGCCAAACTAGAACACAGGTTTCCTAACCACTCATTATTTTACACTGCTCATTCATCCCACCAATGACGTCTGCCTCAATTACCTGAAATTTTGTTGTTCCCTGCTAACCTATTACTTGTCTTTGTGTTGAAAAAGCCTAAATCAGCACGCAGGGATGGGGTTCAGCAGGGGTCCCTGTACCTCCTATAATTGTATATAAAATTCTCAATATGCACATGCACATTTTTATAGTGATAAGATTCATATCTTTTGTCAAATCAGGAGTCTCCAAAGAATAAGAACCATTGGACTATATCAACTACATATGACATATATATAAAAAGTTTATGCTGCATGCTCCCCAGCTATAAACTGGAGGAATCAGAATTTGAACCCTGGCCTCTCTGACACTGAAGCCTTGCTCTTAAACATCCCTATAATGCTTTGATAAAATATGAATATTTAATTTTGCAAAATGGAAAAAGCTTAAAATACCACTGATCAGAGGTACCCATGAGTGATGGCCATGCAGCAGGATGTGCAAGAAGAGAGGCCACTCAAACCTCTGGGCTCATCATGTTAAATTGACCTCTCCAAAAAAAAAAAAATCTCAAAATATCCCAAGGTCTACTGCCTTTCTCTTTCCCTTCAAATAGAGTTACTGATCTAACTCCTTAATCAAAGAACCTTTCTATATCATGTCAAAGATCAGTTCCTAAATTAAGATCCTTCTCTCATTATCTGAGTTCTTTAAGTACATTATGTTTAAAATTCTGAACTGGTTTGCTGGCATGTCCTATAAACTCGTACTTTATTGCACACGTTGAGCTGTCACCTAAAAAAGAACAACCACAACTATCAGGGTTAGCCGGATTCAGCAGCGAGAAAGCCTACAATACCAGGAAAACTCCCAAGTTCATAGCGATTTTTCTTCCATGAAATTCTTACTTCTCTCCGTCCACAATGTTTCTATGCACCTAATCACAAGTCCTCACTAATGAAGAACCAGGCAGCATGATCTGTCCAAAATCAGAACAGTAATGATCTTTTTTAAAGTCTTAACATAGAAGCAATATTATTTTCCATAAAACTGTTAGCTTCTAAGTCCTTCAAAAACTAATATAAAATATATGCAGTTCATTTTATGCCAATTGTATCTCAATAAAAGTTCTTGAAAAGAAATTAATATAAAAATAAACTAACTTATCTACTCAGCAAATCTGAGCACTTTCTTTATGTCAGCACCCTTCTAGTCTATCCTTACTAACTTCACCACTCCACAAACCTTAAGACAGGGCGACGTTTAGTGTCACTATGAACTTCAAAACTCAGAACACTAGGCCAAAATTCAAGTCTTTTTTGTCTTATAGTACACAGAAACATTCTCAGACAATGTTTTCTTGTGGCATCTTCTTAGCCACCTACTTAAAATGGACAGCAACTTTGCATATTAAAGGAGAAACCAAAGATTCACTGACAATTTTAGGAAAATAGGAAAGCCATTTTGTACTCAAAATTTATTTTAACAAAGGCCTTCTTACATGACTGAAAATTTCCATTTCATCAGCTGGACCTCAAAAATAAGGTTTTTCTCTCCATATTCATTCACTGAGTATATACCAGCATACAAGCCATCCTACTTTTTAGACCAACACATATTCCTAAAGACTGGCAGAGAGAATCTGGAAAACCCTGACTGCCTATACTATCCAGAAAAGAGTACACTTGTGAATAGATTATTACTCAGCATCTGTCAAAAGCCTGAATGAGACAACTGACACATGAGGGACATCATCTGAAAGATAAATTAACTCAACTCTAATGAATCAAATCACCAGAACATGTACACCTACATTACTAAAGCTTTTCCATCATGCCTTGAGGCCTTTATCCAGTTTCTCTAAAATGGCATGTGAAAAATATTTCTCTATCATTTATAAAACGTAAAACGTTTTCTCCATCTATTGTTGATGTCATTTTACATAAGAATTCAAACGTTTAATCTTCACACAAAAGAAAAGTCTGCTTTTCCTGATTAATTACTGTACTTCCTTTCATTAATCAATACCAACTATAATTAGTCCTGCTTCTTCTTTTGCTTTGACTAATAAAATATTTTTAAAAAATAACAAAAAAATTTGGTGACATGCAGATGCTAATTATCCTTGTCCTGAGGGTCTCAACTAATTCCCTCCACACTCTACCCCTCAACCTTCACCACTATTTTCACTGTCCTCTCAAACAGGTCTATTATAAGACCACCCCAAATCCTTTCTCAAAGTAGACAAATAATAAAACACATACATCCATTGGGCTTGGAGAATGAGCTGAACTCTTGAATGTCCAAAATGCAGAGCACAAGGATATATCACTTGGCTCCAACTTACTATTGACACAAGTTAAACAGGGACCTGACCAGGACCTCCCTCTGCATCCACCAGAGCACAAGATGGCTCCATGATGGAGCAACTGAATGAATTCAGTTACTTGCCAAACACCGATAGGAACCAAGATCATGAAAACAAGTTAATCCTGGACCTCAAGAAGATTAAAGTCTTGTATTAACAAGAAGTTCCCAGTTGTAGGAAAGTATAACCACATGGAACAACCCTGAGAAAACTCATATTGCAATAAGTTCTGAGTCTAGTGTTCTGATGATCCAGAAACAACCCCATCACTTCCAAGTTTATACCCAAAAGAAGTGGACGCTGGGGCTCAAATAGGTATTTGTATACCTATGTTCATAGCCACATCATTCACAAGGCCAAAAGGTACAAGCAACCCAAGTGTCCACCGAGGGATTAATGGATAAGCAAAATGTGGTGCAAACACATACAGTGCAATGGTACCCGGCCTTAAAGAGGAAGGAAATGCTGACACACGCTACAACACGAGTGGATCTGGAAGATGCTATGCTAGTAACCAAGTCAGTCACAAAAGGACAAATGTGTGATTCTGTTTCAATCAGGTGCCAAGAGAAGCAGATTCACAGAGACAGAAAATAGAATGGTAGTAGCCTGGGCCTGGGAGGAGGGTAGAAAGGGGAGTTAGTGGTTAATGGGTAGAGTTACAGTTGAGGAAGATGAAAAAGTCCTGGAGATGGTTGGTGGTGATGGTAGGAAAACAAATGTGAACGTACTTGATGCCACAGAACTGTACACTTAAAAGTGGTTAAGATGGTACATTTTGTTATATGTTTACCACAAAGAAGGTAAAACAGATAATCAAGTCACCCGAACATTTAAGATGGCATTTCATTCATTTAACAAGTATTAACTAAAGACTTACCTGCAAGTTATGCAGCTTTGTCCCCTAAAATCCACATGGAACAGCAATGTAACGTAAGGAAAAGAGCCCACATGCAAAGATTCTGAAATCAAACCAGGACTCAATCCTGGTTCCGCCACTTCTAGATTCATAACTCTCTGAGCTTTAGCTTCCCTGAATGTAAAATAAGACAACACTAAGTCTGTCTCAGGGTCACAGTAAGCATTAAATAAGAACATATAAAAGCACCTGAAACATCCTGGCACACAGTAAGGAGGAACTTATTAATATCTCTTTCCCTTCGCTCCTTTGCCACAAGTAATGACCACAGCATGTTAAGGTCACAAGTAAGAGAGTGTCAATGAAATACCTACTTTCTCAAATGAAACAAGCATTTCATACATCAGACAGTGGCAGGGAATAAATCTCTCAGTACCATAAAAGTCATCCTTCCACGAAAGGAGCACTACACTAAAAGTACTACCCACTATAAACCACCACAAAATCACTATCAAATAAGAATCATGAGCCACATCAAAATAAAATGTCTTCTAAAACCAAGACAATAAAATTCAGCAATGGCAAAACCACCTCACTTTACAACTCATACACAGTGTCACAGGTATAATACAGTAGACAGAACTTAACCCTTAATGATGAGATGACAGCATAAAAAGTAAAGCAAGCCCTTATTAAAATAACTGCAGGAAAAGAAGGTCTTTTCTCCCTAAGTTAAACGTGTACATCTTTTCTTAAAATAGCATTTTGATGCCTTGAATAAATCCATTAACCAACAGTGCCATTTAAATGTTCATAATGATCACATTAAAAGCAATCTTTGTAGTGTTTCTAATCTATAAAGTTTTGTAAAATATGTCCTAACATGAAATTTTGAAATAATTATATATGTAAGTACATACAACATATATTACATGTAACATACATATGCCACAGATAGCTACTAGCTAGCTTTAATAACACTTTGCAAAATAAACTGATTGTGCCAACCTAGTTCCCAAAGATATTAACAGTAAAATTACTATTCACTAGCAGTCTTATTCAGAATCTGATACCAACATCCGTCCTCTAATAAATTATTGGAGCTCTTGGTTAAGATGGGTATGTTTATCTAGAAAATTTAATGTTTATGCCAGTATATTTTCAACGTAATTAACCTTTATTAAAACACATTTTAAAAATATTTTCCGAGTTACTGAACTCCTAATTTGAGCCCTTTTCCATTCACTCAGGAGTGTGCGGCACTTGAAAAACAGGTAACATGAAGACAACTGAAAATCAGGATTGTAAAGATTCAGAAAAGTCCAAAGACCTCAAGAAGCAAAGCACCTCGAGAAGCAAAGACTTCAAATTAATACTCTTTAGTCAGACAGAATATTTTTAAGCCGTGATAGTCACAATACTTAGACGCATCACCTGGGTAAGTAACGTGTCCCTGGAACCACGACTTTCTTCACAAAAGCACTGACTGAACACTCTACAGCAAGGGCTCCCCACTCATCTCTGTCCCTGCAAATCTTCAGGCCATCAAAGATACATTAAGTGGTCTGTTAGCTCTACACTGCGGGCAAAGCCCCGGGGCAGCTCAGCTTTTCTGCAAAATCTACCCAAAAAAATCTGCAATACTAACTTAAAACTGATTTCCCGAAGACTGCAAACCCTTAAGAAAGCCTCCTGTGCAGGCGTGCTGGCACAAAAACGTCGGAGAGGAGGGGCGAAAAGATGGCCTCGGCCACCCGCCCCCGGGGACCCAGATCTGGTCACCTGCCAATAAACACGAACAATCCTCGCCGGGCGCGCCCCAGAGGCTCGCGCTTTCCTGCCAGCGCGGAGGGCCCGGCTGGCTTCCCTCCCGCCCCCTCGAAGGGGTCCCCCCGAGGAGGCCCCGCGCGGCGCCCGCCGCCACCACGCAGGCTCCCGAGGATGCTCCGGAGACGCGGCGGCTGACTCGGCACCACGGCCGCGCGCGTAACCGGACCTGTCAAAGCCCCGCTCTCCGCGGGCCGGGGGCGAGCGCCCAGGACCCGCTCCCCTCCCGGGGCGGAGGCGCCCGCGTGCCCGGCCGGTGCCAGGGCGCCCGCACAAAGTCCCGGAGAAGCGCCGGCTCAGGACGGGCGCCGGGGTCGGGGAGGCGCAGAGCCCGGCGGCGCGGACGCCCGCCCCGCAGGCCGCGCCTCCCGGGAGCGGGCGAGGCCGCGCCATCTGCCGGCGCGGGGCTCCCCACCGCGGGCCCCGGGCCGGGCGCCCACGCGGGCCTCTGCGCGGAGGGCGGGCGCGGGCCCGGGAGGGGGTGGGGGGCTGCTCCCCGCCCCAGGACACAAAGCGGCTCCGCGGGGGCCCGCCTCACCTGCAGCACGGGGCGCCGCGGGCCTTCGAGAACCATCGGACCCCGCTCCGGCGCGCGAGTCACAGCCCAGGCCTCCCGGTGCCGCCCGGCGCCACCGCCGCCGCCGCCATTTCCTCCCGCTCGCCGTCGCCTCGTCCCCGCTGTCAGGTTACTCCATTCACCTGGGCCTGGAGCAGCCTGCGCCGCGCCGCGCCTCCGCCGCGACCCCTCCCGCCGGCGCCTGCGGAGACTGCGCAGCGCCCGGCTCGCCCGCAGCCCGCGCACGGCCCGCGGCAACGGCGCACAGCGGCTTGGAGAATCGCACCGGCGCCCGCGCCGCCCCCCGCTCCGCGCCCCCACGCTCCGCTCGCCCCGCGCCGGCATGAGAGCGAGCCTGTGATTGGCCAGAGCGCCGCGGTGAAAGGTTAATCCCGGCCCCCCCAGCCACTCAGGAGGCGGGAGACAGTGGAGGCGAGCGGCGGAGGCCCAGGCGGCGTTTGCGGCCCAGAAACGGGACGGGACCCGGACGTTCCGCCGCCTGTGGCCCGGCGCTTTCGCCGCCCTCCTGGGCCCGCGCGCCGGGGTTGCGGCTGCGCGCTTCGCTCGGGAGAATCTGCCGGCTCTCGGAACTCGTCCGCCTCCATTGTGGCCCCTTCTGGCGCCCACCGCCCCCCAAACGTGGCCCTTCCCCACGGCCGTAATTGTTCTCTGGAGGGCTCGGCGCTCCTCTCACCGCCTCCTCCCCTTTTTAAAGGACCGTCCCACTCGCCTGCTTTTCCCCCGCGTTAGTGGTCCAGGGCCCTCCGCATGCGGGGAGACAACTAACCCCACCCCCTCACCCCGCATCCCCACCCCCACCGCCGCCCCGGAACTGGGATAACCAGAAAATGAGATGGGGGGCAGCGGCCCCATTTATGTAAAGTGTTCATTTGCATAGGTCGGAACCGTGTATCTTATCTTGTAGCTGTGCATTAAAATATGGAGAGGCAGTAAGTGGCTGGCTACAAGAAAATTCTATTAATTTATCCCAAAATGTAGGCTTGTCTTCCAGATGACTCACCTGAGAGACTGCTCTACCCCAGACGAGGTATGGTAACAGCAACCATGCCTCTGCTAAGTGCTAAGAGTTAGCCTTTGGCACCTACTAAGTGCTAGACGTGTCTAGGGCAGCGCTGGTCCTTGCAGCAGCACCAGTTCCATGCGGCTGTTGAGGACTTGAACTATGGCCAGTCCCAGTTGAGATATGATAGCTGGAAATCAGAGGTATGTGTTCTTCACCAAGAAAGAATGTAAAACATCTCACTAATATTATATTGAGTACATGTTGAAATGATAATATTTTTGACATATCGGGAGACGTTTTGGTTTCTTTTTTTTTTAAGTAAGTACTAGAAAGTGTTTAATGTCCTGTGGCTCACGTTATATTGCTGTTGGACAGGCTAAGCTTTGATTTTTAGGTGGACTCTGTGCAGTAAATGCTGTGACTGCCCCCAATTTTAACAGATGAAGACATTTCATAACCTCCAGTGAGAAAGCTGCTAATAAGTGAACAACTGAGATTTGAATCCTGGCGGTCTGGCTTCAGGGCTGGTGTGTTCAGTCACTACAATGCTCACATTTTGGTCGTACATCTACTGTGAATGGCAAGATGTTCTCACGTAAACATAGAATGTTCATGGGCAAAATTAGGAAGTAGCCAGAATGCACGTGGCAGAGCTCCATAAAAATAACTTTTCTTATGTATATCCAGTACTTACATTGCACTGTGAGCAAAAGACCTCCCCAGTAATATAAATAAAGCCTTTTTGGAGATAATCCTTTATGAGGAGGATGGCAGCCCAGGGTGGGTATAGGCCCCGGGGTTCACTACAGTGGAAATGTGTGAACAGGTAGAATTTTCATCCCCTCCTACAGTCCTCTCAATCCATCAAGACTAGCTGAGCTTCTCCATCAGCAAGTTTGTCTGATTTTCATCAATTTTTTTGAATTTTTAAAAAGAGAAGCACATATATATGGTTCATACATTAGAAAGCATGAAAAGGTATACAGTAAAAAGAATCTCTTCCCCACCCCTGTCCCCATTCTCCAAACAGGTAACCACGGTTTCTTGCTCATTCTCCTAGAGGATTTTTTTTATGCAAAACAAGCCAAGACATTCCTCATTTACAAAAATGGTAGTGTGCTGTACACATTTACTATCCCTTGCTTTTTTTAACTTAGTATATGAAGAATATATGTCTATAGCAATATATACAGAACTCCTCGCTATTTTTTTCAATCCTCATAATATTTTATTGCAGGGATATGCCCATAGGTTTTTTTTTTAACCAGTTCACTGTTGATGGACATTTAGACTTCAGTCTATTGCAATTAAACATTGATCCATTTGGAACTGATTCAGTATATGGGATTCAGTATGAATCCAAATTATTTTTTTCCAGATGGCTACACAGTTTGCCGTTTATTGGCCATTTGTTGAAGAGTACACTTCTAGATTCTGTATTTTCTTCCACTGGTCTATCTATTCATGCTCCAGTTGCTGGTTTGTTTTAAATCTGTAGACGTAAAATCTTGTAAGGGATAGTATTTCACACTTTGTTTGGATCACTAGAAATCTTAGAGCTGATATTTCAGCCCATGTTAAGCAACAGTACGGTACCATGTGGTATGCATTTTCTGTGAGCTAATTTTTTATTTTCCCTTTGCCATTATTTCCACAATTTGTTTTATTTTTTGTAGAACAGGCCAGGATATAAATATACCTTTGTTTAAGACTCTGTTTGCATGTAACAGAAACCAACCTGAAGTAGCTTAACCAAAAGGGAAGAATTTATCATAAGGATGTAGGAGCTTCTCAAAAAAGCTGGGAGCAGACATACAGCTGCATCTTAGCAAAAGGCTAGAAGCAAGAGTGGGAAAGCTTCCAGGAACCCAGAAGGTATTCTCTGTGTCCTTCTTCTGTGGTTCTTTTCTGTGTGCCTGTCTCATCTGTGCATCTCTCTCTACTGACTGGTTCTCTCTGCTCTTCCATCTACATAGGAGAATATAGGCACCCCCATATTCAGCTAGGAAGTCAGCTCAGTGTGGGGGTCAGAGTCTAAACAAGGAAGGGGGGGCAGTCCTGCAAAGTCAGGTGACTTATGTACAGGGGGACTTCATAAAAAAAAACTATGTTAAGAATAAGGGGAGCCAGGGACCTCCCTGGTGGTCCAGTGGGTAAGACTCCACGCTCCCAATGCAGGGGGCCCAGATTCCATCCCTGGTTGGGGAACTAAATCCCACATGCATGCCACAACAAAGATCCTGCAACTTAGTGCCACAACTAAGCCCTGAAGCAGCTTAAATAAATAAATATTAAAAAAAAAAAAAAGCAATAAGGGAGCCAAATTTCTCACTTTTGGAGAAGGGGGTGGGGAGTGGGGTTAAAATACAGAAAGGGGAACAGCAAGAAGGCCTGAGTGATTGGATCAGAATTGGAAGTATTGATGTGAATTCAAAGTTTTCAACATATATAGATATAAAAATATATATAAATGTGAAAGCATCATATATAAATAAGCCTGAAACACCTCATTGTGCTAGAAAGTATGAAAATGCTCAAAGAATGATGGAGACATTTCAAAAGGACAAAGCAGTCAGTTTGCAGGGGCTCCCACTGGCCAAATATGGGACAATTTTAGCATCAATTAATTATGATAGTAATAGATTCTATCCCATGGAATAAAGTAAAATCCATGAGTCCACACTGATATTTTTTAAATGAATAATGGGGGGAAAGACAACTCTTGCTTAAAGTAGAATGCAACTAATAAATTTAGCAGGAATAATGGAATTAGAAAATCACCATTTGGCAATCATTAGACAAGAAATATCAATGTTTGCAAAATCTAGTGGGTAAAAATTGAACAAAGAATGAGATTTTTACATAGGTTCAAATTATCTCCCCATAAAATTCTTATTTAAAAAATGAGAACTTTACAAAAGAGAATCTAGCAGATACCACCTTACTCAAGTATTCATAGTTACCTATCCTGCAAGGAGTTGCAGACACACACCCACTAGTGCCAGGTGATGCAGCTATAACATGCAGACAAGTGGCAGAATGCACACTCTCTGAACTTTCCTTATGACACAGCATAGGCCAGGCATAGCTATTGTGTATGCACCATGGTCAAGTTTCCGGGCCACAGTTCCAGCAGGATGAGGCCTAACTCCACCAGCAGCCAGATGGACAAACAGACAGAGCCAGAGCCCAGGATAGAAAGCATGCCCCACACCCACACTGCATTAATTTTTATTTATTAGCCTAATTGGGGTTAGGGATTTCCCAGTTTCTCTAAATAACAAGAAATACATCAAGGGAAACCCCATGTACAGTGCTAGGAAATAAGCATACCAAGGGCAAAGATCTACTCAGAGGGTCCTGGGAACAGCTTTGCCTACCCAGCCCGAGGTCTTGTCTCCCCACACCCTGTCAGTGCAGCTTAGCCAGCTCTCACCTCTGCTATGGAAAGAAGGAAGGAAATGAGTCTCCAGGGACATCCAGATTTGGCTGTGAGCGTTAATGTCACAAGGGATAGGACAAAGCAACATCTGGTGCTACACCATCACTTCTGCAGTATTTCTGCCAAAAATGCATATCTTGAATCTTAATAGCAAACATCAGGCAAACCCAAATTGAGAGATGGTTTACACAATGACTGGCCTATAATCTACAAAAATTTTAGATTATGAAGGTCAAAGAAGGACTAAAAAACAGTTTTAGAATGAAGGAAACTGAAGATACATGACAAGTAAGTACAGTGTGTAATCCTGGTTTGGCTCTTTTTACCCTAAAAGATATTATTGGCTTAACTGGTAAGAAGTGAATGGAGTTTCTGGGTAAAGGGCATAGAGAGTCCTTTGTCCTTACGTATTAGTCAGGGTTCCCCAGAGAAACAGAACCAATAGGATATAGAATGATAGCTAGATAATTAGATAGATAGATGATAGATAGATAGATAGATAGATAGATAGATAGATAGATAGATAGATAGATGGATGGATGATAGATAGATGATGGATGGATGATGGATGGATGATAGATGAGATAGACAGACAGAAGAGATTTAGTTTAGGAACTGGCTGCATAATGCAGTTATGGAGATAGAAAACTCTCACGGTGTACTGTCTGAAGCTAGAGAACCAACAAAGCTAGGGGTGTAATTCAGCCTGAGTCCAAAGGCCTGAGAACCAGGGGGCTGTTTGTGTAAGTCCCAGAGTCCAAAGGCCCCAGAACCAGGAGCTTCAATGTCTAAGAGCAGGAGAAGATGGACATCCCAGCTCAAGAAAAGAGAGGGAGTTTGCCTTTCCTTTGCCTTTTTGTTCCATTCGGGCCCCCAACAGACTGGATGATGTTTATCCACATAGGTGAGGGTGAGGGGTCTTTTTACTCAGTCTACTGAATCAAATGCTAATCTCCTCCAGAAACACCCTCACAGACACACTCAGAAGTGATGTTTTAGCAGCTATCCGGGCATCCCTTAGTCCAGTCTAGTTGACACATAAACATCACAACTTTTCTCCATCATTTATATTTGGAATTATTTTCAAATAAAAAGTGAAAATTGAAACTAAGAAAAACTGTAGAAAATTCTTAAGAATTTGCAAAAAACCTTCTGGAACTAATACATGAGTTCACCAAGATCACTGGATACAAGGTTAATATGCAAAAATCAATTGTATTTCTATATAGCATAAATGAAGAATTAGAAATTGAAATTTTAAAATGTCACAGTGATCAAACACAAAATATTTGGGGATCAATCTACAAAACATGTACAAGTTTTACATTAAAAAGTACAAAACATTGATGAGAAAAAATAATGAAGACCTAAATAGAGATACCATGTTCATGGACTCAGTGTTATAAAAATGTCAGTTCTACCCAAATTGATCTATAAATTCCAATCAAAATCCCATCAGGCTTTTGGGGGGTAGAAATTCACAAGTTGATAACTTGGAGCGTGCAACTACCTAATTTCAAGACTTATTATGAAGGTGCAGTAATCAAGATGGCATGGTGTTGATGCAAGGACAAACATCTGGATCAATGGAAAATAATAGAACATCAAAAAAAAAAAAAGATCCATACCTATATGGTCAATTGATTATTACCAGAGATGGCAAGGCAACTCAATGGAGAAAGGATAGTCTTTTCAACAAATAGTGCTGGCACAATTAGACACTGAAAGACAAAGCAGAAAGAGAGGGAGGAGGGGGAAGAGGAGAAGGAAAGGAGGAAGAGGAGGAGGAAGAACTCAAATGGATCATTGGCTTAAATGTAAAACCTAAAAGGTAAGACTTCTAGAAAGGGCTTCCCTGGTAGCGCAGTGGTTAAGAATCAGCCTGCCAAAGCAGGAGACACAGGTTCAATCCCGGCTCGGGAAGATCCCACGTGCTGCAGAACAACTAAGCCTGTGCACCACAGCTGCTGAGCCTGAGCTCTAGAGCCTGTGAACCACAACTATTGAACCCATGTTCCACAACTACTGAAGCCCGCGTGCCTAGAGCCTGTGCTCCACAAGAGAAGCCACCGCAATGAGCCTGAGCACCACACACACAATGAAGAGTAGCCCCCACTCGCCACAACTAGAGAAAGCCCGTGCACAGCAACAAAGACCCAATGCAACCAATAAATATTTTTTTAAAAAGACTTCTAGAACAAACCATGGGAGAAAATCTTTGTAACCTTGGTTTAGGCAAAGATTTCCTTGATACAAAAAAAAAAAAAAAAAACCCCAAAAACTATGAACCAGGAAATTTTTTAAAGTGATGAATTATACTTCTCAAATTTTAAACTTCTGCTTTTTGGAAGACACTGCCAAGAAAATGAAAGACAAGCACATACTGGGAAAGATATTTCTGAAATATATATCTGATAAATTATTTGTATCCAGAGTATATAAAGAACTCTTACAATTCAATAATAAAAAAGACAACCCAACTAAAAAAAAAGAAGGCAAAATATTTGAACAGAAGCATTACCTGTAAAAATATACAGGTAGCAAAAACATATAAAAAGTTAACCAATATCGTTAGTCATTAGAAAAATGCAAGTAAAAACTACATTGCATACCTACTAGAATGGCCAAAAAAACTAACCTTATGGATAAAAAGTCTGACCAAAATATAGAACAATTAGAACTCTCTTGCATTGCTGATGGGAATGCAAATAACCACTTTGGAAGACAGTTTGGCAGATTCCTATAAAGTTAAATATACACTTTCCGTATAACCTAGCAATCTCACTCCTAGATATTTACCTTTAAAAAGTGAAAACAAATGTCCACATGAAGACCTGTATGTGAATGTTTATAGCAGCCTTACTCACAAATAGCCAAAAACTGGAAACAACCCAAACGTCTATCGGTTGGCGAGTAAAGAAACAGATTGTGGCTCATCCAGAGAATGAAATACTATGCAGCAATAAAAAGGGAATGAGCTACTGATTTGCAACAACACTGTTGAATCTCAAAAGTATTATGCCAAGTGAAAGAAGCCAGACACAAAAGGTTACATCCCGTAGAATTCCATTTATATGACATTCTGGAAAAGGCAAAACTCTAGGGAAAGAAACCAGATCTGTGGTTGCTGGGGGCAAAAGGTGAGGGTAAGGGGATTGACTACAAAAAAGCACCAGGGAACTGAAGTACTGGTAGCCAGGTAAAGGATAGGGAGCAGTTCAGGTAGAAGGAACAGGATGCCCAAGAACCAAAGACAAGGAGATATGGCTCATTCAAGGAATTGAAAGTCCAGTATTGACCCAAACAGAGAGCAGGAGATGAGAGATAGGAATACAGCACCAGAACACAAAGGGACGTGTGTATCAGGTTAAGGATTTACCGTTTCATAGAAACCAAAGAAAAGTTTTTAAGCCGAAAGTGATGTGATCAGATATACATTTTTATTATTTTTTAAATATTTATTCATTTATTTATTTATTGGCTGCCTTGGGTCTTCGTTGCTGTGTGCGGGCTTTTCTCTAGTTGTAATGAGCGGGTACTACTCTTCGTTGTGGTGCGTCAGCTTCTCATTGCAGTGGCTTCGCTTGTTGCGGAGCACGGGCTCTAGGTACACAGGCTTCAGTAGTTGTGGCTCATGGGCTCTAGGGCACAGGCTCAGTAGTTTTGGCACATGGGCTTTGTTGCTCTGAGGTATGTGGGATCTTCCCAGGCCAGGCAGGCTGATTCTTAACCCCTGTACCACCAGGGATGTCCCCAGATATACATTTTTAAAAGTTAACTTCAGCCAGAGTAGAAAATGGAGAAGAGCAAAACTGAAGTGTTTGTTTGCAATAGTGTAAAAGATGTGGTGGCTTTGATGCGGTTAGACTTAATGGGAGAGAGATGTAGCTGAATTAGAGATATTTGGGAGGTTAAAATGTGAGTATTTTACTCTGCTTTTCATAGTTGGGGTTTTGAGACCAAGGCTCTATTTTCTAGAAAGTTGAAGGTGCAGTTAAGAATAGAACACTACCAGGCAATAGAGTTTTTCCACCTGATCAAAGAGCCTTGCTAACTGTGATTAAGATTAGCAGTCTTTGTCACAGGATTAAATTTTTGTTGTTGTTATTTTGCTTTTGTTTTTAATAAAATAATTAAAACAGCTAACAATCTACTCAGATAGCATCTTCAGCTAGAATAAAATGTGGGGAAAAAATATACCAGTTGTGTGCCTCTCTTTAGACTTAAGTGGACTTAAGTGAGTTAAGTGGACTTAAGTGAGTTAAAATTAACTCAGTATTTCTTGGCATCTCCTTTTTTGGGTTGACTTTTACTTCAATGATGTCTTTTGCCTTCACATCTGTACTGAATCCCTGAGGCTTAATTTAGAATTAAAGAGCCTTGACCTTCGGAGTATACAGTCTTTTACCAGGAAGTGATCTAAAACTACTTTCTGCTTTTCCCAGTACCCTGAATAGCTCTCCTACAGAGTTTCAGTATCTTTTCACTCCTAGAGGGGAAAATAAAACAACAGAAAGATTACAGCCATGTGGTACTCAGATCAGTGTCACAGTACTTGATTGGCTTTTCCCACCAACTTGAATAAAACAATTTTCCTATATTTTAGCATCAGCTCGTTTCCATTTGGAAAACATGTAATCTTAATTTATAATGAATTTTACTTAGTAAACAACATTCACACAGTGTCAGTACTTCTGAAAAACGATTTTCTAAAGAAGCTTAGAATTACAGAATTGAGTTTGCCAAATTTTTTTAATGTGGTTAAACTGAGCTACAGACTTTAACATTGATTTTAAGTAACTTGATCATTCATTCTTTCTTTACTACTAACCTATTTTCTTAGACAAATTATATTTATTATGGTTTTTCCTCTTAGTTCTCATCCTCACAGATTTTCTTCCATGCAGTTCTCTTACATCTTCCTCGTGTGACATGAGCCAAGCAAATCAGAATAAAAATACTTCTAGGGTAGCTCCCTGCTGTGGTCTGAATGTTTGTGTCCACCAAAATTTATATGTTGAAATCCCAAGTGATGGGTTTTAGGAGGTGGGCCTCTGGAGGTGATCCGGTCATGAAGGTGGAACCCTCGTGAAGGAGATTAGTGCTATAAAAAAAGCCCTGGGGAACTTTCTTGCCCCTTCCACTGTGTGAGGACACAGCAGAAATCAGCAGGGACTTCCCTGGTGGCGCAGTGGTTAAGAATCAGCCTCCAATGCAGAGGACATGGGTTCAGTCCCCAGTCCGGGAAGATCCCACGTGCAGCGGAGCAACAAAGCCCATGCGCTGCAACTACTGAAGCTGGCGTGTTGCAACTACTGAAGCCCGCATGCATAGAGCCCATTCTTTGCAACAAGAGAAGCCAGCACAATAAGAAGCCTGCGCACTGCAACGAAGAGTAGCCCCTGCTCTCCGCAACTAGAGAGAGCCCGTGCACAGCAATGAAGACCCAATGCAGCCAAAAATAAAATTAAAAAATGAAATAAAGAGATCAGCAGTCTACAACCCAGAAGAGGGTTTTCACCAGAACCTTGCCCTGCTAACACTGTGATTTTGGATTTCCAGCCTCCAGAATGGTGAGGAATGAATTTCTATCATTAGTATGAGCCTGGGCATTTTGTTATAGAGTCCAAACAGACTAAGACTCTCCTTATGTACATCCAGGATCTGAAAGCACTTTGACATACTGTATGTATTAGCTTGCTAAGGCTGCCATAACAAAATAGTGCAGACTGGGAGGCTTAAAAAACAGTAATTTATTTCGCACAGTTTTGGAGGCTGGAAGCCCAAGATCAAGATTTCAGGAGGTCTGGTTTTCTCTGAGGCTTGCAGATGGCCAGCTTCGCCCTGTGTCCTCACATGGTCTTTCCTCTGTGTGTCTGAATCCTTCGTGTCTCTTTTCGTATGTCTAATTTCCTCTTCTGTGATGACACCATTCATATTGGATTAGGGCCCTCCATTATTTACTCATTTCACATTAGTCACCTCCTTAAAGGCTGTATCTTCAACACAGTCACATTCTGAAGTATTGAGGGTTAGGGCTTCAACACATGAATGTTGTGGGGACACAACCCAGCCCCTAACCCTATACAATGCTTCTGCCGTCAGTAGGGTCTCGGATGCACATAACTGACCCCCCAGAATGCCATCCCAACCTGAACACTGGTGGCAGCCACCTCCTTTGCCTATCCAGTGTCCAATTATAACCTTCTCTCTTACCTAATAATTCAGAGGAAAAAAAGAGGCTGTTAGGTCTGAATTCCCTGAATCTCTGTAACCTAAAAACTCATCTCTTTCCGGATCTAGGGGCACCTCTCTCCATGTTGTAGGCCACATTGCTTCTAGACCAGTTTTTCTGACACAGAGATCTGATTGGCTCATCCCATTGCTCAAACTCTTCAGTTGCACCCCATCCAAACTTTTCAGCGTGACACTCAAGCCCCCCATGACCCAGCTTCCATCTGAGTTTCTGGCCTCACATCCTGCTCCCTGATCTTGTTTCCTAGGTTCCAGCAGCACTGACCTCCTCATGCTGCTGGGAAAACACCCTTCTTTCCAGATGCAGGATGTTTGGGTCCCTATGCTTTGACTCATTAACATGTTGTCTAGGTAGTTGCTGGAAAACCTTCTCCCCTAGTCTGTCTGCAGAGCTCCTTGTCCTCTAAAACTTTACTTGAGTACCTCCTGATCATGTAACTTCCCTGACTCTTCTCCCCCAAAGTGAGTTCATGCTTCCTCCTTGGTCCCCCAGCCCACTTCCCTGCTAAGCCAAGCTCCTCAAGGACACAAATAGTGGTGTATGTGTCTTACTCATCTCTGTATCTCCAAAGTCCACACACAGCAAAAAGTAAAAAGAGTGGAGGAGGGAGAGAGAGAGGGAGAGAGAGAAAAGAATTCAGGTCTTTGCATGAGTGGGTCCCTTGGCGCTGTGTCTCCCCGTCTGAGCCTGAGCCGGCAGTCCCTTGGGGGCAGGAAATGTGCCACTTTCCTCTCCGTACCTCACGCACTGTGCACCATTCCAGGCGCAAAGCAGCAGCTCAGTAAAATTCTGCCAAATAGATAAACCCCGAAGGCAAAGACATCTGTCCTTTCGAAGTGATTGTCACTGAGCCAGCTTTTGAACAGATACCGAAGAACACAGACTAGGCTGGAAGCAGAAACAAACTCACTCCCATGGGCTTCGTCTGTGGTCGCCTCTCTCAAGGCCCCAGGTTTCAGCTGCAGGCTTCTTCTCTCCTGAAGTGTGCCCACTTTGCTGAGTTCCACCGCATGCTCTGTGGCACCATGAGTTTTTAGGGTGGTTAAATTATCCACGTGTTGTCTTTCCTACAAGGTTTGGTGATGGAGCAGCGGGAATGTTTCTCCAATTTCCCACCCACGGTCTCTCAGCAAAAATCCAGTTGTGTCTTGAGAATGTGCATCTTGACTCAAATTGACATTTCCTTGAGGCCTCCCTCCAAAATAAGCTGCCTCCCCCCCCCTTTTGGCTGTGCCAGGCCAGGGTGAGCTATTTCCTCAGTGGCCCAGCATTGTGGGGAGTTTTGCTTTGGGAACGGCAGGCATTTCGTCTGCTCACTAGCAGCTCAGATGTGCTACAGAGCATCTTCTTGGCAGGAACCATCGCCATCTGCTTTAAAGCCACAGAAACCTGAATTGGTGCAGCCAGAAATGCCACAGCCCAGTGACTTGTTGCAGACACGCTGTTTTCTTAGTCTATTGTTCATTACAGCTTGTCTGTGTCAATCAATTTTGGGAGGCAGCAACTAATAAAAACCAGCCAGCTACCCTTAATTGACAAAGGGATTTTGTTGGAAGGATGCTGTTAAATCCCATGATATATCCCTGTTGTACCTAAAGGATTGCTGAATAATCTGGGGGGAGGGCAGGAAGCAGGACGGCTATGAGAACCTCGGCTGCAGAAGTTTGCGCACTGTCTTTCTGGCATTCTGCCATGTATGTGACTCAACACCCGCAAGTCCCAGCTCCAAATGCCACAAGCCTGGGAGAAAGAATCTGATTGGCCCAGCTTAGGTCATGTGTCCACTCTTAGATCAAGTGAAAGAAATACGGCTGTTGAGTCTCCCGCTATGGACGGGTATGTTAGTTTCCTATGGCTGCTATGACAAGTTACCACAACTTCACTGGCTTCAAATGGCAGAAATACATTCTTTTACAGTTCTGGAGCTTGGAAGTTTGAAATTAGTTTAATTGGACTAAAGCCAATGTGTTGGCAGGACTGGTTCCTTCAGGAAGCTCTGAAGGGAGAATCTATTTCCTTGCCTGTTTCCACTTCTAGTGGCCACCTGTATTCTTTGGCTCGTGGCCCCTTCATTTATCTTCAAAGTGTGTCATTCTGCTCCCAACTTTACGTCGCCTACTCCTCTTCTGTAGTCAAATCTTTCTCTGCCTCCCTCTTGTAAGGGCACTTGTAATTACCTTTAGCTTTTACCTAAATAATCCAGGATAATCTCTATATCTCAGGATCCTTAATTTAATCTCATCTGCAAAGTCCCTTTTCCCACATAAGGTAATATTCAAAGTTTCCAGGGATTCAGACATGAATATCTTTGGAGGCCATTTTTCAGCCTACCACAGTGAGGTAGGAAGTTTTCAGAGAATGACAGGTGGACAAAGCATCCCAAAGGTACCCAAAGATACCCACTACTGTGATATCAACTGATGAAATCAAGTTATTGCTTTGCCCCCAGCATTATGCTAAATACCTTACATGTATTAATTTATTCAACTTTCAGTGCTGCTTTAAGAGTGGGTGTTCAAGTGGGGAAAGCGGAGAGGGTTGGGGAGGAAATGAATTGGGAGATTGGAATACCAAATTGTACACTCTAAATATATGCAGTTTATTGTATGTTAACTGTATCTCAATAAAAGTTCTTTAAAAAAAAAGAGTGGGTGTTGTCATGGAAGCAACATAAATGTCCATCAACAGATGAATGAGTAAAGATGGGGTACATATATACAATGGAATATTACTCAGCCATAAAAGGAACGAAATTGGGACAGTTGCAGAGACGTGGATGGACCTGGAGACTGTCATACTGAGTGAAGTAAGTCAGAAAGAGAAAAATAAATATCATATAATAATGCATATATGCAGAATATAGAAAAATGGTACAGATCAACCAGTTTGCAAGACAGAAATAGACACACAGATGTAGAGAACAAACATATGGTCACCAAGAGGGCATATGTTGGGGTGGGATGAATTAGGAGATTCGGATTGCCATACATACATTACTAATGGGAAAAAATATCAAATTGTACACTCTAAATATATGCAGTTTATTGTATGTCAATTATATCTAAATAAAAGTTCTTAAAAAGAAAAGAGTGCATGTTATTGTTATCCCAATTTTGCAAATAAATTGACTCATAGACAAGGACACAGATTATCAATAGAAGACTCAGTAGTTAAGGACATAGTCACACACTACTTAGTAGTGGACTTGGGGTTTAAAAACAAGACAGACTACCTTCAAGGGCTGAGTCAGTAGACTTTTTATCCCTAGGCTATGCTTTCCCAAAGCCAACCCATAACATTTCCAGGTTCGTTGACGGGCGGGAGACACTGGGAGATTTGTAAGGGCGAGTTCTAATGTGGACAAAGTTGTCTCCAACACTCTTTATGACAACCTTTTCCCAATACTTCATGCTGCTCCTTGGTAAATTCAAATCTTCCTCCTGATTTCCCTTCCCGAAATAAAAACACATGTTCCAGACTCATCCTACTTCGTTAAGGTGACTAATTTATTGTCAGAACCTGGGCAATAGTGAAATGGGACACTATTAAAAATAACATCAGAAAAACACACATAAACTGGCACTGTCCTAGGCAAGCCGGATGTATACTCAACCCACACTTGTGTGTTCTGGGATTTACCTCCTCAGGGCCCTACTTGCAGACAGCTTATTGAAAGAAAGAAGGAAATAGGAAAACACTGTAAAGTGTTAACAGATAGTGACAGCTGATTATCCCTCTCAGGGGTGCGTATTAGTATTCTGAAAGAGATTTCTGGAATTCAATGATTTTCACTCCAAATGCGAAAATCACAAATGATAGTATTTCCAGTACTGAGAGAGCCTGGGGGCTCGCTGTGTGTTTGGGGTGGGGGAATGACGACATGGGGAACAGCAGGAGGAAAGAATATTTTAAGTGGAGGTATTTCTATACATCCTGTGCAAAACCGCAACAGTAGACACCACCTCTGCATTCCCTAAGGCTAGTCTCAGATCTTCTTTGCTGGTGATTAGCTGATGCTCTTAACGGCAAGTCATCATGGGTCTCAGCAGCGAACCAGCAGGAAAGGGCAGAGAGTAGGAACTGGATGGGGGTTTGTGAGAGTAGTGCACCTGTGAACTAGAGTCAGCAAGGTTCCCAGGGTCCAAAAGATGTTGACAGGTCTGGGCTTGGTCTAAGAGGACTTAAATCTGTTGGATGATGCCTGGTAGCAGCTAAGGTTCTCAGACAGCCTCAGGACTTCATATAATTTTCTAGTTTGTGATTAGATTCCAACTGGTAAGTGAAGATATTCAGATGATAGTTTGGGACTCCAAGGAATAAGATAGAAAAGACTGAGCAAAGGATCCAAGTTCTAGCCTTGCTGGTAGGATTTGGGGCTGTTTTTGAATCTTTGCTTTGAGAACCAGGACACAAACCAAGAACTTGGGCAGAAGCCCAGAACCATAGTTTGGGGGCAAACACGGCTGGAATCTGGAGCAAATTTTCAAACTGCTAATCAAACAAGGACTATTGACAAGCCATCCAGCTTAGAGCAGGGCAGGCAGGTCTCCCAGCTCCGCGTTCTCCCAGTACCCAGCGGTGCAGCTGTAGGGAAGGAAAAATAATTTTCTACCTTCTGAGTTCTTGGCTGAGACCCCTGTACTAAAAGAGATTAGCAAGAGAAAAACAAATCGTTTGTTAAAACATGCAGCACATACCACGTGAGAGAAATCTAAACCAAAAGTAACTCAAGAGTGGTAACTTAGAATTCAATAAAGAATAGTAAATTTGTAGAGAAATGACAGGACAAAGGAAACCAGTTTCAGGCTCCCAAGGTAGACAAACTTGGAAGGTGGGAAGGTAGATACATAGGAGGAAACAAATGGACGAGGTGTGTTTGCAGGTTCCTCTGGTGCTACCTCTGCGCAGGTAAGAATGTTTTCTTTCCTCCTCATCCAGGGAGGGTACCTTTCACATAGGAGTTTTATCTTGGCTTTTAGGAAGAAAAAAGGAGGGTCAGAGTGTCCTTGTACTTGCTGTTTCTTAAATGCATATAATTCAAAATAATCAATATGCCAAAGTGGCATATTTTGAGGAGACACGTTCTGGTTTCCTTCACGGTGTGAGTAGCTTCCCCAGAGCCTGGCTTCTGCAGGACACAGTGGTCAGCAGTACGTAGCACCTAGCACCTTCCACTGGTGGTTTCATAATGCCTCTATGAGCTACCTCTCCAAGAACAGTGTTCCCAAGCACCTAGAAGATGGATTGCCAGCAAGTTCCACCAGTATGACACCATGGCCACTGCTCTTCCATCTGGTAAGCCTTCCCTGCCCTCTGGCAATTGCTGGATATCAGCTCTAAGCCCTTTTTATTTATTTATTTTTTAAAATTTTGTATTCAGGCTACACTGTGACATGCAGGATCTTAGTTCCCCAACCAGGGATTGAACCTACGCCCCCTGCATTGGAAGCATGGAGTCTTTTTTTTTTTTTTTTTTAAGAACTTTTATTGAGATACAGTTAACAGACAATAAACTGCATATATTTAGAGTGTACTATTTGGTATCCCAATCTCCCAATTCTCCCCCCCCCCACCCTCCCCGCTTTCCCCACTTGGTGTCCATGTTTGTTCTCTACATCTGTGTCTCTTTCTGCCTTGCAAACCAGTTGATTTGTACCATTTTTCTATATGTCACGTATATGTGTTAATATACGATATTTGTTTTTCTCTTTCTGACTCACTTCACTCTGTATGACAGTCTCTAGGTCCATCCACGACTCTACAAATGTCCCAATTTCATTGCTTTTTACAGCTGAGTAATATTCCATTGTATATATGTACCACATCTTTTTTATCCATTCATCTGTTGATGGACATTTAGGTTGCTTCCATGTCCTGGCTGTTGTAAATAGGGAAGCATGGAGTCTTAACCACTGGATCACCAGGGAAGTCCCTCTCAGCCCTTTTTATATCTATTCTTATATCCTTTAGCGTTCTCTTCTTACTAGTCAATCCCTTGTGACACCAATCCCTGTTATAATTAATAATTCTTTATATTAAAGTTTCCCTTTCAAATTTCTCTGTGGTTTCTGTCTCTTCATTGAATACTGATTAATACAGAGAGTACTGATCACAGAGCCTGGTCATGTATTGAAATGGGGCATGTGCCCCACTTTATTAATGCCAACCAGTCTCCAAACTCTTATTCTATTAGTAGGGGTCCTTAAACTAGGTTCACAGACCCCAAAAAGCCTTTGAGTAGAATTCAGGGTGTCTACACACCAGGATGAGAAAAAAATCACATCTTTGTTTTGACTGCCCTCTAACTGAAATTTAGCATTTCCTTCAATTATGAATGTAGGTGATGGCCACAGTAGGATCAATACCGCCTGTGACTTTGTCACCAGAAGGAGTCACAGATATTGATACTTTTATATCATGTTATGTTTGCAGAAACCTTGAAATTTTGTTTCTGCGCATCATGACTTTGAACTTACAGTGGTGATTAGACCTGCTGCCGTATTTGTTATTAATGCAATAAGAAGAAACACAGTTGCAACGATTTTCAGAATTTTTTCTTTTCTTTTCTTTTTTTTATAAATTTATTTATTTCTTTATTTATTGGCTGTGTTGGGTCTTCATTGCTGCACACGGGCTTTCTCTGCTTGCTGTGAGTGGGAGGCTACTCTTCATTGTGGTGCGTGGGCTCCTCATTGTGGTGGCTTCTCTTGTTGCAGAGCATGGGCTCTAGGCGCGCAGGCTTCAGTGGCTGCAGCACACAGGTTCGATAGTTGTGGCTTATGGGCTCTAGAGCTCAGACTCAATAGTTGTGGCGTACAGGCTTAGTTGCTCTGTGGCATGTGGTATCTTCCTGGGGCCGTGGCATGTGGTATCTTCCTGGGGCAGGGATCAAACCCGTGCTCCCTGCATTGGCAGATGGATTCTTAACCACTGCACCCGCTAGGAAGTCCTTCACAATTATTTTTTGATGCAAATATTTTAAACGATTTTTAATTAAAAATTTTGTTTGAGAATTCTGTGCAGTTTCGTCAGATTGACAAAGCGGTCCATGGCATAAGAAAGGTTAAGGACCCCTGCCTAGAATGACAGAAGTTTTAGGGAGATGTGAACAGAAATAATGTGTGCAACTTCTGGATCATACCTTAAGGTATGACCTCCTCTTTCCTCCCTTTTTAGGGACTAGAATCGGGTGGGGCACACAGTGGTGGGGAACCAGATCGTCATTTTAGACAAGATGATAGAAGCTGCATGTTGAACATGACAGAGCTACAAGATGGAAAGAACATGGAATCCCAGTATCTTGGAGCCACCATTAATAGTCTAAACTACGGTGAGAAACATGACTTTTTATCTTGTTTAAATCACTGGCATTTTGGGTTTTGTTCTGGTAGATGAGTCAATATCCCAATACAAAAGTCTGTGAAATGTGCAGAAAAATCTGAACAATATTAGAGACTGCATGTAAATTATTTGGGCTGAAATCTGCCCTCTTTGATGAATCTCACTAGCTGAGAAAACTGCTCTGGAGATGGGGGATGTGAGTGGCTTCACTTCAGCTGCTTCTGGGTGGCCAGCTGACTAGCCCTTGTTCATTGTGGATTCCTGTGTGTCTGCCAAGGATTCATTCTATTCACCCCTTGGCTGGATCATTTGACCAATTTCAAGTATGATACACATTATATTTAATCCAAAAGAAGGGATTTTTTTCAAGGATTTAATTTTTTGTTATTATTCCATCCATCCATCCATCCATCCATCCATCCATCCATCCATCCATCCATCCATCCATCCATTTGTTCATCCATTCTTCAACAAAGGTCTTTGGAGCACTGGCCATAGTTTAATATTCCCCTAAGGACTGCGGACACAATGGCAAATAAGTCCTAGTGTCTGACTTTGGCAAGTTCTCAGTCCAGTGTGAGGGCAGGAGATGAACTAGGTATAGTAATACCCCAATGCTTTGTAGTTGCTTTATGGGGCAACTTTGAATAGACTAAGTTACCAAGGCTCTGATTTAAGGTTTAATGATCTTATATGCACTAAACAGATTTTCTAGTGATCTCTGTGATTCTAGTGCTCATCTTTTGCTTAATATAAAGAAACCCAATTATATAACTTTCCTACAAAGTATCTATGAAAATGAGTATCTGAAAAAAAAATCAACAAAAGATGACTTAGTTTTCGCGATAAATAGGAATAGTAATAATAGCGGGAATAGTAACAGATTACATGGATAGAACACTTTATGTGCCATTTACTGTGCCAACAGGTGGATCACGATCAGACCCTCATCACTCCTTCTCTGAACGTCCTGTCCTGTTTAAGATGTCACCCAAGTCCAGTTAGTGGCCCACTGCCATCCATTCCAGAGGTGAGTTTGAACTCCTTCTGAGATTCTGTTTCATCCTCTTTATACTGTCACTGCTCTGGTTCTGATCCTCTATTTCTTTTCTGAACTTGTTATAATAGTTTCCCAACGAATCTTTCTGACCTGTAGTCTTAACCCGCTACAATCTACCCTCTGCTCTACTTCCAGATGGCTGTTTTCTTGTCTCTGCCCTGCTTCTAAGCCCTCAACGCACCACAGTGTTTGCAAACTTTTCACCCTGGAGTCGAAGGTCCTGCAGAAGCTGGTCCCTGCTTATGGAACTTCTTGCCCCACCATCTTACTAAGCTTCAGCCAAGCAGCCTACCCTGTTTCCTGTGATGAAATTTCATGCCTCTGTGCCATAGTTCATGCTGTTCCTCTTGTCCGAAATGCCCTTCCTCTCTTCCTGTGCCCTCAGAAATTCTGCCATTCTTTAGTGTCTATCTCAGTTGAGACTCCTCCTTTGTGAGGTCACCACATTCTGAGACCCGATGCCTCTCAGCTCCAGCCCCTACTCCCCACGGCAGTACGAAGGTCTTCCTTCTCTCTCCTCTCAAGGCACATTGCATATACTTTTATTCTAGCACTTATTACAGGGTATGGTGAGTATCTTTTTCATCTACTGGACTGTGGTTGCCTGACTGTGTTCCTAGCTCAGAACGTGCTGTCTGGCCTGTGCTGGGCATAACTGCTGTAAATGAGGGACCTGGCCCTGCATGGAATCATCACCTCTGACCACGTCCTTTTGTTACCCTGAAATGCTGGTCAGCTGAGGATAAGTGAGACCACCACAGCCTCTCTTTAACCCTCGCCCCTGGACTGCCATTTCCCTCCCCTCTCTCCAACATTTAATTTCATCCCACCCCGATGACTGTGGCTTTAGGGAAAGCAGAGTAACTCCCTTTATATACTAAAACTTCAGCCCTTCTCCGGCAGCACAGGATTGGAAGATCACCAAATGTCAGCCTGGGCCAGAGGCTGCCTTAAAACTGTTCAACTGTTCAGTGTTCCTGAGTGCAGCATCCTCTTGTTAATTAAATTTCTTAGAGTCTTACAAAATGCTCTGAGCATAACATCACTTACAAAACTCCTAAATTAAATTCATCATGAAAGCAAATTAAGACCCATAAAATAGAAAACACAGAGATGTCCAATTCAAAGTATTTACAGTAGATGGAGCTACATATTTCACCATGATCTACTCTGTATTTCATATATCATGTGAAAAACATTAACAGTTTGGCAGTTACCACTCAGTTCTTTTTGCTTAAATACATGAAAAGCCAAGGGACTCACTTGCCTTGTTTATCCTTGTTAGCTATACATTGTTAGAAAATGTTATTAAAGAGTTTCCTTAAAAATCGCACCTGGAACAGGTAATAGCTATTATTAAAAGCCAGAGATAAACCCTAATGTGGACTTTGGGTGATCCAGATGTGTGAGTGTAGGTTCATCAGCTGTAACAAATGTAACATTCTGGTGTAGGATGTTGATAACAGGAAAGGCTGTACATAGCTGCAAGGAAGTCTGGGAAATTGTCTTTACTAGGAGGCGAGGCGCTGAGCTAAATGTCTGCAACAGATAATAAGGTACCGCTAGTAGCCTGCCACAGTAGGATGTTTTAAAACTTTTTATTAGGGAAAATTTCAAGCATATAAAAGATGTATAATGAATTTCAATGTACCCATCATAAATCTTCAACCATTAGCCAACCTCGTTTCAACCTGCTCACTTCTCCACACCCTACTTTTTTTTTTTCTGAATTAAAAAAAAAATTGTGGTAAAATACAATCCCCTGGTATCTGCCAGGGATTGGTTCCAAGACCCCCACAGATACAAAAATTCACAGATGCTCAAGTCCCTTGTATAAAATGGCATAGTTCAGTGGTCCTTTGTATCGGTGGATTCTGCATCTGCAAATACAACCAACCACAGATGGAATTCAGTCTACAGTTGGCTCAATCTGCAGATACAGAAGGCCAACTGTGCACATACATAAAAGCTGGATTATTTTTAGCATGACATCTTACCCATAAGTACTTCACAATGCCTCTCTGATAATGACTTAAAAACATGATCATCTGCTATTTTTATACTTTACAATATTAAAATTTGTTAATATCATCTAATTTCCAGTCCATACTAAAATTACTTTGGGTACCAAAAACAAACAAACAAACAAAAAACCCACCAGGCTTTTTATAGTTATTATTCAAATCAGAGTCCAGACAAAGTCCATACACTGTGTTTGCTTGTTATATCTTATGTCTCCTTTACCCTATAACATCTCCCCAACACCTGCTTTTTAAAATGTCATCAATTTATTAGAGAGATAGGGCCATTTTTCCTGAGCAATAATGTCCCACAATAGGTTGATAACTTCCGTTGAATTAGGTCTTCAGGAAACATTCTTTAGAATAACCTTCTAGAATTTTCTGGTCCAAGGGCACGAACATCTGTGTGGCTCTTGCTCGCCACATGGACAAGCAGAAGTGCTTCTCTAGTACTTACCTAGCTGCCACCTGTTAGGTATTACCCTGTCACATTCCTCACAGCTTGGTGAACACCAGGGTGCATTTGAAGTTGCATGCTAATTTAGCAAGTGTAAAATAGTACCTTTATTTAGATTTTATAAATTTAACATGCCTAAAGTAGCACTTGTAAGTCACATTTCTTTGGTTGTCATTTCCACCCCAGTATTTATTTTTCATTTGTGCTCTCTCTTCTGTGACTTGATTGTTCAGATCCTCTAATCCTCTAATGCTGTAGCCCTCTAGGTAATTCTACAGTAACTCCCTGTTATAATCATAGCCGTCCCTCATCTTTTTTTTATATAATTAAATTTTTAAAAAAATTAGTAAACTTCATCTTGTAGAGCAGTTCTTGGGTTAGGGAAAACTTGAGGAGAAATTACAGAGGTTCCCATGTACCCTACTCCGCCCTTTCACCTTTTCCCCCATTATTGGCATCTTGCATCCATTTGTTACAACTGATGAATCACAGCTTACATTAGGGTTCACTCTTGGTGTCATATAGTTCAGTGGGTCTTGACAAATGTATAATGTCAGGTATTCACCATTACCGTATTGTACAGAATAGTTTCACTGCTCTAAAAATCCCCTGTGTTCCCCCTATTCATTCCTACCCTTCCCCGTGAACATTGGCAACCCCTGATCTGTTTCAGAATGTCTCCATAGTTTTGCCTTTTTCAGAATGTCATGTAGTTGGAATCATACAGTATGTAGCCTTTTCATTCGGGCTTCTTTCACTTAGCAATATGCATTTAAGAATCCTCCCTGTATTTTCATGATTTAATAGCTCATTTCTTTTCTTTCTTCTTCTTCTTCTTTTCTTTTCTTTTCTCTCTCTCTCTCTCTTTTTTTTTTTTTTTTGGCCACCCCTGTGGGATCTTAGTTCCTAGACCAGGGGTTGAACCCGGACCCTCGGCAGTGAAAGCATTGCGTCCTAACCAACGGACTGTCAGGGGATTCCTACTCATTTCTTTATGTTGCTGAATAATATTTCATTGCCTGGATATATCACAGTTTCTTTATCCATTCATCTCTTGAAGGACATCTTGGTTGATTCCAAGTTTTGGCAATTATGAATAAAGCTGCTATAAACATTCATATACAGGTTTTTTTGTGAACGCAAGTTTTCAACTCATGTGGGCAAGTATCAAGGAGATCTTATGGTAAGACCATGCTTAATTTTGTAAGAAACTGCCACACTGTCTTGCAAAGTGGCTGTGCCATTTTGCATCCCCACCAGCAACAAATGAGTTCCTGTTGCTCCACAACCTCGCCAGCAGCTGATGATGTCAGTGTTCTGAATCTCGACCATTCTAATAGGTATGTAGTAGTATCTCATGTTGTTTTAATTTGCAATTCCCTAATGACATATGATGTTATCTTTTCATATGCTTATTTGCCATCTGTATATCTTCACTGGTGAGTGTCTATTCAGAACTTTGTCTCAATTTTAATTGAATTGTTTGTTTTCTTACTGAGTTTTAAGAGTTCTTGGTATATTTTGGATACAAGTCCTTTATCAAATACGTTTTTCAAATATCTTCTCCCCATCCATGGCTTGTCCTTTCATTCTCTTAATGCCTTTCACAGTTAACTTTTTTTTAAGATAATTGTAGGTTCACACCTAGTTGTAAGACATATTGCAGAGAGATCCTGTATACAATGGTAACATCTTGCACAACTATGTTACAATATCACAACCAGGATACTAACATTGATACAGTCCAGATACAGAACATTTCCATCACTGCAAGGATCCCTCGAGTTACCTGTCCCTCATCTTTTGAATGGTCTTTCTACACCTAGAGGAATTCCTGCCTATGGAGTCCTGCCTCCCAATATAAGAATGAGAACTCAGATTGAAGCCAGTATATGGCATGCACACATCCATGCAGAATTGATTTTGAAGTGGGCAGAGTGAGGGAACAGGCTCTTGTGTTGTTGTTGGCTTGGTGGTGATGGGGGCATCCAGCTTTGGGGGAGGCAACCATGGTGGGGGTGGCGGCTTGCAAGGCTGAGCTCCTGGTGTTGAACTGGCAGCAGTTGGGGGGTGGGGGGGTGCTGGTGCCTTTCCAGAGGGCTTAGTGGGGTCAGACCCCTGCAGAGATTTTCTCATCAGATTTCAGTATCATTCTCCAAGCTGTAGCCTCAGATCTGGTTCTCTGCCTCTCCCAACAATTCTATGAGCAAGCCCATATCCTTTTATTTAGTTAGTTTATTTTGGAGGAATTTATGGCTAATTATGCAAATGAAATAAACAAACATCACCCTCTCTGCCCCCTCCCCATCATTATTACTACTCCATCCCTATCCTCTTAATTTATTTCTTTCTGCTTAATCATCCAGAATAAATTTCTCTTGCTTGGGACTAAGACTTTTGACTGATCGATTTCCTTAAGACCCAGGTTCCACCTGACTCCAAAAGACAGGTGAACTTTTAAGTACTTGTGTTTACTGGAGTTTTGCTACAAAAATATCAGTGGAAACCAAAATAAAGAAGATGGCCACCTGAGACTGGGTACCAGATTGTTTATATCAGTGAGTTAACCCATGAGACAGGCAGCAAAGGAACATGGCCAGGATACAAAAGATGCTGAATTTAGAAGAATAATCTTCAGCAAGAAAATCTCTGATCCCCAGCCTTTCCTCTGAGGCAATCATCAAGATGTATGTTGAGCTACAGTGGAAAGTTAAATTTTAGGGACAGAGACATCAGGGTTAAAATTTAGCTATTGCCATCAATTGCCTGTGTGTCGCCTTGGACAAGGCACTTGATATTTCTCAGTCTCTATTTCTTCACCTGTAAAATGGAGAGGATAATGATCTACCTTCGGCATTATTATTGTGAGGATTGAAGGAGAAAATGAACGTGAAGGGTCTGACAAAATAGATCCTTAATGAGTGGTCATTACCATCAGTTGTTCCACTGGGAAAATAGTGAGCTAAATCCATTTTCCAAGATGGACAAGAGGAAGCTGGAGCACACAGGACCAGCTGCCTCCCCAGGATTTGTTCATCCCTTCTTTATTAACAGAGTGTTCTTTCTCACAGGGCAAGAAAATTCCTATCTACAGAACTACATTTCCCAACCTCTCTTGCAGCCTAGGGCTGGACATGTTTCACAGTGTCGGCCAACGGATCTTACATAGAGTCTATGGGGCCTGTTTTATTCTCTCCTTGTAGTTTCCTTCTACTTTCCTGGCACAGAGATGTGAAGCTGGGGCTGCAGAGACTATCTTGTGACCAGAAGAGACCAGAGGAGGAAGCCACATGCTACAGTGGCAGAATAGAAGGTGGAAGAGGGACTTCCTCGGTGGTGCAGTGGTTAAGAATCCGCCTGTCAATGCAGGGGACACGGGTTCAACCCCTGCTCCAGGAAAATCCCACATGCTGCAGAGCAACTAAGCCTGTGAGCCACAACAATTGAGCCCATGTGCTGCAACTGCTGAAGCCCATGCATATAGAGCCTGTGCACCACAATGAAGAGTAGCCCCTGCTCGCCGCAAGTAGAGAAAGCCCGTGGGCAGCAACGAAGACCCAGTGCAGCCAATAAATAAATAAATAAATAATAAATAAATTTCTGTAACATGCAGCTGAATGTAATTCCTAACTGATGTAAAGACCACGGCTACCAGGGCTGTGGACCCAGGGATGAATTAGCTCTTAATAATGACTTTGAAACATGAGTTATAGAATGTGTTACAGAAGGGGGGAGCAGTGTAGACTTTTATCCTACTTATCACACAGTAAAAGTGAAAGGTACTATTTTTTGATAGATTTAGAAAAACTGAACATTTTCCCATAGCATCTATGTAGTGGGGTGTCCATCTCTGGTTACAGTCTGATTGTTTCCTGGAGTGCAATGCCAGCTACCATTTCACATGCTATACATAGCAGGATGCTTCGGGATTTGACCGCCTCCCAAATTTGTGTCCAGGCCTCCCTGAGTATTGAAAAGGTGGGGAGGAGTCTGATTTGGTTCAGTCCTGTCTGGTGCCTTGATGATGCTGAAGGATGTAGGCTTACTGAAGTGAGGCATTCACCTGTGTCTGCATGGTGACAGTTGGACAAAATCTCCTGCATCTCTGGTAGCCACAGGCCCTAGCCTGTGCCTTGCCCTGGCAGGAGTAATTCTTCTAGTGGCGGACCAGCCAACTTGCCAGTGTGTTCAGTGAGGGAAGCTCACAGCTGACCTGGTCAAGGCTTGTGGGGATAAAACTCCTACGATTCTTTCATCAGCCACTTTCCTGGGCACTTGGGCAGCCCTGGGATAGGATAGGCTTGTTCTGGTGTCGGCCACCTCAAGTGCGTGCTTCGGTGGGGCTGCCCCTCCCCCTTCCTCCTCATCAAATCAAAGACCTTTCTCAGTCTAGCTATACCATCAGTCAAATAAGAAATACCACATGCCTATACGAAACTCAGAGGGATACCATCAAAACAAAATTAGACCACATATCTGCAAGTACCTTGTATGCTTTGCAAGCAAACTGAAAATTATTAGAAAAGAAACCAGTCAGCTGTGACCTAGACGTTTAGAGAAGTAATAGCTATTCATGAATAACTATTGTGCTTACGTTGAGATAAAAATAATTTCCCTTTAGAAGGTAGGAGGTGCAGGTGGTTTTAGGCCATGCTACTCAGGAGTTTGTCTCTGGCTTCCTGCAGGTCCCTGGGCCTCTACGAGGTAAATTCATCTTCCAGGGATGCAACAGGATAATTTTATGTCTATTGACTCTAATAATAAAACAATTAGGACTTGTATTCTTTATGTCACTTGGAATATCATTTTTGGGGGTATTTAATTCATATTGTATTTTACAAAAGTTGGTCTATGATAGACTGGGAATATATACATTTAAAAAATGTCCTTTACCCAGATAGTTTGGAAAAACCTAGATTTTGATTTTAGGGACCTCTGTGCTCAGACGGACAGGGCTCCTGTCCACGATCCTTGCCAGGCTCCATCTGTGGGTGCACAGTCCTGCAAGGGGTGTTGTCTGGGACCCTCTCAGGGTCTCCAGGAACTGAGCTAATGTTGATACTTCTTAGCGAGTAATTTCTCATAAAGTGGCACCTATGTGATTTGAAAGCTAACCTTACCCACTCCCCACCCCCAAGTAGATAATCAACTTACAAGATCAGATTAAAAACTACACTCAGGGGGTTGGTGTGGGATGAATTGGGAGATTGGGATTGCCATATATACATTATTAATAAGAAAAAAAATCAAATTGTACACTTAAAATATATGCAGTTTATTGTATGTCAAAAAATAAAATAAAAATTTTAAAAATAATTAAAAAAAATTAAAACTACACTCAGCCTTTAGTTTCTTTCCGTGGTCACTACAGACAGGCCACTATCACGCAGTAGGGCTGATGACTTAACACAAGGATTCTCACGACCAGCAGTCGTGGGGCTCTCTACAGGAATTAATCCTGCCCCTTCATGCCAAATCTCAGTAGCTGGGACATCGTGGCCCAGGGCCAGAGAGAACTGTAGTGTAGAAATGCTGCTGTCTATCTAGAACATTCGAGGCTATCAGGACACTTTGAGGGCTGTAGCAATGGCACAAAAAAGTCTGCCAATGATGAATACTGGGGAGGAGCGGGTTGAGTTCTAAGAAAAAAAAAAAATTGGACCTTTAGGACTCTATCGTTTGAGAGAAAGGATGAAGGATGCTCTTCTAATATGAACATTGGTCTTTGGGTTATTTCTTGGGTATTTTCACGGACAGTATCTCACTTCAGGCCTCCTGTTGGGGCTGTTATTATTTCTGTTTCACATTTGCAGGAACAGAGCCTGGGAAAGCTGAGACTTGGGGTCCCCAGGAGAGCTGACCCTGATACAGGGTGGCCAGGGAAGCTCCCCTGTGCAGTTTTCGCCCCCATGGCAGGATATGGGCCTCCAACCGGAACCGGCAGCCTCTCTCCCCCAGGGCCTCTGTGAGTCCTGTCCGGGAGCGGCCGATAATCATGTGCCCCAGTTTGTAACAGGGAAGAACCAAATCTGACTACATGTTGGATCTGTTTCTTTCAGTTTAACCTTTGCTTCCCAATGCTTTTGTTCGCTAACAGGATGTAGTCTATGTGTAATGGCCTACCTCGGGGAACCCTGCCCCTCTGCCTGAATGTTAAATCAAAGTGCTTTTGTCCAGGGAAGAATTCTGACCCTTGCAGTGGATGGCTGCAAGAAAGAAGAAATTAACACATCCCCTCCCCGAGGCTGACCACTCCAGGGGATATTTGCGAAACTTATGGCCTTTTCATCTCCTACCTCATCTCTGCTCTGGAAGTGAAACTGGAAGATGCTTCTTTTGAGACACTAGTCTGCCATCTTCTCAGTCTGCCGGGTTTCCAAATAAAGTCATATTCCTTGCCTCAAGACCTCATCTCCCAATTTATTGGCCTGTATATAGGGCAAGCAGCGTTTGGACTCGGTTACATGCTCACATTCTCTCGGGGGCTGCTTCTGGGGGCACAGAAGACAGGCTGACATGATGGGAAAAGTCTGGTGGCCCCAGATTCTTACTCTAACTCTGCTGGGCAGCATGTGGATGAGTTCATTTTTCCCCACCTTCATTTTTTTCCTGCCCCTTCTCATGGGCAGAACGTGGCTGCCATCTCATGGGATGTTTTGAGAGACTGACGATAGTGCAATGAGTTCCTAGTCCAGCATCTGGGAGTGCACGCAAGAAATGGTAGCTGTGCCCATTTGGCAATGTTCATCATGACTTTCTGGTGACACCATCTATCTAGTTGTGTGGTTTTTCTCCATGTTTCCCAATGCAATTGTCTTAATTAAATGTTCACGCTTATTATTTAAAAACATAAAAGAAAAAGAAAGAAGTGGTAGCCGCCTCTGTAAAGGCATCTCTATCCTCTCCGGCTCCTCAGTGAGCTCCTTCTGGGGATGGACTTGATCTCATTCCTGTCTTTATCACTGACGCCAAGCCCCATGGACCCAGTAGGCCTTCCTACTGTTTACAAGACTGTTTAATGAAGAAAGTGCCGACATCTGGCAGCCAGGACTGAGCCAAGTGTCCCCAAAGCTGCTAGTTGTCTGTCCCAACCTAAGCCCTCTTTCTGTTAGCAATTCATTCAGCAGAGCGTTCTGTCAAAGGACCCCCTTCCTGCCTCCCTGGCAGCTGTGCTCAGTGACTCAGCTTGGGTGTTGGGATGAAAGCTGATGTGTCGTGTGGTTCTTCTGGGAAGTCTGACAGGCGGGAGCGGCCCACTTCTGCATCACAGGACATGGGTGTGTGGTCTGGATGGACAGATGCCATCTTGGACCATGAGGACAAGGACAGTGGTCTGGGTGCAATGCAGCTAGAAAAATCATGGGGGCCGCGGGAAGGACGAGAAGCTGCCCAGCTGACCCAGATCGATGGCTTCTGTCTCAAGAGAGACAAGGGTAAAACTTCCATGAGGTTTAAGCCACTGCTTTTGTGGGGTTTTTGTCAGAGGCAGTTGAAACTAATCCTACATGTTAAGACAATCAATGGAAAGAAAATTGTCACTCCACCTTCACTTGAGCTTTCTATGGTATTGTTACCCTGTCCAAACTAAGACTCAAGCCCCCAAGTTCAAACTTGATCATGCATAGCTGGTTATAGGCTTCAGTGAGCCAAGTGAAGGGTCTCTCTTCCTATCATGTTACCCTCCCACTCCCTTTTTAATACAGTCAGATAGTTCGATGTGTTTTCATCCTGTATTTTCTCCATTCAAGCATGGTGTAGCCTCTGCACATGTCAAAGGAGGTTTATGACGGGCCTCCCGGCATCTATGTTGAAAAGATTAAACACATGAAGACAGCAGGGGGAGAGGAGGGAAGGCCCACCTTGGGGTGGGATGCAGAGGTGGAGGCAGTGACAGAGCACCCAGTCTGGGGGCCCCATGGGAATGGCCCCCTGGTACCCTGGGGGCCTGGGCTTCCAAAACCCATCAGAGATTGCCAAGCCTCAAATGTGACACAGCTGCAGAGCAGTTAAGGGCCTTCGGGGCTGGGCCATCCCAGGGTTGGCAGGTGATCAGCCACCCCTGGGGCATTCCCCACACAGTGGGACCTTATACACTTGGACAAGGAGACATCTACCAGCATCTCAGCTTGGTGTGCTCAAGTTCAAACTCCAAACCTGCTCCTCCCATGTCTCTCCCATCTCAGATCAGAGCATTTCCATCCTTCCCGCTGCTCAGGTCAAACCTTAGAGCATTTCTTGACCCTTTTTCTCACACCCCATGCCCAATCCATTAGCAAATCCAGAGGGTCTGCTCTCATAATACATCCAAATTTAACCCCCACTCATCACTCATCTCCGCCACGGCTCCTGCCTCGGTCTGTACCATCCTCATCTCTCCCCTGCACTGTCGCGATAGCCTCTTAGCTGCCCTCCATGCTCTGCCCTTGTTCCAGAGTCTATTCTCATTGTGGCAGCCAGGGTGAGCCTGCTAAAATGTAAGCCAACATGTGCTCACTCAGGGTGAAGGCCAAAGTCCTTATAACGTCCGACACGGCCCTACCTGACCTGCCCCAGTAAATTCCTCTCCTACTTCTCTCTCCACTTACTCACTGTGCTTCAGCCACACCAGGCTCTTTGGTGTCCCCTAAAAACACCAGCCATGATCCCACCACAGTGCCTTTGCACCTGCTCCTCCCTTTGCTTGGATAGCTCTCCAGTTACTCGAGTGACGTGTCCTGTCATCTCCTTTAAGTCTTTAGTCAAATGTCTCTCTCTTGAAGAGGCCTCTCCTGACCATTCACACCATATCACCTCCCCATCCACCCCTAACCTGATGCTCTTGCCCCGATCATTCTTGCAGAACTTGTTGACAGGTATCTGACCTACTATGTATTTTACCTATTTTGTTTATATCTATCTCCCCTGTTAGACTATAAACTCTCCGAGTACAAGGACTTTGGTGTTGTTTATTACCTATTCTCAGCGACCAGAACAGTGCCTAGCAGGTGTGTGAAAAATACCTGTTGCACCACTTTGATATGCTTCCCCTCCTTCCTTGCCTCACTCTTGCTGCCCTGGAATTGTACCACCTCACAGTGATGCATCAGTACACAGAGTGTGACTCAGGCTCTGTTTTCGGGGGGACCTAGGATTCAAAGCCAGACAGGCAGCCTAACTCCACACCATAGAGCTACCATCACTCCTACGAAAACCGCCACCACCACTACCATTATTGTTCCTTCTTGGAGGTTCACCTGCAAAGGCTCAAGGCAAGTTAATAGTTAAAAAGGGTAGCTTCCCTACAGTCTCTACAATTCTACAGCAATTGGCTTCACTTTTACTTGGCAATAGTACTCTTTGTTGGGAAAAAGGAAAGATAGATAATTTCTGGTTGGCAAAGGCACGAACACACATGGAAATAAGAATTATCAATGAGCTGCTCAATTCATGAAATTTATACTCAGAATTTTTCTTAAGGATACATGTAACTTTACAAGACCATTCATCATAGCACCAAGCCTAATATTCCTTAATAGAAAACAGTCAAATAACAAATACTCCAGTTAATTTCCCACAGGTATAAATTATGCAAATAGTCATTTATATTTTCATTTACAATAATCAATAAATAAGAATGCATGTTCATACAATTTTTTTACAAAGATACCTTTTTTTATACAAAGCTATAGCTATGTATATACTAAATAGACAAAATAATTCTTGTACTACAAAATAACATTTTGCTTTTCTTCAATAGTCCTCTTAGAGCTCTCAATAAAAATATTCAGACATGATCAATTAAGTCCTGCCATGACATTAAAAGAAACTGTAGTATTAAATCTGTTAAACATACTACAGACCTTGGAAAAAATAAACACCTATCATCACCCAATATAATACTCTTTGAACAAAACCCCTGTTTCCAGGTTTAATAATTGGTCCAGATCATATACAGTAGAAAACAACCATCTTTCCACTTTTACTCTTTGTCTTTGGCTGACGTTACCAGCACCAAGGCAAGTGATGCAGGCAGCTAACGTAGGGTACAATTTCAAGGGGAAAGACACCCCTTCCGCAAGTCCGACGCCCACCCCAGGGACATTCTATACAGACCTGCCAGTCTTTGGCTTCAGGGATCCAATGCTAGAATGCAAGCAGCCTCTGATTCGAGTGAATTTCTGTGCCTATGTATTTTGAGTCTACGAGGGGAAGGGTAGAAAGATGGGAAGAACAGAACGGTCCAGTTATTTACAGCCACATATTCCTGCAGCTAAAACTTGTGAATTTCAAAGAATCCAAGAAAACTGCCTCAGATGCTGACTTAATTTAAGGGGACCAGTTTAGTTCTGGAAGTCCTAGGAAGCAGATCTCCCACGTTCTACTCCAAACTTTCTCTCCCCCCCCACCGCCCCCAACAGACCACCTTTAATTTTACAAAACCCTTCCGAAGGCACCTTTCTCAGATACTAAAGCTGGAAGCCATGCCCTAAGCTTTGGAATTCACTTACAAATGCAGAGGTGCATTTATTCTATGCAAATAGGCCACTTACTGAGAAAAAAATACAAAACAACAGAAAACAAAACAAAAACCAAAAAAAAAAAACAAAAAAAAAAAAAACCCTAACTTGCTAAGCTTTGGATTTTGAAACCTAGGAAGGACTTTTAAAAAGAGGCCCACCCAGAGAGGTAAATGAATTATTTACCCTCCCACCTTCCCACCCAGAGAGGTAAATGAATTATTCAAGGTGTCACAGCAGGTGGGCTGGAGCTAGGACCTGGGTCTTTGATGACCAGGCCAGTGCTGTCCTACTTTGGAACAATGTCAACTCGCTAGGTTACAGACACACTCAGAGTTTCCTTTTTTTTTCAGAAAAATTTTTGGCTGCACTGCTCGGCATGTGGGATCTTAGTTCCGCCACCAGAGATCGAACTCACACCCCCTGCATTGGAAGGCAGAATACAGGCATGTTGTGGCTGTCCTCATAGCAAAACCTTAAGGAGAACAGACTTTTACTGACTTCTGGTCGGGCTAAAAGAAGCCTGAGCTGTTGCAAATGAAAACAACAACAACAACAACAAAAAAACTACCAAAAGATATTTTTCTATTCCTTTTTTTGCAACAATACAAAAATCATAACTTTTAAATTCAAAACAAAAGAAAAATAATGATTCCTATCTCACAGACCACCCAGTTATGATTTCCTGCAAGTAATCCATGTTCTCATCCTTATTTTAATTGTGTTCTGTGCGGCACAGTGAGATCTGCTTCTTGAAGGAGGAAGCCTCCCTTCTACCCTGAAAAGCACGTGTTAGAAGAAGGTGACAGTGAATAGCTGGGGGCAGTTAATTAAAGTCACTCAATCTTGAATGTTAAGACACTGAGGTTATGCTGCTAAAGGCCTTTTAGATGCAGTCATTTTGGTTGTAAATTTGCAACCTTAGGCTAAAACCTGAACTTGGGGTGTCCTCAGTCATTTTCCAAAATTTTACGAGGGTGCGTCAAAAATTATCTGCACTCTGGCTGTAGAATAGAATTGTGTAGAAATTCTGTTCTACATTCAGAGTGCGAACAATTTTTGACTCATCCTCGTAATTTGTTTTTTAATTGAAGTATAGTTGATGTACAATATTACTCATTCACTTTTACAAACTGAGGACGAAAGAGATATTTAAGCAGTGTTGACTTGGCGGAGGTGGGGGAGGAGGTCAAATTGTGCAGAAATTTGGGAAGGGGAAGAACGCAAGGTGGGGGTTACACTGTGACTGATAAAATTCGCCACCTGCCCAAATCTGAGATTTCCACCCACGCTTGCCAACTAGGCCAAAGTCACCAAGAATCAGAATCTCATTAGGGTGGAACTTATTTTCTAAGCCGTGAAGTGTAAGGTGGAAATCAATGTTTGGAGGAAGGAAGAGTCCTCTGTTCGTGGTTCTGCCACTCGACCTTGTTATCTCCTTGTGCTTTAGCTTCCTCTCTGAGAGAACCACCTCCTGTGATTGTTAAGGGTCCACTGAGTTGATGGGTACACACTGGCTTCCACTTCCTCTTGTAAAAGGCATGAGTTAGGTTTGAGACAGAGCAGCTGGCAAGTTGGAGGCGGACTGGAGAGAGGCTGGAAGAAGCTATGGTAAACTGAACGTCCTGACAGGAGGTCTCATCAAAGCTTGGCGAGGAGGGACATGCAGACAACGAGCTACTGTGCATTTTACAACATTATAACAAGCTCGAAAGGAAGCCATTATTCATTCGACAAATATGTACTGAGCATCAGCTCTGCACAGAAGATGCCCAGAGAGGTAATTTGCTCAAGGTCATCCAGACATCCGGAGACAGAGCTGGGACTTGAACATAGATCTGGCCGATTCCCAAACCTGCCCCCTTCTCTATCCCATGACACTTCCCCGGGAAGGGGGAAGGAAGTGATTAAAAAAAGGAGTGGGGGAAGCTTCAGTAACAGAGATTCCTGCTAGATGAAAGCTGGCCTTGACATCGAAGTGTCAGGGATTTTGAAGTTAGCAGTGGGATCAGGGCCATAGACTATTGAATTGTGTGTGTATTTAAAACCATGTGGTCAAACAGCATAAAATACTGGCTGTCTTCTCCCCATAAATGAGGATTTTTTCTGGCTCGTTGGCACTACAGCCCTGGGCTGGGGATAACTGTTTGCCTAATGGGTTTTCATCAAAGTTCTCAGAACAAATTATAAACACCTAAGTCGGTCTTCCCGGTGCTGCGGGGTTTGGCAAGTCCAGAAGAGTCAGAGGGGCCCCAGAACTCTGATGACCTCTGCCGACCCTAGGGAAGTAGGGGCTCAGAGTCTCCAGGCCTTTGCCCCTTCCCAAGCTGGTCGTGCCTGCAAGGGTGGAGGACTCTGAAGGCCTGTAGGTCACTATGGAGCTGCCACACATCAGAGCAAGGAGGACCAGGGCTCCCCTGGAGCCTGAAGCCATGGGGTCTGCACGCGATGGGAATGCAAGATTCTGGGTGCAATGCATGCTGAGTCCACGCTTCGCCTGCCTAGGGCTCACTTCCCTGCGCAGCTGACTGCTGTTCCTCAACAAAATGCCCTGACAAGAGGCAAAGCTGAAAAGATTCGGGGGACTCAACGTCCAGCAAAGAAGCCATGTCTCAGTTCCTGGCTGCTGACACTGGCTCACCGTTAAGGCAAGCTCCGCAGGGATTTCCAGCAAGGAAGCGAGTTATCACTCACGCCAGCTCTCAGCCTGCAGCTGCTCAGCCCGGGTCAGGGCCTTCGTCCTGAGAGCAGCCCCCGAGCAGCTGGACGGGCAGAGGAGGAGCCTGCTATTCAGTGGGGGCTCCAGACAGCAGCTGCAGCCCCAAGACGTCAACTCTCCCCCCAAAGGCGGTTTCAGCAGAGATGATGCAACGTCAGGGCAACAGAAATAACACATCTGGACCCAAAGGGCTTCACGGGCTCTTGTTTCCTAGCCAGAGCATTGCTGGGAAGGTTCTGAAAAGCCACGATGGCTTGAAACTCCCGCACGGCCCACCTCGGGGACGTCCGGATGTGCACAGAGATCGCTGGGAAGGTCTCCAAGCCCAAAGGAGAGAGAGGCCACAGCTCTCAACTGCAGGGGGCCTCCTGGAGAGTTAAGCAAAGCCCAGCTTGCATGACATAGTGTGCATCACAGGACTGCACTGCAATGACACGACCATGGGAAGAGAACAGTTCTTAACAAAGAAGCCACCGTGAATTCTGATATGTACTGAGATACATGACACGAAACATTCCTTGAGTGCTCTGGCTTCTGTTTGAGAGATCAGCTCCTGGTCCTCGGTGAGGAGGGAGGCGTGGTTTAGCTTCAGTGTCTGGAGGCTGGAGTTTTGTAGAAAACTTGGCATCAAGATGTCCCTCCCAAGGGCAGTAGCCCGCAGTGCGACGAGTCATTTCTCCTTCCTGATTGTCAGTTTTCTCATTTCTTAAATGAGGTGCTAGACCCTTATGTGATCCCTAAGGCTATCAAATAATCTATAATTTATGAAGATCGAATATGTGGGCAGGCAGCCTCCAAACCTGCTGCCTTCTGTGAGTTCGACCCTCAAAAAGGGCAGGCTAGCACGGCACAGGGATGGGAGGAGAGAGGTAGGGAGACTCTGCTGAACCCCAGAAAGGGAGAAGCAGCCTGTGCCCGGGGTGGCTTCCAGGAGGCAGGGAGGGAGGTCCTCCCTGGTTCCCAGTCCTGGTGGGAGCCCCTCTCCTCACAGAGGCCAAGTTTGACCAGGAGGAATCGCTCACCAAGTTCCAAACAGCCCCTCAGCAGAGGGAGCAGCCGGTTTGTTCGCTGGCCACACCAGTGTGGGCTACTTGTTTCACAATGAAGTGAGGGTAAAAAGAAAACCTAGAAACTGCATGACTCCAAGAAGCTTGTGGGGTGCGGAGCTTGAAGATGGTTTTGTGGGGGCAGGAGGGTGAAAGGGGGGAAGGCAGGAGAGTCCTATCTGTACCGTGGCACCCAGGGCAGCTCCGCGGGCTCTCTCCCCTCTCCTCACTTGGCCCAGCATCGTATGAAGGCGCTCACAGACCGTGGCTCAGCAGGGCTCAGGGCAAGTTCACGGGCGTGTTCACAGAGCAGCGAGCCACCTAACAAGCAGGGAGAAAGCAAACATGGGCCCTGGGGTTGAAGATGGTGTCTTGGGCACATGGGCTCATGTCTTCCCTGGTGAAACCTCACAGAAATAAGAGCCAAGGAATGGAAGTGATGGAATTACGAAGACAAAGGGATGCAGAGGAGGTGACAGCAGGTGAGAGATGCCAACCCACTTATGGCAGGGGTGGGGCTGAGAGAGACAGGAGCAAGGCCAAGGAATCCCAACACCACACACTGCACGAGCAGAGGAGAGGTGCTGGCACTGAGCCGCATCAGCAGCTACTCCTCGGAGTTGGGGGGGGGGGGGCGGGGGGGTGGCCGGGAGTGGGGGAAGCAGAGGAGCTCCAACCCAGGGACACAAGGCACAGCGAGGGGCGAGCGAGTCAGCGAGTCTACATGCTGGCGACGCCTGCTCAGAGGTCAGGATGCCGGCACTCAGGTGTGTGTCGGCATCTCTGGGTACGGTCCTCCAGTCTGTGCACTGCATAAAGGCTAAGGGGGCAACTGGGAGTTAAAATCTAGCCCTTGCTCTGCTCCTCAAGCCTTTCCCTGGAGAAAGAGGCAAAAGATGCCTTCTGCCAGTTTGCCCAAGTGCCCATGGGTGGCTTCAGCCCCAGAGGGGCACCTATTTCTAAGTCATCCACTTAGAGGGAATGTCTTTTTTGAAACTGCATGAGGGCCCTGCATAGGCTAGTAGCAGCTTTGTGTATGTCCCTTTATCTCAGGCAGGAATGGAAATATCTCTAAAGTGGAAATATCTCTAAAGAAATGCAGTGAGAAAAGACCTGTAAATATTGAGATGTGTGGTCCTCCCATGAAGAGTCCGGATGCCCACCCGGTGACTCTACAGAAAAACCCACCACTTGACACACAGAGCTTCCTTTCCATTTTGTGATATATCATTCTTACACACGAACAGATCCATGGGATCACTAGATATCTGAAGAAAACTTGTCATGTGAAAAACAGAGACTGATACTAACCAAGAGAAAGGGAACTTAGAGGAGATAAAAGGCAAAACAGAGAGCAGAAAAGAACTTCCCCCAAACCCCACTACCATGAACATCCACAGAGAAGTAAGTTCTGAACCCATGAAATAAGAACAGGACGCTATAAAACCGAAACAAAAGAACCATAAAATGTTTCGGAAGTTAAAAATTAATAAAACATTCATCAGGTATATTGATAAGATAAAGCTAAATAACTACCTTTGGAAGCAGATCTAAAAAAATTAAGAGATGACAAATAGAAAAGATAAAAAAATATTAGAGGCCTAGCCTGGGAAGTCCAACATTGGAACAACAGCAAGTGGTCCAGAAAGTAAGAATGTGAACAATTACAGGAAAATTTAAGACATTTCTCATGAGAGACCAGCACGAGGTACACCATCAAGGGTACAACACCATCAGGACCGTTCAGAACACTAAGAATGAATGGTTGTTAAATGTTTCCTGGGAGGGTGGAGAAACCCAAGTCACAGCTAAGGAATCAGAAAGGCATCAGGGATCTCAACAACCACACTGTGGGGTGGTGGGAGGGTATTATTTTCCACCACAATTCTATATCCAGCTATACCTGGGTAAGGGCAGAATAAGGACATCTAAAGTTATGCAAAATCTCAAAATATTTACAATAATATTTACTTCTCTTGCTCTTTTCTGAGAAGGTTACTAAGGAATGTGCCACACCATAATCATCACCATCATCATCAAGGAGAAAAAATTTGGTGAGAAAGGACGTGTAACTATAGTCCACTACTTGGCTCAGAAGTAAACAGTCCTCATAGGCCCACAATGAAGAGAGATGCACCAAGTAACATAATCTAACTACACTGGAAAAAAACAAAGCAGGGTATGGATAAGAGCAAGATCCTTCCCTACCACGGTAGCAAGCCAGTAGACGTTTCTAGATTAATTTTAAAAATAAAAGAAGTATAAGCATATAGAAATGCAAAGGTAAATGTTAGAGGAAACAGCTAAAAGAGTTGAAAGTGTTACTTCTCGGGAGCAAGACACAGGGGATTGCTAGTTTTCATTGAAAGTCTTAGAGTATTTGTTTCTTTTTAAACTATGAACATGTATTACTTGGATAAGAATTAAAAATAAATTCTTAAACACAAGCCATGGGGTGGTTTGTCCTGCAGGCTTCTTACCCACCTTCTACATCTGACTTTTTTCACACAAGCCTATAATCAAGTGAGATTTTTTTTTTCTTTAAAAAAAAATCAGTTTGCTGCCAACCTGAACCAAATGACTTTCAGGCATCTTGCCAGTAGATAGTTTTAAACAATATTACACTTTGTAATGGGTGAGAGAAGAAACCTGCGGAGACTTTTCTGCACAAGCTCTAGACCCGTAAAACGAAATGATTACCGTTTGGGTCAGCTCTTCCCTGGCTTTTCAAGCATCTAATTTAGGTGAGGACTGCATGGTGTCCAGGGTTATAAAATATCACACACATAATCTTTATTATCTGTACCTTTGAGGTTTCAAGGATGCCAGGGAGCTCGTTAATTAGCTCATTTTCCATGGGACACTCGGCCTTCGAGATGGAATCGCTCCAAACTCCCAACAGCTTTCAGCTTGGCAGGCTTAGATTCAGTCGTGGAGAGAAGGCAGCCTATAACCAGAGTGGGTTAGAGGCCAGGCTTTGGCTGTCATCGACTCAAATGTGCTACGTAAATTCTCTCGGCCATGGTGGAATTCTGTAAACTTGAGACCCACTGCTTGAAATAAGCAAGCCCTTGGCTTGCTGAGAGAGAAGCGTGATTCCCAAAGTAAGAACAATGCTGGTGTGTCAGCTGACAAGTTGTTAGCGCTGTCAAGGGTGTTCTAGAAAAAATGGGCAATGAGCCTGAAAGTAAAAAACTTCCCCATGGGAAAAATATGAGAAAAAACAAAGGTTGGCGGTTGACCTAAAACTTTTGGTTTTGTTTAAATGAGGACATTCTTATCTATTCATTTTATTATTTGTTTTTCACACATTCATAAGCTCAATGGAAGTTCCCTAAAAGAAGAGACAGCTCTGGATGGGCACTGAGTGGCCTGGGTACACTTGTAAGTCTGCTCATGATTGCCTGTGTGATCTTAGTCAACCAGCTCTGCCTCTCGGGGTTGAGCAGAGGAGATGCCGCCCCTCCTGACCTAAGAGGCTGTGGTTTTATAAGTCTCACCACATACATGCTTTTCTGAGTGGGGAGGACAATGCGAGGAGGAAGTAATACACAGGGACGCACGGCCTGCCTCTTGGCAGGAAGCAGGGAGCGGAGGGAGCCCAGGGCAGAAGGAAGATGGAAGGGCGGGTGGATGCCTCTGTCCTCTCGCCACCTGCCTCTCCTGGTTTCTTCTCGGGGTGCTTTCCAGAAACCCTTTTGCTTTTGAAGAAACCCATTATAACCAACCACAAAGGATGCCCATGCTGAGACTCACATTGCGAGGCAGATACGCACAAAGGCTCTCGGAGCAGGAACGTGCTGGACCACTTCCTGCTATAACATCAGCAGAGCTCATTCGCAGCCAGGCCGCTTCTGCACTCCTCCTCGGGGCTTTTGGGGGCTTTTTTTAAAACAGGGCCCTGCGGGGCCTTGGGTACCCACACAGATGCCTCAGGAGGCACGGGCGGAAGCTGGGGAGCTGCCCGGCAAAGCGAGAGGGCTCCCAGGCCTTGCCCTGTGTCAGCCAAAGCTCTGCTTTTCATGTATGGACTAGACTGGCCCCTGAGAATCCACCTGAATCCACTTGAAAGGAGGATTCCATGGGTGGAAAAGGTTTGAACTTCACAGCTGTACCTCAGTTCAATCAATGCAAAAGCAAAATTAAAACGCATGCCCCCCACACGAGAGAAAACCAGGGTGAACGAGTGTGCCCTGCAGCTCACAACCCAGGCTTCACTTTCCTCGGATTTGGCCATTCGTGGACGCGCTTTCCTGGAGCCGGCAGCTTCGTGCTGCTCGGATAGTCCCACCCCCCCCACCAAAGAACATGACCAACCGCCAGACCACCATAGGTGCGTGGACCCCCAGCACCTTCATTCAAACTCCCCTCTCGGAGGAAAGTGCAGCAGTTTTCTTCCCAGTGCGGGCTCTCCCTGGGGCATCCATCCTCTTTCTCATCAGGAGGCGAGAAACTCAAGTCCATCTGGGACCTTAAAAACCAGCACGTGGGGCGAGCTAAGACCCAGTTATGAATATCAGTAACGAAGCTTAATACCTGACAGAGCAAGGCACGCGAACAAACCCCACCCAAGGATCCGGCCACACACCTGAGTGTTGAGTCCACAGCCAAAGAGAAAAGCATGCTTAGGACTTATAGGAGAGAAAGGAAATACTGGAAAAAAAAAAAAGTGGAGAGAGGGAGTATAAGTTTCCTCGAAGGTCCTCCACCATCTGCAGAAGTGCCCCATTCAGAACAGGCAATAAAAGGAAGTAAGGAGAACGCCCACCCCCGGCCAGGTCCTGTCTTTTTATTACGCAGACGCACGCATCAGAGTCTGTTGACGTCCAACTGGGGGAAGAGCAGCAGGCAGTAAACCAGGAGCCAGAGGAAGAGGATAAAGTACATCACATCTGGCTGCTGGACGAACTGCGTCAGCGAGTCGCTCTGTGGGCTGTGAATCTCCTGCAGCCTGGCTTCGCCTGAGTTGTTGGCCTTCCTGCAGGAGGGGAGACACACCAAGGCAGTCACAAGCATGTCCCCAGCCCAGTGGACCCCGCTCCCTCCCTGTACTCCAGCCTCACTGCCCAGCTGGAGAGCTGAGGGCTTCCCAGTGAGATGCAGACCCAGGCAGAAGGCTGTGTCCCAGGGTGCTTTGAGCTTTCAAACCTACTCAGTTCATCTCTCCATAGCGCCAAGAGGGAGGAGCTGTTAGCCCCATTCCGCAGATGGGCATACTGAGCCTCATAGGCGGGGACGGGGGTGGAGGCAGGGTTGATGAAGGTCACACAATGACTTTGTGATAGAGCCGGGACCTGGGCCAGGTCTCCACCCAGTCCAGGATGCTCTCCTTTACACTGAAGTGCCCTTGACTCAAAGTGAGAGGCTGACAGCTCTGTTATTCGCTAGGCACCAAGGGGACCTCCTAAGGAATCTAAAGAAAGAAACGGAGCTTTCCCTGATGACAGATCATTTAAAAACAGCCATCAGCAACAAAAAGACACACCCCTCTATTGCCTAGTTTTTGTTTTTGGCTTTGAAATCTAACCTCGAAAATAATGACCAGATTCAAGTTTGGTCAGATGTACGTTTCTTCTCTTATTTTAACAGAAGGTAGTGCTAAAGTGACATTTTACTTTTGCCTGGTGGAGAAAGCCCAGAAGGGGACTGTGTGGTGGTGACAGGAAAGGGTCAGAAGCCATAATCTGACTGCAATCGGGGTTGGGGGTCTCTGCTTGCAGCTGCATCTTAGAACCTAGAGTGTAAGCTCCTCGGGGTCATTTGGGACACATGATGGATTATGAGAAGCGAAAACCAGCTCCTCTCTGGACCATCTCCTGACACAGTGAGAGGTCAGGCCAACAGGGGATTGAACCTTTACCCTAGTCTGGAAACCAAGCGATTCCCATCCAGATAACAGATAATGGACAGGATTTCTTTCCCCTTCTTAAAACTAGTTTTAGAGAAATTTTAAATTATATTTTTTTATTGCAAAGGTAATAAATGCTCAAAAGCATGGAAAACACGACTGCATTTCTCAGCCTTGCGGGTTCAATTTTCGAAGACTATCTCATAAAAGCTAAAAGTACTATTTTCCTATGAGGATGTCACGCCTGATGGAAAACGTGAATTAATATTTCCATTGTATGGCAGGGGAGGGAAACAAATCTTGCCTCTTTTTTTTTAGGAGCCAGAGAGGTGGACTTGTAAAGATTACACTCCTGGGTGCTGGGCAATTTTCAGACAGGGCCTTTCCATTCCAATGATCTAAGTCCTTCCATGCCAATTCAAATCCATGGCAAATATTAAAAAAAAAATCAATAAAATTAAGTGATTCAATAACTTTAACAGGGATGGGGCATCTTGGAATTGTCAGAGTATTATACTTTTCTGCCTGCCTATGTTTTAAACGGGCGGTGTTACAGCAATTCGATACTCTTAGTCTAGGTCATCTAGTTCTCCGACAATGAGAAATACTTTCATAGACATCCTGGCATGTTTGAATTCCCTCTTCATGTCTGCTCTGATACCATAGAACTGTAAAATCAGCTCAGTGAGCTTCTGAGTGTTGTACCTGCAGTGGCGACACAGAATGAACACAGTCGTCAGGTGCTACAGCATTTAGAACATACACAGTACCCCATCCCTACCTTCTCTGCCCGGCTCTGCCTTGAGGGGCCAGCTAATACCACTGCGTTATCTACAGGCAGCCACAGGCTCATGACTCAGACCTGCCTTTAAACCGAGTCGTTTTCTGAACCATACCCTGCCCATCAACCAGAATTCGTATCTACTTTTCCCTCCCACTCATACTCAATTTCCATTCATTTTCTCTGGAACAGGTATTTTCTTGAACAATCCCAGGCTATTATGCTGTTATCCAACAAAGCCTCGTTGGAGAATAGCCACTCCCCCCTCCCAGAAGGTAGGCTGCATAATTAAAGAAAAAAATTTTCTTTAAACCCCACCGAGCTTGGAGTACAGCGACCCACCTGGTTAACACTCGGTTTCTTCTGTCATCCAGATCTGCTGGGTTCCTCAATTGAACATAGCTAAAATGATCCTACAGTGAAATTTATAAACAAAACCCCCGAAACCCAATTAGTAAAGATGAAATCTCTGAAACAGAAAATAAAATGATTTTAAACATACAAAGTCGAGCATGCCATGCTTTTCTCAATCTTGCAAACATCTAGTTCCAAAGTAAAAGTATATGCAATATTCTACACTATTTCCATGAGCAAACTGAAGCGGCCCCACCCCCCAAAACCTGAATCAGGGCAAACTGTGGATCCCGGGGCTTTGGGTCCCCACACATCCAGAGCTAAGTGGTTGCGAAGACAAAGTGAGCCCTCTGCTTATGTGGCATCTCTGTCTTTGAACATGATCTTTCTGGATGTGTGTGCGGGGGCAGGGGTGAGGGTGGGGGTCTTGGATGCATTTGTCATGACAAAGACGCCTTTGGGCTTGAAAATCATCACTTTATTTACATCCCCTATTGCCCAAACTGGACATCTGACTGGACTGTGTTTAATGACAAGGTTTCAATTTGTCTTCTATCCAAAAGCATAGCTGTCGCACGTCAGTAATTTCCAAGCTCTGAGCTGGGGAGGAGGAAGGACGGAAAGGGATTGATTAGCAGGGGTTGGATGAGAGAAGAAGAAATTCACATACTAACCGATTCCAAAGACCTAGTCGCATGTCGTCGAATGTAAATGCTGGAGTCACTGCGACTCGTCCTGAAAAATAAACACACATTTTGAATTGGTGCCACCGAGAACTCCTCGTTGCCCCCATCCCAAGGCTGCCACGTGTGGATTTAGGCAAGCTCTGATTTCAGACCTGGGGGCGGAAGTGAGGCGTGTTATCCAGTATACTCACTCGGGGTGCAGCGTGCTTACAAACAGCAGGATGATATGAAAGAGACACACTGAGCCCTCGTCGACAAGAAAACAAAGACAGAAAGATTTCAGATAGAAAGCAGACGACATATTCTTAAAAATCATAGGATTTCAGGGCAGGAAGGGATCTCTTTTTCCAAGCATCCCGAAGTCTTGGGACTCACCAGACGTCCTCTGCAAGCTAAAGTCAGATCTGGGCTGAGACCTGGGACCTGGACTCCCTCTGCCATGCTCCTTGCTGTGCACAGGACTGATGATTGTCTTGCTCTCGGGTGGACCATCTCTCTTCCTCTCATACGTGAGGAGGCTAATTTTCTGACTGTACCTTTAAGGCGGATGTGTATCTCTGGTCTTTTAACAAAGCTGGCTCGCTCATAGCTGAGGCAAAAAGATACTCAGCCAGAGGCCTGGGCTGTCATCCTGGCTCCTGGTCGATTAACTGGCAACCTTGGTCAAATATCTACAACTCTGATCAGTTTTCCTTATCTGTGAAATGGATCATCATTTCCACCCCACCTAGTTCATAGAGCTGGTGGGGATACTAGCTCCCTGCAGGTCAAAGTGGTCCTGTCTTACTGCTCAACAGGAGAAAGAGGTGTTGCATGTGGATGGGCCCGATACAGAGACAGTCATGTTAGTTTCCTCAAGGCAGACCTACTATGTGGCATTGTGGGGTCCAGGAAAAAGACACCCAACCCACGAGTTTATTCCCATCATTGGCAGCCTTGCCGTTCCCACCCACGGCTGTCCCCCAAACACCCCCAAGCTCTTCCCTGATCTGGGCACGTTTCCAGCTAACAGGTTTTGAGCACCCACCATGTGCCAGAGGCGGGGCTAGGCCTAGGGAAACTTCAGTCCTTGTCCTCAGTCCAAAGCCTGTGCTAGTTTTCCTGGCTGGTATCACAGCACGGAAATGAAACAAAAATGCACCTACAAGGAAAAAAGAGATGCTGGTGCCTGGAACCCAGCAGTGCCTGTAAGAGTCAACTCAACAGGCTGGAGCCCTAGAAATGCAGGACCACGCCCCACCTCCCCCTGCCATATATTTGTAATGTTTACTAGTAAAAACGTGCATCCCAGTGTGTGTGTGAGGAACCCTCATTTTTCCCTTTTTTTTTCAGCATGTTTTCTTGCAGGTGGCTTTTGTGTTATAGTACAATCAACATGAGCCGTATTCATGTCTGCATCCTGAACATCATTCTTTCAGCAAGCACGATCAGGAGCCTACTGTGTGCTGGGCCCCGGGCTAGATGCTGAGGATCTGCTCCTCCAGGAGCCCGCCAAGGACTGAGAGTGCAGCCATTCACTTATCATGCCCCGCAAAGAACTTTTATTCCTTGAGTGCCAACTGCAAGCCAAGTGCCGGGCTAAAGGCTGGGGCTATGCTGGTGTGCCCTCCCCACCTCCGGGGAGCTGGCTCACCGTCTAGGGGAAGAGCAGGTGATAAATACATCCTTCTATAAATGATTATAGAAATCACTGTTTTGATCAATGCTGTGAAGAAAAAGAATAGAGGCTATGAGAACACAGAAAGGGGAATCAAAAATAGCCTGGAGGAATCCAAGAAAGCTGCCTGCAGGAAGTGGCAGTGGAGCTGAGACCACTACTAGTGGAGCAAGGCAGGAGACAGGCAGGGGACAGAGGGTCCTCAAGGATGAAGAAGCTTTGTTGAGGGGGCATTGTAGGACCTCAGCTAAGGCCAAGGTGCTTGGTGCGGCTGGGGTGGGAGAGAGATGGACGGAGGGTGGACGGAGAAGAGGCTGATGAGACAGGCCGTGAAGGGTCCTGCAGCCTCTGGACCAGGGGCCTTTCTGCTGAGACCAATGGAAAGCCACGGGGGTGACCGAAAGCCTGGGAAGAGAGATGCCTGGGGCTCTGTCCCATTCCATAACTTCGGCCAGCCAATGACCAGTTCTCTTGAGTGCAAAAGGGGACAGGAGGGGAGAAGGCCCTGAGCACAGGAGGGACACCAGGGTCCACGTTCATTCACGAGCACATGTGCCCCTCTCCACGTTATCTGATCACACTTGGTGTGTACCTTCCACCTCAGCTAAAATGCTTCATGATAGTTACAGCTTTGCCTGAAGTGAGACGGGATGGAGGAGCTGGGAGATCAGAGTATAAAACCTTTACACTGAAAGGTCAGCCAGACCTCACGCCCACAGGCACCAAAATACTGCTTTACTGTTCTATATCCTTCCCCCACGGTCCCATCTTCACCAGGGTGGGTTTTGCTGGTACTTCCAATGCAGCATTGTACCCAAGATGCTTCTTGCTTTTCCCCAATGCCTCCTAGTTTCTCCTCCCGTCTTCCCCCTCCGCCCCCTGCATTCAACAAATATTTCCTGAGGTGCCTGCTACATGCCAGCGGTTGCTCAGGCTATTTCTTCCTCCCTCTCCCAAATCCAAGTCCCACGCATCCTTCAATGCTGGATTCAAATGACATCTCAGTGCCCAGGCTGCCCTGAACCTGTCCACCTGCTTCTGAGGTATCAACGTGAAGCCTCACTTGCTTCTCACACCTAAGGTGCCCACCCAGTCGCAGGAGGATAGATGGAGCACGTCTCCTCCCGTGGAGGGCAGAGCCATGGCTGACCTCTTCCGAAGTCACCAAGTCTAGCCGACTCCATCAAAGAGTAACCGTTCGAAGACTGTTGAGGATTGACCTGCTTAGGGAGAAGCAGGGCAGTCTGGCAAATGACCAGTGGCCCCTCCTGAGTTGTGGTGGAGTAGATGACAGCCCTGGACCACTTGCCTGGAAGTGTTCATCTGCACTTAGAGCGGGGTCCGTCCAGCTGCACGTAAGACATAGATGTCTGCTGTCCAGTCACAGTCAAGGGCAGGGAGAAGGACTCTGGGAGTCACGGGCTAAGCTGGCAACAGCCTTCCGTTGTGCCTTGCGCCTCTGCTCCCGGGCTCCCATCTGCTCTCCCTTTGTCCCCCACGGTCCAACACAGGAGCCAAGAGGGGGGGAGGTGGGAAGCACGGCATCGGCCGGCCCGCCTGACCTTGAGCTCTCCCTGTATGGGCTTCTCCCTCCACCTCCCCCAGTGCTTATCTCAATACCTTCCCTTTGCAAACAGCGTGGCTCATCCAGCACAGGCGATGTGGGGTCACAGAAGGAACGTGGACAGTGGAATCTGACAGGTCTGGGTCCAAGACCCCAGCTCTGCCATCTCCTAAGCTGGGAGGTACCCCCAAGCTTTCTAATGATGCACAGTCTCACCTACCATGAGAATTGACAAACAAATGTATGGGAAATGCCTGGATGCCTAAGGGCTGGTACATGGTGACCGCTGTGACGATGAGTGATAATGGGGAGAGACCAGGGTCTTCTGACATTCAGCAGTTACGTGTTTTCCCTGGGACAAATCCGGATCAACTAGTGGCCTCAGAGTGACAGAGCAGATGTGCTACCAGCTTCCTAGCATATAAAGCTCATTATCCTTCCTTCCCCCTCCTCCCCTGAGGTAAATCGACCATCCTTACTGCCTCGGACCCAAACTCGTGAGTGAAGCCATCATATTAAAGTCCAGCTTCCATGCGACAGTGATAAACGGTCCCCTCTGCGCATATGCAGTGCACCTCTTCTGATTCTGTAAGATGCTTAAAAAACAGCTAAGTTTGGTCTCTACCTAGCCCGACTGGTGGTTATCAGGGGCCAGAGGCTGTAGGTAGGGGCCCACCACTATCTACGGTTCAGCCACCTCTCTGCTCACTGCCAGTTTGCACTCAAAGCTCCTTGGAGTGAGGAGAGAAGGCGAGGTTCAGGTCCTTCCAGTTTTGCTGCTTATGAGCAGGTCTGATATCGGTGAGGTCGGTGGGGGAGCCCAGGTGTGGAGAATGAGGACTTTGTCTCAATCTGTTTCCCCTGCTGTCCAGCCCTGCCCCCTACATCCCCCATTCAATCAGAAACCGGAAATGGGATGAATTCAAAGAGTAGCTCCCCAGCTCGGGCTCTGGGGTGAGACATCGTTAATAAAATACCTGGAAAGGACTTTGTGGTCGCCGGTCTCTTCTTCCAGGTCATCTGAGGAGCGAACAGTTCCAGGTGCTACAAATATTGAACTTTCTACGAGGTCCACATGTTTCCTTTTTTCCTTTTTTTTACTGCTGATTGATTCTTCCATTACCTTTTCTTCTAATGGGTTGGCTAAGTTTTCCGAGTTTGGGAATTCCTGGGACTGAAGGACAAGACAACCAAATACAAGTCAGCATTCTATGCTGAGATGTCGAGTGAGTGACACCATCCAGCAGCGCCCAGCTCCACCATGATGCCAAGGCCCAGCTAGGGCACCCCTTCCAATCCTACCTCTCTCGTGGGTTCCTTCCAGCACAGCCCACCATGGAGGAGAAGCTCCCCACCGCCCCCCGAAACTCCCACTTCCAAATGATGCAGACCAATGGAGCAAAAACAGCATGGCTTTTACAGTCAGTAAGACCTGGCTTCAAATCCTGGCTAAGTCAGCTGTCTGACCTTGAGCAACTGACTTTCTCTCTCTCTCCTCAGTTTCTTTGTCTGTCAAATAGGTATAATAATTATCAGCCTCTTCCCACTATACCACGGTGCTTCCTATAAAGGATATCCCTCACAGTGGGCAATGGTTGGACCCTTCACACAACCATCATCCACTTAAACAGAGGAATGAATTCTGGAGACCAGGTGAGCCAAGGGGTGTGAAGATGGTCCCTGCGTTTGGGGAGGTGAATCTTCCTTGTGCTTCTGGCTGAAGGTGGACGGTAGCGCAATCTTGGTAGCATTTGTGTGATAAGGAAGATTCTTTGACCACTGCCCCCACCAGGCACTCCAAAACCCACCAGCAATGCTCCCATGTGAAACTGAGAAGCATGGGAATTACTGGCGGCACCTCTCAATTCCTACAGGATCTGGAAAAACCTGCTCAACAGGTGTCCCAGTTAGAGGATCAGAGTGGCCAGGCCCATGCCTGCCCAGGAGAACAAAGCTCCCTGCAGAAATTAAGACTGTTCTCAGCAATCTGAAACGCCAGTTCCTCCTCCATCATCAGTGAGCAGATGCTACCTTTTCTGAAAGGTGAAATGAGGAGAGGACTTATGTTTTCAAAGACTAGAAGCACAACTGTCCATTTTCGAGTCCCTTTAGAAGCTAGTTTTTTCTTTCCTGTTTAAAGGAGGGCCAGGTGTTGGAGAAATTCTCCATCCTGCGTGGTCCTCTCTGTCAGGAGGCAAGTCACAGACCTCACCTGTCACCCCCGGCTGCACCCCTCCCCTCCCCCAGCCCTGCTCACACACAGGGATCAAGGCCAGGGCTACACACACTTGGGAGCCAACTGCAAGGTGTGCTTGGGAGCAGGGGGCACCTGCTCATCGGGCAGGTGACCGCCAGAGGAAGCAGCTCGGAGCTGAGAGATGCAGGCGGCACCAGTATCGTTCCCACACTGGACGCGAGAACCTCAAACTCTCCCCAAGCTCTCCTCCCAGCTCAGCGTACGATGGATTCAAACCTAGGTCTCCCAATGCCATTCCCAGCCCAGGGCTCTTCCAACCCTGTCCCAAATCACCTGTCCACATGCTGGCCACACACAGGTGCACAGCCTGCTTTCACAAGGAGAGCGGAAGAGGATGAAGGGCCTCCCGTGCCTGCCCACAGGCCACACTCCATCCCCAGGGGAGGGGAATTCAGGCACTGGCTAGTCATTCTAAGCCACACAGAGAGGCAGAGAGGCAACTCAGGCTCTACCACCCCCACCCCATCCCCTTTCTTTTGTTCTAAAAGAGCTTTCTGGCCCGTAATAATTCAGAGAATCACCCCAGTTGCTGTTGTCATGCCCCAACCTGGGGACCCTGAGACCCAGTGTCACTGAAGGACAGTTCTCAGCCCACTGGATCATGGGGTCTGCTCTGATAGCCAGCAGCCAGCAGGTGGGGGTGGGGCAGGGAAGCATTGGGCTCCTCTCTCTGGGGCAGAAGGGGAAGGTGGCAGACAGGTCACTGGCACCTGTGGAGCCACCCAGCCCTCTTCTCCAGCCAAAGACCGACAGGGAGTGGGTGCTTGGCCCCAAAGGATGGGTCTGGCCACACTTGGCTTCTAGACTGTTGGTGCGGGAGAACTCTGCTCCTCCCAGGGCAGAGTTCCTCCCTGCCAGCTCCTCCCCACTGTCTGGAGTTGGCAAACCCATAAATGATGCTACCACTTCTGGTGCATCTAAAGTGTAAATATCTTTTAAGGCTATTCAGATTCCCCTTCTCCTGCAGCCTCCCTGGGGCAAGGCTTTCTCACTCTTTCAAGTACCTCTGGACCCTCACTGGGTCCTGTCCTGACTCTCCATCTTCTGGGGGTTTAATTTACCTGCCCTCACCTTACACCCTAAACCGTCATGCAATGCCCCTTGTTTCCAGCTTTGCAGGCCTTGTCAGGCTGGCCTCTGCAGCCCAGAGATTAATACACAAATGCTCACTCTCTCTTGGGAGAGAAAATCACAACCCACGAAACCAGCAGCAGTCCAGTAGAGAACTGTCGGAAATGTTATCACTACAGATGGGAGAGTGAGTGCTGTGCCTGGGGAAGGGCTGGGCAGGCTCCCAGGAGGGGATGCTGTTGGCATCTAGCTTTGAAGATGAATATGCACTCACCAAGCCAAGTGCAGGGAAGGGTGTCCAGATGGGGGACCAGTGTCAGCCAAGTCTGGAGGCAAAGGAGCATCTAAGAGGCCAGGAGGAGGCAGGCTTGTCTGGAGGGGAGGGCAGGGAGGGGGATCCAGAGGGACATCCAGTCAGGGTTCCCTATACCCTCTCACCGCTCACTCCGGGGGTCCCTCTGGAGCTGCTGGACCAGATGACATGGAGACACGAGGGGGCAGAGGAGCCTGTGTCCAGCTGCTCCAGCTCGGAAGTGTGTGTTCCCCTTGCCCCGTTTACACAACCCGGTTCTAACCACAGGGGCCAACCAATAGTGCTGAACAGGCAAAAGTCCTTTAAAAATCAAGGCTGGAGTCCAGTGTGAGGTCTGGCTTGGTTTTCCCAGGCTGCTGGAGGAGGCGGGGCCGGGGAGGGGTGGCTACAGTTCACTAAGTGCATGCTGGGTGTAGCTACGATTACTATTTTAAATGATTTCTGCTACTACTCTGCTGGACCCTCCAGCGTGACCTCATCTGATCTTGGCAGCCTGTGAGCAGGGCCGGGACGAGGGGGAGGCCAGCAAGATGCCCAGGGTGCAAAATTTGGTGTTCCTCTCTGGTGGTAACCTTGCCCTTGCCTGAGCCTGAGTACGTGCCTCCTTAAATTCCGGATCTGGAATGCCTGGGAGGGAAGCTGCCTTTCTCTAGTTTATGGAGGAAGAAGCACAGAATTCCCCACGCAGGGTTCCCGAACCCACAGTCAGGTACCTGATGGTCCTGCACAGGGACATCCTCTGCGGCCTCCCTTGGCTGGTGGTCCTCTTGCAGGGGTAGGGGAGTAGGTTCCGAGGCTGATCTGGCATCCTCTGTGATGCTGGCCTGGGGGCGGTCCTCACCCAGCCCAGGGAAGCTGCAGCTGCTCTGGGAGGCCTCGGCCTCCTCGGCCTCCTCCTCCCTGGCCCCCAGGTCCAGCAGATACCCCTCTGGCTCTTCGAGGTCCGTGTCTTCGTTTTTCACATCCTCCGCACCTTCTGCGTAAGCCTCCAAAACTGCGGCCAGGGGAACCTCATAGTGTGGGTAGTAGAACAGGTCGTGGGGGATGACGGAAATCTTGGAGAGCGGTGGAGACAGCTTGAAACCCAGGCCTTCTTCGCTGGGGCTGCGGAGGGTCTCCAAGCTGACGCTGCTGCTCGGCGGGTGGGAAGGCAATTCTCCCCCAAGCCTCCGTGGGCCCTTGGCTTCCCCCTCCTCCTCGCCCCGACGGCGCCGGGGGGACTTGCGCTTGGCCTTTTCACACACTTCTGGCTTTTTACCCACCGGTGCCTCCTCGGCGGCCGGAGAATAGCCTTGGTCCTCTGGTCCAGGGTCCTTGTGAGGTTCGTGCCGGTCGGGCATCAGCAGGGGCTCATCCGGATCTGCTTCCTTGGGGGCGGATTTACCTCTCCTTTCACCCAACTTCTCAGCGTGATTCTCCGACATCTCCTCCTCAGCAGGTCTTTTCTCACGAGGCGAAGGAGCCTCACTGAAACCCTGGCTGGTGGAGGCAAAATCTACGAGGTTGCTGTTAAATTTCGAGGCTTTTAAAGGTATGCCTTCGAAATAGTCTTCTTCAGCCATCGCTTCTACAGTCAGCAGCTTAACCTTGATCTCCATGGCATCGGCCATAATGGTATTCTCTCCCAGGGGTGAGGGGGGAAGGCCTTCTTCCCCTGGGCTGGCTGCTCTCTCCGACACCCCATTCCAGGAGGGAGAGGTCTGGGAAGTCGGAGGATGACTGATCTTACCGTCCACCCAAGACACATCGCCAGGGGCCTCGTCGGAGGCTGCTTCCGGGATCTCCGGGGCTTCCTGTTTCAGTGTTTCCTCGGCAACCTCAGCCGCCAAGATCTGTCCATCCTGCTTGGAAGACTCCTTGGTCTCCTTTGGGCTCCCTTCGAAGCGATGGTCTGGATGGTAGGAAGGGTCCCTACTGCAGGAGGCATCCCTGTAGGTGTCAGCTTCAAAGTGCACAGTTTTCTTGACTGGCAGAGAGTTGGACCTCTGGTTGTCCTTTCTGGATGATAAGATGGAAGATTCTGGAGCGGGCTCACTGGTGCTGTTGATCTTCCCCGGGATCCCTTGGAGAACTTGGTCGATGATCTGGTGCGTGAACTCGGACGAGCTGTCTGCCGGCTCCTGGCTGGAAACACAGGGTTCCTTCACGCCCTCAGGCTTGTCACAGACGAAGACTTTAGAGGGTGGCGGGTGGCTGGTTTCGTGGTTGACAGTGTAAGCACGCTCCCCATCCTCAGTCAGAAGGAAGATGGTGTTCTCCTGTTCGGAAGGGGTTTCTTTGATGCGAACGAAGGTGGATTCAATAGGAGCATCTCTGTCGGAATCCACAAAATCCTCCTGCCAAGAAACACAGGCAACGTGACGTCAGCAGAGCATCTCCAAACACAAAAGCCAAAGCAGAAATAACGCTTCAGAATGAATGGAAGCGTTCTGATGCTGATGTGGATGGTCAAATGACCACTGTTTCTGCTGAAATTTGGTGAAAACACCAGATAAATTTAAAAGAATGTGTTTTATGTGTGGTTTTTTAGTTTTTTTTTTTTTTTTTAACAAAAAAAAGCTTTGGCTGCAAAGACACCTCAATGAACCGAACTGCGGAGAAGGATAGCCCTTCCTAAGTGAGCAGAGATTGTCAGCAATTTCATACCTGTAGGCCACTGCCTGGTCTGGGTAGGGACAGGAGAGCAAACTCACCTGAGATAAGGACAGATCAGCTAAATATTTATGGATTGTGTGGGCTGGCATGAGAGACTGAATCTAGAAGGGCCCCAAACACAGAACTAGTTCTCTTCGTATACTAATTCTCCCACGCAGGGACTTTTGCTAAGTAAGATGCGGCCAAACTATTCACAATAGCCAAGACATGGAAGCAACCTAAGTGTCCATCAACAGAAGAATGGATAAAGAAGATGTGGTACATATATAGTGGAATATTACTCAGACATAAAAAAGAATGAAATAATGCCACTGACAGCAACGTGGATGGACATAGAGACTATCATACTAAGTGAAGTAAGCCAGACAGAGAAAGACAAATAACATATGATACCACCTGTATGTAGAATCTAAACTATGATACAAATGAACTTATTTGCAAAACAGAAACAGACCCACAGACATAAACAAACATGCTTACTAATGAGGAAGGGTGGGGAGGGATAAATGAAGAGTTTGGGATAAACATATACACACTACTATATATAAAATAAATAACCAACAAGGACTTATTGTATAGCACAGGGAACTATATTCAACATCTTGTAATAATCCATAATGGTAAAAAATATGAAAAAGAATATATAAATATATAAAAGAATATATATATGTGTATGTATATATATATAACTGATTCACTTTGCTGTATACCAGGAACTAACATTGTAAATCAACTACACTTCAATTAGAAACAAAAAGATGCAGCTAAGAGCAGGGCCGAACAGCAGAGAGCAATATTGGTGGTACTGCAGAACTTGGCTCCCAACGCACTGGTGGGAGAGTGAATTGACCTCATTATACAATAACTTGAAACCGGAGGGCTGAAATTAAATAAAACTGCAACAGAGCCCTTATCAACTCCTGAGAAGGTCAAAATGATCAGCTCCTCATTATAGGTCCTTGTTTGGGAAAGGGCGATATTCTCTGGGGCGGGGAGAAATGTCACCTACCTCAACTGTACTGCTCTTTTATACATCAGATTTGGCATAAAAAAAAACTTTAAAAATTTAAGATACAAATAAGCAAGAGAAGAGGCCCATAATCCGGAGGAACAATAGTCATTAGAAGTAGACCCAAAGATAACCCGGGCTTAGAACTAGTAAATAAAGACTCTAAAATAACTGCTTAACCTACACTACGAGAAATATAAAGGTTGTACTTCAGGCTGAGGGAAATGATCACAGATGAAAGCCTGGAGCTGAAGGTGGGAATAAAAAGTACCTGAAGTGTATACAATATAGTGAGTCACAATGTATAAAGATCATACCATTTAAAGTCGTAAAAAAACTGGCTATAAAGAAAAAAGTATCTGAAATGGCAAATGTATGGACAATATAAAAGACTACTTTAAAAGTTTTCTTAAAAAGTCTCCTGTTTAAAACAAAAATAATAACAAAGCATTGAGGGGTTAAAACATACGTAGAAGAAAGTAAGTGACAACCAGCACAAAGGGATGGAGAACGGCGGGATGAAGTTGTTGCAGACATAAAAACATATAAATGCGCATTTTACTTAAAGTTGTATTACGGCAGTCCAAGGTAGATTGAGGTATATGTTCAAGATGAGTATTATAACCCCTAGGAAAACTGCTAAAAAGATAAAACAAAGAGATGTTGTTTTAAAGCCAACAGAGGAGATAAAATGGAAGCCAAAAAAATAATTGAACAATCAAAAGAAAAAAGGTTAGAAAGGAAGGACAAAGGAGCATAGAAAAGATAGGACCAATAAAAAATAACAATCAAGATGGTAGATTATATCTATGTAAATGGTCAAAAAATACACTAATAAAATGACACACTAAATCCTTGTCAGAATGGATAAGAAACAAGACCCAACTCTATACTATTGACAAGAGACACGCTTTAAATATAAGCACTCTGAAAGCAGAAAGATGGAAAAAGATACATCATACAAACACTAACCATAAGAAAGTTGGTATGGCTATATTCCTACCAGACAAAGTACAGGCCAAGACAAAATAAAATAAAAATAAAAGGATGGTGTCATCAGAAAGAGACAACAGTCCTAAACGTACATACCTGTGTGGCAGAGCTTCCACATACATAAAGCAAAACCTGACAGAACTAAGAAGAGCGACAAACCCACAAACGTTGTCAGATATTTTTAACTTTTCTCCCTCACACTCATTGATAGGAAAAGCAAAAGGCAAAAAACAAAATCAATATGTCTATTGAATATTAGAACAGCAATTTGGGACTTTCCTGGTGGCGCAGTGGTTAAGAATCTGCCTGCCAATGCAGGGGACACAGGTTCCATCCCTGGTCCCGGAAGATCCCACATGGCGCAGAGCAAGTAAGCTCGTGCGCCACAACCACTGCGCCTGCGCTCTAGAGCCCGCAAGCCACAACTATTGAGCCCACGTGCTGCAACTACTGAAGCCCGTGCGCCTAGAGCCTGTGCTCCACAACAAGAGAAGCCACTGCAATGAGAAGCCCGTGCACTGCAGTGAGGAGTAGCCCCCACTCGCCACAACTAGAGAAAACTTGCATGCAGCAATGAAGAACCAATACAGCCAATAAAGAAATTAATTAATTAATTAATTAAAAAAAAAGAACAGCAATTTAACCAACTCAACCTAATAGATATTATATTTAAAGACCGTCAATGCTTTCACTGCACAAGACACATTCTTTGCAAGTGCATTTGGTACATTTACCCAAATAAACCATAGATCGGGCCATAAAGCCAGGCATAGTGTCTGGTACACGGCCAGGGCTTAATAAATATCTACTGAAATATACTAAACTCAGCTGAATTGTTAAGCTTAAAAAAACAACGGTTCAGTGGGGGTCTAGATTAGCTGGGATGTTTCACCTGTATCCTCCTCGGGATGCAAATGGACTCTTCTGCACTGATGCACTGTGTTCTGTGAGTCAGGATGATTTTCTCCAGGTATCATATCTTGTTCAACCTCTCTTCCCCCAGCCCCAGTCTCTGACCCCAGCACTGGGGAGATCCAAACGTCAGATTTGCTGAATCCCTGCCGTGACCTTGACTCATACAAATATCCTAATTTTTAGTTAATTTCAAACTCTGCCTACAGTTTAAGAACTCAGGGGTAATAAAAGCCCTGGTGCCTAGTATTTCAGAATTGAGTATGACCTCTTAAGATTAAATTACAAAATAATATCACCACCATTTTCTGAGCATCAACTCTTGTGCCAAGCACGGGACTAGGTACTTTACGTATCTATTTATTCTTCACTTAACTCTGAAATATGGGTCATCTTTCCATTTTACAGATGGCATCTCATATAGACATGTATCAGAGAGGTTAAGTAAGCAGCTCAAGGTCACATAGCTTCAAGTAGCAGAACTGACATTCCAGTCCATGGAATGCCTGCCTCTAAAGCACCCTGGAAAGTGATCTGTGATCTAGAAACAGATGGGAAACACACACACATGTAGGGACTGGAATGAAAGCCATAGCTTGGGGAGGACCCAGTCTGCCTCTTCCGAGCTATGCAAAATGGGGTCTCAGTTTCAGCCACATGTTGTAAGGAATCTAAAAGCCTGAACGAACCGGTTTGCAAGGCAGAAAAAGAGACACAGATGTAGAAAACAAACATATGGACACCAAGTGGGGAAAGCGGGGGTGGGGGGCAGGAATGAATTGGGAGATTGGGATTGCCATATATACACTACTAATAAGAAAAAAAAAATATCAAATTGTAAAAAAAAAAGCCTGAACTTTGGAACCACAGAGAACTGGGATCAAACCTCAGCTCTGCACTTGGTAGCTGGGCAACCCTGGAGAGCTCTTTAAGCCTCTTTGAGCATCTGTTTTCTCTTCTACAAAATGAAAATAATGATACCAAGTCAAGTGGGATTGCAGGGGTGGCAGTCAGCCCAGAGACACACAGGACGGTTACCTGACAAGCCTCCAGCTAAAAGAGCAGCCCATTCTCCCTGCAAGTATTAGCTCTTTATGCTTTTTTCTCTTTTCTTTTTTTGTCTAGTACTTCTAACTACGTGAAACAACGTTTGCTGACTTGACAACTGTTTTCTCTATTAGAACAAAGCTACACACGGTCAGGGACCTCATCCATCTTGTTTATTGCTAAGCCCCCCAAGGTGTTCAGGAAATTTCCAATAAATTCAATAAAGGACCATTGCTATTGATGTGATCATTATTATTGCCATCTTGGACTTGTGCAAGGGTTGGCTGGAGGTTCAACAGAGCCACGACAACCTCTAAAAGGTCTGATTCTGCTCCAAAAAAATCTGTCACCAAGTATAAAAAGGTGTGCTTTTGAATGGTCATTGTCTTTTAGACTATTTCACACTCTGATAAAATCTGGTAGATTGCTAAAATGTTCCATCTGACATCTAGAAAATCAAGCGAGCATCTCTCCTAATCTTAATAAAGTTAGGGATGGGAAGAGGTTTGTGAGAGGTGCGCCTAACTTTCCATCCTGCTTTGAAATGTCGTATACATTATCTGTGATTTTGAAATGAAAATGTGGCAAGGCAATGCTCAAGGCACTTGAAATAGAGTTTTGATCACTACAGCTCGTCACGCAGAACAACACAGCCCGAACCTCGGCTTCATCTGATGGCCAGCTGATGGAAACGTATGGTTTTTGAATTATAGGTAAGGAAAACAGACGTACGGCTTCCAACTCCGGGAAATGTTCTAGAAACTGAGCCACGTAAGTCACGATGGACTGCTCGTCTGGCGTGTCAACCATGATGTCTGTTAAGAGAGACACAGGAGTTAGAAGGACACACAAAACACGGTGTTTATTTATGTTTAATTTTTTTAATTTTTAAATTTTTTCCAGCTTTATCGAGGTATAATTCACAAACGAAAATTGTATACATTTAAGGTGTACAACGTGATGGTTTGACCTATGTATACACTGTGAAATGATTCCCATAATCAAGTTAATTCACACATCCATCACCTCACAAAGTTACCTTTTTTTTTTTTGATGTGCTGAGAAAACTTAAGATCTACTCTCTTAGCAAATTTCTAGTACACAATACAGTATTATTAATTATAGTCACTACACTGTATGTTAGATTCCCCAGAACGTATTCGTCTTATAACTGAAAGTTTGTACATTGCCCTACTTTTCCCACCCCACTCCCAACCCCCACCTCCTGGTAACCACCATTAGACTCTCTGGTTCTATGAGTTTGAGTTTTTTAGATCCCACATATAAGTGAGATCACGTAGTATTTGTATTTCTGTGTCTGGCTTATTTCGTTCAGCATAATGTCCTCTGGGTTCACTCATGTTGCTGCAAATGGAAGAATTTCCTTCTTTTTCATGGCTGAATGATATTCCATTGTATATATACACAGCATTTTCTTTATCTATCCACCCACTGATGGACACTTAGGTTGTTACCATGCTTTGGCTACTGTGAATAATTCTGCAATGAACACTGGCGTGCAGATATTTCTTCAAGACTGCAATTTCCTTTCCTTTGCTTTGGTTTTTTGTTTGTTTGTTTGGGTTATTTGGGGGTTGTTTGTCTGTTTGTTTTTGGCCGTGCTGCGCAGCTTGTGGGATCTTAGTTCCCTGACCAGAGACTGAACTTGGGCCCATGGCAGTGAAAGCACCGAGCCTTAACGTACTGGACTGCAAGGGAATTCCCAAGATTTTTTTTTTATTTCATTTCCTTTGGATATATATTCAGTAGAGGGTTTGCTGGATCACATGATTGTTTATTTTTAGTTTTTTGAGGAACCTCCATACAGTTTTCCAGAGGCGCTGTACCAATTTACACTCCCACCAACAAGAACATGCAGTTTTTATATGGGATCGCAGGATGCTTGACAGTGAAGGATCCCACAGACCATGGAGGTTTTTTCCTCTTTATTTTACACTCCAGGAAATTTAGGGGCAGCGAAGGGGAATGATCGAGTGACGCCTCAGAACTGGCTGATGAACAGAGAAGCAGGGATGTAGAATCCACGACTCCTAGTACCCAAGATTCTGTTATTCCCTTGCTGTCTTAGTCCCTCCCTGCGAGCAGCCAGCTCACTGCCCACCCCATCAGCAAGTCTGTTGAGCTGGGACCCCTACCCACTGCTGGAGGGAACCCTAAATTCGCCGAACCCACATGGAAGACGATTTGACAGAGATAACCAAGTGCCTTAAAAATGTGTCTACTTTCTAGTTGTGTCATTCAGCTGATGGAACCTGGTCCTGGAGGAAATAATCCGAGATGCGTGCTGAGCTTTATCCAATAAGATGTTCACTGCAGCATTATGTATAAACATGACTATTCTGAAACAACCTTAATGTCCACTGGTGGTAAAGTGTCAAGTAAATTTTGGTAAGCCCACTAGATGGACCATTATTGAGCCAATAAAAATATATAATGAAGACCTCCTAGCAGCATGCAAAATACTATGCCACTCACAATGTTAGGATAAAAGAAAGTAAGATACAAAACCATATATACACAGAATGATCCCAATTAGGTAAAAAAAAAAAAATGTAATTACATGTAAGGAAAAATACTGGGAAAATGATCTCAGTGGCAGGAATACAGGAGATATAAAAATGACGTCCTTAGATGTTTCTCTATTCTCCAGATTTTCTACGTGGATGGCAGGTGTTACATGTGTTAAAAAAAAATTATTATGAAGAAAGAGAAAGAGAGAGAACCACGGCTACCTTCTGGCTCCAGGAGCCTGGGGATGTGAAGGGCATCGTGAGCGATGCTGAAAGCCTTCTCTAGATTTTCCCGCATGGAGTCTTCCAGCGCCTGCTTCATGTCGACCAGGCTGGGGTCGATGGCCTTGATCACTGCCAGGAAAGCCAGCCCGCTTCTCCAGCTGCCTGCAAAGTCCTGCACCGCCACACCGTACCTGAGGAAAAGCATCAGCGTAGTGCAGGTCAGTAAACAGACTCAGGGATGCCTCGCTGGCCTCCGAGGGGGGCCGGGAGCTGCTAACCTGGTGGGGCCGAGGCACCCCGAGCCCTGAGCATCGGGACAGCTGCACTGAACCATCCATTTCCAGACAAACAGAAAAGGAAGGTGTACATCGCATGAGGAGGCGTAATAGGACCTTGTGTTCCCCAATTCCCAGATAGGTCTATACATAAAGGAGTCATTTTATACACCGTTCCTTTTTATCAGTGATGTTCAAAATGCAGCAAACATAGATGTGTCGTGTAATAAAGATGGAGCCAGAAAGATCCAAGTTCACACCCCGGCTGCCCCTCTGTACTTCCAGTGCTGTGGCCTTGGGTCACATACCGTCTAAGCCTCAAACTCATTTATAAAACAGGGTGGTTGTCAAGGGGAGGTATTAGGTTGAATCTCCCAAAATGGCCACGTCACGTGGATAATCTAATGTGCAATGCAGGTGGCACGTGGAAGCCACTCACTAAGGGACAGCTAATGTCATGATTAATATAAATAAAGTCATAACATTAAAAGTGACAAAGACAGATAATCCTGCCAGGCACTAATTTCATTTGGACTCCATCCCTTGAGACTCCCTGCCAGTCTCCCAACTGTGGTCACTGAACTCTTAAAAAAACCCCACAAATACCTTTTTATTTAGAAATCATTGGAGATTCGAAAGAAGTTGCAGCAGCAGTACAGAGAGCCCCTGGATACCCTTCACCCGCTTTCTTCAGTGGCAGCATCTCATGTTACTGGCGGGTGTTATCAGAACCAGGACAGCATGGGTACAGGGCTGTTAAAGCCACAGACCATCACAGTCCGAATCAGGATTTCATCGCCTTCATGGCCATGGGGCTGGTGGAAGTGCCATGACATTTTGACACAAGCTGTGACCACTGCCACAAAGGCGATACAGACTGTTCCAATCCCCACGAAGACCCTTCCTCTCTGTTATAGCCACCCTAACTGCTAGCAATGAGCTCTCTTCTGGTGGATTTATTTTTAAACAACATTTCATGGTTGCTCACATCAATCAATTCGATCATGCTCAGCCCCTTCATCAAAACCCCAAAGATCCAAGCTCTCTCCCATCTTTAATTTTTTCCTGCTATCTTTTATTTCCTTACCCTGGGGAGATGGGATCCCATCTAAGTGCTTATTAAGTGCGGGTACTCTGCAGGGCGCTTTCACAGAGTTTAATTGATGTAACCCGAACTCTCCCGTAAGGGGGTGAGTGGTAAATCACCATCTTATGGGTGCAGCTTAGAGAGGTGATTCGCCAGGGTCTCCCCAGTATGCCAGGGGTTAAACAGAAGGCCAGGAACTGGGGTCCAATTCACCTGTCTCGGTTTGGGAAGGGCCAGACCTGACTCTGATAGGTGCAGCCTTTCTTGTCACTCATTTTTTAAGAAGGTACAGACTCAAAGATGTTCAGAAGCTGAATGTTAAGTATGTCCCCATTATTAGGGTCCAAGGGCCATCCCCACTCTGGGCTTTAACATGGTGCAGGCCCCTGGGAATTTCATTCAAAGTCTATCATCAGCTTTCTGCAAACCAAACATTGGGTGAGTACAGTTTTGCGTGCAGAAACAGAAATGGGCAGAATTCCCTGAGAGTCTCTGTGAAGCACCAGGCACGTAACGGGCACATAGCTGAGTGGACGGTGATGCCCCTGTCCTTCGCCCTCCACCCCCTGCCTGGCGCAGCATGGGGCACTAAGGAACAGGGCGTGGGGCTTACTTCCTCGTTTTCCTCTGCACCCATGCCAACAGCGTCCTGATGGCCTTCCTCTGGTCTTTCACTGATATCGCTGTGCTCCTCTCCGCAGTGGGTGTGGGTGGGAAGGAGGAGTCTGAGTCTGTGCCCCCCGAGCCGGGTGACAGGCTGGAGGATGGAGAGTTTCTGCTGAGGTTGCCCGTGAGTTCTTTAATCTGGAAGGAAAACGGTGTTTCAGACCCCAGAGGCAGACCCCCAACATGGTCCCTCCTGGACCCCGGCTGGAGGGACCAGCTCGTGCAGCAGTGGTTTTCCAGATTGGGGGAAACCTCTTCCTGAGGGTCATGGGTCAGGGGTCAGGCCAGTACTCGTGATGCCCTGCCTGTTTCTTGTGGCTTGTGGTGCCTGCAGGGATGCTTTGCAGGGAAAACCATCTCTTCCCAGAGTCTCTCTAGCTCTGGTCAGAGGCTGTAGATGAGGTCTTCCTGACCTGACTCTACCTACCCGGTCCTCGCATGGCCTGTCACTCCCAGAGTACATCATGCTGTTTCCAGCCCCACTGCCCATGTTCACCCAGGTCCTGCTGCCTGGATGGCCCTTCCCTTCAAGATGAACTCCTGGCTACTCAAAATGTGCTCTTACCATGGGGTGCATGTAGAACTGCAGAACCCCAGGCCCTGTCCCAGAACTACGGAATCACACTCTGCATTTCAACACCACCCCCAGGTGGTGCACAGTAAGGTCGAGAAGCACTGGTCTAGCAAACTTCTATTCATCCTTCAGAACCCCAGTCTGGTGTCACTTCATCCAGGAAGTTTTCCTCTCTCCCCTTCCCCTTCTGAGATAGTTGCCCCAGCTTGGAGCTTTTATAACACTCCACTCCTATGCTGATCATGGCCTGGACCACAGAATTCTATAATATGGGACTGACTTGTCTGTGATCCCAGAAAGTTATGAGAGCAAGACTTTTTATGCTCAGAGCCTGGAACATATGAGAAACTCACTAGACATTTACTAAATAAATGAACGATGATCCAGAGTGGAGTTAAGGACATTTTACACATTTCAGATATTTCCAGTCTCTATCAGGGAGTTTAAGAACAAACATCAGTAACTGAAGCCTGTATATTACACTGTACAATTGACAAAGGGTTTTCCCATGTAGCATCTTTTGGTGTTCACCATATATTTTGACCACTGATACCATTTCACAGATGTGGAAACTGAGGCTCAGAGAGACAGTCTTTAGTTTTTTAAAGTTCAGGGCTCACAAAGAACTGGATCTGTTGTCTCCAAGCCTTGTTTGACCCCATTCTTCTCTGAAAAATAAGCATTGAGCCTCTGTGCAGGTCATTTTTACTCTTGGGAGGGCCATTAAATAATGAGCCATGATTTTCCATTTCAAAAGAGGGGGATCTTAGAAGATGAAACATCAGCTCACTCCCTTCTATTCAGAGAAAAGAACTTGAGCACAATTGGAAATATCCCCTTCATACTCCAGCCACAGACCCTGTCCTTCCCCTATAAAATCTGCATTTCCAGATAGACGCTGAGGGTGCTAAGGATGGAAAAACAAGGTCTCCCCGTCACACATGCCTCTTCCTAGAGCTGTCTTTATGCAGGCCTCTTAACCATCTCTGATGAACACGAGTCATTTCAGGAAAGTTACTCCACCAAGTTCAATTTTTGGTTGGAAGCGTTTCCCCAGCTCTTGTGACACTTTAGAACAAAATTATTTTTCAAAGTAAATATTCAACTCTTCAAATCTCAAAAGGAGAACATAGCTCACACCACTTTTAGAATCACAGAGACTCAGGGCTTCTCTGGTGGCACAGTGATTAAGAATCCGCATGCCAATGCAGGGGACACTGGTTCGATCCCTGGGCCGGGAAGATCCCACATGCTGCAGAGCAACTAAGCCTGGGGGCCACAACTCCTGAGCCCACGTGCCACAACTACTGAGGCCCGCGAGCCTAGAGCCCATGCTCCGCCACAAGAGAAGCCACCGCAATGAGAAACCCGTGCACTGCAATGAAGAGTAGCCCCCACTCGCCACAACTAGAGAAAGTCCATGTGCAGCAATGAGGACCCAACGCAGCCAAAAATAAATAAATAATAAAATAAATCTTAAAAAAAAAAAAAAAGAATCACAGGGACTCAAAATCTTTCACAACCAGATTCCTCCGGTTCTTTTCCAGGAAACAGAAAATTCAAAATCTGTCAGAAACGAAATTGCACTGTCTCCCTCGATCCTGCCCCACTCTTGTGTTGCTGGAGAGCATTACCACGTGTTACAGAAGAGAAATGATTTTACCTGGAAGAAGAGGATTATGTTCCAAATCAGCCCAAGAACCAAAGAGGGGTTGCCATCTGCTATTTCTGCCGCATCGATGCTAACCAGTTTTACCTGGAGAGAAGGAATTTATGAGCTTAACGAAGGTGTCCAAGTAGGTCGCGACATGTTATTTTCTGATGCCCTTGGGGATCTGTTTCTCTTTCTCACCTGCGCTGTTTGGTGCTGGCCCAGGCCACCTCTCAGGGACCTCAACACGCAAAAGTGTATGTAAGTGTGTCTAATAAACACGTACATAGCACTGACCATGCGTAGACACTATCCTAAGCTCTCTTCAAGTATTAGCTCAGTTCGTCCTCACAATCACCCCACAACATAGATTCTTCTATTATCTCTAAATTTCAGGTGAGGAAATTCCACAGAGGTCAATGCAGCATGCCAAGGACACACAGCCAGTAAGGTCTGTCATTCTTTTCCAAGAGCAGATGGTACGTGCCCAAGGTCTGGCTGCATGCTACCTAATACCACCAAACCTCCAGATTTAACACGTCTTTGGACAAACACAGAGCACTGACTTCAGCGATCATGGACCACGATGGCTAAGACAATCACCCACTGCTAATTAGAAAAAGGGGGATAAGGCTGCTACCCAGAGTTTCTGCATCTTTCTGCAAACATTCTGCGACAAAACTCCTATTGACTGGTTAAAATGTACATATTTGAGATGATGTATTTATTTAACTATGTTCTGACCACAGGATGACTGTTCTTGGTGAATCCCCACGGCGCTGATTCTCAAAGTGTGGTCGCTGGACCAGCACCATCAGCAGCATCGCCTGGGAACTCCTTAGAAACACAGATTCTCCCCCGACCAACTGAATCAGAACGCCGGGGAGGGACTGCAATCTGCAGTTTTATCAGCACTCTGGGTGATTCTGCTACACGCTCGGGTTTGAGGACCTCTGCCCTGAGTCATCATTTTATTCTTCAAACAAAACCTGAGTATGCAGATCAGGGGTCTGCGAACTTCTGCAAAGAGCCAGAGAGTCAATATTTAAGACTCTCCGCCTCTGTCACATTTTCTTCCTCTTCATTCTCTACCACCCTTTGCAAATCTAAAATCCATTCCTCCAGGCGGAAGAGAGGAGAAATCAATTAAGTCAAGGTAAACTTTCACATCCAAATTTGATTCATAAAATTCTGCCTGGGAGACTCGGGAAAGGAAACACAAAGAGAGCGTCTCACATAAATACTCCTTTCTCTCTTTCCTCTGGGGCTTTAAAAAACGATGGGTCTCTGTTGCTACCCATTCATCAGGGGTTTCTGACCACACCCATCAGTAGTGCCTGGCCTTTCCTAACCGAGGGTGAGCATCCTGAGGCCCCGGCTCAGGCCTGCTTTGCAGGCTGATGCCCAGAGGATAATCCAGAGAGCATGAGCTCACCACTGGTGGGTTGGAGGCAGGAAGGAAGCTGTCCGTATTGCGAATAACAAAGCTGATCAAACTCAGGTCCAATAGTGGGTCCATATGCATCATGGCTACACATCCCATGGGATGAATCACCTGCGCTCTGTGGCTGCTCGTCCCCTGGACCTCTGCTCTTGGAGCTCCCTCTGCTCTTGTGGCTCACTGAACACATCCCAGCACAGGGCAGCCAAATCACAGCACTAAGTCAAGGTGACAATCCCGGCCTTCGCTCCCACCTGGAGGAAGCCCAGCGTGGCCTCTGGGCTGAGGTCCATGGAAAGCGTCCCAAAGTGAGAAATCACAGAGCTGCCTTGGAGGGATGTGGGAAATAGGATAGTGTACCCTCCTGGGAGAGGGAGGGGAGGGCTGGACGGGGAGCAGCTGGCACTTTTGGAGAATAAAGTCCTCTCCTGGCCACAGGGGCCGCGAGCCTGGCCGAGGGAAGGTGGTGAACGCAGCTATTCCTGAAGACCTTCCTTGGGTGCTCTGGCGAACAGATGATGTAGCAGCCAGACATCAGTGAGAAGCTGCAGGGACAACATCCTACTCCTCCTCTTCCTGCCGACTCGGTTGTTTTTGCCACACTGACAATAAGCGGACCAACTGGCTTCTGGGAACATTCCTTCTCCCCCTCCAGCTGGAAATAGTCATCGTGGGGCAGAGATAAAGGTCACCATGGGAATGCCTTCTCCTGGGGAGCGTTGACTTCTGCCCAGTGGTTTTCATGGGTTAGTTTATGTAATGCTCATAATATACTCATTTCATAGATGAGGAAGCTGAGGCTCAGAGAGGTTGAATGACCTCCTGGAGGTCACAGAGCTGGTCCCATAGGGCAGCAGGTCTCCGACTCGGGAGTGAACACTCTGCTCTGAGCCTCATAGTTGCAGGGGAGAGAGGGAGGGACAGAGGCTGGCCACACCTAACAGTATCTGAATCCTGGGGCAAACGGGACCTGACTGCCGCCCCTCCAGCACCTGCCTGGCATTGATCACTCAGTTCTGGGCACTTTTTTTGGCTCAAGAGAGCCACAGTGGCCCATCCTCTTTCAAGCTGGGACAGTGGGACAGGAAAGGGCCAGCAAGGGCCCGGAGCACTTTGTGGATTCTGGCAGTAGGACTGAGACTGCATCTGCCTGTTTCCACCTGCCTTACCAAGTACTCCCCTCTGCACAAGGCCATTCACCTGTCTTACCTGCTGGCAAAAAGGAGCTAATGGGGCAAAGAGCTGACATAACACACCCACATTTGGAACCTTTCCAGATTTTTAAAGGAAAAATAAAGGGAGAAGGAAGCATTCACGTTCGTTTGCACCATAAGGCATCTACTGCAGGTGGGGAAACATTTAGGGATGAATTACAGAACAGGAGGCCTGCCACCCCGAGGGTGGGCTCATCCTACCTGCCACGCCCTCCCCCCCCCCCCCCCCCCCCCCGCCACCAGCAGGCTCCTAGGCTTTATTTTTTTTGCCTCTGCAGGATCATTGCTCCTCCCTGGGCCCCCAGAGTGACGAGCATCCTGCTGTCTGCATGAGGCCTCTTCCTCCAGACTCTAAACTCCTTGAAGACACAGATGTACCCCTAATGCAGCTTTGCGTCCCCAGGGCCCACAGAAGACGCTTTGTAAATGTGATTCTGACAAACGCAGGGGGAGGGTACTGCCTACATTACAGACCCTTCAACACCTGGCAGCCGGCAGAGCTGGAAATTACTGAGGGGTTGACAACCTGGAAGGAAGGACAGAGAGTATCCCAGGCAGGGTTGCAACGCCCCACGTTATCACAAAAACAACACCCTTTGGAATTCAGGGGTGGACACTGCCCAGAAAGGCCACGCCTACCGCTCCCTTCCAGGAGCAGACGATGGCGTGATGGTGGGGAGAGGAAGCAAAGCCGCAGCTGACACAGCCCTCGCTCTGTGCCTGCACTTGGCAGAATCCCACCTGGACAGGCACATTCCATCCTCAACAATTCTCTGAAGCAGGTTTGGCTCTCACCACCTCTATGTAACAGATGTGGAAACGGAGGCTCAGAGAGTCCATATCATTTTCCAGGAGTGGAAGCCATGGCGGCTGTGCTCTGATGGTGCCGTCAGTGTCAAGGAGGATGGCAAAGCTGACTCTGCAGGGAGGCCAGCGTTTTCATGGAAACGTGATGTGCTTTTTTAAAAGCAGCTTTACTGGGAGATACAAGTCACATCCCATCGATTCACCCATTTAAACTATATGATGCCGTGGTTTTCTGGCGTCACCATAATTTTAGAGAATTTTCATCACCTCAAGAAGAAACCTGGTACCCAGCTGCCACTTGTCTAATCCCCCAACTTCTCTCAACCCTGGGCAACCACTCATCTCTTTAATGACTCGAGGGATTTCCCTGCTGGACGTTTCATAGGAATGGATTCATAGAAGAAGTGGTCCTTTTTGTCCGGCATCTTTCACAATGTTTTCAAGGTTCCTCCACGCTGTAGCTTGTATCAGCACTTCCTTCTCTTTCATGGCGGAATAACATTCCATTGCATGGAAAGATCACATTTTGTTCATCCCTTTGTTCATGGATGGGCATCTGGGTTGCTCTCACCTTTTCGCTATGATGAATGATGCTGCTATGACCTGAGCTGTGCTTTTTGGCCGCCACCATCTGACCTCCTTCCTAGGTCTGGGGCTTTCCCCACAGTACTGGAGGCAGAGCCCACCTCCCTCTTTAAAAGCCGAGAAAGTGCTTTTCTCTGGGCTTATCAGCCCAGGCCTTTGCATCTGAACGCAACACTGAGAGTTCCTTCCTGGGGCTGCGTGGGTCGCGGGCAGAGGGACAGTGCAGTGGCAGCCGTGCCCACGTGGGTCCTTGCATTGGGAGGGGGAGGGGCTGTGCAGTGGTCCGGGCAGCTAGCAGCCCTGGGCTCCGTCCCCAATTCCCCAGTCTTTCCAGTCATTCTGTGACTCCCTGGCATCCTTTCAACACATTCCTTTCCTGCTTAAATCAGCCCAGATCAGATCCTGTTGCTTACCATCAGCAACCCGAAACGATTTTCACCTTGTGATGACATTCTACTGTACATGCCGACATGTCAGGCAAGCTGAAAGCTTTTTACCCAGACGGATGGGTGAAACTTAATGAAAGGGGAACTTTGGAAACTTCATCCCTCTAGGGCCATTCCTTCCCAGTTTTGAAGGACATGAAGCAGAGTTCAAAACACAGAAAAGGCTAATGTAAGTTGAGAAACTTATATCAAAGAGGGCAGAATTATGTAATTTTCCCCTGGCTCATTTAACCCCCCTTTCCTCCTTGCCTCTCCCATATTCTGAGTTCTAAGAAAACGTTTTACGCCCTGACATGCTCACGGTACTCTTATCCCCCTAAATGAAAAAGAAAATGTCAACTAAATTCTGAACATCTGAGAGCCCGGCAGCATTTCCGCCCTTCCCATGCCTGGATGTCCACCGGAGTTTTCATCCTGATGGAGATGGAGGAGCGGACAGGGAGTCTGAGACTGTATCCCTGGCTGACGGATTAGCTGTGTGAGTTCTGTTACATTTCAACTTAGTTTCATTCGACCATCTCAGCAGGGTCCCCTTTGCCCACCTCTCCTGTGACCAGCATTAAACTTCAAATTATGTCCTTTTTGTCACAGGGAAGGCTGTGTTAACAAGATGTGTTTCAAATACTTACATTGCTATCTTCCAAAAACTTAAGGGCTTTCGCTATGTTGTTCAACCGAAAAATACGATGGGATGAGGATTTGTATTCATGCAGCTGTAACACAAACCAGAGCAAAACAAGCAGTTAAGCCAAGACAGGCACTCAGTCCCCAGCGGCGACATTGGATGTGCTTATCTTTTCCTTTACCTTTTTTTACATGAATCTCAAGAGAAAACTGGGGCTTACAGCAAAGCCCACATGCACAGTATCCAAACCCACGCATGGGGCCCGAGGACACACAACCGCAGCCTCAAAGGCCCCCGAAGGTCACCTAATTTATGGTTCCTGGGACCAAACTCACTCGAGTTGGTGAAGGAGAAGAATCCAGGGGTTAAACAAGGGACACATTTGTCAAATTTTTCTCTCTGACCCAGCTCCTGGCTTTTGATACTCCTCCCTCCTCCAGAGACCGTCGGTGACATGTTCTCCTCGCTGCACTGATGCTTTTCGTCAGGGCAGAGAGCCTCAGCCGGGAGCATCACCCACAGCTGCTAAATCATCCGGCAAGCCCTCCCTGGCGGCTGCAGACGTTTCTGTTTTCTGGCCAAGTGCTTTGTGGACATTTATCCCGGGTCAGAAAGAGAGAGAGAGACAGAGAAAGAGAGAGAGAGAGAGAGAGAGAGAGAGAGAAAGGTGCGTGCAGAAGCAAAAACTCTGACAACGCTAGTTGTACACACTAGGAGCAGCAGAAGAGGAAACTCATTGTGAAACTGAAGCCCATCCCTGCTCCTCCAGGTGGGTGCTCTGTAAGACAAGCCAGTGGGTGTCACTGGAAACATGCTATGAACTGCCAGGCAAGCTAATGGGTGGGGTCTTGGCTGTTCTTGGCTGGGCTCCAGGATCAAAGACTCCCAACAGAGCCCCCGCCAAGGACACGGCAGCTCCTGACCAGTGCCCTGGCAACACATCGGGAGCCTGGGCTGCCGGAACACAGACAAGGGGCTAGAATATGCTTTTTCAGGAAAACTATCAGGGACGATGCTGCCAGCCCATTGTGAGATGCGCAAAGAAACGAAACACAGTGAGTCACCTACATATGAACCTTTCAAGTTGTGAACTTTCAAAGATGAGAACATACGTTCGCATGTCCAGTCACGTAAGTTAGTTCACGTGTCTGGCGTACGCTGGCACGTGCGTACATCTCTACAAGTGGTTGTGCTTTTGTATGCTTTACTGTACAGTACTGTATAGAGTACAGTAGTACACGGTCTTTATTTCAAGCCCAGGATGTCCAGAAGCAAACGTAAAAGCGGTATATAGCTGATTGTGTTCGTTGGGTACCCAGGCTAACTTTGTTGGACTTAAAATGGCCTTACAAACGCGCTCTTGGAATGGAACCCGTTCGTATGTAGGGGACTACTGTACTCTTTTTACCGCAATGGGTCCACCCTTCGTTAGAATTCATAAAGTCACTCTGCACAGCCCCCTTGCCAGGGGCAGCTATTGGGAAAGCAAAGGCAAGGAAGGGCTAAGGGGTGTGATAAGACGCGCGCTACATTAGATCAGAGAACAGAAGTAGGGGGTCTTGACTTTAAACCTACAGTTAAGAACAAATCCAGAGAGGTCCACGTGGGCTGAGCTACAGTATTTGGTAGAGTGGCACTTTTGTATCAGCCATGCTGGGTCACTTGGGCCAAATCAAACACTGGACTCTAGAGCCAGTTTCTCAAAATCGCACCTGGTATTCTGACCAGACCATTGTACCTGCTCAAGGAACATCTGGCAGTGTCTGGGGACATTTTTGGATGTCACACCTGGGGGTGCTACTGGCCCAAGGAAGCTGCTACACATCCTGTGATGCCCAGGTCAGCTCCCCCACGACCAAGAGCTACCCCACCCAAAATGCCAACTGTGCTGAAGCTGTTAAACCCCGCTCTGTGCATCAGGGAGACAGCCCTGGCCTGCACACAGCAGACACAGGCAATGTGGAGAGCTTTGGCCAAGATCCAAAGTGGAAGGAACCCCAAGATCAGCTGGTTCAATTCAATTTCGAGCATACTCACAAGAAGGTTCTAGAATTCGGTGTATCTAGTTTAAGCCTCGGGGTGGATTATAGACTTTGGTTGATAAGATGCCTTTCTCCTCCATCTTTCTGATTTTAGCTCTCATTCTAGTTAATACAGTGGCTGCCCAGCTAAACTCTCATGATTCAGTTTACGATCTTTAGCTTTGGACTCACAGAAAACAAGGGACATTCATTTGTTTACTTACTAAAGACTATTTGCTTAGTTACATATGCTTATATCAGTCTCAGTCACGGAGAAAGGAACATCATCCTCCCAACTTTCCCACCATAGGATTTATGGCTGGCCAGGTACGTGTACATACACACAGATCTGTACAGAAAAGAGCCCTTTGGCAGTGTTTTCCTTTGCATTTTTACGTCTTTGTGACTCTTCTGGAGCATACGTACCAAATTTTGCCCAGACAGGACTTCTAACAAAGCCATTAGGATTTTGCCATCTTGTATATCAACGAATAAATCTTTAACTTCTAGAGGTGGGTTGCACTGCAGAAGAGGGGGAAAGAAAGTAGCTGGTTAGTGATGTGTGCAATCTACAAAACAATTTCAGAACTGCAGGTTTCACTGGAGAAAAAATTTCCAAACTGCCAGATCGGCCTACAGGCAGCAGGGCCCATCCGAGCCGGTAGTGATCCCCTCTCCCTAGAGGTGGCCTGTGGGCGGTGGGTGTGCTGGGAAGCCGTGGAGGAGGCTCTTGGTGGAAAAAGCCAGAAGCCCACTGCTTTCCTCTCTGACCTGGGGAGGTCTAAGGGACACTGTATGGTGTCCACCAAGAGCTTGGCTGGGCATAGCCTGGGGTCCTCGGGGCTGCCTGGAACTTGTCGGTCCGATGTCCCAGCGCAGGGATGTGCAAACCGTGCTTCCCAGAACCCCAGGCTTCAGCAGAGCAGCTTCAGGGAGCCCTATGGGGGCAGATGGGGGTCCCAGAGGAGGCTGATTCACTGCATTCCCTTCAATCAGCTCTTATTGGCTTTTATTTAAGAGTTCCAGGAAGACTTTGCTTACGGAAAGGTTTCTGTCGACTAAACAAGCTTGAAAAAAACTCCTTTAATGAGGGATGGTTAGGACTTGCTGAATCTTGGGGAACAGGGTCCAGGAACCTGCATTTTTAATTAACCCCCCAGCATGAATCCTATTTACTTTTTGGTACTGGGGCCTTTGGAAGCTTTAGAACACTTACTGCTCTTGGGTACAATGAAGGGGGGGTGTTCCCATAGGAGACCGGATTAATTGGGTGAGGGGAGTGGCGGCTGTCACCAGCCAGAGAGCAGGGAAATCTTGGAAATCTTAGAGGTGTGGCCCAGGCACCCTTTCCTCTGGGAAGGCCTCCTCCCCATGAAAGCCTTAGAGGGCCTGTGTTTTCTTTTTTTATTCAGGAAGGTGGCATTTCCTTACCTCTTATACGAGCCCCCTGACCCCTAGTTAGTCAAAATACAGGGCGATTCTACCCACAGGTGCACAGAAAAAGGCTTTGCTTCAAGGGCAACAGCGACTTTGAACCCAAAGGCAAATTGTTTTCTTTGCAAACTCCCCACTGCTCCGCAGGAACATTCCACGCGGAGCAGGACGGCATCATGTTACTGAGACTCTTACGGAAATGTAATTCCTGTTAACGCAGGGAAGAAATGCAAGACCTGAACAAAACAGCCCCTGATAGATGGACTCACAAAATTTCCAGTTAGCAGCCTCAACCATGGCCAAGCCCTGCTTTTGAGTTGAACGTGGAGAATAATTTCTATCGACAGTGTCTGTAAGAGCCTCCGCCCAGCAGCAGCGAGTGGGGCCTTGGCCGGCATCCATCTGCAAGATGGCAGGAGGAGAAATTGAACCCACTCCAGTGAAAACACTCCTCGGGGCCCCAGACGTTCCGTGGGCTTCATGAGATTGGTATGGCCGAGTAAACAGCACCCCCAGGGGTTTCTTCATGATCTAACTCCTTCAGTAAATTAAGGAATTTTTCCAGAAGCCAGAGACTCCGTAAATATTTCTGACAGCCTTCAAATTGCAGTTTAAGCCCACTTCCCCAAGGAGTTCCTGGGTTTCCTTTACATGAAAGGTTGTTCTTGAAAGTTTCAAGGCTGGAAACATGGCTGTGAATTTTGCCCTGTTTATTACGCATCAGTTTCAGGTGCTATCTGATTTATCCAGAGAGTGGGTGCTACCCACCTGCCCCGAGAAAGGAGGGAGAAGCACGGCCATGGAGAAAATTCTGGACGCAATCAGTGCTAACAGAGGTTCGTTTTGGGGGGGGTGAGTGAGTGCGTGGGTATTTGCTCTATTACCCTCTGTACTTTCTGTATTTATATTGTAATTAAAAAAAAAAGAAAGAAAGAAAGACACCATGGCTAAACTCCATCTACCAGGAGGAATTTCCAGCTGCCCTGACACACATCAGGCATTAATTTAGGAGTCAGTGAACTCAGGTTTTGGGAACGGTTTTCCTTTTTTTCCAAAAATAACACCTCACTTTACGAGCACTGCCGAAAATGCACCAATAGTCAAAACAACTGGCAAATGATTTATAACGCTTCATCTGTGATATAGAGAGTCTTTGCCCTGAAGAGTTCAGGAGTCTCCTTGGTCGAGTGTAACCCATTCTACAGGTGGGGAAAAGAAGTGTGGGTGGTCAAGCGTCTGCTTGGGAAATATTACAGGCCTAAAGTTTACGCTACGTGAATTAGAATTTCGGTCAAGAGCTCCACTTCCTAAAAAACCCACATTAATGTTCTCCGCTTTCTCATCATTTCGGTGATTTCCTCTAAGAACCTTTCTTTGGGGTTAACTCTAAGGCAGTCACTATTACTCTCGTGCCTTTTAAGAAGAGAGGAGAGAAGAAAATACAGGTACTAAAGTCACTGAAGTGGGATACTTGAATTCCACCAGCTTTAAAAGACATGAGACTACTGGCTGGGTCTATTTGGAGAACGAGATAGTGGAATTTAAGAAGAGGCGAAGTGAGTAAAACGAATCCTGATAAACCTGCTTTCTTATAAAAAGAAAGATGATCTCTCCTCCCCCAGCCCCAGACCATTTAGAATGTTCTCCATCTGGGGGCTAACCTAGTGGCGAGGAGGGTTCAAATTTCTGCTCCTCTGAGCTGTTTATTTATTCATTTCCCATCCCTCCCCTCCTCTGCGCTCATCCTTGTGTCTGGTTCAGCTGCCTTTGTTTCAGGGTTTGTGTGCCTGAGAAGCAGGCAGACAAAACGTGGTTCAATGTTGCTTGGCCAGAGAATGTTAGCAAAAGAGACAGAGGCGAGAAGAGGGGCCCCTAAGTGCAATTCACAGGAAGTGCCTTCTTCTTGGTCGCGGGATTGCAACGATGTGATTCCATGTCTCCAGGCTTCTGTTTCCTCATTCGTAACCAGATGGAGTGGCAGGTAAGGAGGGTTGTCTTGAGAATTAAAGGCGATGTGTGCCCAGTGCACCTAAAGAGGCAGATAACTTTGTTGACCAGCAGCAGCTTTGCAGGATGAACCAGGGAATCTGGCTTGGTTAAAAAGTGTCAGGAGTTCTTGCTTAAATCAACCTAAATACCTATAAATGGGTCTTTTTTAAAAAATAAATTTATTTTATTATTTATATATTTATTTATTTTTGGCTGCGTTGGGTCTTCATTGATGTGTGCATACTTTCTCTAGCTGTGGCGAGCGGGGGCTACTCTTTGTTGTGGTGCCTGGGCTTCTCAGTGCGGTGGCTTCTCTTGTTGTGGAGCACAGGACCTAGAGTGCATGGGCCTCAGTAATTGTGGCAGACGGGTTTAGCAGTTGTGGCTCTCAGGCTCTAGAGCACAGGCTCAGTAGTTGTGGCACATGGGCTTAGTTGCTCCACAGCATGTGGGATCTTCCTGGACCAGGGATCAAACCTGTGTCCCCTACATTGGCAGGTGGATTCTTAACCACTGCGCCACGGGGGAAGTCCTCCTATAAATGGGTCTTAATGAGAGCCTCCTTGACCCCCACCAGACTAGAAGTCAAGATCCTCTCCATCTCGTGGTTTGGGTTGTTCAGCAATGAATGTTTCCTAACTTTTGCTCAGCGATTCCTATTTAAAGATGGACCCCCCTCCTTCCCCAGCTAGACTGATGACCCCAGGAGGTAAGAACCCCATATCTTATTACCTTCGTGTTCCCAGCACTGAGCTTGACACTCGGCAATGAGAACGCACTCAATAGATGTTTAAATGAATGAATCAAAAACAATAACACAACAAAAAACACAGAGGTCCCCCCACCCCCACTGCTCTACTGAATTGTGCGCTCATTTACGGAGGAATCGATCACTTAACAACAACCCAAGAGCCCTGCTTACCTTCTCCAGATGGAGATTTATCCATCGAGTAAAAGTCCGCTTCTGTACATTCTCCCTCTCAACTGAAAACAAAGAAGTGCCATTAGCTGGGTGCAAAGAAATACGTGTAAATCCCGTCCTCCTCTTCCCCAGGGAAGAGTCTATGGAATCTCTGTGGGATGGAGAGCACTGGAGGTCCCATATAGGGATGGAGACCTTCCCAGAAGGAGGTTGGCAAGGGATTGGGGGGCACTTAGAATCCATTTTCTCCAGTCCAACCCTGAGCACCTTAAATAAAGACCTATGAGTTCAGACACACAGAACAAAATCTTCTACACAAGCTAATGTGAGCATCTGGGCATTTGACTCTCCAGCACAAGAAGCGCTGGCGGGAAGATATAAATGTAAAACATGAGGTGACGGTGCCGCACACCTGCCTGGCGGTCGTGATGGGTCAGAAGAGCTGGGGTGGAGGAGAGGAGAGGTCAGGGACTAGGAATTGGGAGGGGGCTCGGGAATGTGCGGTGGAAAGAATTGGACGGCCCTGGCTTGGACTCAGCTTGGTCACCTCCCAGCTTTGTGTCCTTGGGCCAGTTGCCTGTCCCCATGTCTGATCTGCCCATGAAGGTACATGGGCGACAGCCCACTTCCAGGCTGCCAGTTAAGACTGACCAGCAGTCCTGCAGGTCAAGCTCAACAGGATTCCTGGCACAACAGCTGCTCATTTTTTTTTTTCTTTGTAGCTATTATTTTTAGAGCCAGGGACTACTTTGCACCTCGCAGGAGGGGAGAGTTCTGCAGAGCCCCAGTGAGCAGGGAGGACGCCAACCAGACTCAGATCCCTTCTCCCAGGGAACAGCATTTCCCAAACAGGTTTCTTAGGAGGAAAGATCTTTCCTTTCCAAGGGCTATTGCCATCTTTCTACCCAGCACTAATTGGGTCCTGGATACTTTGTTTCCAATAATCTTTAAACCTGACAACACTGCCTGCAAAGTAGAAACTAGTATTTTACAGATGAACAAAGTGGGGCTCAGAGAGGTACCCTGACTTTCCCTGCAGCTGGAGAGAGACAGAGCTGAGCATCTGTCTGTCTTCCCCTCATCAGCCAGCACCCTGGAAATGGAAGGCTTAGATTTGAATTCCAGCTTTTCCAAAAATTACGACAAAGGCATCTGCAGTAGTAACGACAATTATTTTAAAAATATGGACCGAGCACTCGCTATGCAGCAGGTACCCATCTACACACGTCACTGGTTCAGCCCTTCCTACAACCCTTGCAGGGAGGGACTAGTATACCTTTAAGATGGGAAAACTGGGGCACTTGCCCAGTGTCACACAATTAGGAAAGGTACTGTTCCTTTTACAGATGAAAAAACTGAGGATCAAAGAGCAAATAAGCCACAAAACTGGGACTTGGAACTAGAGTCTGTGCTTTTCCCACTTGTTCCCGGGCTCTGTGGCATCAGCTGGCTTGATGCCCGGGGACCTGGAGGAAAGTTTCCGTGATGGGTGGCGGGGCCAGTGCCTGGATCTGGGCGCCCTGTGGACCATGGTAGCAGCCCCCGCAGCCCCTGCAGCTCAAGATGCTCCACCTCTCAGGAAGCTTCCTGGAAATGCTGGGGCCAGATGACTCCTAAATTACTACGTTCTGGATTTCAACATATTGGAAGAACATATCACATATGCTTAAAACCATTTCACATTTCTTTAGCAATAAGAAAATGAGAGGCAATTTATCTCCTGGCGGAGAAAAAAAGGCTACGGTTTTCTCTAACGACTGTGGTTCTTTTTTCCCTCCCAGCCTCATTATTAGGTAGATAGTGGTGACCATAAATCATATTTTAATATTGTGCCTTTCAATCTTTTTAATTTAAGAGCCAGCAGACAGTAATTATGCACAGAACTGCTTCTCTCTCATTTTCCTCTTTTTCTATAAGGGAAGGTCACTGGTTAGCAGGCATTAGGATGAAAGAGCTCATTCCAGTGAACTGTGTTTCGTGGGTGGAGAGAGGAGGAAGAAAGGAAAAGAGGCGGATGGAAATGAGACCGGGAGGGGGACATGGGCTGAGGGCCATGAGTTACAGAGTCTCAGAACTTTCCAGAAGACAGGAGAGACCTTTCTGCCTCTGCAGCTTTTTCCATAGTGTGGGTCTTCCACAGTTTAGTGTCTGTCCCGCTGTTGAAGAACATGGGCTATTTCCGGTTTTTCACTGTGTGCAGCAGCGCAGTAACCAGCATCCCGGTACAACCACCCTGGTATGTGAGCCTCTGTGCACAGGCGTGTGAATATATTTCTTACCCTTGACGACTCAAAGTGGAACTGCTGGGTTTTAGTAGTAGGCACATTTAAAAATTTAATAGCTACTTCCAAATTGCCCTCCCGAAAGGCTGCCCCAGTTTATACCTTCACCCCCACCTGTCTTTAAACAAGTTTATGGGGATTGTAAAGTATTTACACACACATTCAAACACTCAGGCTGGTTTCTCCATATGGCTTCAGAGAGAGCAAAGTCTGTCTCCTGAAACAGAAGTGCATTCAGTGAAAGCCTAAGAGAGCCAGGCGTAGGCTGTTAGTTTAACTGTACGGAAGGGTGCAAATGAGGAAGTGGGTGTAAATGAGGAAGTGGGTGTCTGTTAGTCTATATATGCCTCATCTACCTGCCCACCGAGCCACCTATCTGTCTATCCACACACCCATCCACCCATCAGTCCATCCAACCATCCATCCACCCACCAGGCTGTCTGTCCATCCACCCATCCATCAATTCATCCATCCATCCAGCCTCCCAGCTGATACTTCTTCAGTGATTATTACTTACTGGGAACTATGCCCAACCCCAGGAGCAAAATCAGAGATGAGGAATTAAGCATTCCTGGAATCTGCACTCCAAGAATTCACAGCCAAGAAGGAGAGAGAAAGCACGGATGCTGCAGGCACGTACGCAAGGAGACATGAATTTGAAATTTCAAGGGCTGATGGGTTTGGAGGAGGTGATTTCAGACTCCGTGGGGGACTCCTCCGGGAGAGCTAAGAGCATCCCCCTGTAGAAGTGGGACACGGAGGCACCCTTGAAAGGCAAAGACAGCATTTTTAGTCCTGCCCTGATCCATAGCCAACCTCCGGGCGACTTCACTTCTACTCCAGCCAAGGCCAGTGAGTGAATCGGGCACAAATCAGCTTCGAGAGCAGCATGGAGCCATGGGAGGGCACGGTGATGACTAAAGACACCAGGGGACAGTGAGACTGAGTCACAAATAGCGCATGAGTCCCAAACAGAAGTAGGGTACGGGGACCATATTTTCTGTACCTGAAACTGGGACACGTCGCTTAATACGCAGGAGAACGAGAGAGTGTGAGAATTTAGCCTGCCCCAGAAGGCCCACCTGAGAGCTACACAACACTAGACCACTAGCTGCCCTTGGGCAAGGTCAGAACTCTCAAAATACCTTTTCCTCAGTCTCCCCTCTGCAGGATGGGGCTAACTGCGCCTCCCTCACAGGAATGCTGTGAAGATCCAAAAGGATCCTCCTGAAAGGCATTCCCAACAGCTGTTCCGAAAGGGCCACCTCCCCTCCCCCACAGCATAATGCATGCCCTTGGGGTATTTTGTCTGGTGTCTCCACAGGAAGGTCTGCCTCCCTTTCTGGGCCTTCTCCATTTCCAAACACCCACCCCCATCCTGCAGGCCTTTTCTACTTCTGGCCTGCCAAGACTCTATAAACTTTATATAGTTTCCATAAATCCAACGGCCCCTTTTTTCCACGGCACCTATCACGTTGTAAAGGTGTAGGAAACCATTTCTCGGGAAGGGTCTGGCCTTCTCACGGAGTGTTTGTGGGGCCCGGGGTGGGTTTACTGGGCGACAACAGAGTCATAACAGTGCTGTAAAATCGCCATCCCGGCTCTGCCTGGCCGGCCTGGGTGCCCGAGCGCCAGGCAGGGTGGAGGAGGAGGGGGTCACCAGGCCTGGGACTCCAGGGACAGACACAGAAAGGGGGGCCCAGCCTTCTGGCTCAACTCCACTGTCCCACATTCCATCGCAAGACTTTGGCCTGGCTTTGCCAAGAACAGGCAATTTGAAAACAGGAGGTGTGACATTCCTTCCTTCTCAATGGCAGGCACAGGGGTTAGAGGCCACAGAAAGAGGGATGCTGGCTCTGGGAGTTAAAATAGACTCAGTTACACTTGTGGCCGTCTTGCCTTAGGTCCACATTTCCCTCAAACCTACTTCCTGTATAATATTTCCTCTAATTGTCTGCTCTTCCCTGACCATGGGAAAGGCCTGATGGCTTTACCTGCGGATGAAAATTACATGCTCATTATAAAAAATTAAAACAATAGAGAAAAGCATAGAGAAATTGATAAATGGAATATTTATAAGTGGACTATTTCCTGCCATATCAACCAACAAAGGATGTCAGAGTCATCAGTGCTTGCAACCCTCCAATGTGAGCCCTGCGGGACTCAGGGCTGAAAAGAATACCCACCATCCACCAGCCATCAGGCTGCAGCTACTCTCCACAGAGAGCCCTGAAGAAATTCAGGATACGCAAACACAGGATTCTGGCCACAGACAGCTGAGGCGCACATCAAAGAAGCGATTTTCGTGGGCCCAGACCCTCGCATCTTCCCATACACAGAAAAGCGCTGAATTCCTTAACTTGAGATACCTGGTTTTCTTTCTTTAACAATCATCTTTTGACATTTCCTGACTACCTGCCCTTTGTGGCAACACTCCTATATATCCTGGCTCCCTGCCTCACCTCCTCGGAGCAGTTTCTCAGAGCTATCTGAAACACTGTCTCCTGGGCTGCAGTCCTCATTTTACCCCAAATAAAACAACTCGCAACTCTCACTTTGTGCATTTTTTTAAGTCAACAAAATATATCTCAAACCTCTTGAAATCTCATTACACCCAGAGATCACCACTATGACATTTTAATGACCATCCTCCTAGAACCACACACACACACACACACACACACTCTCACACACACAGGCTCAGAGTTAATGCACGTGGGTGCTCTTATACACAACTGCAACGTGATCACCTAAAGACTCAGTATTTGTCAAAGCATGGCCCACAGATCTCTAATGTCAAGAGCTTCTGGGGTGACAGTTAAAATGCTAATTCCTGGGCCCCAGCCAAGACCTACTGGGTCACACGCTCTGGGTCTGGGGTCTGGGAATCTGAATGGAACCAGCTCAGGGGGGAGGACGGTGCTCATTTCGAGAACCTGGGTCTTCCTGGGAAGAGACAAGTGACACAATTCCTTGGTCACCTTCTGGCAGAGTAGAGACGGCAACAGGACTTCGCCTGGAAGAGGAGAAAGAGCCGGCATCCTGGAGCCAGGCCCACGGGCGCCGCCCCCTGAGATGGAGACACAGATAGAGCTCCCGGGCTGGCTCTGAACGTGCAATGCAATAATGCTTATCGGCACTGGCAACAAAAAAGTCCCTTCCTGCTTTGTCAAAAATGCTCTTCCCGATAATGCTTTGAGCCGCTAAATTCATACAGTTGCTCTGCTACTCCCGAGAGGTGAATCAGAGCTCGCCTAGGAGGACCGCCGAGCAGAAGCCCCGCGGGGGAGGCTTATCCTTTGACGTCCGTCCAATGGGGCAGCTGGAAGCACCTGTTTCCAGCTGCAGGGGCTCTGCCCGGGTGGGAGGTGGGAGGCGGCTGGGATGAGCGGTGGCCTCATCTCCCGGAGCTCAAAGGCTTCACCCGGGGCTGGGCACCGCACGTGTGCGGAACAAACGCAGCTGTGGCTGTTATCGCTCACCTCGGACAAGCTGCTGAACTTTTCTGCAGCTGAGTTGTTCTTCTGTGCAACAGAGACAACGCCTCCCCACACCAAATGAGATGATGATGATGCCTGTGTGTGTGTGTGTGTGTGTGTACACGCGCGTGAGCGCCGGAAATACAATTCACAGAGGACACACAGACGGGCGCTACAGACAGCTTTCCGTAGGGATGGGGTGTGGCTACCCTGGTGACAGCTGGTGGGCCTCCCTGTGCCCAGTGGGAAGGTCACTGAAGGCCCCCACTCACCCCTCTCTGTCCAGGAGGCGGGGTGGTGGGAGGCCCCACACTTTTCAGACTTTCCTCCTGTTTTGTACGGGGCGGCTATGGGCGAGGGGGCGGGGGAGGGCAGTGGGAGCAGGACTCTGGCACGCGTCCGCTCCCCAGGCCTTGTTTGCCGTGAAGCTCGGGTCTGTCCAGAGGGCCATCTCAGCTCCAGGGGAAGCCATAGCGCCCGCTGGTGACAGTCTTGAGGGGCTCCTCCGATAGCAGCCTGCTCCAGAAGCCTCTTGTCCCACCTTGTATGACCGACGTCCTGAGATGCTTACGTACACTTTCCCATTCTCGGTTTGAGCCGACTGCCTCCACTGGCTGGGAAACCCATTCTCCTTCTTGCCAAATATCCTTCTTTTTCTCCATGGCTCAGACCCCCTCTCATTCTAAGGGTCCCCCTTGGCTCCCTTCAGCTGTGCCAGCTCTCTCCATCAGCCGGGATCTCTAACCCAGGATGCAGACACATCTCTCTCTCTCTCTGTCTCAGCTGAACTGCCACCAGACCACACAAGGGTACCCACTGCCCCACAAACAGTGCACAGGGAAGCCAGCCCTCAGGGGCCCCTGCCTACCCCCTGCCTCCGCCTGGCCCTCGGCACTGCAGGACCCCCAGGAGCCCGTGGCCACCCCCTGAAGAGGCTGGCCCCCCCCCCCCCACTCCATGGTTTCACTCCTTTCCCCATCTTTCAACACCTCCCAGAAACACAACCTCATTACATGGCCCCATGCTGGTTCACTTGAGAAATAAAACTCAGAAACAAATTAAACGGCAATTTCTTTTTAAGCAGGAGAGGAGCCAGGCTTCAGGAATACCAGGCCATCGGCCTTCGGTTCCGACTCCTGGGGGCCACTTCCCCCCATAGGCTCTGGCGGTATTAAAGCCAAGGCCTCCACGTGGTTTGCACCAGCGGTGATTTTGCATTTAATTTCCTTTGTTTTTCCTCTCCCAATGTTTGCTCTGACCCGAGTCCCTTTTATCGAGACTTTGGTAATAAAATGGAAAACCCTCCTTGGGACCACAGGCCAAGGAGCACGCAACTCCCACCAATCAGAGTGCAGGGAAGTGGCAGGCAGAGCGGGCCGGGCCCCCTCACCCTCCCTCTGGCTCCTCCGCTGCCTCCTCTCCTCTGTCCCTTGTGTGGCCGGGGATGCGCATGGATGGACATCAGGGTTAAGAGTGAGTCCCGGCTCCAGCCACCGCCAACCGGTGGTCTCCCCAGTATGCGCCCGGAGAGACTCCAATAAAACTGCCAAGCTCATTCGAACTGGGGACTTAAATCCAATTCTCTCACAGGTCCCAGAGGCCACCAATTAACATACCACGTCCTGCCCCGCCATGCCCCTGCTTCCCAGCTGCTCCAAAACACATAACCCAGGACTCCAAAGAGCTAGTCCCAATTACACACCAAATTAAGTTTTAAGCTATATGTATATATATATATATATATATATATATATATACACACAGGGCTAGTGCCTGTAACTAACATAAAGAAATAAACCCGCTCTCGTTTTGTCTGTGAGCGATTCTGCCTAACTTCAGTGCTCCATCTTGGTCCACCTTGATTTACGACAGATGACGCCAGCCAGACATAAAAACCAAGCTTGGGAAAAGGGATTTTAACATCCACTCAGATGGGCAGACCAGGTGACATGACCAAGCCAGGCAGACTGCCCAGACGCGTCTAGCTGAAACGGAGATGGGGATAGACGTGGTGCTGGACAGATCATACACGCACCCACCCAGGAAGCAAATGGGTTGATGCTTACGCTCACCCATGGACAATAAGAACGTGGACCCCGTCCTCATGGGCTTCCTTTGCAAGGTGAGACAAGGAGGGGAGGAGGGAAAGAAGGAAGGAAGGGAAGAAAGATAGAAACGTATTCCCTTCCCATACTATGGAGACCATGATTCCTGGGGGGCTAAACTCTCCCTTGTGAACCACGAATTTTGGTGATTTTCTTTTTTTTATACCAGCATTTTTGTGAAAGTATCCTGGTTTCTGAATACTAACTTGAGTAACTTCTAAAGCAGTGTTTTCCAAGCCACATTCTGCAGAGGACTAGTTCTAAGAGGCTTTTCAAAAGAAGAGCCCAACAAATCTGGGAAATAGTGTGTTCCCTGTTTCCTCCTATGGATATTTATGACCACTATTTTCAAGTCTCTGATAAGTCCTGCAATAAAGACATGCATTTCACTGGTCTCAACTAAGCTCATTTGAAGCCAGATCCCTTTTCTGGGCAAAACCGATCACAGCTTCCTTGTAGAATCCTGCTTTGGAAATACAGAGGGATGTTCATTCATGGGGGATGTCTCTACTGGGTCCTCATAGCCAGTGAATTAGGCAGCCACAGACTACCATGCGTCTGCCAAACCTTGTTTCCTTTTTCTCATGGGCACATAGCCAAACTACATTTCCCAGCTTCCCTTGCAGGTGGTGGGGGCCTCATGGCTGTGTTCCAGCCTATGGTATGGTACCTGGGTAGGTGCAAGCATGCCACTTTCAGACAAGGCCGGGCCAATCCTTCATGCCTTGCACCAAGGATGTAGAGGAGGACAGAGCCACAGGAGGGAAGGGAAGGAGTCGGGACTCCTGAGCCCCTGCTGGGACAAGGATCACCCAGTAGTGTCATCCCCTGAGGAATACCACTGTGGGACTATTGAGTGAGTGAGAAATACACTTCTACCTGAAGTGAGTCAGAAAGAGAAAAACAAATATCGTATATTAACACATATATGTGGAATATGGAAAAAGGGTACAAATCAACTGGTTTGCAAGGCAGAAATAGAGACACAGATGTAGAGAACAAACATATGGACACCAAGTGGGGAAAGCGGGGAGGGTTGGGGGGGAATGAACTGGGAGAATGGGATACCAAATAGTACACTCTAAATATATGCAGTTTATTGTATGTTAACTGTATCTCAATAAAAGTTCCTAAAAAAAAAAAGAAAAGAAAGAAATACACTTCCACCGAGTTAAGCCACAGTCCTCTGGGGGTTGTTGTTATAGCAGCGGGCTGGCCTGGCTTATAACTGCCCTAAGTGAGAACCAGGCTCCCCCGCGTGAGGAGGAAGGGGAGAAGAGAAAAAGTCAACATTTCCGCAGCCTCTTCCGGGCACAGGGAGACGCACGCTGCACCCACCACTGAATCCTCACCACAGCCTCCACAGGCGATCAATGGGGCTTCCGGTGCAGATGCAGAAACTGAGTCTCAGAGAGGGGAAGTGATCTGCCCCGGCGCTTGGCGGCACAGCAGAGGGTAGAGGGTGTGAGCCAGTCCCCTCTCCGCAGCACCTCGCTGGGCTGGTGGAACCCTTCAAAGCAAACATCTCACTGAAGAACCGTCATGAAGAATTGGTTTCACACTCGGGTGAGCTCCACGGCAGAATACAGGCTGACCTGGTGTTTTGTTCCAAAACTGAGCTTGACGGATCTAATAAGAATCAGCTTCCCTTCTTGGGTTGAGCTATTTCTTTAAAAAAGAGATTAAAACACTCAGCTGCATGCACATGACCTTGATTTGCATTTTTAAGCACATCTTTTTTTTCCAAATGAACTTTTTATTCATTTATTTATTTATGTATGTATTTATTTATTTATTTATTTAAACCGCACCACGAAGTATGCAGAATCTTAGTTCCCCAACCGGGGATTGAACCGGTGCTGCCTGCAGTGGAAGTGCAGAGTCTTAACCACTGGACTACCAGGGAAGTCCCATAAGCATGTCTGTCTTTCATAAAGCCCTACATTCACCCTTCAAATACCAACATTTTTATGTACATGTGAACGCCAATCAGCTGCGAGATTCTCCAGAATTAGGGTGACCAACTACCCCCGTTTGCCCTGGACGGAGAGGCATCCCGGGACACAGGACCTCCCGTGCTAAAACTGGGACAGTCCTAGGCAAACCGGGATGAGCTGGCCATTGTAAGCAGTAGACATAGCACTAGGTCCTGGAGAGCAGGCGGGAGGGGACAGCTGCTGGGAGGGGCAGAGGCTCTGGGAGCCACACGGGAGGCAAAGACAGTAACACAAGATGGTTAATATTTGCTTTAAATGCCAGGGACAGAGCAAACCCTGAAATTCCCGTTTACAACTTTTACCTGCCAATGAAAAGTGACACCAGTGTGAACAGAGATCCCTGCCCTCAGCAGGAGAGGTAACACTGGAAACTACGATGGGAAAAGGCAAGAGGTGTCACGTTCTCTCTGAGCTGGAAGTGTCCCCAACACTTCCTGTTAATTATTAGCCTGAGAGCTGAGAGGCTGCCAATGTGACAAATACGAATGCTTCACACACCACGGGTTCTTTTTTGAAATGTATTTGTTTGAAAACAGACAAAAGTTATCTACATACACAAACCATCCAAATGCACACACTTGTGCCTGCCAATGTATGTGCCTGCCTTAGTGTATACACACACACACACACACCCCTCAAGGTAATGTGGGTCACCTTCAACCCTCAGGGACTTTGAGTTTCCAGGGTCACTGGAGGGATTTTGTCACTGCAAGGTCTCCCTTGTGCCACAGCCATAATGGTACAGACCTCAAGGGCAGCACTCACACTCAGGTCAAGGGCAGATCATTGCCACTAGGTAGAACCCTGTAGACTACAAACTCCAGTTCTGTAATCTTACAAAACCCATTGAGACTAGACCCGTGATGCTCAACCACGGCTGCACCTGACAGTCACCTGGGGCATCTTTAAAAAAAAACTTAAGATGCCTGGGCTCCACTCCAGACTAATTGAATCTGAATCCCTGCGGGCAGGGCCCAGGCATCTGCATTTTTGAAGCTCCCCAGGTGATCCTGACCCTGAGCCAGGGCTGAGAATCTCTGCTCTCAGCTAAGAGTTGGCAAATTTTTCTTGTCGAGGGCCAGATAGTAAATGTTTTAGACTTTGCAGGCCACATAGTGTCTGGCAACTAGTCAACTCTGTGGTGGTGGCAGAAAGCAGCCAAGGTGGTACACAAATAGGCATGGCTATATTCCAATAAAACTTTATTTGTAAGAGCAGGTGATGGGCCGCAGCTGTGTTCCAATAAAACTTTATTTGTAAGAACCGGCAGTGGGCCACAGCTTGCCAAGCCCTGCTCTAGGCATTACAAGCCCCATTTCCTGATTGAAGCACCCCCTTGCTGGTGGCCATACCCCTCACGTCCCACCTTTAAACGTCAGTTTGGGGCTTGTTTGCATTCTATTTACTGTTATAAGAAAAGCAAATAGCAGCGGTGGGGTGGATGGGGCACAAGAAGTATGAGAAATAAAAGCGGCAGAAAAGCTGAGTATTTGGTTCCTGCAAGTCAGAGAAATCTGCTTGGATTTTTTCCTCCCATCACCGAAACCAGTAGGAAAAATCACATTTGGGCAACCAGACTTTTAAGTAATTCTTGCCCTTATTTTCCTTCTTCAGCAGCTGGCCTTTTTCAAATCAAGTCCTATCACCTAGCCTCTCCCTCCTCATCCCCTAGTAAACGCCCACTTTCTCTGAAGAGTCCAAGGGAGCATGGAGAAGAAAACCCCACACAATCATTATTTTTTTCCCTTCTTCTTTTGTAAAGTTTAAATGGAAATAGGTTTTAAAAAATCAAACAGCTACCTATAGGTAAAAATTTTTAGTAGATTAAATTTTGTCCAAGGAGAGTAATCCCCCCACCTGTTTTCTTTGCCCCACAGGGAATCCGGAATTATTCTGCCCATTAGAGCACTCGGCCTAGAGTCTGTGCTCCACAACAAGAGAAGCCGCCGCAATGAGAAGCCCGCGCACAGCAGCAAAGAGTAGCCCCTGCTCGTCACCACTAGATAAAGCCCGCGTGCAGCAACGAAGACCCAATGCAGCCAAAATAAACAAATAAATAAATAATTTTTAAAAATAATAACATAAATAAATGAATGAACAGATGCGTGAGTGAGTAAATCCATAAGTAAACAGAGTGTTTTGTAGGTGGCTGTTACCCTCCCCCACCATGCCCACGCCTGGTGTATAAGTAGAAATGCTTGTTGAATGAATGAATGAATGAATCAATCAATCAATCAATGGAAAACCCACCTACCAGTCCGCTCATTGCATCTGGCCTCCAAAACCACCATGCTCATCCTGATACAGCCTGGACCACTCACTTTCCAGCTATGACCCTGACCTCCAATCTGTCCGTCTAACCTCATCAGTGTGGCTCTAGAAACACAAACTAGGTCTTCTCCCTGTTTGTACCTGCAGTTCCTGCTCACAGTATGGCTCTGGCTGTTCCCGTGAGCCGCAGCCTTGCATGGAACCTACGAGACTGAACCAAGAAAGCCCGGATGAAGACACCCAGAAATCAGTACAGGGACCAACTCTGCGGTGCGCTGGCCAGAGGGGGCTTGCAACCATCCGTCTCTGGTGGGACAGATCACCGTGGCTCTATCAGTGGGAGTTAGATCTGGATTTCTCCCAAGCCAGCATATTCTCTGCCCAGGTTCAGGTACCGCAGTAGCCAAAAACCACGTCTGGCCCAGGTTAGGCATCTCGGCACTTGGCTTAAATAAGTGGCCAATTAAGATGCTGTGTCTAGCTGCCCCTCAGGAAGAAAAGGGTCGCCGTGCCACATGACGCCACTGTGCGTGGACTAATTTTCATGACTCCTAAGACTTTTTGGTGTCTGCTTTTTGTTGCTAACGCTGCTACATTTTGGGGGCTCACTATGTGCCCTGTGCCCTATGTGCCTCATCTCTTTTCGCTGACCTATGACCCTATGGGACGGGTACTGTCATGGTGGTGTGCACCCCGGAATGCTCTGCAGGTCACCCCCTGGTGTGAGGATGCCCCCTCCCTGGCCATTGATCCAGGTGGTAAAGGCAGTGGGACCCTGGAAGTCAACGTCACGGCCACTGAATCAGGGTCGGGCCCGCGCTCCTTCTTGGGAATCAGAATGGGTCTGATCACAGCCTCCATCTGACTGGTACCTTGAATGGAGCAAGTGGCACAGGGGCCATTCGCTGCCACTCGCACTGGAGAACAGACGGATCAATGAGGAAGAGAGAGAGACACAGAGATGGGAGATGGGGTGGTAAAGATGGAGACGGGGAACGCGTACCAAGGGGAGTTCTGTTCTGGCCTGTTTCAGAGGCCCCGCTACACACACCCTGGTCTTCGGATTCGGTGGGACCCCTGTACTTTTCTGAAAGCAAAGGCAGCTTTTTAGCTTAATCATGTGCTCATGGGTTTCTGTTGGTTGCAATTAAAAGCATCCCCGTTAATTTCTTCAACAAGCAAACTGCAAATTCAAAGAGAGAGATGGACACCTATGGATTATGAAAGGCTTGAGGGATTGCAGTGTACAGCCCTAATTCAGATCCACATTCAAATAAACTGTTTTGAAGATAAAATAATTGTATTCTGGAAGTTCAAAACATAACTAAATTATAAAATGCCAAAATTCGGGCAAGAAGAAATAGGGAATTTAAATAGATCAATAAATGTTAAAAAAAGAAAAACCACCAACGAACAGTTCCTAACTCCAACATTCCTGATTCCCATTTTACAGACGCACTAACCGAGGCAGGGACGAGTTTGATCACCCATGTAGTCAGTAGCAGAGCCAGCTTTCACGCCCAGGCCTCGCCCCAGAGCCTGTGTCCCACCCAGCACACTGGGCACACTGCCTCCTGACCTCAACCCGGCCCGGGACACCAAACGCCACCGCCACTCCCAGACTTCGCAGTAAACCAGGACGGAACTCATTAGCAGAACTATTCTAAGTCCTTCAATTTAGGTCACTACCTCCTGCCATGCTGCATGCCACCTTGGCAGGTCTCTCTGCAGAGGGATGCTTACTTTCCGAGGCTGTGTGATGAGCAATTTCATATATTTCACCAGTTCTCCCACACTAAACCACAGCTTCTGCCTGGGAAGAACCCCATCTTCAAAAGTCTAACACCTATCAAAGGGCTTCCCTGTAGAAGCGGGCCTGAAAGTGGAGACAGCTAGGGAAGGAGGCTATGACTTGTATTACAAGCTTGTCTGTACATTTAATTTTTAAGATGATATGCATACACGTGATAGAAATTTTAAGTTTTACTTTAAAGAATTTGCTAGGCACCCAGCCCTGTGCAGAATGCAATCTTTTTTTTTTTTTTTTTTTGATCTTTGTCCTTAATACCATTGGGGGAAATGTTTCCAAATGTCAGATCTAACAAAATAATATTCTGTTTGTAAAATTAACAGAATTTAACAAAAAAATCAGAAAATACAAGGGAAGGAAAAAAATCACATGGATTCAATTATTCCAAAGCAAGCTTATTTCCTTGCGTTCTTCCTCGATGTGTTTCTTATATTTGCTTGCTTGTTTTAACATAATTTTGACCATATTACATACGCAATGTGGGATTCTGTGGGGTGGGCATGGCTGTGTGCCTGCTCGGTATCTTTTCTCACCGTTCCTGAATGGTAGTGGCAGTAGCTGTCACTATTGTTACTAGTAGTAGCAGTAGTTGTATCACCATGATTGTCATCGATCTCGCTCCTTCTCCATCACTGTGTACTGGCTGTGTTGGGAGAGGGAGTAAATACCTTGTCTTTCAGTTTATAGGTATAAGAGACCAGACAGACACATTCAAACCTGATAGGTAACTGGCACAGCTCTTCACGCTCCTGGATTTTGAGCCCTGCCTCTGAGCAAAACTTTCTGAACTTTTCCTTGGGAATGGTTCTGATATGGAACATTCGCAAGCGTTCTGAGATGGAAGAAGGTTCATATGGATGGTGGGTAGTTAACAGGGTGGGCTGTAGCAGACGCTGCTGGTTGCCGCCCTAATATTCCTCCTTCCCTTCACACCTAACAGAATCCTGATTTTGCGCCAGCCACCTGCCTTGTTTTATTTTATTTATTTATTTTTGGCTGCATTGGGTCTTTGTTGCTGCGTGCAAGGTTTCTTTAGTTGTGGCGAGTAGGGGCTACTCTGTTTCAGTGCATGGGCTTCTCAGTGCGATGGCTTCTCTTGTTGTGGCACAGGAGCTCAGTAGTTGTGGCTTATGGGCTCTAGAGCAGGCTCAGTAGTTGTGGCGCACGGGCTTAATTGCTCAGCAGCATGTGGGATCTTCCCCGCCCAGGGCTCAAACCCATGTCCCCTGCATTGGCAGGCGGATTCTTAACCACTGTGCCACCAGGGAAGTCCCCACCTGCCTTGTTTTAAAATGATCATTTCCCAGCCTCCCTTGCGGTCGGTGTGGGGGGGGGGAATCATGTGACAAAGCTCGGCCAATGAAGTGGAAGCGGAAGTTAGGGGGTGGGGATTCCGAGAACGCTCCGTACAAGGGAGCAGAGGAGCCTGGGGTTTACTTTGCCTTTAATCCTCCGCTTCCAGGCGTGAAACTGTGAAGCTGGATAACATTACAGCCACCACTAGGAATGGTGAGCAGTGAATAGAAGCAGCTGGCTCCTTGATGGCTCTTCTGGGCCCCAGAACTGGCTCCACGCTGCTCATCGCCAGGCTTCATTGTATGAGATAAATAAATCCTATTTGATGAAGTCACTGTAAGTTGGGTTTTTGACACATGCAGCTCAACGCGATTTCAACTGACACAATACACGCTCTCTTGTCTGATATGATAAACCCAAGGTAAACTCTTCAACGCTTACTCAACCGTATCCCTATTGTTGGATAGTTAGGTGGGTTCCAAGTGTGGGGACTGCCATAAATATTTCAGTAATAAGCCCATTTATGTATAAGCACCCGGGGTCCTGACATTTCTAGAGCACTTTACAATCTGCAAAACGCCTCACGTTCATCTTCTCATGAAGCCAAAGGAAAATGATTCCAGATAGCATGGCTCAGGGGCCACATTATAGGCACCAGGTTTTCCATGATGTCTTCTCGCTCCTTTATGTTTCCCCCAACATCTAAGTTCTGTTCAAAAAAACCATCCAACCTCAGTAAATGGTGGCTGCTGAATCCAAGTGAGAAATGAGAAAGAATTCCAGCTTGTGAAGAGCTAGGGACGTGTCATCCAGGTTCTAAAACCCTGCAGATTAACCCTACTGGAGGTCACCCTGTGAAGCCAGGAAGCCTGTCTCTAACCGCAGGGTGCAAAGAACGAATGGCTGCAACAGATTAAGGCATAAGCAAGGGCTCAGGAATCCTGTATATTGCTTGGGGCCTCCGAACAACATGGGGATGGAACAAAAGCCTCAGAGATGATAGCCAGTGTTCGCGTGCGGTGGGGTGGGCTGGAGGAGCAGCGGGGAGACTGGGAAGGTATTAGCAAAGGTGGCAAAGACTGTGAGATCTTGAAAAGGCATTAGGAGAGGGCTGGTTCTTAACGACAGGACAGGAAATCTGCTCCAGGGACCACCTGCAACCAAACGTCACTCCCTCTAACCTCTAGGTTTCCTAAGCCCCTTTTTATTTCCCATGTGGTATAGGAATTTGGCATCTGCACATGACGATCCCACATGGGGGTCGGGGTGGGGGTGGGGGGGGAACTGAAGGGCCAAAGACAATGTCCATCTTCTTAGTTCTTAGATGATGATAAAACCACCACCCATCATCTTGCATTCTGGAAAACCTTGGCGCCTCTGCCCCTGATGTTAGTTCCGTGGATGGGATCCAATCACTCAGGCTGTAAAACTGAATCCTGTACTCTCACTGACTGACCCCGTAAAATCAGAGATGTCGTCAAAGAGACTCATCTTCCAGTCAAGTGGTCTTTGTACTCTTTTAAACACATTTGTTCCCTGCCTGTCCAATCCAGAATGTCTTCAACTTTATAAATAGAACTCATTTATTAGAGAACAAGGACTTGACATCCTGGCATTTAAAATCACAAAGACCCTCTCTTAACCTCGACTGTGAAAACTAGGACCCTATATTTATTGAGTTCCGGGCTCTGTGCTGGGCATTTGTGAGGTGGGTATTAATATCTCCATTTTACAGATGAGGAAACTGAGGCTCAGAAAGTGAGGGAATTTTGTGTTCAGGATCACACAGGAGTTAAAAAAAAAAAAAGGAATTCTAAATGTCTTCAGCAAATGTGCTCTAGTTCCTGGAGCGAGCGGTGTCACAGAGAGAATTGTGGGGTCTTTGTTGCTGAGGGTCCCTCCTCCCTCCCTTCAATCGCTTCCTTCATAAGAAGCAGTTGGAACTCTTCTGGGCCTGGTGGTTTTCTGAGACATTCCTTTTCTTTTGCTTACTCTCAAAGCTGCAGGCCAGGTTCTAAACTCAGGTCCAAGGGCCAGGGTAAGACCTTGGGATCTTCACGCAGGGAAGAGTTTTCTGCCCTCGGCCCCTGCAGAGGGGAAGGATTAGCAGGCAAAGCCCAACTTGATTGAAAAATAACTTCCCTCCCGGCTGCTTTATGGCTTTGTGCCTCTTCCTCCCAGCTCTGGCTGAGTCTGGCCCCAGGACCGCTGGACTCAGGGTGGTCCTTCCTTTTCCAAGGGGCCGGAAATTACCAAAGGAGCACAGGAGGGGTGCTGAGCGGGCCATCTGAAGTCAGGCAGCAACGTATTCAAGTTTTTAAAAAGTTTAAAAATGAACACAGCCAACCACAAGGGCCCGAGGCATTCTAGTTCCACCAGGTGCCAGCTCTGCACTGCTGGGCGAGGTGCCTCCCCTCACTGTCCCTGTAAAGTGGAGGGACAGTCCACAGCACTCTGGGGTTGTCATGAGGATGCCGTGAGAGCAGGGGTTTACAGAATGCTTAGAACCTGACACATGGCAGTGATGGCAGGTGGGACAGCCCCAGCCCTGTGACAGGATGAGCACTTTTACAGCCATCAGGTCAAAGCTGGCTCCTGCCAGCACTTCTGAGTAGCACAGAATCTGGCTTTGGCCAAAGAGAGGACTAGCCTTTGCCCTGGGCTTCTGGGAGCTGACCTGTGCCATCCAGCAGGAGTGTCTTTGTTTAGGGCAGGGGCTGACCACGCCAGAGAGACCAGTCGTGTGACCTGGGGTGAGGGCTGTGGGTCACACAGTATCAGTGAGTCTGGAGACTGAGTGCAACCACGTGGGCCATCAATCGATGGAACGATCGATCGATCAAGCAATTGATCGATCGATCATGCCTACTTAACAAAGCCCCAGTAAAAACCCCAGGCACCGAAACTCACATTTGCTTCCCTAGTGGGTGATAGCTGTGTGTACTGTCACACATCAGTTCCAGGAGGGTAACGTGACTAGAACCGCTTTCAGTGAGCTCTGCGTCTTTCTAATGCATCATCAAACCTGAGGGTGGTTTGGGAGCCCCTTGAACTTGCACTTAGTGTCAGAAATGAGGGTGAACTCCAAGCAACTTCCCAACACCAACCCTCCTGAGTTTCATGTCCACTGGGATCCTCAACCACCCAAACTGGAAACAACTAAGTGGAGTGCGTTTCAGATGCAATGTCATGGGCACCTCTGTTTCCACATCTGTAAAATGGGACTCACAGCACCTACCTTTCCATGTTGTGAGTTGCCCGGGGTCTCATAGTGTGGGAGCAAGCACCCAGGCTTCAACTCCACGGCCTGCGCCCTCTGCACTCAGCCACGCTACCTCCCTGCCCCTGAGAGGTAGCGAGGCGATGAGCCAGGCCCATTTTCAGAAGGAGGTCCCACCCACGTGGAAAATGCCATTGTCTACATTTTTTTCCATCACAAGTATAAATATGGATCATGTCTCGCCTACATGCTGGGAGATGTAGGACAGTGTCACCTAACTTGCCGGGTCATGTCGTAATCACCTGAGATTCTTGTTAGCACAGCTTCCCAGGCCCAGGCCCTGACGGACATGACCCAAATGTCGATGGAGGAACCTGGGACCTGCATGTGTGACACCCCACTGCGGGCTGATGCTCCCACAGGGACAGATTTGAGAACTGCTGTCGAGATAGAAAAGGCCTGGGTTTCCGCCTCTGGCAGCACTGCTGCTGGGCAGGTCTCAGGTTCTGGGTCTCAGTTTTTCCGTCTATGCAATGGGGATGATGATGACAGCTCGTGGTACAGCTGTGAGGATGCCATGCTCGGGACAAGCCCAGGAGCCACAGCTACTCCTGAAGAGAAGCAGCCTACAGCACACACTGTGCAGTGGGACAGCCGGTTCTGCTACAACTCATGTTAGAAAACACAAATCAGGGCCAGTGCAGTGGAGATGTTAGGAAAGAATTTGAGCACGACGTGAATTTTGCATTTGCTGATGCACAGCTTCATCTTTGAGAAACACTAAATATATAAAGCTGCACCCAGCTGATCAGAGCTGAACAGAGCCACACAGGACTACATACTGCCCTCCCCGCCCCCCGCAACACACACACGCACGTTCTTGTGTGCACACTTCAAACATCTACCAGCTGCCTTGGTCCACTGAGTGTGTTATGAGCCACACCCATCACCTCTAATGCTACAACCTGCTATGGACTGGCTTGTGTCCCCCTCTCCACCCCCGCACCAAATGCATATATTGAAGTCCTAACCCCTAGTACTCTGAACGCAACAGTATTTGGAGATAGGATCCTTAAAGAGGTGATTAAGTTCATTGCAGGCTGGTAGGGTGGGCCCTGATCCAATCTGACTGGTGTCCCTATAAGACAGAAGATTTGGACACACAGAGACGAGAGGACGGCATGCACAGGAGGAGACACTGGGAGGACACAGAGAGAAGACGGCCGTCTGTGAAGCAGGCGCAAGAGGCCTCACTAGACGCCGAATCTGCCGGCACCTTGATCTCAGGCTTCCAGGTTCCGCGACAGTAAGAAATAGATCTCTGTTGTTTGTTAACTCACCCAGTCTCTGGCATTTTGTTCTAGCAGCCCAGACTAATACATGCCTCTAGCCCTATTTTCCTGCATTCCCATTTTTTTAAATTAGTGTGAAGATTTTTAGAATTTTTATGGGGTTTTTTAGTGTTTTTTTTTTTAAATTGAGGTATAGTTGATTTACAATGTTGTGTTAATTTCTACTGTACAACAATGGCTCAGTTATACATATATATATATATATATATATACATTCTTTTTTATATTCTTTTCCATTTCGCTTTATCTCAGGATATTGAATATAGTTCCGCGTGCTGTACAGTAGGACCTTGTTGTTTAGGAGGGCATATGTTATAGCAGAACTGACTGTACTATTCTAAGTACTTCACCTAAATGAATTATTTCAACCTTAAGTCTTTCAACCCCATGAGGCAGATACTATGATTATCCCCCTTTTACAAATGAGGACACGTAGGCCCAGAGAGGTTCAGTGACTTGCCTTCATTCACACGGCTAGAAGTGGGCAGAAATGCAATCTGGGCCCAGGTGGTCAGGCTCCAGAGCCCAGGTTCTGGACTGTGGGATGGACGGTGGTTACACGATGGACACAAGGGGAGCAGTGCCCCCAGACCTTCCTCCCCGCGGGCAGAGTCCCCGCCAGCCCCTCCTCTGCGCTGGATCAGAAAGGACTCCACGGAGCGCCCCACGTCATTTTAAACCCCATTCGACTGACAAAAGAGCAGGATCTGATCAGGCTCCTGAGTGTTCAGTGGGAAGGGACTCTCTCCTGGTGTGGTCCGCGAATCTTGCCTGAGGAAATTACAACCAGCGTCTTTGTGATTTAACAGAGAATTGCCAGGCTTACCGCTTAGAAGATGGTTTCTTTATGAGCTTGGTTGCTCCCTGGGAAAGGCCAGCCTCCTAGAGCACCCCCAAACCTGCCGAGCCCCCAGGAGGGCATCTGCCCTGCGTGCTGGCTGAGTCCCCAGTGAGGCCCCAACACCTCTCTTCCCCACCATCTCTTAAATATTCACTCAAGACATTTAAATGACCATGTGGCTCCTGGCTAGACAGGCCTTCCTTTACTCATATCAAAATGAAACTGAACAATGCACTGGATGCCTAACGCGTGTCTGGGTTGGCAGGAGAGAAAAACTGTTGAATACAGGGGCCCGGTCATTACCGTGCCGGGCACACAGGCACAGGGACCCTCGATGCCAGAAGAGCTCTAGTGGTGGATGGAGCCTCCGCTCTCAGAAACTTCCTGGGTGGGGGTGGAGCTGGAGCAGGAACTTGAAGGTCCAAGGTCAGCAGAGAGGGCAGATGTGGGGGGGGGGGGGCATTCCCTGCAGAGGGACAGAGAGGCTGGAATGTGACCCATAACAAAGCGTAGGTTCTGAGACTTGTCAGCCCGGCGCTCCTTGGCAGTGAGAACTGGTGCAAAAACACGGAGGGGAGGGGGCGCTCGGTGAGAGAGCCTTGAATGCCACCCGGGGGGTTCCTCTGGACCAAATATACAACGAGGCAATTATTCCTACGGATTTCCTTGAGTTAGAATGTGTGATCTTTCCTCCCGGGTTACAGTGTATGCGAGTTGGAATTTGAGAAGTAAACCAAGGCAGAGGCGAGAGTAAAACAGATGATTTATACTTTGTGCGTCCAAATGAAACAATTGTCGAGGACCTGCTGCCAGCTGTGTCTAGACGAGGAGCTATTTGTTACTGCTTTTATTCGCTTTTCCCTCTTCATCCTCCACAAGTAATAGATTCTAAGTCATTCTCTTGGATGTGAAGCATGCCAACTGTAAATAAGGTGTCTATTCATTGGCAAAGACCCAGCAGGAGCCACTGAAAATGTTTTGCTAATAGAGTAACTCTGTGCTGAAGTGTTTAAAATATTTGAACTGCACCTCATTAATTCAAATTAATCTCTTCCAATTAACTGGCATTACCTCATGGGTGGGTGGAGGGGAGGGAGCTAACTGGAGCTGGGCAGTTAGCTAAGAGAGCTCACCACCATCTTATTTCATTTTCTCAGTGATGGTGTGTTTAAACTCCGTCTTTGGGAGACAGCGCTCTTGCTCCCCTGCCCCTGCCACGTGGCTACCAGGGGCGTGGAGCTACCGTGTCCTGGCCCTGCCACGTCTCAGGACCCTGTCGGTCCCCAGTCACATTTAGATTGCCTTAGAGGCCATGGGAGCCCAGCGGAGCCTATGAGCTACTTCCCTGGGAGCTTTGGACTCGGGACTACAGAGAGCATCAGGGATGTCCTTCCCATGCCCGATGCCATGAGATTTGAACTTGGGGGCTGATGGAAACCACATTTCCCACGTGGTAGAGAAAGCCTGCCTAGAGCATCAGAGCGAATCAGTCAAATGCAGAGAGAAACAAAACAGTTGGTGATGTCTGAGTCCTGGATTCCTTCACCCCCGTGGCTCAGCCTCACCCCGACTCTGCCAGTAGCTTGTTTGGTTCCTCTTTCTTGAAATCCAAAAGCAGATGCCTTCCCCTTTGTGCTTAGATTAGTTCCAGTCCAGTTTCTGTCACTTGCCACCAGGAGTCCTAAGAAGCAGGCGTTATCACCATCTCGCCTATGAAGAAAGGAGGCTTGGGCGCTTGCCGGAGTTTCAGAACCAGAATTTGTTGGGTCTGTGCAACAGAAAGAACAGTCTCCGTTCCTGACCCTGTGGGTCTTTCCTGTTGAAATGCAGGGCATCCCCAGAGTTAAGGCTATAAAGGCATCAGCAGGGATGGGAAAGTTCTGTTCTGCCCCATCCTTTCCCATCAAGTTCCCCCCACCCCCAGCCCCCCGACAGAGCCAGGGAGAGAGTCTCTCCAAGAAGACTGCCGTTGGGTGCTGCTCTGGTCCTGCATGGCCTTTGCCATCTGGGAGATGTTGGTTTCTCTCTTAGCTCCACCAGCCTGCTGTGTGGTCAAGGGTAATTTGCCTAACTTCCCTGTGATGGGCTGAATTCTGTTCCCTCAGAAATTCGTATGCTGAATTCCTAACCCTTCAGGATAATCAGAGCTGACTGTATTTAGAGATGGGGTCTTTACAGACATAATTAAGTTAAAATGAGGTCTTTAGGGTAGGTCCTAATCCACTAGGACTGGTGTCCTTAGACACACACAAGGGCAGACCAAGTGAAGACACAGGGAGAAAGCTGTCTGCAACCCAAGGAACGGAGCCTGGAACAGAGCCTTCCCTCAAGGATCTCAGAAGGAACCAACCCTGATGGTACCTTGATCTTGGACTTTCAGCCTCCAGAACTGCGAGAAAATATATTTCTGTCGCTAAAGCAGCAGCGTGTGGTACTTTGTTATGCAGCACTAACAAACTAATAGACACCTTGAGGTTCATTCTTCCCACCTGTGCAATTACTAAAGCAATACCTGTGGCCTTGGGTGCTGGGTGTGCTGGGATAAGAATTGAAAAGCAGGCACCCATGGCAACCGTACCACGGGCGTGCCTTCAATGGTAGCTATTTTTTCTGTTCTAATTGTCACGCTGCCCCAAGAGTTGCAGAAGTTTCTCCATCCTTTGCTAGTCCTTCAAGGAAGCCTGTTGTTTCTTTGACAACAATGTTCCACCAGGAGGTGACACCTTTCCATCTTTCTAAGCTGAAGCGCTGGTGGGAAAAGCCAGCCGGGTCTCTATGTACATGGGATGAAGATGTTTCCAGGTGTGGACTCATCCCTAGAGAAGAGCGAATGAGGTGTGCATGGTTCACTGGACGCCCCCAAAGAACCCAGCGTGGAGGGAGGGGTGAGCTCCATCCTGGCGGGGGTGGGGTGGGTGCCCATGTGCCCACGCGGCGGACGTTAACATGTGCCGGCCAGGAGCCTCAGGCCAAGGGTCTGTAATAAAGACTCCAAGAGGGCTTCCTAGGTGGCGCAGTGGTTGAGAATCTGCCTGCCAAGGCAGGGGACACGGGTTCGAGCCCTGCTCCAGGAAGATCCCACATGCCGCAGAACAACTAAGCCCGTGTGCCACAACTACTGAGCCTGTGCTTTAGAGCCCGTGAGCCACAACTATTGAGCCCATGTGCTGCAACTACGGAAGCCCATGTGCCTAGAGCCCATGCTCTGCAACAAGAGAAGCCATGGCAATGAGGAGCCGGCACACCACAACAAAGAGTAGCCCCCACTCACCCGCAACTAAAAAGAAAGCTGGTGCACAGCAAAGAAGACCCAACACAGCCAATAAAATAAATAAACAAATAAATTTATAAAAAAAAAAGACTCCAAGAGGTGAAAAGGACAGTGCTGGCAGGAAACATCAGGAAACATCTTGCGCAGATTGGGAGCATATGCGGGCTGGCCCTGCAGCCCCAGGTAATAGAGCATCTCGTGTGTGGGGGGGGTATGTGTGTGTTTGTGTGTGGTGAGCGGATGGTGTGGGGGGGTGTGTTTGTGTGGGAGTATGATGTGTGTAAGGGGTGTGTGGTGTGTGTGCACAGGGTGTGTATGAGTATGTAGTGTGTGGGGTATGTGTGGGGTATGCGATGTGTGTGGATGTTCGTGTACAGTGTGTGTATTTGTGTGTGGTGTGTGTGTAGTATGTGGTGTGTATGGTGTATGTGTGTCTTTGTGAAGTATGCACATGTTTGCGTAGGCATGTGGTATGTGTAGTACGTGTGGTGTGCGTGTGCGTGTGTGTATGTAGTGTGTGTGGTATGCTGGCTGTGTACAGGTAGTGTAGGGTATGTGATGTATATGGATATTCGTGTACTGTGTGTGTATTTGTATGTGGTGTGTGTTTGTGTAGTATTATGTATTTGTGTGTATGGTGTGTGTAGCACACATGTAGGGTGTGTGTGTGTGGGGGGGTGTGTATCTGTGTGTCTGTGAGTGTCTGTGTGTGGTGTGTGTGTGTGTCTGTGAGTGTGTGTGTATCTGTGTGTCCGTGTCTGTGTGTCTGTGAGTGTGTGGTGTGTCTGTTCCTGAGTGTGTATTTGTGTGTCTGTAAGTGTGTGCTGTGGGGATGTGTGTCTGTGAGTGTCTATGTGTGGGGTGTGTGTGTGTGTCCGTGAGTGTGTGTGTCCCTGAGTGTGGTGCGTGTGTCTGTGGTGTGCGTGTGTCCAGGGGTCGCTGCTGGACCTGGAGGCATGAGCAGCCAGCCCACCAGGGCTGGGAAAGGGGTGGGAGCAGGACAGGACCTCCCGAGGGCGGAACAGAGGAGGCGACCGTGCGTGGTTGTGACACAGGACACGGCTGAGAGCTCAGATGCTGGCTGGGCCCTGGCTGTCCACCAGCTGCCCCCACCCCAGGCTGGACCTCACAGTGGGGAGGAAGGGTGGTGTGGACCATTCCAGCCGGTGCCGGAGCGTGTCCTCCAGGGGACATGGGAGGACGCCCCCCGCACCTCTGCCTGGGCCCTCCTGGGGTTTCAAGACCCATCTGGCAGGAAGCGAGAGGGCAGAGCTGCGGTTCCCACAGAGCTGCGGAGAGCAGGCCAGAAAAGCATGATCTTGACCTGCCTGGGGACCCTGTTTTTACGCCCAGCCGGTGGGGCTGGGAAAGGAGCTGACTTGCCTGCATCTCCCCGTCCTGGGCGTGAGCTCCCTGAACCCCCAGGATGCCTTAGTCGTCTGACCCCGCCAGCCAGCACAGGGCGGATGCCTGTTCTGAATCAGGTGCGTGTGCTGCTGAGCTAATTAAGGACAAGAGCATCACGCGTAACCAGAAACCCCTGTATGCTTAACCCCCCAATGGCGCCTCCTAACTCAGGACTCGTCAGTGTGCAGACGTGTGGTCATGGGGGCCTGGCTCACGCCCCTGTCCTCCCCTCTCCCCACCCCTGCTGTGCCCTTGCTGCTGCGTATCTTGTAGCTCCCTAACAGGCCTGCTCGCCGTGCCTCCGGGCCTTTGCACGTGCTGTTCACGCTGCCCGAAACACCCTTCCTGCCCTTCACCTGCCCGTCAAATTCCCCTGGATGCCTGCCCTGCTTATCCTAGGATGGGGAGGCACCTCCTCTCCGTTCCCCACGACCGCAGCACCCAGGATTCTGTGTCTTGTGACCTTCTCATCATTACTGCTTCCTGTGGTGCCTGGCACTCAGGGAACACATCATTCCTTCCTTCCTTCAGTCAGTCTTGCATTTACTTGTTCTTTAAAAGGATGAATCCAGCATGCAAATCAAATTAATGAATCAAATACTTGCGGAAAGGATCAAACACACCCTGCTATGAGCAGGGCCCAAAGAATTATAACAGGTGCATTCCCAGCTTTCAAGTAGCTCATGCCATTGTCACTCAGTAAGATAAACATGTGGGAAAAATGACAAATATCTTACAGTCGATGTCCTGTGTCAAATCAATGGCAAATGTAATATGTATTGTGGGGTGAGATGGGGTAGGAGAAAGATCTTTCGAGGCAGGAGAGACCATGGGAGGCTTCCTGGAAGAGGTGGCTTTGCGTTGGGTCTTGAGTGACTACAAGACCCAGTTTATTCCTATTGACCACAGATAATAGTTGATTCTCCTTATTCACGGTAGTTATGTTCCAGAAAGTCACCACGAACACTGAATTAGCAAGTATTGAATTATTGCTTGTAGGGGAAACACGGGTTTGGGTTCCTGAGGACCTCTGGTCTCATTTTTGTCAACCGATCAATACACACCTTGTTTTATGCGCGCTTCTGTCTAAAGACACCTTACTTAATATATATTGTTGACTCATTAACATTGGACTCAGGGTCAACAGTGCTATAACTCATGTCTGAACAAAGCTTATCTAATTCAAGTATTTTCTTGGTAAGATACATGACATCCTTCTTGAACTTTCGCACTGTGTGTGTGTGGGGGGGGGATGCATTTTAAGCAGCGAGATCACCAACAAAAAGGACAACAGAGCTAAACACGTGGCACTCCCTAGACCTCGAAAGGACACTTGGTGACGGCATGCGAACTGAAACAAGGAGACAGACTGATGCTTTGTTCCATCTCGGCTGGAACACGTGCGTTAGATACTCAAATTTTTGGCCGCTGTGTGTGTGTCTGCAAATGACCGTGAAAGCACCACGAGTATTGATGTGGGGACCACAGATAACGTTAGCAAGTAGGGAAGTGCAAATACGGAATCCATGAATAATGTGCACGGAACGTAATTAACAGCCTCCCCTTTCACTCTCTAAAGTTTGAGAGTCGCCAGAGTCTTGAGACCTGTGCCTTTGCAATGGAGCCCAGCAAAGCACATAATTGTTCTTGGGTGGGGTGGCTCTTCCACCCCGAGCCATCCTAGGCTGCCTGCAGCTGTGCTGGCTCCCCCATTCCCCCAGATAACACGGGGATCCCCACAGCCCGTCTCCCACCCACAGCAAGAAGCTGGAAGCCATCACCATCCTCTCACTGCCCGGGTCTCCAAAAGCATCCACCAATATCGTTCTGATAAGGAACGAACCCTGACAACCTGCAAGCAGCTCCTTCTCCCAGATGCCTTTCCTGGGAATTTCTCCTCCGAGCAGCAGCTCGGCTCGGGGCCCAGGAGAGCTGGGATCAAAGGCCTGGATGACACGTGCTGGGACTCGGCCAGCGTCTGCGCCTGCGTTCCCAAACGTCCCAGGAATTCAATCTGTACTCTCCACGTGTCTCCCCATCTTGCAGGGCATCGGCAGTCTAGTGTCATCACCTGTTCAAGAGCATTAAAGCCAATCTCAGAGCTGGCTCCAGGGACTCTCTTGGAGTTGATGTTTCCTCAGGGCCCTGTGTCTGCCCTGTGGGTTAACCCAGTTTTTAGCCAGGCTACCGAATATGTAGCCTTTCCCCAGCTGTTCTGCTCACCAGAAGAGCAACCGTATCTCCCTCCACAAAAGACAAATACATTCCACTGCCCTGAGGACAGCTCAGCAAGCTACAACCTGAAAAATGATCTAGAACAAGAGGGAATCAGCCAAAAGATATCCACTTGGCATTTATCAAATGCCTAATAAAAATAGAAAACTGGTTCTTGAGCGCTTGCTGTGTGCCAGGCAGGCACTGTGCTACGTGCTTTAGAGACACTATCTTATCCAGTTTTGCTAAGTTCGAGGTATGGGCTACTTCCCAGATTTTCTCATCATTTTCTGGGTGAGGAAGTAGGGCTTAGGGAGTCAGGGAATGTGTCCCAGGTCTAAGGGCTGGTCCTTCTGGGAGGCAGGATGTAAAGCTGGGGATCATTGCCACATCCACCTCATGGGGTTGTCAGGAGGACGGATGGAGTGAGTGTCTGGGAAGAGGGCAGACAAACGGCCAGCACAGCAAACACCCAGTAAGAAGGTTGTCACCGTCATCCTTACAGCATTAGACTCTCCAAGTCCAGATGGAACACCGCCATCCCCGAAGGGACCTTCTGAAAAAGAAACCTGTTACTGATTAAGCACCAGCCAGGCAGGTGCCAGCTTTGTGCTTGGTTTTTGACACACTTGCACCTTATTTTAATTAATCCTTCCCCCAGCCTGGTGCACAGCGATGAGAAGCCTGTGGGCTGAGGGTGGGGGGCAGACTTGGATTCAGGGCTCCGCTCCTCACCAAGCAGCCATGTGACCCTGGGCCAGTCCCCTAAACGCCCTATCTTTAAACTTGGGGAGAACCACGAATCCACCATCCTTGGTCAGAAAAGGGGCTCAACAAATGGCTGGTATGTTTACAAGACCACAGAAGCTCAGAGAGGTTACAGTTACCTCCCTAGAAAATTCAGGAGGAAAGGGTCACACCCAAGCTTCCCAGCATCCATGTATTTTGCAGGTCAGCCCACTGCCTCTGTGAGCATGCCTGTAATAAATCTGATGTGATGGTTAATTTTATGTGGTGACTTGACTGGGCCATGCACCCAGATACTTAGTCAAGCATCATTCTGGATGTTTCTGTGAAGATTCTTTTTGAATGAGATTAACATTTAAATCAGTAGACTTTGAGTAAAGCAGATTGTCCTCCATAATGTGGGTGGGCCTCATCTAATCAGTTGAAGGCTGGAACAGAACGAAAACTGAGCTCCCCCAAGTTAGAAGGGATTCTGCCACAGATAGCCTTTGGACTTGAACTGCGACTCTTCCTGGGTCTCCAGCCTGCTGGCCTACCCTGCAGGTTTTGGACTTGCCATCCTCCATGATGGTATGAGCCAATTCCTTAAAATAAGTCTCTTTATATATGTATGAGCATCCTGTTGGTTCTGTTTCTCTGGAGGACCCTGAGGAACACACACAGGGCTGAGCTGTGGCATGTTGAGTGTGGGTCAGAGGAGAAAGTCACTACCTGTGAATCAGACTTCCTAGCTGCAACTGTTTGCCATCGCTCCAACCATATTGATTTCTCATTTTCATTTCCAGTGAATCATATTTCAAGCAGCTGGCTGGGATCAGAAGGAACAAGGCATTCTTTTCATGCTCAGACACGACCCTATTGAACACTGGCCTTCCAGGAGCCTGACGCAGGCTGAGCGAGGGAGGGTCTCCCTGTGACATTCTCCAGCCTTGAGGGAAAAGAACATTCTGGTTGAATGAACTTGAGCTTGAATATAATCAGATTTTCTCTATAGCAACAGTCCCACAGCACAATTCTCCTGGCAGCTCTGAGACATCTCCTGGTGAAACCCAACTCACGCGCAGGCCAGGGGAGAAGCCACCATCAGCGCCTGAGACACCAGAACTTTGCATGGGATGACCGCATCTAGTCCTTGCCTTCAGACTCAAACCAAGTGGACGAAGCAAGCAATGCTACGGTCTTTTGATTTGGGAGTTCACAGGTGTTTGTGTAAAAATATGCTTCCCCTCTGATTGGCAGATCTCCTGAAAGGTGGTCAGATGGCCTGACCCATGACAGAACTGAAAGGGCTTCATCCCAGCTCATGACTCATGATAAATGCTATAGCACTTTGTGTTCATATGGTGCCTTTCAACTCGCCACAGGGCTTGTACTGATGGTCCCACTGGACAATGATGTGGCCTCTTGACTCCCAGGCTCCCCTCTTGCACCCCCAAGCCCAGCTGCCTGCCCACCAAGGTTCAGGCTCCCCCTCCAAAGTGTGGAGACATTACTGGGAGGTGACTGCATCTCCCAGCCCCTGCATCTAGCTGGGGTCATGTGACAGAGTTCTGCCCAATGGATGGGGTGGAAGGATGTATGTCACTTCCGGCTTGGCTAGCCATCCTGCCACATGCTCCTAACCTCTCTCTCCCATCCCACCTACGCACTGGAGGGCAGTATGACTTGGCATGAGTGAGAAATTAACTTCTGCTACATGAAACCACTGTGATGTATGGGCTTATCTGTTAGAGCAGCTGGAATTCCCCTAACACAGGTTTCCATTTTATGAAGAAGAAAACAAAACCCAAGGAGTAGGATGACATGGCCAGGGTCACAGAGCCAGCAAGGAGGGCCAAGCCCAGGACTCAGGCTGTCAGTGAGGACCCTCCCCCCATGACATGCCACATCTCTTGGCCAAACCACAGTCCAGTTAACGCTGTCTTTATTGGCCATCTCCCCATCATCATCACCTAGCTCAGTGTTTTCCAGGTAATGCAATGAAAAATAATTAATTCCTCCTTATATTTGCCAAATGCCTCACTCATTTTTTTCCAGATATAATTTACATACTATACACCTATTTAAAGTACAGGTCTGTGGTTTTTAGTATACATGCAGAATTGTGCAAACAACACCACAGTCTAATTTCAGAACACTCTCCTCAAAAGAAATCCTATACCCATTCGTAGTCACTCCCCACTCCCCAACCTCCTCCCCAGCCCCAGGCAAACTTTATGTACTTTCTGCCTCCCTTAATTTGGGACATTTCATATAATGGAGTCATATAATATGTGGCTTTTTGTGACTTGCTTCTTTCACTTAGTGTAATGTTTTTGATGTTCATCCATGTTATAGCATGAATCAGTGCTTCACTCCTTTTTACTGCTGAATAATATTCCATAGTACAAATATACGACATTTCATTTATCCATTTCACATTGATGGACATTTGGGTTGTTTCCAGTTTTCGAATAATTCTGCAATGCTGCGTAAACATCCCTGTACACATTTTTGTGTGGATGTATGTTTTCATTTCTCTTGGGTATGTACCTATGAAAGGAATTGCTAGATTATACAGTAACTGTTTGAAATTTTGAGTGACTGCCAAACTGTTTCCTAAAGCAGCTGCACCATTCCCACCAGCAGTGTATGAAGGTTCTAATTTCTCCACATTCTTGTCAACACTTATTGTCTGTCTTTTTGGTTTTAGCCATCTAGTGGGTGTTAAGTGGTATTTCACTGTGGTTTCTGTTTTATTTCCCTAATGATGTTGAGCACCTTTTCATGTGCTTTTTGGCCATTTGTATATCCTCTTTGGAGAAATGTCTATTCCAATCCTTTGCCCATTTTTAAATTGTATTGTTTGCCTTTTTACTATTGAGGTAAAGAGTTCTTTATACGTTCTGATGAAAGGTATAAGAGTTCTTTATACATTCTGATGAAAGTCCCTTACCAGTTACATGATTTGCAAATATTTTTTTCCCACTCTGTGGGTTGTTTTTAAACTTTCTTGATACTGTCCTTTGAAGCATAGAAGTTTTTAATGTTGGTGAACCTGACTCATTTTTATAAGTTATTCCTGATGAACCAAAATATTCTGAACAATTTGATCCCAGAACAGCAGCCATGCTCTCCTGGCCAATCTGCAGAGACCACATCCCTGAGAAGCGCAAAGACGACACCAAAGATATTGGGTTTTCCTTCTCCTCTTACATCATTTCAGAAAGATTTCTACCTGGGAACAAAGTTGGTCTGAAGATATGAATAACATCCATGCAATGGAATACTATGAGGCTACTAAAATTACAGTGCAGATCCACACAATGTCAGTGTGCTTAAACAAATGAGGTGGAAGTGTCAGGGAACAGAGCAGCACACAGAGCACAAGCTTCTCTTTTTTATTTCCCCCAACTGAAGCATATTTCAGTACAATAAAACATACAAAAGTTAAGTGTACAGCTCACTGAATTTTAACCTCTGTGTATATCTGTATAATCACCACCAAGATCAAGAATACAGAACATTTCCATCACCCTAGAGAGTTCTCTTATACCCTTTCCCAGTGCATATCCAAAAGTATGCACTACTTTGACTCTCATTCCCATGAACTTCATATAATGGAATCACACAGTACAGAGTCTTTTTTGTGTCTGTCTTCTTTTGTTCTGTTAATGTTTTCAAGGTTCATCCATGTTATTGTGCATGTCAGTAGTCTGTCATCATCATTATTATTATTATTATTACTATTACTGTGTATTATTCCATTGTGTGACTACAGCAAACTTGTTTATCTGCTCTCTTGTTAATGGATATTAATCCTGTCTGCTTTTACCCTGAATAGCCAAAGCAATTTTGAGAAAGAAAAACAGCACTGGAGAAAGAAGTCTCCCTGACTTCAGTCTATACTACAAAGCTAAAGTAATCAAAACAGTATGGTACTGGCACAAAAACAGAAATATAGATCAATGGAATAGGATAGAAAGTCCAGAGATAAACCCAAGCACCTATGGGCACCTAATCTATGACAAAGGAGGCAAGAATATACAATGGAGAAAAGACAGCCTCTTCAATAAGTGGTGCTGGGAAAACTGGACAGTTACATATAAAAGAATGAAATTAGAACACTCCCTAACACCATACACAAAAATAAACTCAAAATGGATGAAAGACCTAAATGTAAGGCCTGACACTATAAAACTCTTGGAGGAAAACATAAGAAGAACACTCTCTGGCATAAATTGCAGCAAGATCCTTTCTGATCCACCTCCTAGAGTAATGAAAATAAAAACAAAAATAAACAAATGGGCCCCAAGTAAACTCAAAAGCTTTTGCAAAGCAAAGGAAACCATAAACAAAACAAAAAGACAACCCGCAGAATGGGAGAAAATATTTGCAAACTAAGGGACTGACAAGGGATTAATCTCCAAAATATACACACAGCTTATGCAGCTCAATATGAAGAAGAAAAAAAATCAGGAATGGGTAGAAGATCTAAATAGGCATTTCTCCAAAGAAGACATACATATGGCCAACAAACACACAAAAAGATGCTCAACATCACTAATTATTAGAGAAATGCAAATCAAAACTATGAGGTATCACCTCACACTGGTCAGAATGGCCTCATCAAAAAGTCTACAAACAATAAATGCTGGTGAGGGTGTGGAGAAAAGGGAACCGTCCTGCACTGTTGGTGGGAATGTAAATTGGTACAGCCACTGTGGAGGACAGTATGGAGGTTCCTTAGAAAAACTAAAAATAAACCTACCATATGATTCTGCAATCCCATTCCTGGGCATATATACAGAGGAAACCATAATTCAAAATGATACATGCACCCCAATGTTCATTTCAGTACTATTTACAACAGCCAGGACATGGAAGCAACTTAAATGTCCATCAACAGAGGAATGGATAAAGAAGATGTGGTACATATAGACAATGGAATATCACTTAGCCATAAAAAAAAGAACGAAATAATGCCATTTGCAGCAACATGATGGACCTAGAGACTGTCGTACTGAGTGAAGTAAGTCAGAGAAAGACAAATATCATTACATATCATTTATATGTGGACTCTAAAAAAAATGGTACAAATGAACTTATTTAGGAAACAGAACTAGAGTCACAGATGTAGAAAACAAACTTATGGTTACCAGGGTGAAGCAGGATGGGGAGGGATAAGTTGGGAGATTGGGATTGGTATATATACACTACTATATAAAAAAATAAATAACCAATAAGGACCTACTGTATAGCACAGGGAACTCTTCACAATACTCTGTAATGACCTATATGGGAAAAGAATCTAAAAAAGAGTGGATATATGTATAACTGATTCACTTTGCTGTACACCTAAAAGTAACACATTGTAAATCAACTATACTCCAATAAAAGTTTAAAAAAATCTTTTCCTTTAAAGAAAAATATACATAGGTGAATGGAGAAAAGTGTGGAAAGAAAAACATCAAAATGTTAAATCAGTGATTGTCCTTGGATAGAGTGAGGTACTCAGTCCATCAGCAGCAAAATGAAAAGAGGAAGGACGAGCACGGGGCTAGAGCAAGCTGTGAAGAAGAGGAGAGGCTGAGATGGAGGAGGAGTTTGCTGGGGGGCTGCTGGCTGCAGAAGGGAGGGCAGCGGAGGGCACTCTAGGAAGAGAGGATGAGGGGGTATAAGAGTCATGCTTGCTGCTGTAACAGACAATACCTAAGCCTCAGTGGGGCCTGGGAACAGAATGGGTGAAGGAGGCTCCAGAATGCCCCAGAATAAGGGGAGATGAGGGCAGTCACCCATCTACACACTCAGCAGATCTCTCCTGCCCACCTACTAGGTGCCAGGCCCTGTGCTGGTGGGGGGGCAGCATCTCAGGCATTTTAGCAGTAAACTCAATGGACACCCGTGAGCTCCTTGACATCTGGAGCAGCATTTAGAGTGTGGAGCTTGGTGGCTACAGATTCAAGTTCAGTACCACAGTACACCAGCTGCATGTCCTGAGTTAGTTCATTCTTTCTTAATTTATCCAACAGTCAGATCAGGCTGTGCGCCCAGGCCTGTGCCAGATACCAAACAACTAGGCTGACTTGGGCCCTGGCTGCGTGGAGTTCAAGTTGTAGAGGAGAGAAGAAAGGCCAAATCAAATGAATCCATAAAATAATTGTAAGCCGTTCATAAATGCTCCGAAGGGAAAATACTGGGGCCGAGTTAGTGAAAAGCCTCCCTCACTTATTTCAATGCAAGTTCAAATAAACCCTCTCCCGGTTCAAAATTCTAAAAGTATAATAAAAGTGAATAATGAAATAATAAAAGTGAAGTCTCCCATCCCTCTCTCCAGCCAGTTTCCCTCCCCCAAAGCAAACAATTTTGTCACGCTTTGTGTGATTTCTTCCAGAACTATTTTAGCCCTTTATAAACAAATGCACATACAACATCCCACCCTCCCCACCCTCCAATCTGCAGATTCTAAAGGAATGTGCCCTGCAGAGCCTGGCAGAGTGAGGTTGGAGACGTTTCCACAAAGAGGGACAGCAGGTGAAAAGCTACCAAGGATGTCTGGAAGGCTCAGAGGTTCAGGGAGGATGGTGTAGGCATCTGCTCTGAAGACATTTCTGGGGTGTTTTGCACCAGTGGATCCCCCCACCCCATCCCATCAGAGGTCACACATCTGGGAGAAGTCATCCCTTACCCTTGCTCGGGAGGGTTCCTCATCCAGGTGTCCCATCCGGGCCTGGCACTTACCAGCGCAGAGAAGGAGGCAGCAGTGTTTATGAGGGTATAGCTCACTTATAACCGGGAGCTGCACGTGGCCAGCTCTGCCATCTGATAGGGCCGGGCACCCCAATCTGAGGTTGGCTCACCCCTAAATAAGTAATACTCCCAATGCAATGAGCACATTCAGGAAAGGCCCCGAAAGGCCCAGCGGTGTTTGGGATGGATCAGTAAGAATCACACACTCAGTGCATCCGTACACTCACGGCTACGTCTAGGGAATTTAATAACCTTGACTCTCTTAGCCTGGGTCAGGGTGGGTAAGTGTGAGTGGACATTTGACCGGTGGTTCTGTAAATACCGCCTCTGCCCTCACCTACCTGGTCTCCACTTTAACTACACACCTTAGATCAAAAACAATACTAACAGCTACAAATCTCCATTTGCCAGAGCCGACCCGACAATAAAATGATTGCACGCCATCCTCAGACGCCTCTCACAGGTCTCCTACTGAACTACCTTCCATTCAGTCAAGCCTGTACTCAGAATCGCACTCTGCACACTGCTCAGCTGCCCAGTTTTGAAACCTTCATTTCAGTTGATAAATAGAGAACAGATTCTTTACCCACGTGGTCTGAGAGTTGTTTTACTTCCTTGTCTCCAGGCACGTTTGTGGCAGAGAAAGATAAGCAAGAGTTTTACCCTGTTCTCTTCTTGGGTTCATGATTAGGGCTCTGGCTTACTGATCGGTTTCACTCCATCCTTTATTGTGATCCTTCTATTTCCCAATTATTAGCATTTTTCTTCCCCACATTTGAGTACAGTCCCTGCCCCCTCTTTTGTTTTTTATTTTTTATTTTATTTTTTGGCCACATTGTGTGGCATGCAGGATCTTAGTTCCCCGACCAGGGATAGAACCCGTGCCCCTTGCATTGGGAGTACAGAGTCTTAACTACTGGACCGCCAGGGATGTCCCTCTGCACCCCTCTTTTTGTGCTCCAGCTTGCTTCCTCCTGGAAATGCTCAGCTCTCAGATCTGCACAGCCATAGGCCTCTCTCCCTCCTCTGGTCTTTCTTTCCCCCTTGCTCTGCTTGGAAACGCCTGTTTTCTTTCTTTTTCCCCCATCAGACCCACACTGCACTAACCACACCTAATAACCTTCCCACGGCTATGTGGCATCCAGGACCGTGAAATCAGCTGGTATTTTAATTGCCACCCTTGCCCATGCTTGGCAGTCACGGACCCATGATTAGCTGTCATCATGCCATCATACGGTCAGCAAACATACTCCCTGGAGAGCTGCCTGCATCTCTGCCCAGCAGCGGCGACCAGATGTCATTTCCTGTCAGGTTCCTGGACACCTGAGCACATGACCCTGGCCACTGGTTAGGAGGGAATCGTGTCCTGAGCCCCAGGGAGCCAGTCCCAGCCCACTACCTTAGACGGATGTCTCCAAACCTGCGGCTCCTTGTGGGGGAGCCCCTGACTGCCTTCTTCCTCCTGTGTGTGTCTCGCTGTTGTTATAAAACAATCACTTGTTCATTTAACAAAGAATTACTTTATACAACCACAAGGACATACTGTACAGCACAGGGAACTCTACTCAATGTTCTGTGATAACCTATATGAGAGAATAATCTAAAAAAGAAGGAATATATGTATTTGTATAACCAAATCACTTTCCTACACACCTGAAACTAACACAACATTGTAAATCAACTATTCTTTAATAAAATTAAAAATAAAAAAACAAAACAAAACAAAACAAAAAACAATTACTGACTCCTCCTATGGGCCAGACAATGGTCCAGGCCCTGGGGAAAAAGCATAGGTGGGTATCTCGCAAATGATGCAGATAAGAGTCCCAGATCATGACACTTGCAAGTCTGATATGAAGAGGCCGACAATCAATAGGATAAATATGTAAAATAACTAGTCTGTTAGGTGGGCATAAGGGCCAAAGAGAAAAATGAAACATAAAAGGTGAAGGGGGATGAAAATTGAGGGTGGAGAAGAGAATGGATGAAAAGTGGTGGTATTTTATTTCTCCCAATTGAAATTTAAATCAATAGTACTCAATCTGGCAGGATTTTGCCCCTGGGGGATATTTGGCAATTTTTGATCGTCACAACTGGGGGGAGGGTGCTACCAGCACCTGGTGGGCGGAGACAAGGGAGGATGTGAAACATCCTCCAACGCACAGCACAGCCCTCCTGACATAGAATTATCCCTCCCAACATGGCCTTAGTGCTGAGGTCAGGAAACCCTGGCTGGGACGTCCCTGGTGGCACAGTGGTTAAGAATCCACCTGCCAATGCAGGGGACACGGGTTCGAGCCCTGGGCTGGGAAGATCCCACATGCCGTGGAGCAACTAAGCCCGTGCGCCACAACTACTGAACCTGTGAGCCACAACTATTGAGCCCGTGAGCCACAACTAGTGAAGCCCGCGTGCCTAGAGCCTGTGCTCTGCAACAAGAGAAGCCACCACGAGAAGCCTGCACACCACAACAAAGAGTAGCCCCCGCTCACCACAACTAGAGAAAGCCCACATGCAGCAACGAAGACCCAATGCAGCTAAAAAATAATGTCAATCATGAAAACAGAAAAAGTTTAAAAAAAAAGAACAAGAAACCCTGGCTAGGGAGGCTTTACTGAAAAGGTGACATTTGACTGGAGACCTAAGGGAAACAGGGGGTGGCAGATTTACATGATCACACGCACACACAGGTGAGCACGGATTCTGACACAGGTCAGGCACGTTGTATGTATCTTTTTGGTGAGACTCACTCTAATCCCTGGGTCAGGTTCAGTACCACAGACACCTGTGCAATGTTTAGGTCACAAACATCCCACATAAAGGAAACAATAAGGCAGGAATAAGAAGGCGCTTGTTGAGGGAGGTGGAAGGGCAGACAGAAGCAGAGGGAAGAAGTGCAGCAGAGGTCGGGAAGCTCACGCTGGGGCCGGGCTGTGGCTGGCGGGGCAGGAGTGGCCCTGATCTCTCTAAACCCTCCAAGAATTTCTGATTCTCTTTTAGAGTTTTCTACTAAAATATCTGCAGATAAAATGATCTGAGGTCTGGGATTTGCTTCATAACAATCAGAGCAGGTAGGGGAGGTGGGCTGGGGGCGCGGGTGACACACGAGTGGTTGCAGTTCCATCACTGCCGAAGCTGCAAAGGGTACAGGGTACACAGTCCTATTCTTTCTACTTTGGCGAATGCTTGAAATATTCTATAATCACATTTTTTTAATTAATGGGAATTAAAATATATAGTAGCGCTAGGAAAAAGTTTTTGGGGAATCAATTTTCTTCATCCCCTCCTGGCAGGCAGAAGTGGGGGAAGGAATCTATCCTGGGGTCCTGAACTGGTACTTCCTGGTGTCATGGATACAGGGACACAAGGAGGGAGGGGCTCAGTGCCAAGGCCCCTGATGCTGGGACCCTTCACTATCTTCCCCGCTGAGCAAGGCCTTAACCAGAGGCTGGCATTTGGGACAGGCCATCCCAAGGTACTCTCAGAATAAAACGGAGTTTGTGTCAAGAAGCCTTTGCCAAGTGCCCCCCTCCCAGTCCCAGGCCACCGAGAGTATCTTATAGATGGGGACCTAGGCCAGGGGGAAGAAGACGTAGAATCAAGCATAGATGTCAGACTTCTGATTAATTTACATTCTGGGGATGAGCGCAAGTTGGGAGCTGAGTTCTTAGGTGCAAGTTCATGTTCCACCTGTGACCCTTTTGAATTATTTCAAAGAACAGCATTTAGGCAAGTCATCAGGACAGAACTATTCCAAGTCACACAGCCTCTAGAAGACCAAAGCTGATCTCTTGATGATCCAAACTCCTTTTGATGGAAATCTTGGTAAGCTCACTAACTTTCCTTCTGATGTTTCAAATAGAAAGTGTCAGTTTTGGTACAGCAGTTCAGGGCAGTGCTTAGAGATATTAGTTAGACTAATCAAGAGCAGAAGGGAAACAGAAAGTGAAAAAAGTGAAATGGGGAGAAGAGGGCAAAGCATAGAGAACACGTGGGGGTCAGGGATTCCCCTAAATCCAGACTAATCAATCAATGGTGATCATTTATTCATTCAGCAAACCCTGAGCACTAACCCTGTGCCAGCACTGTGTTAGACACAAGAAATAACAAGATGAAAACACATCATCCCTGCCCTCCAGGAGCTCACGCTCTAAAAGCAAATAAGCCCAAGTGACCATCTCCGGGAGCAGTAAGCTCCCCATCCCCTTGATTGGAGGAAGTCAAGAAAGGTTCTCTGAGGTGGTGATGTCTGCTGGAGTTAAGCTTTAAAGGATACATAGGTGCTTTCCTGGACAGTGTTCTGGACCAGTCTGAAACTGCCAGCATCGGGAGACCTTTGGATGCACGAATCCCTTGGTCTTACAGAGGCGAAGTGGTCTCTCTGCTCGGAGATGCTTCATCAGGACCCAGGGGAAACAGATGGCAGGTATTTCATGCTCACACACAAATAATCTACTACGCAGAACCAGAATTAAGTCTATCACTGGGAAACATTTCTGAGATTTCTTGTAATCTGCTATGACAGCATACCTTGGCTTGAAATGAAGATGGCCCCATTCAAAGCCATTCTTAGCTGAAATCTTTCTAACCACATATCGACATTTGGAAGCAGGTTTTTAGAAATTCTGACTTCCAACCCCTGATGACTGTTTGTGACAACATGCTGTTTTCTTGCACAGAGGTGAGCAACTCTAACACTGGCAGATGAAGGGACATAGAGAGGCGGGTAGGCATGTGCTCCTCCATCTGCTGACTTGCCAAAGAACTGCTCCACCCTTGTCTGCTGTGGGCCACACCTTCTAGACTTGGTTGCATGTTGCTGGTCATGGGTAGTAATTTTCTTCAGCTCATCAGTTGAATGAGGAGATGAGGATATGTGAATTGGGTTCTGAAGGATGAATAGGAGTTCACCAGGCACAGTTGCTGGAGAAGAGAATGTCCAGGGAACAGCATGTGCAAAAAGCATGAGCAGTTTGGTTTTGCAGAGACAGAGGATGGGCAGAAGGCAAGTGCCAGATCTTGAATGGTTTTTCTTGCACTAAGATTTGGACTTCTACAGAACCACGGGGAATGGCCAAATCAGACTTTATTTGTAAGAATGTAACTCCGGCAGCAAGTACAGGTCATGAAGCCAGTTAGGAAGCTGTATCAGTCCAGGTATGCATGATGGGGGCTTGGATGAGAGTAGGAGCTGCGGACTGGGGCGGGGTGGGGGTGGGGGGCGGTGGCAAGGGTCAGATCTGAGGAAAGACCCAATGATTTGTTCAGAGTTGACCCTGAGGCACTGGGGAGTGGAGTGGGGCAGGCTTAAATGGGAAGCTGAGTCCAGTAGGCAGGGACAGGCAGGCACTGAGGTGGCTCCTGGGGGTCTAGGGCAGACACCTGACTTCCAGGGCATTTCCTGCCTCAATCCTGGAAGTTTTTACATGCCTCCTGGTTAGGAGTGGCCAGGTGTATAAAAGGCCGGAATAGGGTGTTGACAAGGAAAATGGGCCATTTCTAACCACCTCTCTGATTCCTTTTTGCCTAAAAGCCCTCACTTCAGCAGGACTAGCCCCTTCTTTGCTGGAGGTGGAGGAGAGAACCGTCAGATACGGAACTGGCAAAGGGATCACCGATTGTGGAGCCCACACCCTTTTTGTGCACAGGAAGACACAGAGGACCAGGGGATGGGGGGCAACCCACCCAAGGTCACAGAGCAGAGCCAGGGCAGGAGCCATTCTTGGAGCTTCAGCTCCAGGGCTGTTTTCTGTTGCACGATGCCATGGCCTCCAGAGTTCGATTTTTAATAGGATGAAAAATTAAACCCTAAACCACCCATCCTTAGCTGGTGCCTGAAATTATATCCATTAGAATCACTCCTTTAGGTTATCGAATTCTCTCCAGGAAATGAGAATATGAAATTCAAGTGTGTGTGGGGGGGGCGGGGGAGGGGAGCGTGCACGCACACGTATGTGTGTCTGAGAGAGAGAGAGAGAGAGAGAGAGAGACAGAGAGAGAGAATATGAATCTGAGCCCAGAAAGACAGGGCCCAGGTCTGAATGCTGGGGCTTCTGGGTAATAGTCTAGCCTCTCTGTTCATACAGTGCTGGCGAGACTGAGTAAATTGCAGAAGATGCCTTCCTCCTCTGGAGACACAGGACAGGACCCACAAAGTCCAAAAGAGTTATTTAAAGATTAATTATGACTGGAGGACCCAGGAAGGTTTCAGAAGAGTGGACTCTGAGCTGGGTATTAAACAGGGCAAGATCTGGGTGGAATATCGGGGAGAACGTACAGGTTCCTGGATTCCTGGAATAAAGGCTGAGAGAATCTCTAGAATATGTGGCTAAAGTAAAGAGTCCATGGTGCTACCACATCCTCCACCTGTGTCCGTGGCAGGCATCACTAATCAACCGCTGCACTTTCCCACCAATCCCAGACTCGGCCTCAAACTCTCCCCACACTGAACCCTCAGGCAGCCACGGACAACTGATTCATGCGAACCACATGATAAAGTCGATGTGAGATCTCCCATCTGGGGGAGGAGGAGAGGGGACAAGACAAGCTTGGGTGCCAAATGCCAGGCTGAAAAACTGCTTCCTCTGGCTCCTCGATGATATGAAAGAACTATCATGAGTTGTTTCAGGTGTGACCGTGATATTGTGGCCATGCTTTTTAAGAGTCCTCATCTTTTAAAGAAACATACTAAAATATTTATGGATAAAATGGTACCGTGTTTGAAAGTCACTTTAAAATAGTAAGTCCCAGATAGTGAGGTGGGAGAATCGGGAGGGGAGATGTAATAACCATACTGTAATATCCATACTACAGAATATCATTCCTCCATAAGAATGAATGAAAAAAGAAAAGAATGAATGAAATACAGATACACACTGCAGCAGGGATGAACCCAGACAACATTCTGCCAAATAAAGCCAGACACAAAAGGCCACATAACGTAGGATTCTGTTTACATGAAATATCCAGAACAGACAAATCCTCAGGGACAGAAAGTAGATTAGTGGTTGCCAGGATTTGGGCGGTAGCTGCTAATGGAGGTAGGGTCTCCTTTTAGGGTGATTAAGATATTTTGAAACTAGATAGAGGTGATGGTTGGCCAACATTGTGAACATACTAAATGCCACCGAATTATAAAAGTTATCCTCCAAAATGAAAATGCTGCATTTCCAAATAAAACATAATAATAAGATAAAATACCCAGGAGTTAAACATGTGAAGATGGAGAGTTTGGAGATGGGGGACTCCTCTCCTCCAGACCGAGGGAACGGCAAGTTCAAAGGCCCAGATCTCCTGGCGGGACCACTGAGGTTTCACACATCACCCGCCGTGTACCAGCCTCCGCCTGCCATGTGAACCCACAGAATGTTTGCACAGGATTTTGCACCTAGACAGACACCCAGTGTAAAAGGCACATCTATAATTTGGGAGCAAGAGTGAGAGATAGCAAAAAAGGACCAGTGGCCATACTCTAAGCTGCCTCTCAGGTAACGTTCCCCCAGGGCTACTGCACTTCGCTCCCATCAGCCTTCCCGGAACCCCAGTCCCCGCTTAAGCTGGAACCTTGCACTTTCCCTTGGACACTCCGCTCCCGTGAATCTGCAGAAGCAGTGAGAGGCAATTCTGAAGGGCTGACTTTGCAAACCAGGACAGTCCTGTGGATTTGAGCATCATGTCTGCGTCTACACAAATATACAAAAACCTGTCCGCCCACGCCGGCCCTCTCCGCCCACAAACCCTCTGTCTGATAGGCAGTATCTCTGCGACCTCCTAGCCTAGCCCTGTGGCCAGTCTCCACGGAAGCCCAGTGCAACACACAAACCAGAGGGCCAGGTGTGCAGGGCCTGCCTCAACCTGCCCGCCATCCTCAGCACAGGCTTGGGGCCCAGACATCTCTGGGGAGCCGGATGCATCAGCAGGCAGCAGCCAGATGCATATTTTTCAGTGACTCAGAGACAGAGACGAGGGTCTGCGTGTGTCCCCGTTCCCAGAGGGCAGAGGTCGACCCTGAGCATGCATCCAAATCGCACTCAGACTGCTGGGCCCCTCACCCACAGCCTCCGACGCAGCGGCCTGGGGTGGGGCCTGATAATCTGCATTTCCAATTAGTTCCCAGGTGACGGTGAAATTGCTGCCCAGGAACCACACCTTGAGAACCTCTGCTCCAAGAGCTCAGCAGATAAGATTTCCATAAACCTCCGACAACATCCCAGCGCCTGAGAAACCCTGGGACTCTGGGTCTTGAGTGGGACCACAGTTCACAACTCAGGACCAAAAGCACCCACTCTCTCCTCTCTCCACCTCCTCCTGTGTTTTGCAGGGACAGAGGGGCTCCTGGCCAGCACTCTGCAGTTTCCCTTCTCAATCAACCCACAAACGATTAGTGAACATCAAGATGCTGAGTGCATGCTTAAATGCTGCCTACCAGTCTACAAAAGCATTTCCTGTCCATTAGCTTGTGCGTTTTTTCAATGACTGTGACTCAGGACAGGCTTGATGCCAATTCTGCAGCTGAGAAAACAGCCTCGGAAAGGTAGCGACTCGTCTAAGATCTCAAAATTGAAAAGCAGTGAGGGGACTTCTTAGGTAGCACAGTGGTTGAGAATCTGACTCCCAATGCAGGGGATACGGGTTCCATCCCTGCTCCGGGACGATCCCACACGTCACGGAGCAACTAAGCCTGTGAACCACAACTACTGAGCCCGTATGTCGCAACTACTGAAGCCCACGTGCCTAGAGCCCGTGCTCCACAATAAAAGAAGCCACCGCAGTGAGAAGCCCATGTACCACAACAAAGAATAGCCCCTGCTTGCCACAGCTAGAGAAAACCCATGTGCAGCAATGAAGACCCAATGCAGCCAATAAATAAATAAATAAAATTAATTGGAAAAAAAAAGAAAGAACAGTGGGGCCTGGGAGAGGACTCTGGCCTCTGCCTCTAAGCTCTGTAGGATTTCAGCACCACCACGGCAGTGTCCTCCCCAGAAGCCCTTATTCTAAGGCTGGGGCCTCACTCATACAAGGTCCCCGCTTGGAGAAGGCTTACCTGGGCGGCTGCATCCCAGAGTGGCCACAGCTATGACCCGGCTGGCCCAGGGGGCAAGGGAGCCCATAGATGGCACCGAATGAAGTTTGGGGATCAGAGGAGCCTTCTTGAAAGAGATAAGACTAAGGGAAGTTAGCCAGAATGAGATGGTCGGGCTGGAGAGAACAGTGTTCCAGGCAGAGGGAACAGCAGATGCAAAGGCTTAGAGGCAAGAGAGAGAATAATGGAAATTAGAGCAGCCAGAGCATTGGTTCTACCAGGTGACAAAGGACAAGGTCGAAGAGAGAGGTAGATTCTGCACTTGAGGGTCTTACAAGGCCCATGATGGAGTCTGGGCTCATCTCACCCATCGCTGGCAGGAGTGTGAACGGGTACTGCTTTGGAAAGCTATTTGGACGCATCTACAAACATGAAACACGTCAAACCTTTTGATTTAGCAAGGCCACCTCTGAGTACAACCCAGAACAAGTGTTTACGTCCACCAAAAGACTTGCCCAAGAATGTTCTAAACAGCACTCTTCATAAGAGCCCCACATTGGGAAAAAAAAACTAACAGTCCATCCATAGGAAAACAGAAAAATTGTGGTACTATCACACAAAGAAATACTATGCAGCAATGAAAAAGAACAGACAGCTGCTCCCCACAACCTGAATGACTGTCACAGACATACTATCAAGCAAAAGAAGCCAAGACACACGTACACAAAAAATGCACGCTGCATGATTCCCTTTATAATGAAGTTCAAGAACAAAGACTGCTCAATGTGGTGATAGGAATCAGAACAGAGGTTACTGCTGGAGGCAGGCATTTACCGGGAAGGGGCATGAAGGAAGCTCCTGGGGTTCTAGAAGTTCCCTTTGTGTGAACCTGAGTGGCGGTTACACAGGGGGTGCACATGTTAAAATTCACTGATTTGTAAGCTGAAGGTTAGGGCAAATCTGTACATCATACTGTATGGATATTGCACTCAATAAAAAACCCCTCGAGGGACTTCCCTGGTGGCACAGTTGTTAAGAATCCGCCTGCCAATGCAGGGGACACGGGTTCGATCCCTGCCCCGGGAAGATCCCACATGCCGCAGAGCAACTAAGCCCGTGAGCCACAACTATTGAGCCCATGTGCTGTAACTACTGCAGCCCACGTGCCTAGAGCTCACGCTCTGCAACAAGAGAAGGCACTGCAATGAGGAGCCCGCGCACCACAATGAAGAGTAGACCCCGTTCTCCATAACTAGAGAAAGCCCATGTGCAGCAATGAAGACCCAACAAAACCAATAAATACATAAATTAATTAATTAAAGAAAACCCATCGAGTGATATACTTACCATATGTAGATCACACCTTGATTTTTTTCCCTCACCAACGGGAGAGATTACCGAGGGAGTGGCACAGAGCTAAAATCAGAGGGATGGCATTCTGCAGTGGCCAGGCCTGTGAGTGGTTATTTAGCATCCCCACATGCAACCTTCACAGAAATAAACGTTTATGGATGTGAAAGAAATGAAACCCAACAGCTGAGGCCTGTGAAAGTTCAAGGCAAAGCTTGCATTCTTTGGCGGATGTCTTTCACGGATTGTATCTTCAAAATAATGTCACCTTCAGAAAAGGAGAGCTAGTTAATCCTCTCATTGAAGAAACGTTGCCTCAAATTCAAGGCTGTTCTGCTTGGATTCAAGTGTGGTTGCAAAAACCCCACTGAGCAGAGTCTGACTGATGGCCAAGGGCTCCTGGTGGATAGACTGGTGCTGGCCTCCTGCGGTGTCCTGAAAACATTCTAGGTCCTCAGGGATCACCGTCCCCCCCGCCATAAACTTTCAGTAGCCTGATACATCACAATATTCCGTCAGCAAGGAAATATCTTCACTATAGAGAGCTTTTCCTTAACATCTATAGAGCCCTCTACAGTGTGCAAAGCATCTTATGCATCATAGATTACAATGCTTAACCCTCACAGTGACCAGAGGTCAGCCCAGTTCACTGGTATCTTTTGGTTGATCATATTGTGTGACCTTGTCACACTTTGCAGCTCCTCGAAGACACTCACATCCTAATCCCTAGAATCTGTGAATGTTACCTCTACGTGGCAAAAGGGACTCTGCAGATGTGATTAAGTTAAGGATCCTTCAAAAAAAATTTTTTTTAACTGAAGTATAGTTAATTTACAATGTTGTGTTAGTTTCAAGTGTACAGCAAAGTGATTCAGCTATACATATATATACATATGTATACATATACATATATATATTCTTTTTCAGATTCTTTTCCATTATAGGTTATCAAAAGATATTGAGTATAGTTCCCTGTGCTATACAATAGGTCCTTGTTGTTTACCTATTTTATATGTACTAGCGTGTAAATGTTAATCCTAAACTCAATTAATTTATCTCCTCCCTCCTCCACTAAATTAAGGCTTTTGACATGGAGAAATTTTCCTGGATTGTCTGGATAGATCCAGTGCAATCACCAAGGTCTTTATAAGAGGGGGGGCGCAGAGGAAGATTTGACCCAGAAGACAGACGAGAAAGCCAATAATGGAAGCCGAGTCAGAGACAGAAGGCAAGATGCCGCTGGCGTTGAGGCTGGAGGAAGAGGTCACAAGCTAAGGAACACAAGTGGCCTCTAGAAGCTGCAAAAAACAAGGAAACACATTTTTCTCCTGGAGCCTCAAAACAGGGGTCCCCAACCCTCAGGAACCGGGCCCCCTGTTAGGAACCTGGCCGCACAGCAGGAGGTGAGCGGCGGGCAAAGCTTCATCTGCCGGCTCCCCATCAGTCCCCATCGCTCGCATTACCGCCTGAACCATTCCCCCACCCCCACACCATCCGTGGAAAAATTGTCTTCTACGAAACCAGCCCCTGGTGACAAAAAGGTTGGGGACCACGGCTCTAGAAAGAATGCAGCCCTGCTGGCCCCTGGGAAGTGAAAACCCCCGCAGACCTCTGACCCCCAGAACTGTAAGATGATAAAGTCGTGTGCTTTGCAGCCACGAAGTGTGCAGTAATTTGTGAAAGCGGCCACAGGAAACTCACACACCTCCCTGTGATGCTGTGAGATACTGAACAGCAGATCAGCGTTGCTGTTCGCAGAATCTCCCAGCCCCTCCCGGTGGAACGGCCATGGGTGCCCTACCAGCACCAGTCACGTGAAGGGGGCGCACAGTGGAGGTTAGAAGCACGGCTCTTGGAGACAGACAGACCCCGGTAATATCCTGACTCTGCCCCTTCTCAACTGGGTGAGCTCAGACAAGCTAGCCTCTCTGCGCCTCATCTGTAAAACAGGTGTTGTTTTTTTCTATTGTTTGTTTCGTCTGTATCGCTCAGATTTCAAGAGCTCGTTGGCGGGGGAGGGGGGCAGGGGGTGGTGTTCAGTACAGGGCCAGTAAGTCTTAGCAACCCAGGAATGATGCCCAGAGACATCACGGGAAAACATGCCTGGAAAGGGTGTAGCTCTCTGAAATATCCAATGTAGTTATCATTATTATTAATAACCTCCAGGCTATCTGCTAGGCTCCAACCCAAAAGAACAGGAACACTTTAAAAAGAAACCACCTTGGAAAAGGCTTTAGCTGGCTGGAGCAGAACTGGGGCTGCTTCCGTGTCCCTGGATACTGATGACAACATCCACTCACTGCGCGGGAGGCGTGGCGCCTCCAGACTGCCTGGGACTTGGCTCGCCATCCAGGAAACCACCTGTTGCAGCCGCCTTACATGGGAGCCCAGCTGCCTAGTGATGGCTCTGTAAACAGACGCCTGCTCCCGCCCACGCCAATCTGCATCCTCCGGTTCGCAGCTCCTGCTTTTCTCAGAGTTAAGAACTGGGGTTGCATACTGCGGATGCGGAGGGAAAAAAAAAAAAAAACAACCCAGACACCCACATCCTCCCTGGAAATGTCATTGGCCGGAGCGTCTGCCTGTCATCCGCAGAGGCTCCAGGTTATAGGCATGGCTGGGGATGGTCACTTTTGCAAATAAACATCAACCCCCCCAGAATGCTGATGAGGGGAGGGCAAGGCTGGTCCTAGCAAAGCCCTCTAGGGAATGTAGAGCAGAATCACCCTCCTGAAAGGTAAGCTGGTCTCGTGTTATGTGGAGCACCAGAAAGAAATTCCTGGAGCCTGTGACCCAATATGCTTGCATCTCCGTATTTGTCCTAAAGAGCATTAGACACCTGGGGAATGAACGAATGGGCAAGGAACTTCATCACAGCAGGATGTAGCCAAAACAGTGAAAAGCTGCAGAAGCTCTGAATGGTAAACAGGGGTTAAATACGTCACAGGGAGGATTCTCACCAGCCACGAAAATGGTGTTTATCCAACTTGTAAGACATGGGAAAATCCTGAGATCCTAATGCAAAATGAAAAAGGGCAGTATGCAAAATTGCGTATACGACTGACCAAAATTGCTAATGGCGACAAGCATTTACTGAGCGCTTCCTGTGTGCCTGGCGCTGCGCGGGGGCTCGAAATGTATTCGAATGATGTCATTTAGCCCCAGTGCAAGCCCGCAAGGGAGGTCCGACTTTAGCCCTGTCTCACAGATGAAGGGACTGAAGCATGGAGAAAGAAAAGTCTTTAGTTCAATTATTACTTGGCTTGTAAGCAGTGACATGGGGACCAGAATGCAGGTCCAAGTGACTGTGTGTTAAACCGTTTATGCTCAAACCATCAACACATTTACAGGGAGAAAAAAAAAAGCCTGAGAAGCAAATGTATTGAAATATTAATTGTAGTCATTTCTGGGTGGTGCCATGTGAAGTGATTTTTATCTTCTTTATATTTTGGGTATTTTCCAAATTTTATATAGTGGACATGGGCTACTTTTAAAACCAGAAACTGTGCTATTTTTAAAAGCTTCCAGAGATGTCATAACCTCCCTTAGAATGGTTTAAATAACAACACCACCAACAAAGACCAGTAATGAGAGACCTGCCCTCCCAGGACGCCCCCTGCCCCCCGCTTGGTACGGGCAAAGGCCTTACTGTCTTACACATTGATTTTCCTTCCCAGGAGATGATGCTCTTGACTTTGAATAGCTTCAGGTCAAAAGCCTGAGAACAGCTCTTCCCTTCCACATACTCAGGGGGCAGAGGGGGGCCCTCGGGCTTCACCTGCTCTCCGGGTTCCCAGGCTGCTGGCGGGGGAGGGTTGCACTTGCACACCCCATCCCCACCCTGCTAAAAACACCAGCTTTCCCAGGAGCCAGGATTTGCTGGGAGCAGGAGAAAAATCATCAAAGATTAACACAGACAAGCTTGGGAGGGCAAGATAAGGCTTGGAGAGGTCAGGCCTGTTAGAGCACAGAACGGACGCCCGTGGGGGCGGGGGCACAGGAGGCCCGGAGTCTGTGCCTTTCCAAGGTCATGGCGAATTCAACCCCAGCATACCCAGCAGCCATCAGACGTGATCAGATGGATGCAACCAAGTTCCAGGAAAAAGAAATCTGCTGAGTGACACAGAGCAGAATGCAATTTTGCACGTAGCCTTTCATGGCTGTGAGAACAAATAAAAATGTATTTGGGAGATGATTAGAATGAAAAAAAAACCATAAAAATGAAAATAATTATATCCAAGTCAATGGGCTTGAAGGTACTTTTCGTTCTCTGCCCCACCCCCCACCATTTTCTAAGCTTTCTCTAATTTATTTTTAAATCAAGTCAAATAAACATATATATTTTTGAAACTCTCCTGGGAAGTCTGCCAGGCCCTGGTCTTCACCGGTTCCCTCTGGACCACGTCCGGGAGCGGTTTCAAACAGGCTCTATGTTAGTGCCGGGGCGGGGGGGGGGGGGCGGGGAAGGGCAGGGCCATGCTGGTGCACTGCCCCTGGGAAGCCCTCTGCAGTTTGTGAAATGAAAAAAGAAATCCAAGGCAACAACACATCCCAGGTGGAGCTGTCCCTTCGAACTTGAGATTGAGGCCCAGGCTCCCTCCCTCCCTCCCTCCTTCCCTCCCTCCCTCCCTCCTTGGGACCATCAGACAAACCTGCCTCTCTAGAAACCAGGCCTGGGGTTCCAAATGGTAAGGAAGGAGGCAGCATAAAGAAAGGAAAAGGAAAAAAAATCCCTCCCACTAGCCTCTCACTTAAAGCTGCAGCCAAAGCTTGCTGAATGCCAGCAGGGAGGGTGCCAGTCCCATGCGTGGCTGGGGGTGGGTGTGGGCTGCCCAGGGAGGAGGCAGGGGCTGTTCACACCCTCCCTGAAAACAGACCAGTGGGATGCTGCGGGGGAGAAGGGGCGGGCGGGAGGAGGAGGGCAAGGCAAGAAGAGCTGGCCCTGAAGAGCTGCCCTATCGCCCCAGGCAAGGCCCTCCTCACCACTACACCCCAAGCAGCCTGAACAGCAGAGTCAGCCTGCCTGCTGAAGGACCTGCAATGAACGGGTAGGATACATTCGTATTTCCAAAGGTATTTACTAAGCCTCTATATGTGCCAGGCACCGGACGAGGCAGCAGTGTCGAGCAAGATGCCTGGGTCCTGCTTGCTGTGGGGAGGCAGGCGTTAATCAAGAAAACGCAACCAATCATAGAATCACAAAGCGTGATTGTTGCAAGGATGAAGAAAGCTAGGCTCTCTGGAAGGAGGTGGGCTGGGGTGCTAGCCTGGCCCGCACGTTGCACACAGTCGGTGCTCAGGGACCAAGCCCACCGGCATCTGCGTGGAAGGAGCAGGTGGAGCAGAAAGACCCACCCGGGAGACAGACCTGCGTCCACATTCCAGCTCCCTCCCTCCCTCGCCTGTCCCTTCCCAGCATCCGGATCTTGGGCAAGTTACTCGGGTCCATCATAAGATGGAGAAAAGGACACATTTTAAAGTGCTGGGTTGAGGGTTAGGACGTAAGTTCCTGTGCTGTTTAGTTTCCATTTGCCCACCCCCTCCTGCCAATTCTTGCCCCATCTGGTAGGCGGACCCCTGCCCAGGCTGCAGTTCTGGGCACCCCTGTCCTCTGGCCACCTACTGGGCTGACCACTGGGACATGCTGGCAGGACCAGGTGGGGGTGGAGAGGGGTCCGATGACGCGTCCCCCTGCTCTCATGCTCGCCTCCCCAGGGCTGCATTCATCCCCCTCGTCCCACTGCTCCCGCAGAGACCCCTTGCCAGGTTATGGCTTTGGGGGGGTTCCCAGAGCTCCACCCCTTCTCCTTGCCTGTAACAGCTCCCCCCCTCCGCTGTGAGTCCCCGAGGGCTGCACCTCCCTTGCTGGGGCCCTTCTCCCGCCTGCCCCCGCCCCCGTCCCTGTAAACGGCCCTTCACCAAACCCTGCAGACTCTCTCGCCTGTGAGCTTCCTGCCGGGCTCCTGGCTGATAAGACCCCGTGATAAGTTCAAGGCATTTTGGTCCTGATTACAGGGTGGAGGACATTGTCCCTGGGGAGAATGCGTTCAGGCTGCCACGCCCACAAGCTGGTTAGTTCAGGCTAATCCAAGAGGTCGGCAGCTGGAAAGGGCAAGCAGGAGGCTCCAGAAAACTCAGTTCAGAGGTCAGAGCGCTCAGGCACTCAACAAACGTTTCACCTCCTGCACACCAGGCATTGTGCCAAGTGCTAAAGATAGGAGAATAAGAGACAGCTTTTCCTCCTGGAGAATGGCCCAGCAGAGGGGACAGATGTATAAACAAGTGGCTGGTGCATACAGAATAAGGATGAGAGCCGAGGAGTGCAAAGGGGGAAACAGTCTGTACAGGGGTGGTACCAGGAGAGGCTCAGAAGACATTGGGTTGCGCCTCTTTGGATGTGTAGGAATTCGGCGGCTGAAAGACCATGCAGGGGGGAGGGAAAAACATGCACGGAGATCGGAGAGGCCTGGTGGGGCAAAGGTCACAGTGCTCATGTTGACCAAAGGACCAGGTCACTTCATGGGCCACGACAGAAGAGCGACCCACAATCGAATCCTAGCCGCGGACCTTTGCACTTGCTGTTTCCTCCGCCCAAAGTACTTTTCACTCAAATGTTTGTATAGCTGCCACTCCTCATTGCTCAGCTCCTCAGAGGCTTCCCCTGACTGCAAAGAGCTTCCTGTATGAATTTCCTCTGGCTGCTGAAACAAATCAACACAAAAGTGGTGACATAAAACAAGAGAAAGTTATCTCATAGTTCTAGAGGCCAAAAGTCTGAAATGAGGGACTTCCCTGGTGATCCAGTGATTAAGAATCCACCTTCCAGTGCAGGGGACGCAGGTCCGATCCCTGGTCGGGGAACTAAGATCCCACATACTGTGGGGCAATTAAGCCTGTGCACGGCAACTACTGAGCCCAAGCACCACGCCTAGAGAGCCGGCATGCTGCAACTGCAGAGCCCATGCGCTCTGGAGCCCATGTGCCATGACTAGACAGAAGTCCATGTGCTGCAATGAAGAGCCCATGCACCACAACGAAATAGCCTGTAGCCTGCGTGCTGCAACTGAGACCTGATGCAGCCATAAATAACTAAATAAATAAATATACATTTTTTAAAGTCTGAAATGAGTCTCCCTGAGCCAAAATCAAGGTTCTATTCTTTCTGGAGGTTCTAGGGGAAAATCCATTTTCCCTGTCCAGCTTTTAGAGGCCACCCATGTTCCCTGGCTTGTGGTCTTCCTCCCAATTCAAAGCCAGCAGCAGCTTGAGTCCTTCTCAAGCTGCATCACTCCGACTCTGACCTCTCGCCTCCCTCTTTCACTTAGAGGGACCCATGTGATTGCACAGAGCCCACTGGGATAATCCAGGATAATCTCCCATCTCAGGATCCCTCTCTCATTCACATCTGCAAAGGACTTTTTGTCATGGAAAGGCACACATCTGCAGGTTCCCAGAGTTAGAACGTGGACCTCTTTGGGGACCAATATTCTGGCTTCCACATCCCCCCTCCCCCACCCTTCACCGTCCTTCCCTAAAGCTGCTGTGACTTCCCTCCAGGCACTTCTAACATCCAGAGTTGGAATATCTGTGCGCTTGTTTACAGCTCATCTCCCCCACTAGGATGTGACGCTCCAGGGGAGTGGGATCTAGTCTGTCTTGCCCACCTTCTGTTCCCAGCACTAGAACAGCATCTGGCACATAGTAGATGCCCAATCAAGATGTGCTGGGAGGCAGAGAGGCTGGGAAAGTGAGGCCCACCTGACAGCCAAGTCCCGACAGGGCTCCCCCCTGCTCCCGCCCCAGGAAGTAAGTTTTGAAAGCCTGGCTCTTGCCTCAGGTAGGTCACAGGCACTGAGTCCAGCTTCCTCATGGAGCTGCCAACGTTCATGGTCCTAGAACAGTCACCAGGGGGACAAACACAGGAGGGTTCACAGTCAAGCAGGCTGGTGCCAAGGACAAGATGGCAGCGGGCCCAACAGCGGAGGGACAGTGCAGGGAGAGGCCTCACAGGTCTGGGGCTGGGACGCTAGGGCACGGGAGGATTGGCCCACAGCCGGCAGGAAGCAAGGCTCCAGCCCCATCCTGGGCTAGAGGGAGCTCCTAGCTGAGGGCCTGGGGCAGCGAGCTCCTGGGAAGGAGAGCGACGTCCCCACTCTCAGCCAGAGCCCAATTTTTGTTTTGCACTGAACTCCACCAATTCTGTGGCTGGCCCTGGCTACGGCTCATAGATACACAGACTGTCAAAGAGATTTCTGAGATGGGAATTCCCTGGTGGTCCAGTGGTTAAGAAACCACATGCTGCACAGCGTGGCCAAAGGAAAAAAAAAAAAGACAGATTTCTGAGATAACCTAGTCCTGGGACAGTAAATCCTTCAATCATGTTAAATGCTCCCAACTAGCATCACAGCAGACATTGCTAATCAAACTCAGCACACCATTCCACCGAGCCCAGACTTGGCCCCACCCCTTACCTAGACAGGCACAAGCAATCAATCAGAACAGGCGGCAAAATCCAACCCTGTGTTTTTCGGATGAAGAAACAGGCCCAGAAGAGAATGACCGGCCGCCAACTGCACAGAGTGGGGTACCTCCACTCTTTGGCTGGCTAACTTTTTAGGTTTCCTAGGTAGCCTTTGTCAATGAACTCTGAAAGCAGACTGCTGTAAAGCCAATACTCCTTTTGTAATGTGAATCATTCATGAGTTTTAATACACTCCATTTTCACCTACAGCAGTGGGTTAAGATGGAGACAGAAGCTCTAGCTGGTGGATGTGGGAAGGCAGGACTGGGGGCAGGGCCCGGAAGAAGGTTGCATCATCTCCCACGCACCAGGCAGAAGGCTGGAAGCTCATTCTTCAAAACCTTTATTTTTCTTATTTGTAAAAACTCAACATATTGTTTGTAGGAAAATTAGAGAACACACATAAGTGGAAAGAGGAAAATATCAAACACCTACTGGTCTAGCACACGGAGAGGTACGCTGTCAGAGCCTGTGGTCCAACCTGGAGCCTTTAAATGCAGCAAAATGCTCCTCCCCCATCTCTGAGTGAGGGAACTGCAGAGAAAAGGCACTGACGGCAACGTGACTGTCACGGATGATGCGGCAATGAGCGGGGCTTGGGCTCCCTCCCACCTTGAGGACCTGGCTGACCACCTGGGTGCCGTGGGCCTGTTCAGAGGCGGGGCCAGGCTCTGGCTCTGGATCCAAGGAAAAGGGCGCTGTGGATCCTGACATGTAAGCGGCTTGTCCACAGGGCAGACCCCCCCAGCCTGGGTGCAGAGGAGGCCACAGAGCCGCTGAGGGCCACGGCCAGGACGGCTCCAGGGGAGGACAGGCCACTGCCAACAGGTGCCAGGTGGCTCCCAAGGGGCTACGCTCAGTCCTCTAAACAAGGCTCGGGGTACAGCCCGCGATATGGGGAGCGGGGCGGGGGGGACTGGGGCACACAGAGGCAAGTGGCGGGGCTGGGATTCACATCACCCGGTAAACGCACTGTCGATGACACACCCCCACATGCAGTAATTATTCTGAAGACCAACAGTTCAGCGGGAAACGGAGTAAATGGCCATGACCTCTTCAGGCCCACTCCCGACGGTGCACGCCACTCGTTCCATCATCACCACCTTCTCTCCCTGCCTGCTATGTCCCCAGTGGTCCAGCGGAGGCACACCACTGGACCACTGTCTGCACCATCTCTCTACCTGACTGCTTTTCTTTCAAGGGGGCATCAATCTTGGGGCTCCCATGGTCCCGTGTAATGCACCTGCCCCCCTCACCCCACTCTCCTGCCCTGATGTGCTGTGTGTCTCTGCACAAAGCCATGGGCACCCACGACACACGGAGGGAGTCCAGGCCCTGCCCCACACTGCCTGGGCTCAGATCCAACCCCCCCACCCCCCACCCCCACCTTTCACTGGCCATGTGACTTGACACAAGTCCCTAAGCCGCCCAGTGCTTCAGGCCCCCCTCCGCCCAACAGGGATGGCAATAGCATCATTGCATGCAGAGACGGTGCCTGCTACAGGGTAAGTTAGTGGTGATACCAACATATAGTAGCCTGGTTCCCAGGGCCTATCAGAGTTAACTGTTGAGTTAATCTGGGCAGATGACTGGATCCTGGGTATCTCCAAAGTGTGCCCTCTCTTTATGGTTTTCTCCCAAGTGGCAGCTCAGCCTAGATGTTAATAACCGGAGACCATTTATAGAAAACACAGTGGGAGTAATAAAAATGGTTACCACGGGGAAGCTCTGCCCCAGGGATTATATATACATTATCATTTCATTTCCAAAACCAGCAAGTGAGGAAGGAGTTATTGTGCTCATTTTACAGATGGGAAAACTAAGACCTCAAGAGGTTAGAGATTGGTCCAAGGCCCCACAGCAAAGACACAGCAAAACTGGGAGTTGTGGTAGAGACTATTGGTTGCCCCCCCACCTCAAATATTCCTTCTCTTTCTTTCATAAAAATAGACCCCCTGTTCTTTGGTGGGCACCACAGACTCTATTTCTCAGCCTCCCTTGTAGTTAATTGTAACCATGTGACCAATGAGATGAAAGCAGAAATGCCAAAAGGCAGTTTCTTGAAACTTCCATTAACAGAGAGTTAGAATTCACCACTTGACCCCTCTTTACTGTCCCTTCTTCCATCCTGCTACCTGAAACACTAATGCAATGGCTGGAGCTCTAGCAGCCATTTTGGACTGTGAGGTCAGAGCTACACTGGAAGATGACAGTGTGATGAGCTAGAGGGAGCCTGGGTCCCTCATATTTTTGTGGCAGACAGTTGCCTACCAGCTTTCGACCACCTGCACAGAAACGCGTATCTGTTTACAACACTATTATGTGGGTTGTTCAGTAACTCGCAGCCAAATCTAATCAAGACAGATCCAGAGTCATCCCCAGGTCTGTCTCTCTTGGAGGCAGAGAAAACAAAGACAAGACAGCTAGTGGCTTCCAGAGAGAGCTCTGGGCTTGATGCCTGTGGGGCCCAGAGTGGAAGGGTGGCTGTCAGATTCCTACCTGTGTCCCTCCCTGCGGGTCTTGCTTTACTAGGCTTGAAAGAAGCCTGTAAAGTCTCACTTGCAAGGTAAATCTATGCCCGGAGCTCAGTGGGGTTCCTGCAGTTTTTATGAGGAAGAGATTTCAAAGATCAGCCTAGAAAGTGCTTACTTACATCAGTGGTCACAGGACCAAAAAAGGTCACTTTTGTGCCGTCCTGTATAAATGGACACACAGGCATCATGAAAAAAACTGTGATAGGGAGAGTCTCAATTTGTCCGTGGTTTCTCTTTCACTCTCTTTGTCCTTTTTGAAAGTCAGATTTATTTAAGTATAATTTACATATAGTAAAATTCACTCTTCCTCGTGTACAACATTGTGAGTTTCAATGGATAAAATCATGGGACAACCTCATTCAAGATATAGAATATTTTGTCACCCCCCCAAAAGTTCCTCTGTGCCCTATGGTAGCCAATCCTCTTCCCCCAATTCTTGGCCCCTGATAACCACAGGGCCATTTTAGAATTCTGATTATTTTGCCTTTCCCAGGATGTAGAGCCATTAGAATCTGTTTCCTGCACTTAGCGTGTTTTGGAGATCCAGGCATGTTGCGTGTACCAGGAGCTCTTTCCTTCTCCTGGCTGAGCAGTGTTCCACTGTCTGGAGGCCCCATCACCTGCATCCATTCACTGACTGAGGCACATATGCATTGTGTCCAGTTTTTGGCTCTTGGGAATAAAGCTGCTACATATATTCCCATATAGCTGTGTGTGTGGACAGGTTTCCATTCTGGATAAATACCGAGGAGGAGAATTGCTGGGTCGAATTGCAGTGCATGTTTCACTTTATAAGAAACTACCAAACTTTGCCTAGGCAGCTGTGCCAGTTTGCAGTCCCACCAGCAGGGCAGGAGTGGCCCAGCGGCTCCACGGCCTGGCCAGCACTTACAGAGAGAGGACCACTGTCAAGGCACAGCATTCTAGACAATCCTTCCAACGGCAAGGTCAATTACCACCCAGCCCCAGCCCACCTGGCCACCACCGCTGCTCCTGATTCCCCACCAGTTCCTGCCTGCAACCCCCTCTCCTCTCCCACTCCCCCACCCCCAACAAGTTCTGTGCCCCAGCAAACTACAAAGCACAATGGGGAGCCTGTGTTCTCTCGTGTGATTAGGGATGGGACGATCTGCCTGAGGGTGAGCTTGATGGGTTCAGCGTGGCCTGTCCCAGGTCACCCACCGCTGCCTGAGAAAGGCTCCCCTTTTAGCCACCTTCTCTTGTCCCGTCTGCCACCCCTGGAGACACACTGGGACAAGAAGACAGAGACTGTTCAAGGGACCACAGAGTCGCCAGCCCAGGGACCCGGGAGAGGAAGGGGTCAGTCATGCAAAGAGATGGTAACCTTGATGACAGGCATGTGACTTCCCTGCTTGCAAGTATTACCTCTCCACAAACACACAATCTGTAGGAGGGAGAAACAAGCTTTCCACCCAGGCTAGGGGAATCTGGGGCTTAAACACTGGCCACAGTGTAAACCAGGAGGACCCATAACAAGGGCACATACACTTTTGCTCAAAAAGGTACATCTATACCTGCAAAGGAGGGGCAGCCGAGTTGGCAGAAGCAAACATGAAATGGAGATGGCTGGGGGCTTCCCTGGTGGTCCAGCGGTTAAGACTCTGTGCTTCCAATGCAAGGGGCGCGGGTTTGATCTCTGGTCAGGGAACTAAGATGCCATGTGGCACGGCCAAAATAAAAAAATAAAAAATAAAAAAAAAATGGAGATGGCTGCACCTCAGCGAGCATATCTGACCTAACCGCTTGGAGATTTGGGTATTTCATCCTCAATTGACAAAGAGCAAAGGGAGCTCACAGATATGCCATAACCTGCTCAGGTCACACAGCCAGGGTGGCCGGTGTGGGATCCCATCCGGGTTTTCCTGACTCCAAGGTATCATTAGAAGGAAACCTATTTTAAAAGCTCTTAGGTCACCATCAGGTTCCAGGTATTCTGATGCCCCACAGAAAGGCACTTCCACCGCTTGCCAGCATTCATTCATTCATGCAAATATTTACTGAGTGTCCTGCACGTACTAGACACTTTCCAGACATCAGGGACGCATCAGTGAACGAACCAGACAAAATCCTTCCTCGGAGCGCTTAAGGTCTAACGAGCCAACAGGTGGGGGTGGAGAGATGAGGCTGCCCAGGGTCGACCCTGTGGCTCCCCCAGTCCCTCTCCCAACCCAAGGAGGCTCATCCAAGTCAGGAGGGAGCAGCTGGGGGAACCCAGGGCCCACAGAGAACATTCTGGGCTCCTCAGTGCCCAGCCCCCCACTGGGATCCACTTCAGAAGGAGAGATGCTCTGAAAGTAGGAGCAAGAGGCACCTACTTCCCCCAACACTGGGTCTCTCATCCTCCATTCCATGCACTCATTCCAATGCTTGCTGAGCACCCATTCTGCACCAGGCACTGGGGACACAGGAGGACTGCAGCAGAGCCCCTGCCCAGGAGGACTCACAACGCGTAGGGTAGAGCTGTCAACTCTGGGGCACTGGAAGCAGGGTCGGGGAATCAAGGAAGACTGCCGGGAGGAAGTGAGTGGCAGAAATAAATAGGTGAGGAATGGAGGGAGGGGCATTTCTCATCAGGCTTCATCAGACCTTCCCACCGCGTTGTGAGGAAGGCGACCCAGCCATTTCAAACCTCCTTCCGAGGTGAGGAGACTGGAGCTGGGAGGCTGGTCTGGGTCCAAGGGCCTCCTGGCAGCTTAGAAACAGTGACTGCTGATTCTGAAAGGGCTTGCTGTGCATCAGGTCTGGGTTTACACAGATGGTGGGCATTAGTTAATCTGCACTCCAGTCCTGAGGAAGGTAGGAGAACTCACCCCCATTTCCCACGACAAAGTCGCTTGTGAAAAGTCACAGGAGGAGCCAAGATTCACGCCCCAGCTTGAGGAGTGTTGCCCGAAACCAGCACTGCCACCACACACCAGTGTCTCCTGTCCTCCGAGGGCCCGTAGGCTTCAGCTCCCAACACTGAACCCAATAGACATAAAGGGGGATGGAGGGGCCCTGGGCAGAGGGCGCACCCGCAGGCACCTAGGCAGGGGGCAGGACAAGTGGCACCCCCACTGAGTTTTGAGGTCCTGCCCAGCCACCTGGATGCGAGACCAGAGGTTCCCAGAGCTGGCGCCCTGGCAGCCTCCTCCTGCGCCCTCCTGGCCCCCTTGCCCCTTCTCCTCCGGAGCCTGGGACCAAAGCCCAGGGATCCTTCCCTCCCGCCCTTCGTGAGGCTGATAAGCAGACCTGGGAAGAGACAAAGGAGCGTGTGATCTCACCTCCTGGCAGCTGTGGGGCCAGGAGGCGGCAGATGGGCTGAGGGGGGGCCCTTCCAGAGGGAGAGCTCAGCCCCCCGTCAGGGAGGGATGTGTCCAGATACTTAGTGTGAATCTTATTCTTTGGGCTTCAGTTTCTCCATCTGGAAAACAGGTGAGCTGATAAAAGCATCTCTCTCAGGAGATGGCCATGAAATGCAGGTAATCCCTTGATGACGTGCCTGGCACACTGTGAGTGCCCAAAACAGCATCAGCACGGAGTCCAGGTGGTGGCTGTGTGCATGGCTCACAGATCCATCTCCTTAAGGGACCAGCAGCACCTGGGGACCTGCTGGATATACAAATTCTCAGCCCCGTCCCGGACCTACCGCGGGTGGAGCCTGACAGCTGTGGTTCAACAAGGCCTCCAGAGGATGCCAGTGCGGTTAAGGCAGGCTCCTCAGCGCCAGCCATGTGGACGCTCTGGGCTGCATCATTCTCTGTGGTGAGTGCTGCCCTGTGCATTGTGGGACGCTGAGCAGCATCCCTGAACTCCACCCACTACATGCCAAGAGCATCCTTGCAGCTGTGACCAGAAATGTCCCCAGACATTGCCAAATGTCCCCTTGGGGCCAAATCACCCTGAGTTGAGATCCACTGACCTAAAGTCTGAGAATCTCTGTCCCAGAGGGCACAAAGCCAACTCCCTCCCTCCAGGAGCTCACAGGGGAATTGTTTTTAGTAATAGTAACCTCCTCCATGGGTGGAGTTACCAGCTGGATGCCAGGTCTCACTCCTTAGAGCGGCAACATTGTATTGATGGGGAAACAAGCTCAGAGCCCGGATTCAGGCCAGGCCATCCGGCTCTGAGCTTCATCCCACCCCCTACTCCTGCCCCTTGCTGCTGTGTCCCCTCCTCGTCTCTTCTCGCCACAGCTACACCTGCCAGTACAGGCCCCTTCCTTAGGGAGCTGCCCCACGTGGCTGTGTCCACTCAGGCTGCCCCAGGGGACTCCTCTGCTTTCATGTCTGGCTCTCTCAGAGCAGCTGTCAATCACGTGACCCATGCCAGCTGGGGCGGGGCCGAAACTCAAGCTTCGGTTGGACCGTTCTGCTTCATTTGTATTCTTCCCTTGACCCTCTCCCATCAGAACTGGCTTCACAGTTCATGTTTCTGCATAAGTGCCAAGTGAAAGGAGTCTGGGGGGGTCAAGAAACCCCACCCAAAAAGAAGGACAGAGGTGGCCCCCAGATTAAAATTCCCTGTGAAAGTTGATCAAAAACCACATGCCGTTTGACACGATCATCATTTTTCAGGGACCCTATCCTGAGAATACATTACCCCAAAGTGGAGACGGTTGTACAGAGTCAGATGCTCAAGAAGGCACATCTGCTTGGAGAGCATCCTCACACCTCCCAGGAGGGAGCTGGGTAAGAAACGTCCAGCCCAGATGCTCAGTGGGACACGGTGTCTCCATTCTATGGGCACTGCTGGACCAGCCCACAGAGGCGGCTCAGCCTGGACCCTCCTGCAAAGGGCTCGTGTCTGATGGAGGAGCAGACAAGTCCTGGCAGAGTGACAATGAAAGGACAAAAGCTGGGGCATGATGCGGAGGGCAGAGGAGCCCTCACCCAGCTCGGGGCACCAGGAAGGCCACTCAATAGCACCGAAGAAGGCACTGGATCAGACGTGACAGGGAAAAGGACAAGGCAGGACTCAAATGGGTAATGGATACACGTGTGAAAAATACAGACTCATAAGGAAAAGACCAGAAGGGATGACACAAAACTCACAGGGGCAGTTGTGTTAGGGTGGTGGCCCCAAAATGTGTTTACATTAATAACTGCCACAGATGATTAACCCAGCGGATACACACCACCGTACAGCGCCAAGCGCTTCACGTACATTATTAATACAGTGGAACCTGGTTTCCTCTAAGTACATTGGGAAACAGGACCTGGGAGGTCAGGGGACTCGCCTTGAGCCCACAGCTTCTGTGGCACGCGAGGAATCTGTTTCAGACAGCATAGCTCTCTGAAGAGCTGTCCCCTCATCACCACCGCCCACTACAACTGCCCCACCAGCACCCCAATGACCATTTTAACTCTTTAACCCCAGAGCTTCTAGATCGGAGCCCCTTGAAACCCAAAGAGATGGACCCGCGTGGGATCTACGGCCACCAGAGGGAGGATTCCAGGTGCGTACTCAACCCATGTACTCAGAGGCTTCTGAGTTCCCTGCACCAGGTGCAAAGCCAAATCTGGACTCCAACCCATATCTCAGCCTCCAGAGCGCAGGGCAGGGCAGCACCCCCACCCCCCACCGCGACGCGGGGCCAGCAGACCAGCAGGGGTGGCTCACTTGATTCTGTGGTACCCCATCACCAATAAATTTGCTAGCGAGATTTCATATATATGCGTTGGGATATATGTATACACATAGCCAATTCACTTTGTTGTACAGCAGAAACTAACACAACACTGTAAAGCAATGATACTCTAACAAAGAAAAAAAATTCGCTAGCAAAACGACATGAAGACCACTGACGGCAGGACGATGCCAATTGCAACCGCTGTCTGCTGGGAGGGTGACAGACGTCAGCTATAGAACGTGAATGGGGGTGGGTGCGTGTGTAGCTCCTACGGGTGTGGGGCTTTACCGACACCCTTTACCCGAACATGCCTGTGAGGCGGGCAAGAGTCACCTCCATCTGATAGATGAGGCATCTGAGACTCAGAAAGGTGAGCCCGTTTGTCCAGGGCTGCAGGTGAGACCGGAACAGGTGAGTTTCTTTCCTGCTATGGAGTCAGAAGTCACACAGGAGTCAAGGGTAACAGCCCCCTGGAGAGTCAACCACAGGGCAAGTAAGTCAAAGGGCACTTGGGGCTCAAAGACTCTGCACAGGAAGAAGAGAGATGCAAGCCCCGGAGTCTGCAAATTTAAGCACTAAAAGGTCCTCAGGAATCATGGTCCAGCCTGGTCCTGCTGAGTCGAAATACAACGCTAGCCACATGTTTCATGTTACATGTTTTTAGTAGCCATGTTGTAGAAAGCCCAATGAAACAGGCAAAATTCATTTTAATAGTATACTTTATTTAACCTACGATATCCAAAGTATTTTCATTTCAACACGAAAGCAAAATATTTTCAAACTATTCATGCTCTGCACTTTTTCCAAAAGTCTCCCATTTTTGTCTACATTTTACTCTCATAGCACACCTCAATCTGGACTACACACGGCCTCCATAGGCACAGCTGGCTACCATAGTGGGCAGCGCAGAACTCCCGCCTCAGTTTACACTGAGGATACTGAGGTCCAACGAGGCGACTGGATGAGGCCGGAGCCACATGCTTGTTAATCACAGTGCCCGACTCAATAGGGGGATGAGGGTGGCTTAGCCGAAAGAGCACAGGGTTTGGAGCAAGAGATATCCAAAGCCAAATTCCGACCCGGCCACCTACTGGCTGTGTGACCATGAACCTTGTACTTGCCCTCTCTGAGCCTCAATTCCTTACATGAAAACTGAGATAATTCCCCTCCTCATACAGATGGGTGAGAATTAACTATAAAATATCCAACAGAGTTCTTGGCACACAGTAGGTATTCAATATGGAGACATGACAGGGATATGGGCAGTGAATACCCTGCTTTCATCAACCACATTTTCATCATCCCCCACCCAGAAAAACGATGCTTGAAGGGGGCAGTCTGTCTCGGGGGCAGGACTGCCTGGACTGGGACAGAGCAGGAAGAGGAAATGAGAGAGATGGGCATGGCCAGAGGAGAGGACACACCCACAGGCCACTAGAACCACAGTGCCTGCTGTGCCCAAGGCACCCCAACTCTGGGGAACAGTGTCAGAGCCAATGCGTGTACCATCAGCGGCAGGGAGCACCTCTTCAGAGTTGAGCCCGTTTGAAAGCAAGTGATGGACTTCCCTGGCGGTCCAGTGGTTAAGACTCCAAGCTTCCAATATAGGGGGCACGGGTTCCATCCCTGGTCAGAAGATCCCACATGCTGCGCCGCATGGCCCAAAAAAAAAAGAGAGAGAGAGAGAAGAAAGAAAGGAAGGAAGAAAAGAAAGAAAGAAAGGAAGGAAGAAAAGAAAGAAAGAAAGAAAGAATGAAAGAAAGAAAGAAAGAAAGAAAGAAAGAAAGAAAGAAAGAAAGAAAGAGAGAGAGAGAGAGAAAGAAAGAACGAATGAACGAACGAACATACAAAAGAAAGAAAGGAAGAAAGAAAGAAAGAAAGAAAGAAAGAAAGAAAGAAAGAAAGAAAGAAAGAAAGAAAGAAAGGGAGAGAAAGAAAAAGAAAGGAAGGAAGAAGGGAAGAAAGAGAGAGAGAGGGAGGAAGGAAGGAAGGAAGGGAGGAAAGGAGGGAGGGAGGGAGGAAGGAAGGAAGGAAGGAAGAGAGGGAGGGAGGGAGGGAGGGAGGAAGGAAGGAAGGAAGGAAGGGAGGATGGAAGGGAGGAAGGAAGGAAGGGAGGAAGGAAGGGAGGAAGGAAGGAAGGGAGGAAGGAAGGGAGGGAGGGAGGAAGGAAGGAAGGGAGGAAGGAAGGAAGGAAGGGAGGGAGGAAGGAAGGGAGGGAGGAAGGAAGGGAGGGAGGGAGGGAGGAAGGAAGGAAGGGAGGGAGGGAGGGAGGGAGGAAGGAAGGAAGAGAGGGAGGAAGGGAGGGAGGAAGGGAGGAAGGGAGGGAATCATAGACCTTTTGGTCCCTCCAATAATGGCCCAGCGCCCCACTCTGTTGCTACACTGAATGGAAAAAAACCCAGAAGCTCTACCTCCACCTCCAAAGACATGCCCTCTTCACCCAGCATGGGGCTCAAGGGCTCTGCCCACGAGGTGCTCCAGACAGAATACGGGCCCCAAGGCCACCTCTGTCCCCTCCAGTCGGTAGAGCCGTGTCTGTGAGCCACGCCCCTGCCCACTTCAGCCTCTGGCCGAGTCGTCCCCTCTGCACGGAATGTCCCTCTCCTCCTTCCACCGGGCTCATTCCCATTTATCCTTCTCACTTCAACTTAAAGTGTCACGTTGTCTGAGAGCCCTTCGTGGCACCTGCTGCAGGGTGCCCTGGCTGGATGCTCTCACAATTGTCCGCCATTATGGTTGCCATCATATCCTGGCAGGACCGTAGGGACTGGTCCCCTGCCAGGGGCCAGAGACGAGGCCTGTCTCTCCCCAGCGCCTGCGAGAGCGCCTGGCACCAAGCAGACACTCAACAAACATCTGTTGCGTCAAGTTCACTCAAGAACCAGAAGGGCTCTGGTTGGTTTGATTTGGAGAGAAAAGAGGCAATACTGTGCAAAACAAAAGTTGCAGTATCTGCACCTGATGCATTAAGTAATTTTCCGTGGAATAGTCCAAAGGGTCATGCATTGTTGCATCACTTTGCTGGACTCTTCCAAGAACTGCAGAGGACTCTGTTATAATGGACACAATTCACAGAAAAACTATTACATCAACTATAGATTTTCCAAGGGCCTCAACGCTGGGGCTTCCTATCAAAGAATCTTTTGAGTGAGGGGCACACGTAGTCACCACAGCTCCTCTGTGTATGAGTGGAGATGGCTCTTTGGAAAAGCGCAGCTCGCCCCCTGCATCTGCATACATGGTACGCTGTTAGTTCCCTAATGGGTGGGACCACTCCCCCAAGTAGAAGGAGATTTTGACCGTCACATGAGTGGCATTTTGTGGGCTCAACCAAGGATGCTAAGCCTCCTGTAACACATGGAACATCTTAGCCAAGGAGGACCACCTGCTCCAAAACCCAACAGCATCCCCCCGAAACCTACACATTGTGGAATGCTGGTCACAAGCCAGCCCAGGCCACGTCCCCAGGGAAAATGGCAGCAGGGAAAAAAATAAGTCCAAAAGGTCACTTCATTATTAATGATGATTCACGAACACTGCCCCCTCTAGGCCCTTTTCCCACCCAGGCTGGATCAGTCACTTTCTGAACATTCCAGCATATTCTTGCCTCTGCACCTTGGCTTGTACCAACCTCCTCCCTCACCTGGAGGGCCAGCCTGGTCAACCTCCACCTAACCATTCTCAATTCCCGCCCAACACAAGGTCCAGCTACACGGCACCTGGCTGGATGGCTCAGCCCCCACCATCTCGCCATCTTCAAAGGATTCCAGGCCTCCAACTAGACAACTCACTCAGTGCTTGTCAACTACTGCCCTGTTTTCTCCACAACGTGATCCCTGAGTATAGACACCAAATCTGACCTCAAAATATTGACTAAGTGATGGATTCATTCACGCCATTCAGTTGAACCCTTATCAAAACATCAACTGCCACAGCAATACAATTCCTCTTCTGCTTTAAATAAACATTTATTCAAAAGGTCCTGATCAGATCAGGCACTCAGCATTCACTTCTCTGAATCCTCTAAACCACCCCAGGAGGGCATTCCTGTTATTGATGTCACATTACAGGTGGAAAAGATCAAAGTTCCACAGGGACACGTGATTTGGCTAACCTTCTACGGCTACAAAAGTAAAACGCTAAAATTCAGGTTCACCCCTGGCTTCCAAAACCTCATTTTGCTGTAGACCAGGCAGGCTCTTCTTTCTCTGATTACGTTCTTGTTGGTCAACTGTGTTTACTCGATAAGGGCTGCAGGATAACGAGGCATCATTCCAGTGGTCCTGGGGGATCATGTATTAATTCGGTCTTTACTGGACTCTCCAAAGGGTGTTTTCCCCCGCTTCTCCTCCCAGGTAATCCAACCCACTCAAAAATCTAGACCATCAAGTCAAGTCAGCCTGGCAGTGTCTGATGGAGGTTCAGGAAGGACAATCTTTAATCTTGCCATGAAGAGTAGCTTAACTTTCAAAGCTTGGCCCCAGACAATTCTCCCCCAGGTAGCCTGTGGCTTTGGGGTTGGGAAAGTTTTATAAAAGCAGGCAGGGTTCCAACATCAAACAATGTAGAAACCAAACAACCTGTTCCTTCAGCGCTTTGGTTTCTCTCTCCTGAGGAGCCAAGGCAACCCGTGGGCAGCAGAGGCTGCAGCTTTAAAACAAGGACAGCAAAACCAAGGGCATAAAGGTTGCCACTGGGGATCCGATTAAAACCCCACCTGCCAAGCTGAGAGGAGCTTTTAGCCCACTGATCAGGGTGTTGAGGCCTGGGGGGACCTCAGTGGCAAGTGCATAGGAGGAAGTCCTTCCTCCTGTACAGCTGCAGCCCACCCAGAAACCTGACCTCCAGCCCCTGGGTCCCCAGCCCCAGGTAAGCATAGTGTGTGGCTGGGAAAACAGCCATCGAGTGACTGAAATCCTCCCACTATTTCCCCGAGGTTTCCTGGTAACGTGTATTCAGCAGCAGGTTCTGGAAAACAGTCAAAAGGAAAGGGAATGTCGCCAAGCAAGCATCTTCACGCTTGGAATCTTCAAGGCTAAGGTGAACATAGCACCGGCCTGCCAGCTTCCTCCGTGGCTCTCCTGAGACACTTGGAAAGGCGAGGGAGGGACTTCTTGGAAAAGAGGACACACGGAACACAGGCTCTAATTTCAGTCCATCTGGAAACGCCACTAAAACCGAGAGTAAAGCAATGTTGTCTGTTGGATGTATTGTGTATACAGAATAGAAATACTCTAGGATGGAAAGCACAGAAGCGAACACAGCTACAGATTCTGCAGGGTGGAGGGAAGACTGATCTCTGATACCTGATTTACCAAACTCAAGAAGTCAAGTGGCAGCGAGAAAGGACAGAAACCAACCCAACATACAAGAAGATGTCCCAAAGGGTCAGGAAAGAGTGGTCACAGGTATCTCTGGAAACGGGTTGGGGGTGGAAGAATGCAAAAAGAGGATTAGAGGAAAGAACCAAATGGGTCCCTGTCTCCCCTCCCCCACGTCTCCCAGCTGGGTGACTGTCCCTCCTCCATCTGGCACGAGGCTAGAAGTTTATTCTCTGAAGAGGGTGAGACAGAAGGTCTCATTGCGAACTGTACTCAAAACAGGCAGATTAAGTGATTTTACACATATAGGATGCAGAAGACCTCCCTGGCCTAAGCCCTCTTTCTTCTTTCAGCTCCCAGACCCTCAGCCCTCACCCCCAGCACCCTGGCCTTGACCCTCCAGACAGGAGACTGTAAGACTCTTCCACAGGGAGTCTGTCCAGCCAGAGGAAAGACTTAAACATAGTGACATTGGGGTTCCCCATGACACAGCCCACAGGGCACCCATCAGAGGCACTCTGGTCAAAAAGCTCTGCCCCCTGTGCTCAGAGGATACTTTTAAGTCCCCAGCTCTTAAGTATGAGAAGCCAGCCACAGACTGTGAATGAGTCAGCTAAAGAAAGAAGTTTCCAATGTTGAAAGCTCTAGACCAAATGAACACAGTAAACAAAGGGAGAGGCAGAAGGAACACACACACATTTGAGCACATCCAATACGCACGGTCAGCTCTCAATCTTCCACCTCTAGTCACTCATGTAATCATCGCAGCTCTTGAAGCAGACATCAGTCTTATGAGTCCCATTTTACAGATGAGGTGTTTGAAGAATAACAAAGTTAAATAACTTGCCCAAAGTCACAAAACAAGCAAGTGGGGGAGATGGGATTCGAGTCAGACCACGGGGCGCCACGCTCTCAACCACAGCCTTCCAAAGCCTCACCCCGGCCACCACTGCCCGTCACTACTATCCTCAGTGTGCAAGAGGAGATGCGGGGCTTCTCTTAAGAAAAGGAAAGAGCTCTTGCGAATTAAAAATGTGGTAGATTAAAATATGAAGCATAAAATTGATGCCATCTCCCAGAAAGCAGAGCAAAAAGCAAAAGGGATGGAAAATAGAAAAAGATAAGAAAATTGGAAGATTAGTCCAGGAGGACCGATATCCAAATAAAAGGCGTTCTAGAAGATTAGAGAAAACCAAGGAGCAGAAACCATGATGGAATAATCCAAGAACACTTCCTAGAACCAAAAGACACAGCTCCAGATGGAAGGGTCTCACTAAGAAGAGCTCAGCATGACGGATCACCCTGATGTCTCAGGGCCCTGGGGACAAAAAGAGGACTCTACAAGCTTCCAGAGAGAACAAAACAGGCCACGCAAAGAATCAAAAATGGCTTCATGTGTCTCAACTGCAACCCTGCAAGCCAGAAGACAGTGGAGGGAGGCTTTCAATACTCAGAAGGAAAATTATTTCCAACCTTGAATTTGATGCCTAGCTAATCTAGCAATCAAGAGTTAGTGGAGAGGGACTTCCTAGGTGACGCAGTGGTTAAGAATCCGCATGCCAATGCAGGGGACATGGGTTCAATCCCTGCTCCAGGAAGATCCCACATGCCGCGGAGCAACTAAGCCCGTGTGCTACAGCTACTGAGCCTGCAGTCTAAAGCCTGTGAGCCACAACTGCTGAGCACACGAGCCGCAACTACTGAAGCCAACACGCCTAGAGCCTGTGCTCCAAAGCAAGAGAAGCCACTGCACTAAAAAGCCTGCGCACCGCAATGAAGAGTAGCCCCTGCTCTCCACAACTAGAGAAAGCCCGTGCGCAGCAACGAAGACCCAATTCAGCCAAAAAAAAAAGAATTAGTGGAGAATAAACTCCTTTTCCCAAGAGTAAGTTCTCAGAAAATTCACTCTCCAGGCACTCTTTCTCAGGAAGAATGTGCTCCTATATACAAGGGACAAAGCCATAGATGCAGGCAGGAAATGGCAGATCTGACCCAGGACAGAAGGGAACCACAGGTGATGGTGACAGAGGGCCCATGTGACAGCCAGGTCCCAGGTGTGTGGGACAATGAGTCCAGACTGGAGACAGGTCAGAGGATCCTGAAGTGTTCAGGAAGAGGAAATCGGGAGAATTTACCTGATGCATCCAAACAACGTGAGGGGCTATCTAGAACACTAACAGGGAGTTTGAGGAAGAATTTAAGCATATATGCCAAAAACAATAGACAATTTTTAACTCCAAGGAAACCAGAAAGAACAGCAGGAAAGGTGATCCTAATTTATTCCACAATGAAGCTCTGAATCGCACTGACCTACTAGGAACAGTATAAACCCCAATTACTGATCTCACCAAAATTATGATGACAATCTATCAGAAAATTGGGAGGACAGGAAAGAGCTGAGGTTAAAAGAGCTAAAAAGGAGACCTACATCCTGACCTTTCATAGTAGGAAATTGGAGCCCAGAACCAAAAAATCAAGATGAAGGAATACATGCATTTATTTACACACATGGAAGAAAATACCAAAATCATCTGCCAAAAGAATTTGCAAGCATTTGGCTCTGGGAAAAGGGGCAACGAGAGGGAACCACTGTCTTTCATATAAACCTTGGAGAACTATAGTCTCATACGACTTGGAAAAGGCAAGGGAAAGCTACACAGACATTGATGAAGACATGTGACATCACTGAATGTTCTCACAACCAAGAGAAGTTGGGATTATTCCCTTTATCACCTAAAAGATATTGTCAGGCTCAGATCATCTACAGCTAAGCAATACTAAAAAGAGGCTAAAATTTAAACCCCAGTTCTGCCAGATCCGGAATGTACACTTTCCTTTTGAGTCTCCATTCAATATGAACTGAGCACACACTGAGCCTAGGACAGGAGGGCAGGCCCGGAGACACAGTGGTGGACAGGACAGGCCCGGTCCAATGAGTCTTCTGGTCTACCAGGGCAAACCAACAGTCAACAAGCCACCACTTATAACAAATCCAAGTACAACTATGCCCACCCTGGGTGGTCACAATCTATCAAGGGTAACACTTGTCTGGTTCCTGGCCTCCCCCTCTGCCAGCCCCTTATCAGTCTCATGGCATCATGGTACCTCATCTCCCCATGCCCCCACAGGTGAACCATCACACGCCAGTACTTGGCACTTGCCCACAACACTTCTGGGAACTCAACAGGTCATCACCCAGGCCTGCCAACACACTACCACCCAGGTCCAAGTCCTCAGCTTTGATTTGGAAGGTTATCACATTTTGCTTTGTTTTAGATCAGAGTCAAGCTCAAAGGCCAGACCAGTTCTGCAAGGGAGAGCTACACACACACACACACACACACACACACACACAGTCCCTTGTGTACATGAGGGAAAAGTGAATCACCTTGCACAGACCAGACTCAGCAAGTGCTGGTAGGTATGCAAGGCCAGGGTAAGTCTCAGACCCCAGACTGTGGAATTAAACCTCAGGCTGCTGCTCACTAGCTGTGGGATGGGGCAAAGTGGCCGAACTCCTCTGGGCCTCAGTGTCTGCATCTGTAGAGTGGGGATACACTACCAATCTCAAAGGGTTCCAGGAGAATTAAAATGATATAATGGGGATGACTGTGCTTTACAATCTGCCACGGCCATAATACAGCCCAGGATGAGGATGACAGGCTGGTTTCCCAAGGCTGCCTCCAGTCCCTTCGGCCATAATTCTAGGTTACAGGGATTTCACCTTGCCAACCTCCATAAAGGGGACCCTTGTCCTCGCGCTTCTCAGATCTGCCCCTGGGAATCAGGAGTCAGGAATCATCAGTTAGGAATTCAGATATTATTTTGTCCCGGTGTGAGGAGCCTGGTATGTACGTGACGATAAACAGCTGAGTCACCGAGCCCACTCTGATAAGAAGCGATACCCAAGGCTGGCTGAGCGCTTGCCAAACAGCTTTAGCCTGGCCCAGCCTCCCTCCTGGGTTCCAAATCAATAGCCCTCTCCACAGCCAGCGGGGCCTTGAGCCAGGGCTCACCCAGTCTCTCCCCTCCCCCAAGCCCACGTCCCACCAGTCTCCCCGCCCCCTCCCCGGAACATCTCCTCCTCCCAACTTACTCCACCTTCCCAGACTTGACTCGGATTCCTGGTTCTGCCACTTACCAGCTCAGTAGCTTGGCATTCGTGACACCCTTGCTCAGCCTTAGTTCTGGGGGGATAGATGATAAAGCCCACCACAGGGGTTCTTTGGAAGATGTGCTGCAGGGTCCAGCCAGCAGCCAATCCCCCATCCCCCACACTCCCCGTAACCACAACATCAGGGCCCTACAACCAATTAAGGCAACCTTTGACTTAACTGATCTTTATAGAACCTGTACTCTGTATGATACATTTTACAACCATGATGCCCCAGATTCTCTTTAGTCACTCCAGTTGGGTCTTGGCTAAGTCAGCCTGATAAGAAAGGGGCCAAGCTACAGCACAGGGGAGCCTTGTAGCTACAAATGCCATCTTCATTGTATCGCACATTTGGGGAATTACTGCAACATTTGGTTGCCATTCATCCTTGTTTTATAAAATTAAGTAGAAAAAGAAAAGAGTGAAAGCGTCATCCTCAATGACCACTATGGGTTTCAAAAAGTTGATACCGTGGAGCCGATGGACCCAGAGCAATGAAGGTTATGGGGTGACCTTCAGCTAAGCAGAGGGGAAGTTTAGGAACACAAATAACCAAAGTGCGCTATGACGTCATTCAACCATGCTTAAACAGCGAGGTGCGATTAGGGCTTTCCTTTCATTCTCTGGGAATTTAAGTTCCTCATAATTGCATGTTTCGGTTTGAACTTTTAGCTCTTGATATAACGGAGCCAAACATCAGGAACTACATATAAGCCAATCCTCTAATCTTGTTCTTTTGTTTTCTAAACAGCCTTTGATATTTCACATGAAATAGAAGAATGTTTACCCAAAATATCTGAGACTTAACTCACTCATGGTTATGAGCATTTCCGGAGTTCACGCATCTGAACTCTGAAACAACACAAGGATTAGAACAGAGATGTTATTGCTGCCAGAGCACGCTGAATCCCAAGGTCCACACAACAGGGTATGTACCTGGAGGCGGCTGTGACATCACCCTCGTCCTGTTGCACCATCCACACCGTCAGGGCCAAAGGGCATAGGCCACTGGGCCAGCCGGTGGCATTGTCCCCTGGTTATCCACAGCCCGGCGTGCATCTCGGATCAGTCCACTACTGCACGTGGCCCTCTGGGCAAAGAGCCTGTGTAGGCCCAGGCAGGCCCCCTCTCCTGCCCCCTCAGATCCTGCCCGGCTGCCCTTGGTCAGGCAGCCGCCCCGGGTTCCACAGCCAGGTGGTGCCAGCCCTGTGACCAGAGCCCAGGTCTCTGCACTCCTGGCTCAGGCTCAGCACCATCGCCCTGGGTGTCCATCACACTCCCACGCAACCTAAAGGGTATTTCAGCTGTGTGAATGTTTCCCAGATGTGTCTCTTCCAGGAAAGAGGAAAAGGCTTGATAAGCCACTTGTAATTCATCGGTGTATCAGTTTCCTGTTGCTGCTGTGACCAATTACCACAAGCTTAGAGGCTTAAAGCAACACAATTTATTATCTTACAGTTCTGGAGGTCAGAGGTCTGTAATGGGTTTGACAGGTTAACATCAAAGTTATCAGCGGGGATTGTGTTCCTTCTGGAGACCCTAGGGGAGAATCCATTTCCTTTTCTTTTCCAGCTCCTAGAGGCTGCCTGCACTCCTTGGCTCATGGCCCCTTCCAGCAATAGCATCACTATGGCCTCTGGTTCCATCGACACATCTCCTCTCTAACCCTCCTGCCTCCCTCTTACGAAGATGCTTGGTTAAGGGGACCCATCTGCATAATCCATCTCAAGCTCCTGCACTTAATCACATCTGCAAAGTCCCTTTACCAGGTAACACATTCCCAGGTTCTGGGATTAGGATGTGGACCATCATTCAGCCTACAGCAGTTCAGCAAACAGTTCTGCGGGCCTACTCCATGTCGGGGGCTGGTGGGACAAAGATGCATGCGCTCCTCTGGGGACCTTCTCAGGGCTGGAAGGTAGGGAGTCCAGGGGAGGCGGCTGTGAATTCCCCCGAGGAGGGCTCAGGTGGGGTGCTGAGAGGCCTCCCCAGGTGCGGCCACGGCCATTCTCTGTAGAAGGAGCCATGCGGACAGAGGTATAGGGATGAGAAAGGAGTGGCTTGTGGGAGAAACAGGAAGATTTCCTGGTACAGCTGGTTGATTCAAGAAAGGACAGAAGCTAGGGTGCCCAGAGCACACAGCAGGGTTTCTGCCTGAGGGCAAAGAGGAGTCTTGGTAGAGGACAGACCTGGGAGAGAAAGATCTTCGGATGGCAGGGCTAAAGTGGGGCCAGAGGAGCCGGAAGCAGGAAAACAGTGGTCCCGGGCAACTGAAAAGGAGGCTGTTTGCAAATGCAGGCAAGAAAGGCGAGATGTAGATGAGAGGCCTTGAGGATGCCTTGAGGATGCGGGAGGTGAGGGAGGAGCCGGTAGAGGAGCCCATCTGTGGGCTAAGTTATTTCACCACCAAACTGTCGGGTCACCTCCATGCCCCCTCCCCACCCCCCGCTCCAGTTCCCATCGAGAAGGCCACAGAACGCTGCTTTTTAAGTGTGTTATACCATAGAAGATTAAAAATAGTTTAAAAGAGATATAAAAAGGGATATAAATATCACCAAGGCTCCTGCCTACATGGAGAGCCCCTCCCCCAGGAGGGAGAAGCAGGGGTGGGCATGACATCATCAGAGCCCTAAGGCCTTCCAATTAGACCCCCCAGTTCTGCAGGAGCAGAAGGTCCCGCCGGCTGACACCAGAATGATTCCAGGGCTTCTGCAGAATTCCCCAAACCCTCTCTGGCTTTTCCTGGTCTTCGGAGCTTTGGACTATCACCTCCAAGAAGCAGTGGCTCCCGGGGCTCAGGAACCGCAACAGGAATGCAGCTGCACGGGCTACCTCTGGGGCCCACCTCCCTGCACCAGCCCCACCCCCCACCCCTGGCGGCAATCCCACCAGAGAGCCCACCACCACCACACACTGCATTCCCCTACTCCCTGGTTCTACACTGCCTGCCTTTGGGATTACAGATTTTTCCAGGCCCCAACCCCTAAGGCCGGCTCAGGCCTCCCCTCCCCCCATACTCCCGGCAGCACCCACCTTAGCAACCTCAGTCCTAAAATGCTCATCTTAGCCTCATGACGCCCGCTGTCCTCTGTGTCCTGGGGACTTCCCGGAGTGTCCCATCCATCCCTCCATCCCAGCTCCCAGTATTTCGGGGAGGACTCAGTAACTATTTGAACAAACGGCCAGGCTGCCCATGGGGAAGTCCATTTCTAAAGCAGTCACAGAACTCACCCCAGGCATGCGTCAGCCCTCTGCAAAGAAGGCTGGGCTGCTATACACGCAACAACCGTTCACAAGCATCTCCTACTCGTCATGTGCCCTGAGTCTGGGTTTAGAATACAAGGCCCTGCCACCCCATAGGAAGCTCTTTGGATTCCCACACTCTAAATGGGCCAGAGGGTAAATATTTTCGGTTTTGTGGGTCTCCTCTCTCACAACTTCTCAACTGCCATTGTAAGTGCAAAAGCAGCCCTGGATAATACACAATCAGATGGGCAGAGCTGTGTTCCAATAAAACTTTATTCCCCCAAACTGGCAGCCGGCTGGATCTAGCCTTCAGACCGTAGTTGGCCAATCCCTGCTCTGATAGGAAAAAAAAATTAATAAAAGAAAAGCAGACAAACTAGCGAAAGAGAAAACTGTGAAAGATTCTTTAAAGCCACGCTTGTGATTTTGGATGCTGCCTCTAATCCCTTCTGTGACTGACACAATCCACCACTGTTTAAGAAAATAAGAGATGCGGGGAGGGAGTGTGGGAAATCAGAAAAGGTTTCTATGGGAACCGGGAGTTTACTTTTAATGGTTTAACCACTGAAAAGACAATTGCGTTCTTTTTCTCTCTTCCCCTTTGAAGCAGGGCAGGCGTGACCTCTGGCTTGTCGGGCAGGACTATGCCCAGGGCCTCAGCTGTTCCAGTCAAAAATTAAATGCCAGTGTGTTCCCGGGTCCGGGAGGCCGGTTAATGTAATCTGGGCCTCTTGGGCAAAGGGCTGCTTCCCCAGAGCTGGATCTGCTCAGAAACCTCCCCTCACCCTGCCGCGGGTCTGCTCTGATGGCGTCAAGGCCAACCACGACCATGGCCACTAACAAGAGATTCTGCGAGAAACCTCTTCTGGAGTCTGCCCTCTGGATGGAGGGCTTCCCTCTCATGGCTGACAAACCCTTTCAGTGATGGCTTCTGTTTTATCTGGTCCCGAACATCCCTCAGTACAAACGTACACGTGCAGGACCCTCACCCCCCATTTGCCGGGACCGTGCGTGGGTCCCTAAACCTCCCTGGGGGCACCTTCAACTCTGCCCAGCTATTTCAGACTGGGTGTCCCAGGCCTTTCCTGGGCTCTTCATTGAAACCATAATTAATCAGCCAAGAATAAACCGAGAAGGCACATCATTTACCCCCATGTACTTTTATAACAGAGCTCATGAACTGCAACCTTTTCTACATGGATCCCTTAGTAGGAATGAGTCGCCTGCACCTGGCAGTGAAAAGAATTCAGGAATGCAGCCAGCTGTGCTCAGCGGTGCCCAGAGCTGCACGACGGCCGCCTACCCATGTGTACCAGGGCTGGGACAGTGATGGCTTTATGTGGGCATCTCTGTCCAGGCCCCACCCCTCCTTATACCACCTTCAGGGGGCCCATGTGAGTCCCTGATGGTCCAACCCTTTCCTTTAACAGATGAGGAGACTCAGGCACAGGAAGGGGAAGAGATTTTCCAGGATCCCACAGCAAGTGGGCAGCAAAGCCACGACCCAGACCCAGGCCTTCAGCCACCCCGTCCTGGCTGTGGATTCCCCAGCTGCATAAGCGCTCCACCTGGAGAGGCTGCTCGAGAAGATTCCACACCCAGAGGGAGGGATGCAGCCAGGGCTGGAATACAGCCTTTTGTGGGCAAAATCCAGGGTTAACTCAAAGCCAGTGGCTTGACTCCAGCTGGGGGGCTGAAAGCAAGGTTCTACATAATGACTCATCCTTTAGAACCAAGCACACAGCCCTGGGGCAGGGCCCTAATAGGCAGCAAGTTCCTGAGGGACATGAAACCTCTGAATTTGATTTATCTTTTTGGTTTTTATACAGAAACCTCCGGCATGCTTGCTGTGCCCTCCAAGAGCCAAGGGAGGCAGGAGCAGGACAGATTCTCTCTCAGTTCCTCTGGGTGCCGGCTAACTTTGACCATGACGACATCCCTGATCCCATGGCTGTCTGCACAGGAGGTCTAGAGGTTTGGAGATAAGAACCTAAAAACTGGTGCAGGGAGTGCAAGGGGAGGCTGGTGTGGCATCTCCAACCAGACCCCAGAGGGCCTCACCCATCAGACAAAGGGGCTTGGCCTTGACTCTGTAAATCAGTGCAGCCCGACCCTTTGTGCATCCCAGCATTCGCGGACAATGATGCTATTAGTCCTGGGGTGGACAGGAGCTGCCCTGGGTCCCGCAGGTCGGCCGTGGAGACCTGCTAAAGGCATTAGCAGGGACACGTGTTGGTGGCTGGGTTGTGGGTGGCTTGAAGGAGGTGATGCGAGGCCCGGAGCCGCAAAGAGGTCACTGTGGAGTCTGGGGAGGCCTCAGGAGGGCCTGTGCCTGGGCCCATGGAAGGAAAGGAGGAAGCGGCTAACAAGACTGGGGCCGATCCTGACCACACAGGCACAGTCCTGCCTCAGAGCCAGCCTTCGGGCGATCCCAGCCACTTTCCTCCCTTCCATGTTGTGCAACGCAGAACCCACGCAGTCCAGTTTCTGCTCTGCCCTCCAGGTCTGGTTCCAATGCCCCTCCCCTCCTCTGAGAGGCCCTCCCAGCTCCCAACCCTGAGGCTACCAACTCCTTCACCCGTGTGGCCTTTACCCAAGATTTACAGAGCCAGTGCGATGGGAAGTGTGGCTTGATCTGACCCAGGTTCAAAGCTCAGCTCCACTTACAAGTCCATGACCCTGGGCAAGTCATTCTCCCTCTCCACTTCTAAAGTGGCCTCAAAGCCTTGCGGAACACCTTAAGTGCAGCAGTTTGCGCCCTGCCTAGGACGCAGGCTGCTCGAAGTCGGGTTAACCGTTACTACCTCCGTTTGGCAGTCAGTTCCAAGTGCCCTGAGTCACAGTTTCTATTTGCTAACCCTGGGCGGTACTGCTTCCCAAGAGATTCTGACTGAAGGAGACACCAAAGGAGAGGGTGGAGGATGCTGTTCAGGGACCCCCAGCCGGCAGGGCCCAGCTGGCAGCACTGCACACCCCTAACTAGCTGGCTTCCCCAGAGACGTGGTGGGAAAGGCTTGTGACTGCCCAGCCTCATCTAACTCAGTCCACCTCCAACTCGGGGTGCCAGGTCTTAGCCAAGTTGCTCCGGAACAGTAAGGTCAAGGTTCACAGCATCAGACCCAACAGGCGCCAGAGCAACAGGAGATGTCCCTGAACTGAACGGACGTCTGGGCTGCCAGAAGCAGAAAATTCAAGCCCTGGTCTGGCCGGATGCCATGACAGCTTCACGCTCCTTCAAGACAGGGACAAGAACCAATTCTGCATTCCCTGGTATCTACATGATGCTATACATTTGGCACACATTTGCTAAACTCAACAGAAAAGGGCTATGAACCTTGGAGGTGGTGGAGGCTCCCTACATAAGCGGGAGCATTTTCCAAATCCTGGCCCAACACCCGAGTCAGGGGACCCCAGAACTGGTGGAGCGTTCAGCTGGACCCTCAGGCCAAGTCAAAGAGGGAGAGGGGGCAGCTGAGCAGCCTTGTCATAGGAAGGGCACCGGAGCCCCTGCTGCCCACAGCCTGGCTGAGAAGTAAGGCAAGACCTGAACTGGCCGCCTCCAGCCTCAACTCTACCCACGCGGCCCCAAGGAAGCAGGGGCCACCAGGTGGTGACTGCCTACATCCTGCATTTCCATGTTCTCCCTTCGGAAAAGGTCAACAGCTTGGGCCACCCCCGTTTCCTTGCGAGGGACCCTGTGGGGATGGCACTGGCAGCTTCACCCAGATGGACATCAGTGCTCCCTGCCAGAGAGTCCATCATTTACAGACACTTGTGTGAACCATTGAAGTGAGCACAGCAAGAGGACTTCATGTGCCCACGTGTCAGGTACAGTGAGTTGTCACAGCCCTTCTGGGAGAGGCCACTCTTTCTGCCCCGTTCACCCCGACGTGGGGGATGGTCTGGTGACATCATAGTCGTACTTGCGTTGGATTCCAGAATTCCACAGTTCAGGGCCCTAGACAAAAGCCTGATGGAGTCTGGGGATCCGCCTCAGTCCCTATGATGGCAGATTTGTGAAATCCCATTGTACCCCGCGACCAAGACAACTGCTTCTACCTGTGCTCACGAAAGAAGCGCAGAGTTTGAAAAACAACCTTCTGCCTGGACTCTTGCCTCCCTTGACTACCACCCATGCCGAGTTCAGATGAACAAGGCCGCCACTTGCATGTCACCCAGACGCGTCCAGGGCTGGCCGACACCCACCAGCTGGTTTGGGCAGATCCTCTAAGCACAGCGAGGGCTGCCTTCTGGGCTCGGCCCTTTGGTTGGACTTCCTGAGCATCACAGACAAGGAGAGAAAATGGGTGTTTAGCATCCTTAAGACACAGGGATACCAAGGGAAAGGCGGAGGAGACCAGACAGTTTCTTGCCCCCACCTCCTCTCCCAGCCTCTCCGCAGCGACGCTGAGCGAAGTTAGCACAGCCTCAAGCCAGCAACTCCACAGCGCCCCCCAGGACTGACAGCACCATCCATTCAGGACAGCCCCGAACTGCAAGCAACCCAAATGTCCCTCACCAAAGAACAGATCAACAAACTGTGCTACATCCATATGATGGAAGGGTCCTCGGAGAAAACAGGGAACTATGGACTGCCTGGATCTAGGGTTGGGAGCAAGACTGACACAGTTGCTGGGCACTGGGGACCGTTAGCAGGTAATGAAAATGTTCCCCAACTGCGTTGTTGGGATGTTTGCACAACTCTGCAGAGTCACTAAAAATCACTGAATTACAAACTGAAAACAAGTTGAATTTTACGATATGTAAATTATACATCAATAAAGTAGTTTTATAAAAACTCTTTTAAAAAAGGAACTACTGATACAAGCAAGAACGTGGATGAATCGCACCAACATGATGTGGAGGGGGAAAAAAAAGTATATATACCATGCTATTCAATTTTATAAGCAGTTCTAGAGGCAAAACTATAGCAATAAAGATAAAAATAGCAGCTGTTTTGTTGGGAGGGTGGAGTGGGAAGGGAGACAAGGCGTCCATCTGGGGTACTAGAAAACTTCTACATCTTGATCTAGGTAGTGGTTACACAGATGTATCCATACATAAAAGTGTGTTGGGCTTGTACTTGAGATTAATGCATATTTTATATACATGTACATAATCATAAATAACATACATAAAGTTAATTTTTTTTAAATGGCAAAGCCCATTGATGCTCAAATCGTAATTGGCAATTTCCTAAAAGTGAGGACAGTTCACTGGGAGCTGAGAGAGTGGAGCCCACTCAGTGAACTCCTACCCAACCCTCAAGACCCATTTCAAACTGTCCCCATTCAGCGAAGCCTTCTCTCACTGTCCCAGGTGTAACTAGCTGCTCATATTCTTGAACATCCCTTCACGAAAGTCGATCTCCTTTATACCGAGTTGAGGAGTGCAGGAAATTGTTGCACCAAGAATGGGTTTGTACGTGCTCAATAAACACACACTGATTGCCTAACACACACACACACACACACACACACACACACACACACACACACCCTGACAGCCCAAACCAGATGCCATCTCAGCAAAAGATACTAACTCCCACCCCCCAAATAGGATGTCAGTTCTCAGGTAACAGGATCCAGACGTGAGGCTTATCAAAAAAGATCATTTCAGCACCTCCAGCTCTATCCTCCCTGTTTTACACAAATCACAGCAGAAAAGATCAGGGGAGCCCAGAGCAAACTCAGTTTCCAGTGTCTAGTGCACTAGGCTTCCCTCCTCCCCACTGCAGGTCACCTCTGCCTGCACTATCCTTGCCCGACCTAGGGGTGGAGCAGACCATGTGGGCTCCCAGGAAACATTCTATGAGGTGTAATGTTTAAACTTGACTGCCTGGTCATCTGCTCACACCCCCTAGACTGCACACTGCCCGCTAGGGCTCTCTGCCCTCCAGCAGTAAAAGCAGGACACCTGCTTGGGATGAGAGGGGGGACCCACCGCCCCATCACTTGTCTGTCCAGGCCTCCCAGCTCTCTCTGAGTTGCTCCCTGACCTTGCAATCTCTAGAAACCCAAGCCCGCAGAGGAAGCTGCTAAACTTTCCTGCCCACGTCTATGTGGGTGAAGAGAGGCCGGAGGTGGAACTCTGTCCAGTTCTGCAAAGTCCACATATGAAAAGAGAGAGGCTGGAAGTACACCTCCACCAAAAGCAGCTTTCTTTGGGTGTGTGGGTGCCTGGGTTATGGGGTTAACAGTTGGTGAATTTTTTCCTTTGAATATGTTTGTGGTTTCTACGCTTCCACAATGCACAAACTCCTCTGGAAGACAAATTCACTTCATCTGCGACGGCAGCCCCCCCAGCCCCCGTCAGACCTGCTGGCTCCCAAGCTTCCCTTTCACCTCGTCCCAAGGTAGACGCAGGTCCCAGCATCCCGCGCCTCTCGCCCCTACCGCACCCCCCACCCCCGACCGGGTGACCCCCGGGCCAGGGGAGGGGCAGCCTCCCCGCACAAAGTGGCCGCCTGACCCGACCGATCCGCGCCTCTGACCTCCTTCTTCCCCGTCCACCCCGAGGCGCCGCCCCCCATTCAATTCCCCTAGCCCCGGAGGTACTTAGGAAGTGTGCGAACTCACACACACACACACACACACACACACACACACACACACACACGCAATCGCACTTTCTCCTCCCCTCCCTGACCTGGGCCGCCGCCCCCAAAAGCCCAAGTACAAACTTCTCCAAACTCGCAGCTGTGGCTGGAGGGGGAGTTGTGACGTCCCCCCCAAAGCAAACGGGATGCCCCCCCACCACACACACACACACACACACACACACGTGTGCCGCCCCACCCCCTGGGCCGCTGTTCATCTGGCCGGGGCGGCAATCCCAGGGTTTGGGGGCGGGTGTCCCGACCCCCTCTCCCCCCAGTAAGTGACAGGACCGGGTCAGAACCGGGCAGGGGGCGGCGCGGGTCGGAGCCTCCTCGGTGGGGGGCGGGGGGAGCAGCTCCCGGGGCTCCCGGGCACCCCGATCCGCGCCCCTCTCCGAGGAGGCAAGGGTCGCGCCTTTTACCTTGCAGGTTCTGGACTCGGATGTCGCTGATCTGTCCGATGAGCTCCTCGCGCTGGAACCAGTCCCATTCGTGCGCAGCCATGAAGCGCGGGGCGGGAGGGCCGGGGCGCCGGGGCCGGGCGCGGGCGGCGGGCGCGGAGAGCCGGGCGGGCGGGCGAGCGGCACGCACCCGGCAAGGGCGCCGCGGAACCGGAGGAGCGCGGGCGCGGGCGGGGCGCGGGCGGGGCGGGCGCGCGGGCGGGCCGCCCCCGCCGCGGGCGGGCAGCGGGCGGGCTCGGGGCGGCGGGTGCGGGGCGCCGGGCTCGCGCTCACTCCCCCGTCCGGGGGCGGGGGCCCCGGGGGGCGAGGGGAGGCTAGGGGAGGGGAGGGGCGGGGCGGGGCGGGGAGGGAGGCTGGGCTCCGGCCCGTTTCTCTTTTTCTTCTTTTTTTTTTTTTTCCGGGGTGTTTGTTGCTTGGATTGTTTGTTGCTTGGATTGTTTGTTGCTTGGATTGTTTGGTTGCAAACCGGTTGGTGATGAGGCGCGGGGTCCCGGCCCCCGGATTGTGATGTCTCAGGGGGCGCTGGGCCGGGTGACGCAACCCGGGGTGACCTCGCGGGTCGCGGTGCGCGGGAGGACCCGCCCCCTCCCACCCTTACTCCCAGCGCCTTCCCCCTCCCCCCAACCACCCCCCCCCCAGCCCCCTCCAGGCCCAGATAGGACCCTGACACCCACACCCTTCTACCCCAGGTCCTCTGCCCCCGCACAACTGGGGGAGGCAACCCCCTGCGGGGCGGAGGGGCAAGCCGTTCCCATCCGCCCCCAGGACGCCTAGGGGCAGCGGGAGGGCCTGGGTAGGGGGCCAGCTAGAGTGGAGATGGAATTAGGGGATTCTCTTGTCTGTCTCCAGTGTGGGGACTCCTGGCGAGAGGACTTCTTTCCCGGGTTTGGATGTCAGGAACCTTTTCCCCAGGGATCCAGTCCAGAGATGACCCCAGATTCTGGGGAGGAGGGAGAAGTAGCAACACCCTGGGAGCTGAGGTACCCTGTGGCGTCTCGGGCCCCTGAATCTCCAAGTGACCCTCTCTGTGGCTTTACTGAAAATGAAAAACGAGTGCAGGCCTTTCCGGGGTGTGTGTGTGTGTGTGTCTTCACTGTTTCTTTTGAGTCTCAACAGTTCCAGGATCTTATCTTATTTGGGACACAACTCATACCTTAGGCAGAGTTCTTTATTGGTTTTTCAAGCACAGAAAAAAAGGAGGCTTTGGAGTCTTGGAATTTGCCGAGGGCTGAAGCAGGAGTTAGGGACGTGAGGTCCCAGCCCCCAGCTCAGTACTCGGACCCTTTCCAGAAAACAAAGACAAACACACACACAGAGAAAGAGAGAGAGGAAAGAATGGCTTATATATGAGATATTCCAAGAGAGGAAAAAACAGGCAGGACTGGGTGAGCATTTATACATATGGCCGTGTTCATCATTGCCATGTTCATGGTAGTGAAATATTGGGTTAGCCAAAAAGTTCATTTGGATTTTTCTATAACATCTTACGGAAAAACCCAAACGAACTTTTTGGCCAACTCAATACTAGAAACCCAGATGGCCTACGCCCTAATTAACAGATAACAGTGGAGCCCCCACTGATGCACAGACCCTGTGCCTTTGAGGCAGGGTCCTAAGGTGAAGGAGTCTACCCTCAGGTAGATTCCTGGGAATGGTGAACAACAACAGACAAGAAAACAAGACAATTACAAACAGAAGTGAGTTCGAGGAAAAAAATCCACTTGGGGTAACTAGGATGGGGACAGGGCTCGGGGAGGTCTGTGAGGACTGACTTGGAGCTGAGCCTGAAGGCTGAAGGGAACCACCACTTTGACAGCAGTTTGGGTAGGGGGTCAGTGGAGACAGCCCCGTGGCACAGCCAGGGACAGGATGTGGCTGCCCGCACGCGCTGATATTCCTATGGGGGCGGGCGAGGAGTTTAACCAGAGGATGAACGGGAATCTACTGTCAGAGTGTGGAGCTTAGTTTGCTTTTTTCTTTCTCCTTGTTCTCCACTTGCCAAGTTTCCCACCACAAGCACATATTTTTACAATCAGACAGAAAACCAATAAGTTCTTTTCTAACCTCTCGAGGCCCTTTCCAGGAGTTCCCAGCCTGCCCAGTTCACCTCATCTGTGGGTCTGGAAGCCCAGTGGAGGCCCCGTGGTGCCAACGGGGGCCCACGGATCTCCAAACACAGGCCCGCATGCTGAGGCTGGTGCTGCCTTCTCCCTGATTGAATTTAAAAGTGCATGGTCATTTCACGCTCCAGGGAGCAGGGTCTGCTTCCGTGTCCGGCAGCACAGGGTGCTAGAAGCCAGGCCTTACCTGATTTTGCCCCATCCGCTAGCCATCTCCTGTTTTTACACTTCAATTTATTTTTCATAATTGTTCTGGGCTGAAGTTGGGGTGAAAGTCATTTTCTTTCCCAAATAAAGAGCCAAGAGACTCGGCCTTCCTTGACATCAAGATCTCAGGGAACGGAAGGCTTTGAACAAGCGATGCGGATGTCAGCTGCAGGAATGGGCCATTTTTCATAATACAAAGACGTCTGTTCCTGTGAATGGAACGCTGCATCTTTGGGGACCGTTGCATAGGCAGCAACCACTCCCTGGCAGGGAGGGGCCACAGTTACCACTGATGGAGCACCAACTGTGTACCAGATGTTGGGTCAGCAGCCCAAAGAACCTCTTTCTTTGCATCTAAGTGGAAAGAATATTAGGTGGTTTTTAAAGTGGGATAGGCACCCGAGCCAGCACGGAGCGTGAGGCTGGCCTCTACAAGGTACTTGAATAGTCATTGAACAAATGTGTCAATATCACACCTCTTTCCTTCAGTGTCTGGACCCTGGTCCTCCCCAGTTGGTCCCTGTGCCACTTCCTTGTTCATCAGTCCCGGTTTTACACCTTTTGATCGAGTCCTCCAGGTCACGGCCACACTGGGTCACCTCAAGGCCTTCACCCAGTCTGCTCCCTCTGAAATGCCCTTTCCCTTCCCTGTTCCCTGCCCTGCGCCTTTACCTGGCTCACTCCTGCTCAGTCACGTCCCCCTTAAGAGAACCTTCTCCAATACCTCTAGGCCCAGCTGAGTGCCCCTCTTACACAATTTCCGTAATACTCAGTACAATCTCACAACATCCCACAAACCCTGCTATCCTATTTCCACATTGCGTTATAATTGTGTTTACTTGATGGTCCCCCCCCCATTAACTGTGAACTACTTGAGACCAAGGGCTGCATCTCATTAATTTCTCTATCTAAGCACTTCGCACGGTGCCTGGGACAGAGACAGGTCTCAGTATTGAGTGAATGGATGAACCAATGACTCTTACTACTGGCCTGAACTCAGAAAGCAGGACCAAATGACAAACAGTTGACTCTTGTGTCCTGGGCTCAAGCACACTTCTGGAGAGGCGATCCAAAAATGTTTGCATATTGGCAGTGGGCAAAGCCCGTGCTGCTGGACACCAGGCAAGGACCCCGCTGTGAAATGTCCCTTCCTTCCTTGGGCCTGTGCGACCGCCTGGGTCCAGAGTTCTGGCTGGGAGAGAGGGCCGTGTGGCTTCCAAGGGAGATTAAGTTATTTGCCCTCTTGTGTGAATTAACAGCACTATTTTTCTTTTGCATTTTAATTTTGGAGAAGGAAAAATACTCTGCCTGAAGGTTTGGCTCTCTGGGAGTTTCCAGAAATGAATTTTCTAGAAATTGCCCAATTCTGCTAGAATCCTTGTCATTGTTTAAAACTGCCTTCTGCCAAGGGAAAGGAAAAGAATTGCAGAGAATCCCTGGTCTGAACCTCAGAGATCAATCAAACCCACCATCCCTGCCCATGTAAGGACCTTGAAACATCTGGCCCAGTGATCTCCCTGTCTCTGCTAGTAGAGACAGATGACCTCAGGCAGATCATCTGGGCAGATGGTTCACATCACCACATCCACATCCCCACTGGGAAAGAAGATGAACAACGAAGATAACCCCAGTGGACCCTCCCAACCACTTCCAGGAGAGGAGTGTGATGGGGGCTTCCCATAGTGGGAAGCTGTTTTCTCTGGTCACTCTCATGGCCCCGTCTGTGTGCACAGCCCTTTAGGGTTTGGACAGTCCTTTCTCAGCAAGAGCTAATCTGGTCTTCACAGTGACCTCGTTAGGCCAACTAGACAGGGATCATTTTTAGATGAGGCTTAAAACTGCTTAGTAACCTGTCCAAAATCACAGAGTAAGGCAAAACCAGACTTAATGTCCTCTAGCCCTCACTGCCCACTCACATCCCAAATACCTATGCCTTGTCATGTTTATATAACATTTTAAAAGTCATAACTCCATTAAAATCATAGTGCTCGTCAGCATAGAAAAACTGTTAGGAATTTCATATTAAGTCCAGTGAAGAGGTTGTGATGAATCCTAGCTAGATGAACCAATAATCATCCTTCACATAGACCAAGAACATCTTCTGGACAGGGTGTCTGCATTATGATGTCATAAGGCTGCATTGTGGGGTAAAGACTGCCCTCCCCCTGGCCTCATTTATTCATTTAACAAACACTGGTTGAAGGCCCACCTGTGGCCTGGCCCTGCATGAGGACCCAACAGAGGACAAGACCGAGAATCTGCCAGCTCAGGAGTTTGGACTTTGTTGTCAGGGCAGAGAGGAGCCTTTGCAGGATGAAAATGGGTCAGATTGTCCCTTTAGTTGCGGTGTGGGAAGGGAGACCCTGTTGATCTCAGTGACGCAGGTGTGAGACGGCGGTGGCCCGCACCAGAGCAGCTGCTGTGGAGATGGGTTCTCTGGCTGTTCAGACAGTGGCCGCTGGCTGAGGGGTTTTGCAGCACCTGTTCATGTACTTGTGCACATCTCTTAAACCCACTTTACTGCAAATTTCTCAAGAATGCTGTGTAAGCAGGGCTGCCTAATTCATCACAGTCTTACCAGAGCCCGATACCATGCTGGGCACCTAGTAGGTGCTCAATAAAGCTTAGTTGCATGTGTGAATAAGTAAATTGTATTTAACTTCACCAAGCAGTAACTCTAAAAAACCTTTGAGCCCTGGAGTCCTCAAGAGAGTCAGGGTCTCTTCCATGCCTTAGAAATGCCGAGTGTAGGCCTGTTTGCTCATATTTTTTCCCTGCTAAATTCTCCCCATTGATTGCTACCTACCTCCAGGAACACTGTAGGACATGATGTCAAGGCTGGTGGCAGAGAGTGATGCTGAGAAAAAGAAGGAATTCAGGTTCAAGCAAAAGCATGGAGGACGTATGGTGTAGCGGACAATGGGCAGACAGTGGAGGTTCATGCTGTGTGACCTTGAGCAAGTACTTAACCTCTCTGGGCCTTTGGGGGGTTTCATCAGTAAAATGGGGCCAGAGTCACTACCTGGCAAAATGGCTGTGAGATCAAAGAAATGCATATAAAGAAGAATGCTTCAGTAATATTCACATCCTTTCTGTGGCATAAAATGAACTGCACTCGGAAGAAAAACTGCCCCTGAATTCGGGAGATTACCCATAATGTAAAATATTAATGTATTCTTTGGGATTTTATTACTTTTTGGTGTGTGGAGGTGTTGATGGGTGGTTTAAAAAAAAATCTTGCTTCCCTAAGTAGACAGTACCGGATGTCCCAATTTCCACAAATAAAACCCTTCATTTCTTCCAGGTTTGAATAGTCAAAGGCTGCTTCCCTGGAGACAGCTCTGCTAATTTTTTTTTTTTTTTTTTTGCAGGCATTAGAACACTATTTAAGGAGTGTACATTTTCCAGTAAAGCAAATGATAAAAACTTTTTCCCCCCACAAAGTGTGAGATGTTGGCAACATGAAGATGTGGAGAGAGACAGGATGCTCTGAGGGACAATAAACACCCTATGTGAGGCACTTGCAACGTCATTGGGGAAATATATAGAATTTAACATTTTGGAATCAAAAGAAAACTTTGTTGATGATAATCCTGGGAAGGGTGGTTTAAAAGCCAAAACTTGGTACAAATAAAAATCCCTGGACCAGCCCCTCTGATGCTGACAGTCCCAGCACAGGCAGATCAGTTCTACAAATTTACTGTGTGTCTCATGTCTGCCCGTGCAGCTGACATGTACTGCAAACTCAAGCTTGGCCAAGGATTATATCGAGTGTCTTGCATTATCTCATTTAATCCTCTCAACAGCCCTTTGAAGGAGGTACAATTATCATCCTGGTTTTATTGATGAGAAAAGTAAGGATAAAAAGAGATTCAGTAATGTCCCCAAGTTCACACAGTTTACGAGAAATGTCAGCAGAGAAAGGACTTGACCCCGGATATTGTGCAGAAACCAAGTCTGATCTTTCTTCTCCATGGCTGTAGTTTTAGACTCTCTTGAACTGGCCCAGGTTATTACTAAGTGAAACGATTCATGTTGGAGATTCACTGGGGAGTGAGTTCAGCCTTAGGTAAACAAGACCACCAGGGGCAAGTTTTTCCTACTAGGTCAGACACAGAAAAACTCTGTCCATTGCCCTCTGCAGGGAGGTTTCTCGTGTTTGTGTGAAATGTGAAATGCTGGGAGGCATTTCTACTTCTGACCCTGGAGCATCTCAAGTGGCAGCATTTCGGTTGTAAAGAACCCTCAGCATGGCTTTGCTGGAAAAGTATGTATGTTTTGTGCTATTGAAATGGATTTTAACAGATAGATTCCTCAGGAGTAAGGACAAAAGCCTTTATTTAAACCAGTAGTATAAGTCCTGTCGATTTTATCTGATCTCCCAAATCCGTTCTTGGTAGCTGGTATCCAAAGATGGCCACCATCAAGCCTTCCCTCCCTGCATGTGTGGGCTGCCCTCACATGGAGAGGCAGAGTCTAAATTCCCTTCCCTTAAACCTAGGGTGGATTTAATGATTTGTTTGAACAGGAGAATACGGCGGAAGCGATGCTCTAGGACATCCGTGGCTGGGTCATAAGAAGACCTGCAGCTCCTGTCCTGGCCTCTTAGAACACTTACTCTGGGGACTTCCCTGGTGGTCCAGAGGTCCGCTTTCCCAATGCAGGGGGCCCGGGTTCGGTTCCTGGCCAGGGAACTAGATCCCGCATGCATGCCACAACCAAGAGCCCACATGCTGCAACTAAAGATCCTGCATGCCACAACTAAGACCCAGTGCAACCAAATAAATAAATATTTAAAAAAAGAAAAAGAAAGAAAGAAAAAAAAGAACTCTTACTCTGGGGTGAACCAGATACCATTTAATCTGAAACTGCCATGCTGTGAGGAAGTCAAGCTAGTCATGGGGCAGCGAGGAGGAGAGAGAAAGAAAGAGGCCTCTGCAGCCCCAGCTACTCCAGCCATCAGGCACCAGGCACAGGAGTGAAAAGCCCCCTGGAACAGGAGCTCATCTTCAGCCCTGTTGAACTCTTGGATAACTCCAGCCACAGCTACCATCTGACTGTAACCACAGAAGAGATCCCAAGTGAGAACCTCCCAGCAGAGCCCCGTCAACCCCAAAATTGTGGGAGAAAAGGCATCGCTGTTTTAAGCCACTAAGTTGTATTGTGTGGCACTAAATAACCAGAACACCAGACTCCTGTCTCCACCTCTCTAGGCTTCCTGGTCCAGGCCTCCAGCATCTCTCCCTTAGACAGCCTCCACTCCCATCTGCCGGGTTCCTTGCTCCCCCGACAGTCCTCAACCTCATATCCCAACCTATTCCCCACAAGCCCACAGAGCAATCTTAGTATCATCAGGGCATGTCACCCCCTGGCTTTCCATCACACTTTTCACGAAAACCAGCCTCCTTCCCAAGTCCGCTCCACAGGATTTCATCCCTCCCCTAATGCACGCCCTGTTCAACCCAGCTGTTCCCTTTGGTTCCTCCAAGCACTTGCTTTATAGGCAAACCTGACAACCCAGCAATTGCATCGCTAGTCTATCTGGAACAGAAATGTACACATACATTCCTCAAAAGATGCGTTTGAAGAGTATTTATAGCAGCGTTATTCTTTTTTTTTTTTAATTTTATTTATTTATTTATTATTTTGGGGGGTACACCAAGTTCAATCATCTGTTTTTATACACATATCCCCGTATTCCCTCCCTTCCTTGACTCCCCCCTCCTCGAGTCCCCCCCACCCTCCCAGCCCCAGTCCTCTAAGGCATCTTCCATCCTCCAGTTGGACTCCCTTTGTTATACAACAACTTCCCACTGGCTATCTATTTTACAGTTGGTAGTATATATAAGTCTGTGCTACTCTCTCGCTTGGTCTCAGCTTCCCCTTCACCCCCCGCCCCCCCCAAACCTCGAGTTCTCCAGTCCATTCTCTACATCTGCGTCCTTGTTCTTGTCACTGAGTTCATCAGTACCATTTTTAGATTCCGTATATGTGAGTTAGCATACAGTATTTGTCTTTCTCTTTCTGACTTACTTCACTCTGTATGACAGACTCTAGGTCTATCCACCTCATGACATATAGCTCCATCTCATCCCTTTTTATAGCTGAGTAATATTCCATTGCATATATATGCCACATCTTCTTTATCCATTCATCTGTTGATGGGCATTTCGGTTGCCTCCATGTCCTGGCTATTGTAAATAGAGCGTTATTCTTAATAAGCAAAACACCCCAGATGCTCATCAGAAGGAGGATGGATAAATGATGGACTTCACCAATGAGAGTGAAAGGACAGCAAGAAGGAAACGCAAAACTACAATCTGGAGCAAAAGAATAATATTGTGAGAATATTATAGGGAATAAATATAGAGAATATTATGCTTAGTGAAACAGACAAATAGCATATGATATCACTTATATATGGAATCTAAAAAATAATGCAAATTTAAAGTATATACAAACAGAAACAGACTCACAGACATAGAAAACAAACTCGTGGTTACCAAAGGGGAGGGGGAGGTGGGGAGGGATAAATTAGGGACTAACAAATACAAACTACTGCACATAAAATAGATAAGCAACAAGGATTTATTGTATAGCACAGGGAATTATATCCAATATTTTATAATAAGCTATAATGGAATGTAATCTGCAGAAAGCTGAATCACTATGCGGTATACCTGAAACTAACATAATGTTATAAATCAACCATACTTCAATTTTTAAAAAAAAGTTCAGAAACAGTCTATGAAGTTTAAAATTAAGATGTTCAAAAACACTACATGGCAGAAGTCAGGATAGTGGACAGCTTTGGAGGGAGGTGGTGGATAGGAAGGGACATCGGGGGGTCCTCTGGAGTGTTCGGCATGTATTGTTTCTTTTGTGGGTCTGATTATACAAGTGTTTATTCACTCTGTGATAGTTTGCCAATTTGTGCATTTTCTGGGTATATGTTCAGGAAAGTGTTGAAAAATAAAAAGGCTGCTCTGCTTCCTGCCAAACCACTTTTGCACACACACTTGTTCTACTTGGAATTCTCCAGCCTCTCTTAGTCTTTCCCTGGTTAAATCCTACTGCTTGTTCAGATCTAGCCCAGACCTTCTGTCACTAGGAAACCCTTTCCCTATTGTATCAGTCAGTCCTGGCTGTGTAACAAACCACCCAAAAATGTAATGACCTAAAGCAACAATCAATAATGAGCCCATGACTCTATAGTTGCCAATTTGGGTGGGTCTTGTGCTGGTCTCCCCTGGGTTCACCCATGTGTCTGCAGGGTGCCCCAGGGTGGCCTCCTGTGTGGCAGTTGGCACACTGTTGGTGGGGGCACCTCAGTCCTCCATGTGGCCTCTCCAGCAGGCTAGCTTGGGCTCCTCACATTATGATCTCAGGATTCCAAGAGCCATAAAAGAGGACATGCCTCAATGCACAAGAGCTTCTTAAGCCTCTGAGTATGTCACATTTGCTGATGTCTCTTGGCCAAAGAAAGGCAAGTGTCCAAACTCAGATTCAAGAGGAGAAGAAATAAACTCCACCTCTGGATGGGAGGAGTTGTAGCCTTATCTTCTAAACAATCTGCACCGCCCCCACCCCACACAGAGAACAGCTTCCCTGTTACATACGCTCACACTCCCTGAACTTGTCCTCCAGGGTACTCACCTCCCTGTAACTGACTATTGATACAATGAGTTGTTCGTGACCTTCCTCTCCCACTTCCCTGTAGCTCTGTACAGGCAGAGGCTGATGAGTGATCACCGTGGCCAGCACAGTGGCTGGGACATAATGGGTACTAATATTTGGAAAAGGAAGTAAAAAGAAGGGAAGGAGAAAAGGAAAAGAGGGAGGAGAAAGGGATGGAGGATAAGAGGGGGCAAGGGAGAGAGGTAGAAAGTCCTGGGAAAATGGAGGGATTTCTTTGGCAAAGGACATACTGGACCATCTCTGGGAGGCTGGGCGCCCTAGGCATCCCTCCAACTCACTCTTCTCAGGTCAGACTCTGCATCTTGGCTGACCCTGTTCCTCCCAACAGCTGCCCTTCCATATTCTTTCTTCTTTTTTCTGCTTGCTTAGACCTTGTTTCCTTCAACGGGCAGCTTAAGGTTTCCCACCCAACCTGAGCAACTTTCCCCCCGCATCCCTTTCTCCTGAACATCTGTGTGGCTCAAGTGATCCCCGCATTCACTGCCCACGTTGTCATGAACAATGGCTCTTCAAGTCTCAGCTCAACACCCCCACCAGCCCCAGGAGAAATCTAGGATGACTGTATCCATATTTCCATTAAATGGATGAAAACACAGGGCTCAGGGAAGCTCTATGTCCATGGTCACCTGTCAGGAAGGGGAGGTGTTAGGATTCAGTGTAGGACAGTTTGGCTTAAGGGTCCCCAGACTGTGATGCCCACAGTGAGACTGCATGCCCCTGAAGGAAGAGGCTCCCTCTTCTGTCCAGATAAGAGTGGGTTTGTTGGGGATAGCGGGAGCTGGGCGAAGCCCCGAGCTGGGGAATTGGGGCAGCGAGCTGTTTGCCTTCATGGATGCTGGAGCTGGAAGACCTAGGATTCTGACCTCTGGGTGACAGCAGATGGAGGGCAGCCAACAGCACAGAGGAGGAACCTACCTTCTCCTGGGCAGCCAGGGACCGTCCTGGGATGACAGGGCCCTGAGGAGGACATACAGCTCCCTGGGTGATGCCCTGTGGGCAGTGAGCAGCCGTGTTGCCTGTAGAATGTCAGAGGGAGCCCAGCGGCTTGTTCAGAGGAGGTGAACCTGACTCTCAAGAGGGGAAAAGGCTTCCAAGTCCACACAGCAAACTAGGGCAGGCTGAGACCCCCGATTGAGGCTAGGGCCTTTCTGTCATGCCCTGTCCTTCCTTACTGCTGTCCCAGCCCCCTCCTCCCCACCTCCACACCCAGCTTTCAGCCGGGTTTGCGACCAGCCCAGGGGATGAGACGTTGTTGAAAGAGCCACTTCCCCGGGGCCCAGGAAGGAGGGGAGGGACAGAGGAAGCAGGCAGACACCGCCCAGGATCAATTCCATAATAAGCCTTTGTGGCCCGTCTGTGACCATCTTCAGAGATGAGCTTCTGTAGAAACTATCGGATGAGTATGGGTGTGCTGCTTAACTTTTTTTTCTTAATTAGTTAATTTATTAATTGGCTGTGTTGGGTCTTCATTGCTGCGTGCGGGCTTTCTCTAGTTGCAGCAAGTGAGGGCTATTCTTCATTGTGGTGCGTGGGCTTCTCATTGTGGTGGCTTCTCTTGTTGTGAAGCATGGGCTCTAGGTGCTTGGGCTTCATTAGTTGTGGCACATGGGCTCAACAGTTGTGGCTCACGGGCTCTAGAGCACAGGCTCAGCAATTGTGATGCACAGACTTAGTTGCTCTGCGGCATGTGGGATCTTCCTGGACCAGGGATGGATCCTGTGTCCCCTACATTGGCAGGTGGATTCTCAACAACTGCGCCACCAGGGAAGTCCCTGCTGCTTAAATTTAACTTACACCCTGGGGCAGGTCTGCAAAGTAACAAAATCAGGAATGGCACTCTACAGGACAGCAATCCTCAAATAGGATTGGTTGGATTGGTATCAAAAGTTTTAGCTAATTGTTTGCAAATACTTTCTCACTGGTGAAGTTATCAGTATGCAAGAGATTCGTTTGCTGACCAACACCACACAGGTCCTTCCTCTCTCCATGAACAAAGTTCAAGGATCCTGTGAGCACAGCAGCCTCACACCTTCAGGGGGTGGCTTAGGCCACGGTTCCACCTGGGCCTACAGCACCCGCTGGATACTGACACTGAGATCACTAGGAACCTCAGACCCTGCCTTCCCTCAGGGTCCAGCTTTCAGAGGATGGTCAAACTTGCTTCAGGGCCACTCTGCTCTGTAGGGCCCTTGACAGATGCCCCAAAGGACAGCAAGTGGTCCTCGCTCTGTGCCTATAATGTTCCAGGAACCGTTCTCCATGCTGTTTATGCGTTACTTTGTGGAAAACTCACCATGGTGAGTGGATAAACTGTGGTACATCCAGACAATGGAATACTATTCAGCACTAAGGAAGAAATGAGCTATCACACCGTGAAAAGATATGGGGAAACCTGAATGCATATTACTAGGTGAAAGAAGCCAACCTGAAAAGGCTGCACACTGTAGGATTCCAACTATGTGACATTCTGCAAAAGGCAAAATTGTGGAGATGGTGAAAAGATCAGTGGTTGCCAGGGGTTAGGGAGAGGGAGGGATAAGTAGGTGAAACACGGGGGATTTTTAGGGCAGTGAAACTAGCCTGTATGATATTATGATGATGGATACATGTCATTATATATTTGTCCAAATCCATAGAATGTACACCAAGAGTAAATCCTCATAGAAAGCATCGACTATGCTGTGGCAGTGTGGGTTCATCGATCACAGAAAATGTACCACTCAGCGGCGGGGGGGCAGGGTGGGGGACAGGGCGGAGGCTGTTGATAATGGGGGAGGCTGTGCATGTAGGCAGGCAGAGGCTATACGGGAAATCTCTGTACTTTCCACTCATTTTTGCTGTGAATCTAAAACACCCTATGTCACAAAGAAAGAAGTCAAGGTACTGAGTGGGTAAGTCCCTTCCCCAGGGCTTCACAGTGAGGTGGGGCATGGAGCTGGGATTTGAACCCACTGTGCTGTCTGCCTGCCGAGTCTGTGCTGCAGACCAAGACACAGGGCAACCTCCATCCTGCAGCTGGAGTCGGAGGCCAGTGGAAAAGTGGGCTTAGGTGGCTGAGACTGGAAAAGACCTATAATTGTCCCTGCCCGCCTTCAAACCTTCCATGGTTCTGGCGCCGAAGACCAGCTCCCGCTCTCACCAAGCCCTCCAGTCTTACCCACCATCTCACATGTTTGTTCCCTGCCACACTGGGCTCCTGGACGACACCAGGCACTTACACACCCACCATCTTTCCTCACCTGACTTGCCCTCTGCTGCCCTTCCCACCCCTGCAGCTGCGACCCAGTAGGTAAACACCTACACAGGACTCACAGCCTCCGCAAGGAGAGTGAAACTCGACAGCTTATGCCCTTTGGGACAGACCGACCTGGGGTCCTCCCTTACTTGGCCTCACTTTTCTTTGTGACCTTGGACAAGTGACCTAGCTTCTCTAAACCTTGGTTTTTTTCATCTGCAAAGTAGAACAATGATGTTCATCTCATGGTCTTTGTATGGGTTAGAGAAAATACACATCAAACACTTGACACAGTTTCTGCTACATAATAGGTGTTCCAAAAATGGTATTTATTTTTAGGGAGATTTTCCTGCCCCATTTTCCCAGGAGAATTGGACCCTATACATGTCTATCTCTGTACATGTAACATCTGTGTGCATTAACCTGCAATAAGAAACCTGTTAGCATCTTACTACCCTGGGTCTTTCTTTGTTAGCACTTCTCATGGACTTGCTTGATTTGTTTGCTTCTGTTCATTTTCTCTCCTCCATTGCCCTGGTGCTGCAATCCTGGAGGTACAGCTCCTTGGGGGCAGAGATCTTGTCTGCCTTTCTCATCACTGGATTCCAGTGCTTAGAAAGCTGCTTGGCACTTGGTAAGCCCTCAGTTAAAGTTGGTTGGAGAAATGAATGAGTGACAATGAATGAATGAATGAATGAATGAAGAAAGGAATCCAGGCTCATCTCCTGCATTCTTCTTTTTTCTCAATCTGTCCCCAGGTCTCAGCACCATGACTAGCATGGGTGTTCTGCTGTGAATGTAGAATGACTCTTCTTATCACTACTTTATTTTTGCATTTATAAAATACAACCATCTAACCAACGAGTCAGATCGACATGAACGAAGCCTTCCAGGGAACTTAAACAGGACTGATGGGCACGGTATGACTATTCTCTTTCTCCATTCTTTGCTTGCTAGAAACCCATCTGTGTCTTCCTCTGGCCTCAGCAAATATTTGGTAAAGAGATTGACAGAGACCTTGCAGTCCAGGAGGACTGGGCCTCCATTCAAATGTCCAACTTCTCTTTGATTTTGCAAGTTGCAATTTGCAAGCTCCCAACTTAGCTTGATTGCTGGAAATGCACATGGTCATGAAATAACACCCAAGAGAGCACATCATTAGAGGAGATTTGTGCTTGGGGGAGGGATTATCATGTTTCTCAGATTTTCTAGGTGAGACCTTAGGACCAGAAAAATCTGTAGCCCCACTCCTGACCAACAGCCCTTAACAAATGAGTGGAATGGATACTTTTTTTAATAGTGGATTCCTTTTTTAAAAAGTAATTTATTTATTTGGTTGTGCTGGGTGTTAGTTGCGGCAGGCAGCTCCTTAGTTTCAGCTCATGGACTGCTTAGTTGCAGCACCTGGGCTCCTTGGTTGCAACATGCAAACTCTTAGTTGTGGCATGCATGTGAGATCTATTTTCCTAGCCAGGGATCTAACCAGGGCCCCTGAATTGGGAGCTCAGAGTCTTATCCACTGAGCCACCAGGGAAATCCCTGGAACAAATATTCTTGCCATAGAATATCTTTGCCAGGAGGGCCCCAGGTCCCATGAAGTGGTAGAGGTGCCTCCCCCACACATCCATGCCTAATTTGGGAAGGAAAAGAATGCAGATGCTCAGAGAAGGGGTGACCTTTTCCCGCTAGGGCATATGGCCAAACTGTGGTAACACCCCTCCATTAAAGTTGATGTCCCTCTTAATAAGCAGTGATGCGGGATTGTTTCTTAAATGCTGCTAAATACAAAGAAGGGTCCCCAGTGAGAAGGCAGAGTTCTTGCTAATTCTCCCCCAGGATGTTCCGCAGCCGAAAGGGCTTCTGGCAGCTCCTACCTGTGAGGAGGGCCCGTTTCCTGAAGCTGGTTGACATGCATCTGGAAACCAAGAATTGTCTGCACGTTGCCTATAATTTCCTTTTGATTTTAAGTGTCCTCCTGCCCCCAGAACCATTATTTTTCAGGAAAAGCAAAAATTAAAGCTCCATCCCTCTCAGGAAGAGGGAGGGGGAGGCCACACGCCAGCATCTGGTAACTTGTTCACCCCCCAAAACGACTTCAAGTGAATCCACGTAATACTCTTTCAGCAGATAAGCAGAACCATCTGTAGGCCCCAGGGAGCTGCCTGAGGAATTGCACACGAGATCCTCCCGGAGGGATGCGGTGGCCCCGTGGGTGCCAGTGAGTCAGGCTGCTTACAGCAGCGCAGCCCCTGCGCTGTGACAGCATCGCCACTGTGGAGCCACGCACACCTGAGCTGGAGCCAGACGTGCCCACGACTAACGAGCTATTTGGTTTCTCTGAGGCTCGGGAAAACGGGCTGGCCATGAGGATTACGTGAGAATGAATATCCGTATGGCTCACTCCTTTCTTCCTGGAAGGAAACACCTCTGGACTCAAACAAGCAGCCGTGAACACCCAGCCCTTATCCATCCCCAACTGCACAGCCATCCAGCTGTCATCCACGTGAAGGATGGTCACAGTATCTTGTGACACCCCGTGGGCTATTTATCCTGTACAGGGCACACACAGCCACTATGTTTGTTTGGTTTTAAGTTTCTAATTTATTTTAAATTTTTTAGCCACGCGGGATGCTAGTTCCCTGACCAGGGATCGAACCTGCACCCCCTGCATTGGAAATGCAGAGTCTTAACCACTGGACCACCAGGGAAGTCCCACACAAAGCTGCTCTAAATCAGCACCACCTTCCAGTTAGATGGGTATCATTGTTGCCAGTACAGATAAGGAAACTGAGACTCTAGAGAGGGAGTGTAGTAGATGTGTGCTGATTTTTCTTATCAATCTTGCTTCCCACTCCTCCTTATAAGAGCACCCTGACTTCTCTGGAAGGAATTGCCTCCTCCCTTGAGGGACTGGCTGGTGGGATTACCAATGAAGGGACTCACATCCTCTGACCAAAGAGTGGATCTGGGGCCCAGCTCTCTCTCTCAATCCCTGGAGTTTCTATCTCAAGCACTGAAAATGGCTGAAGCTGATACCGCCCAAGGAGGGTGAGGTATCGTGCACAGGAGACACTCTTGTTGGTTCTTGCTGCTTGGAGCTCCGCCGAGCCCCATCCCCATCCTGGGCAGCCTTATCCGGCCTTCAGAGTCTGGTCCTTCACCTTCCTTTTAATTCTGAAACCCTCTTGGTCCTGCCCTTTTCTGCCTAAGGTAGCCAGATGGGTTTCTGTCGCTTGCATCCTCCAAACTCTGGCTGATACAGGAAGTGAATCCTCAAGGTCATGCAGAGGATGATGTCGGAGTCAAGGACCCACATCGCCAGGCTGCCAGGCCAGTGCTCTTCCCACAATGCCACATGGCTGGCCTTGGGGAGACCCTTGGGTGAGGGGTGGGGGAATGGCATCAGCAAAGGCTGGTGACAGGGACACATGTGGTCTCACTGTCACGGAGCCATCGTGGAGGCCAACGTGCTGGAGCAGAGCTTTGAAGGCAGCCACTGGAAGCAGCCTTGGAAAGCCTGAAAGCTCCCATCACCACACCCACTTTTGTTGTATTTTCATGAAATATCTTTACTGCTCCTGTCAGCAAACCATTTTGCTAGTCAAGTCCTCAGTTTATCCCATATTTTTAAAAGCAAAGGTGGAGACCTTCCTGAGATGGGTTTCCTCATTTTACTCAACGATGGGGCAATATTGACTAAGCTGTGACATTCTGAGGAACATTCCCTCACACCCTTCCTGGTTAGGAGTCCTGCCCTGCCCCCACCCCTGGGGCAAGTCACTGGAACTTTCTCATCCACGGCGTGTCCCGCACCAGCAACAGGCTGTGGCAGAGGCTTCGGAGTCAGAGAAATTCCTGTTCATGTTCTCACCCTCTCACTTAATTCACTTACCGTGTGACACGGGACAATTTGCTTGAGGCTGTGAGTCTCAGTTTTCTAACCGGCAGACAGTGAGACAAACACCATCTGTCCCACAGTCTGGGGTGAACGATGCCTTGTGTCCAGGAACCTAACACGTGATGTTTGCTTGGCAACCATTCAGTGCCCTGTGCCCCTCCCCTTGGTCAGCGGACTTGAACTCCTTACAGCTGATGACCCGTCAGCCAGAAGCGGGTCTAGGTAACTGGAGCTGGCTTTGAAGCACAATTCCCATGCCTGCCCGTGGCCTACACTGTTCACTGTCTACACAGCAGCTGTTGCCAGCCTTTTGCTTCCCTGCCCACTTCCTCCTCCATAAGCTGAAAATCCTAGATACTCCCTTTCCCAGACTCCTTTGAGGCTGCCAGTGGCCACATGACCTGGTTTGGCCAATGAGATGACAGAAGTCTCTCCTTCATCTCATTAGCCCCTGGGGGCTTCAGGGAAATACTTATTTCCCCTAAAAAATGGTGAGAGGCTGTGGGAAAAGCCCCTTTTCTTCCTACATGTGGATGTTGTCATGTGAAGATGCTAGAGGCAGAGCCCAAACCAGGGCTGGCTTCAAGGGTACGTGGTCAGTGCATCACTTTGAAGGGCTCCGTGCTTGGGGTTCATACTCTTGTGGTTGCCGTCTTAAAATTCTGAATAATTTTATCTTTTTTTAAATTAATTTATTTATTGGCTGCGTTGGGTCTTTATTGCAGTGCATGGGCTTCTCATTGTGGTGGCTTCTCTTGTTGCAGACAGAGCAACCGTCTCTAGGCATGTGGGCTTCAGTAGTTGTGGCACACAGGCTCTGGAGCACAGGTTAAGTAGTTGTGGTGCATGGGCTTCATTGCTTTGCGGCATGTGGGATCTTCCCAGACCAGGGTTCAAACCCGTGTCCCCTGCATTGGCAGGTGGATTCTTAACCACTGAGCCACCAGGGAAGTCCCAATAATTTTATATTTGAGTTTGCGTTTTTGTAAGTGAAGTCTGATGGGACAAGGGAGCATGTACTGGAGGCTTGGAGCCTTGGTCTTCCCATTCCCACTGCTTTCCCAGGGGGAGTCTCGGCTGCCTGCTCCCTGCTTCCTGCTGCTCCAGGTCCCAGCTGGTCACCGAATCTCAGTCCATGGTTGGGGGAGAAGAGCCTGGCAGTCAGTGTGTCCAGTTGCAGGGCAGGACCCCCAGCCACCTGCAGACCCTCATGAGCAAGCATGGCATTAAATAGCAAATAAAAACACCATGACAGATCACAAAAGAGACTATGAAAGAAAGGAAAATATTTTACATTGTGGTACCCTTTACAGTACTTTTTTCCTGCTTTTTAAATAAGGGGCCCTGCACTTCCATTGCCCTGGGCCCCACAAACTACACAGCTGGCACTGGCTGAGACGGCAGGCTGGAGACGACAGAGACTGAGGATAGAAAGGAACTGGATTCTTGATTTGTTGAGCTGGTAAACCAACCCCATCAGCTGCTGGCTGAGATAATTATCTTCTTGTTTAAGCACCTGTCAAGTAGGCATCTTGTTACTTGCAGCCCAAAGCATCCTAACCCAAAGCCATTTCATTTTTCGCTCTCAAGATGATGCATTCAGTCCCCATTGACCAGCTGATGGATAGCACTAGAAACAGCAGTCTGTATGTTTCTTATAGGCAGTGAGGACACCTCTCAGATCACCAAGGAGCAGTTAGACTTTGACCTTTTATTAGCAGCAATAATAATTTCATGACTCATATTATGGTGCCATCTTGTGTGATTCTGATGTCAGTATTATTTTGCTCACTTCTCACGTGTGGAGTCAGAAGCTCAGAGAGGTTAGGTAACTTGCTTAAGGTCACACAGCTCATAGGTATTAGAGGCAGAGATCAGATCCATTATGTTTCATGTCTAGAAAGACAACAGTCTTTCCACTATGTAAAGCTTTGAAGGAATTATTTGCTGCTGTATCATTCCCTCATCCCTAGTACCTGCTGGAATTCTCACACATACCCCATGCTGCTCTAAAGGTCACTCCCTGGCTGCCCATCTTCCTCAGGACCTTCTCCCCAAAGCCACTGCCAAGACCAGCAGGGCCCTATAGCTTTGTTCAGGCTCTTGCGTCCTGTCAAGGTCCCCTTTGTTTTGTTCTCATACTCCAAGTGAGGCCTTCCTCTGGTACATTTACAGCTGTGCCCTCCGGTCAGGACCCAGGGCAGAGGGCTGATGCGCACCTCTATGGCAAGGCACAGCCACAGCCGATGGGGAGAGTCCAGAGCCCACGGTTAGTTTCCTTGCTGGGCACTAGAGCTCAGCTTCTCTCCCCACATGTTTTTCTAGGACTGCCGCTTCCTATTTGCCCAGAGAACATTTCCAGATTCCCCTTTGCTTGTCTCTGGGTCAGTAATCCATGTTGAAGCCTGAGATGTGGTAGGTGGACACCCTTGGGATTCTCTTTGCCCTCCCCCGGCCCTGCTGGGATGCTCTTACACACACTGTCAGAAATGCTCTCCTGTGGTGATTTGGGGGAAGCCAGGCAGCCCTTCATGGTAATAGCCGTAACTGCAGCCAATTTGGGGTAATTGGTGGCATTTGCCAAGGAATTCCTGCTTGTGGCAGCAGCTCCTTCATGCCGCCTTTGATCTCCACCAGTCTCCATGAGACATGAAATAGTGTTGTCATCTTCAATTACTCCAAGGGGCAGCATGGCCTTGACCTTGCCAGCAGACATCCCCAGCCTGCAAGAGGCAATGGCAACCATGAAGGAAGCCTGGGCGGTGGGCAAGGGGAGTCCCAGGGCCCATCCCTGGGGACCGGGCCCTCTGGAAACTCAACTGATGCTGTGTGCTAAGTTGAGGCTACAGAGTCAAGGGTCAGGGGAAGGACCTGTACTAGCAATTTATAAAAAGCACAGAGCGCTGAGCCCCTCTTTGTGCCAAGCACCTCTCTTTTCTTTAAATCTCTCAGCATCTTCTCTGCCAGGACATATAATTATCCCTAGTTTATAGAGGAGGAGCCTGAGGCTCAGAGATCATCAAAGAGCAGGGAAAAGGTATGGCCGGTAAGTGGGGAGGGGAGAGTGGATGGTGGTGGGAGAGGGTCCAACCCTGGTTTGCCTGGCTCAGGGTAAGAGTTTTTTCCACATTGCCCAGCTCCTTAGATCTGTGGGTGAGATGCAAGTTCTGTTTTCCCTACCAGGCTGTGAACTCCTTGAGGACAGACATTAGGTCTCATTCAAATCTGTGTCCTCTCACTGCTTCTAGTACAGAGCCAGGCTCGGCTTAGTGGAGTCAAGCCCTGGGATCAGTTCCTTCGTTTTCTTTTTTCCATCACCCTCACTTCTCAGTGATCTCATGCAGGCTCCTGGCTTTAATATATCAGCTCTACGCTGACAACGCCCACACTTATGTCTCATAGATCCAACTGCCTACTTGTTATCTCTTCTTGATGCAGAACAGACATCTTAAATTCAACACATCCCAAACTGACTTCCTTATTTTTTCTCCAAAACTAGCTTCTCCCACAGTCTTCCAGATCTTAGTATTTGGGTACTCTCTCCATGCCTAAGACACCCTGTCACTTTTGCTGGAAAAAAAAAAAAAATTCCATCATCCAACCGTTTCTCCCCACCTTCGGTGACTCCATCCTCTCGCACTGACATTATTGCAATTGCTTCTGGACCAGTTTCCTTCTGTCTGTCCTTGCTCACCCAGTGCAGACTAGGCTCAGCCTAGCAGCTGGACGGATCCTATTAAGACTTCATTCAGATGTCGGTGCTGTTCTGCTCCAACCATCCTGTAGTTCCTCATTCCACCAGGGGGAGATTCATGGAGGTTTTTGACACAGCACCTGGCATCTGTGAAAGGGGAGTGCCACCATCAGTGGAGTGATAAAGGCCATGGCATGAGCCTTGGATGCACAGGGCAGGAGGATTCATTCTGACTAGTGCGGATGGGAAAGCTTTCAAGAGATGTCATTGGCCTTGAACCTTGAATCTTTTGATGGTGCCATCAGGAGTTTACATCTGGCAGGCAGCAGAGTCCTCGGAGCTGCATCCTGGCCAGTGTCTGCTGAGGGCTGATCCCATCAAAGGGTCTGTCCCAGCTGCTGGGTGTACACATGTTCATGCCACTCCTGGCCTCCTGCTGTGTGCTGGCCCTGGGCGGGTTCTCAGCACGTAGCCCAGGACTCAACATCCTCGCTCCCCACCATGATGAAACCTGTATTCCACTGGGGCTGACAAACAGTGAACAATATGCAAATGGGAAGGCTCTTGGAGAGCAGCGCAAGGATTATTATTACTTACATGTGTTAGTAAATACCTGCACCAGCTCTTAGCCACTGCACTGGGGTCACCAGCCTGGGAGGCTGGCAGAACCATGAGGTCACATGCAGATTTCCTTCTTTCAGGGCTGATTCAGGACCCACCCCTTCTCATGTTCCAGGCCAGTGAGCACTGACCTGAACTGCCTGTTCTCGCGAGTTTGTCCTGCTTCCCCACTCCCTGCATTGTCCACTGCTGCCCTCCAGGCTGAGGTGTGCTGGGCACACACCCAGAGACCTTTGCACTGCACTTGGGAAAGTTATTTCATGAGAAACTTTTTGCATTTTTCTTTTCCTCTTGCCACAGGCTTCTACACACATAACTCTGCAAACTGCCATGCTAGTTCCTTGTAGAAACCTAGGTAATCGTTATTCTCTGCCTTCCTTCTATGTCGATTCCCTCTAAATAGTTCTAAGGCCACTTCCTCCTTTCTTTTTTATGATTGTACATCTTTATAACTGTGTCTGCACCTATGTTTATAGGTGTTGTGTAGGTGCTATTCCCTCACCTTTATTCAAGTATTTCAAGAGGAGGCTGGGATCTGAAGCTGCAAGTGAGAATTGTCTGTTTATCCACCTAAGACCTTGACAATAATTCATAATGAGCAGGTCAGGTTCAAGGTGATGCTTCCACAAAATCGAATTCCAGACCCAGGAGCATGTGGTGAGAATATCAAAGTGCTGACTTTAAAACTGTAGGGGCTCAAATGCTGGCGCTGAAGTTCACCAGCTCATTGAGCATTCACCCTGCCCTCTTTGTGCAGAAGGACTGGATAATGTGGTGGAAACCACAGGGGCTCAGGCTTTGGCCGGATTGGGGTTCAAATCCTGGCTCTGCCAGTTTCCTTGAACAAGCTGTTTAACCACCCTGGCTATGGTTTCCTTGGTAATTAGTAATGATGATGATGTGTACCTGGCAAGGTCTCTGAAAGAGTGTGTCATAAAGCTCACAAAGAACCTAGCACAGGGCTGGACACATGGTTGTCACTCCGTCCCCTTTATGGTCTGTGGTTGGACTCTGGAAAGATCAGGCATGTGGGTGGTGTTTGGCAAATACACAATGCTGCACTGAAGGGTTTCAGTTTCCTGCCTGGGGCATGTTCTCTGGCAGTGAGGCCCTGGAAAGGGCTCTGGGAAGGATGGACTGAGAAATTGGGCTCCCTGGGCACCCATTAGCTCACACCCACTCACCATCATGATGGAACAGTTTTCCCAAGGGCTGGTGTGACAGCTTGTGAATTTTGCAGATTTTTTGCTTCAGTTTTTTTCCTTCCACTAACCTAATGGCTGGTCACTTTGCATTTCTGTGCCAGCCCTACCGTGGTAAGCAGAGGAAAGAACATGGTGTTTGGGTCAGCTCCCTCAGGTGCCCACCCACTGTGGGTGGGCATAAGGGAAAGGACACAGATTCGTTTGCTCAATCGACAAATATTTTTGGAGTTCCTAGTAAGTACCAGATACTGTTCCAGGCCCTGGGGATACAGAAATGAACAGGATGAAGACCCTGCCCTTGTGGAGCTTACATTCTTTTATGGAAGGATGAATGAACAAATACATAAGTAGTTAATAAAATGTTCAGTAGCAATAAGTGCTAGGAAAAAATACAAAGCAGGGAAAGAGGTTGGAGCAGAATGAGGGGATGGAATGGGGCTATTTTAGGTAGAAAAGTTAGGGAAGACCTCTCTGCAGAAGTGGCATTTGAACAAAGACTAGAATAAGGATGTGAACCATGTGAATATTTGGGGAACAAGCTTTTCTGGCAGAAGGTAATGACCCTGGAGTAGTGTATTAGTCAGCTATTGCTACAATAATGCTGCATGACAAACATCCTCCCAACTTAGTGTCTTAAGACAACAATTATTGATCCTTGATGATGCCTCTGCAGATCCACTAGTAGGTGGCTGAGCTTGGGGGGCCTCAGCTGGGCTTGGCTCTAAGGTACATATCTGTGTCTCTCATCCTGTTTGGATCAGTAGGCTAAAGATGGTATGCTCTCAAGTTGGAGGCAGGAGAGCAATAGGATGAGCAGAAAGAGATGAGTCCTTTTAGAGTCTAGGTTCAGAACTGGCACACTGTGGCTTCTATCATTATTCTGTTGATAAAGCACATTGCATGGTCAAGGTTAACATCAATGGGGCAGAGAAATACACTAAATACACTTTATCTCTAGTGCAAGGAACTGCAAAGTCACATCCAAAGGGCATGGACAGAGAGAATGTGAAGAATTGGGAACAGTGATGCTATTTGTCACAAGTGAGAACTAGCTTTGTGTGTTTGAGTATCAGCCACAAGGTCAATATGGCTAGAGTGGCGTGAATTAGATGGAGAGAGGTAGAATTTAAGGTCAGTGACCTGGGCGGGGCCAATCATATACAGCCTTGGTAAGAATTTGGACTTCTTCTGAGTAAGATGGGAAGCCACTAGAGGGCTGTTTGTCTTTCTTTTAATTTTATTCAAAGTAATCACATACTATGAATTATACAAATGTTAAGAAAACACATCAGTGATAAATTTTTACAAAGTGAAGTGGTAGTTTTGCCTATTTTTTAACTTTATATAAATGGAAATGTACAGTACATATTTCTTTGTGCCTATCTTCCTTTGACCAACATTGTCTATGAGATTTATCCACATTCATATCTATAGTAATTAGGTCCTTTTTCCCCCTCATCCCTATATATTTTTCAACTATTAAACTATATGTTAATTTATTTATCCATTCTGTTGTTGCTAGTCATTTGGGTAGTTTCCAGTTTGGAGCTATTAAGAATAATCCTGCTGGACTTCTCTGGTGGTCCAGTGATTAAGACTCTTTGCTTCCACCGCAGGGGACGTGTGTTCGATCCCTGGTCAGGGAAATTCGCATGCCCAAGCAGTGTGGCCAAAAACTTTAAAAAAAAAAAAAAGAAGAAGAAGAATCTTGCTAATAATGTTTTTGTACATGTTTCTTGATGCACATATGTAAGCATTTCTGTTAAATATGTATCCAGGAATATGTAGTATGAGTTCACTATATATTTGTATGGTCAATTTTAGTAGATATGGCAAAAAAATGTCATTATTAGATATACCTATTAAAGTATCTTTTCCCATTTTATGGCTTGCCTTTAGACTCTCAAAAATATCTTTCAGCGAACAGACGCTCTTGATTTTAATGTAATTCAAGTTATCAATCTTTTCCGTTATGGTTAGTGCTTTTTATATCAATTTAAAGAAATCTTTGCCTCAACAATTTAAATAAATTTTTGCCTACACAAAGATCATGAAGATATTCTATGTTTTCTTCTAAAAACTTTATTGTACTAGTTTCAACATTTAAAGACTAACTTTGAAAATGTTTAATGAACTCATACAAATCAATGACAGACAAACCTATTTTTAAAATGAGTAAAATTCTTGGATAGGATCTTCACAAAAGATGGCTTCCAAATGGCCAATAAGCACATAAAAATGTGTTCAACATCATTAGTTATCAGGGAAATACCAATTCAAACCATCTGAAATTCTATTACACATCCACCTGAACGACTAAAATTAAACAAAACAGAAAATACCAAGTGTTTATGAGGATGTGCAGCAAACTGTTGGTGGAAATGCATATTAAATACAACCACTTTGGAAAACTTTTTGACAGTTTCTCCTAAACCCGAACATACAATATATCCTATCAATAAACACATCAGGTGGGCCCAGGTTGAGGGTCATCCCACAGAATTGTTGAGGGTATAAAAGATAGAAAAGAATGAGAACCCATTTCAGATCATAGGAGACTGAAAGGAAATGACAACAAAATGCAGGTTGAGGTTTCTCATGACCAGATTCTATCACGATGGTTTTGCTTCTTCTTTTACAACCTTAATATTTTTTCTTGCTTTATTGCATTGGTGATGACATCACCTAAGAGTTATAAGCAAAGGAGTGTCATGATATGATTTATTGTTTTGAAAGATCATTGTGACTGCTGTGTGGAGAACAAATGGGACCGGGTATGGCAGCAAGGGGACCAATTAGGAGACTCTTGAAATAATCCAGGCAAGAGATCACAGTGGCATGGACCAGGGCAGGAGCAGGGAGGAGACAAGTAGTCAGATGCCAGCAATACATTAAAGGCATTGCCAATAGAATTTGCCAATGAAGGTCTAAGTGGGAGAAAAAAACGTAAGAATGACAATGTGAGGTTGTTGGCCTGGAAGAAAAGTGCTGTCATTTACTGAGATGAAAAAGGCCAGGGGACCCTAATGTGGTTAGATGAGAAATGGGAATCAAGAGTCCAAAGTCTGAGGTATCCAAGGAGGGGAGATATCAATTAGGCAGTTGGCTTTGTGAAGCTCAGAAGACAGGGCAGAGCTGGAGATAAATATTTTAGAGTCATCAGTGTAAGAAGATGTTTAATGCCTTGAGAATGGACAAGGTCACCAAGGGTGTGGTGAAGAAGAGAGGAAAAGAGAGGACAGAGCATAGGAGAGGGGTGGGGAGGGAAGGGAAGGGAAAGGAAAGGAAAAGACCAAAGCAGGACAGAATCTGGAATTAGAAGCCAGCTAAGTAGGAGGAAAACCCATGAAAGTGTGGTGTCTGAGAAAGTGTTTCAAGATGGAGGAACTAGTGATCTACCTTGTTAAATGTTGCCTGGAAGATGAAGGTGAAAACTGACCAGTGGATTTGGCAAATTGGAAGTTCTAAAGACTTGACTAAAAGTGAGACTGGGTAAGTGAATTTGCTTGTCAAGGATCAGTGTCCAATGCAGAGGTCATAATCACAGTCACTAGTACTCCACAGGGAATAGGTCCCTTGCACCTCTTGAATCAGGAGAATGGCAACCCCAGAGAAAAGTGAAGGAACGACCATCGCCAAAGCACCAACTGTAATATTTTCAGAACCTTGGGATTTGCCAGAGTCAGGGCACTTGGATGCTTTGCTGTGAAGACCTGAGGTGAACCACACCCTCGCTCCCACTCACTGGTCTATATTTCTGGGTGAATGGGGTAGTGAATTTAGATACAATTCTATGCAGAGAAAATCCCCAAGCTTTATTTTAGCCACCAAGTCCTCATTCAAATGCTCAGCAGGGTGGTGACTTAGGGCAAAATTCATTGAGGAAAATTTCACTTCTCCTAGCAAATGGATGGATGGGTAGGTGGATGGATGGATTTTTTTTTTTTTTGACTCCTTGATGTATCCATTCTGCATTCACTCATCACTCATTCATTCAATAATCCTTGCGAAGTACAGGCCCATTAGGGCCATGTAAATGAAGAAGCCATGGTTCCAAATCCTGTGTGTGTGTGTGTGTGTACATGTGGGGGGCATGACTTCAGGTGAAGGCCATTCAGTGGGTGGGATTAGTGCCAGGATGAAGGCAGATTAGGTGCTGCAGGGAGCATTGGAATAAGAGAGGGGTCAGCTTCATCTGGGGAGGTTGGACAGTCTGCTCGTGTGGCTGTAAGTTGACAAGGGCTAGAACAAAGAGGTTAATTCTCCAGACTGAGAGTGAGATGGGAAGACACCCAGGGGAGATGAAACAGTATGGGCAAAGGCAAGAAACTGCAAGGCATTTGGAAAACTTCGACCATAAATGGAGAGAAGCTTTGCAAGAGCTGAGCCTGGCCAGGTCATAAGAGTAAATAATAGCCCTGGCTAACATTTATTCACTTAGTTGAATAGCAACACTTATTGCTTGGTTGCTGTGCACTAGGCCCTTTTAAATGGAGAGAACATTATATCCTGCAGTGTTTAGGCAGAACTATTTTATTCTCTGTTTTTATCAAGGCCCTGAAATGATGGCTCCAAGGAATAGACTCCCACTTCCTAGAGCAGATTTCAGACCACCTAGGTGGAGCTTGCCAAGGAGATGGCTGGCAACTGCTTTTGTGACTTCTGTGTGCTCATCCGCCCCAGACCATAAAGGAAAAGCCAGGAGATTGGAGGAGTTCTTCAATGAAGTGGTCCCGGTGCATGAAGCCCCCTCCCACCTCCATACTCCTAACCCCTCCTCCGATCAGGAGAAGTGGGTGGTGCTTTCCTCCCATCTAAGGCTAGCTGGGAGGGGCTTTGAGGCGATCTCGGAGAGCATGAGGTGTCTTTTACAGCTTCAGAGACACAGTGGGCTGGAATGTGACTCACCCTTACGAAACCTCAAGGGCTTTAAGAGGCTACTTGAAGTGGCTTTGGCAGGAAAGGAGGGAACAGTTCAACTGCACTTGTTTCGATAATGGGACAAAGGATGTAGAAGGGTTGACCAGGGACCACAGTGCCCCCAGCCTTCCGTTCCCTGCATCAGGCCGTAGCCAAGGGAGGGAGAAGCTTTAACTTTGAATGAAGTTAAAAGTTTTGATCATTATTGGGTTGGCCAAAAAGTTCGTTTGGGTCTTCCCATCAAGATGTTACAGAAAAACCCGAACAAACTTTTCGGCCAACCCAATATATTGAATGAACATAATATTTACCAAAATGAGAGCAGGAGACCACTGTGACCATAAGATTGTTATCAATAGTGGTATTATCCAAGAGGGAGCAGATAGGCCACAAGGACTGCCCAAGATCTCATCAGTGTAGGACCCCAGTGGCAGGAACAAGCCCCCAAGAGTAGGTCTGAACGAGGCTGTAGAGGGGATGATGGAATCGCTTAGAAATTACACTTTCAAGCCCTGCCAGGTGATGGAACAGTTATAGGCCTTCCAGCAGTGAAATGAAGTAGGGCCTATTATTCTTATTATTTTACAGATGAGGAAACTGAGGCACAGGGTATTGAGAGGATCGATTGGAGGTGGTGGGAGGCTTATGGCAGTTCCATAATTTCAGCATAGGACAGGTCGATGGGTGTCCCTGTGAATGAAGGAGATAAGATACTCATATTAAAGCTGTTTCCATGACAAGCAGACTGTTTTCCTCCTGGATTGATGTGTCTGTGGAGCGGCTTGGGATGGAGGAGGCCAGTGGAGATTGGGAGTGGAGATGGTTAAAGGGTCCCCACAAAACTGGGTTTGGGGGTCCCACTGGGTGAGACCCAGGGCAGTGCAACAGTTCTGGGGTAGGTCTGGGTACTCAGACTTACCCTTGGGATGGAGGTGCTAGGAGGAATTCAGCAGATGCAAAATGTTGGTAATTTACCCTGGAGTGGGATTGGAGAGCAGAGATTGCAGGAAGATCCCCAGAATTCTGCTTCTGAAAAGAAGTGGGTTTCCTGTAGCTGCAGAGAAAAAGACCAACCACCACAAGTCTAGCAGCCTTAAAGATACAGAGGGGAAACTAACAAGGCGTCTAGAAACAGAAGCCCCTGGGAAATGGAGACTGGATGCCTTTCTCATCTGCACAGCCCGGGGGAGAGAGGCAGGAGCTGGAGAGATGGCATGGTCGCACAGTGGGAAATCGTCAGCCTAGGGCAGTTGCTCTGCACCCTCTTCTCATCAACAACCCTTTGTCATGGAACAAGTTGCCTTCCAGTTCCTTTGTCTAGCTGTGTCACCCTGAGAAACACCGCCCTGGTCTTAGGACATCCTTCAGATGTTTACACAGGTTTGGAGAGGAAACCAAAGGACCATTCCTAGAAGCTCACCACCGCCAATATTGTTCTAAACCTGTAAGTACCTCCCTCTTCTCTTAATACTTTACGGTGGTCCTGGAGTCTGTGTGAATGGGTGCTGCACCAGGTGTGGGTGTAGGACCAGAGCACAGGAGGGAGCTGTTCTGTTTCCCAGGGGCCAGGTGAGAGAAGGTGGCTGGGTCACCAGGAGCCACACTTGGGGCAGATCTGCAGAGGCATCTTTGCTTCCATGCTGAGACCTGCACGCTCTCCTTCAATCCTCCAATGCCCTGAGCGGGGCTGTTACACAGGAAATGCCTTGTTCAGACACAGGCAGCTGGTAAGGAGCAGAGCTGGGACGTCAATCCTGCTCACCTTCGATCCAGGCTCCTTCCTCCCCACCCCCTACTTTTGCAGCATCAATAGCACCCACACACCTGTGATATGAGGGACGCCACCACAGCAGGTGGAGCACATGACACTGGCAATCCACAAGCATCTTTTTGGAGAATCAGCCTCCACAGATGGTTATTTCTCAGATAACTGACACTTCCTTTAAAACCTTGACCACCTTGTGAGTCTTTTTGGTTAACAAACTTTCTAGATCACATCATACATGTCTCTACTGCCTCGATAGAATACAGATGACCCTCAAGTTTATAGTAAACTTCATTTCCAAAGCAAAGATACTGCCTTAAAATAATATCCACTGAATCTGTCCCTCACCAAAGATCCAAGGCCCACTTAAAAAAAAATTGTTTACTTATTTATTTATTGGCTGTGTTGGGTCTTCATGGCTGCGCATGGGCTGTCTCTAGTTGCAGCAAGCGGGGGCTACTCTTTGTTGTGGTGCACTGTCTTCTCATTGCAGTGGCTTCTCTTGCTGTGGAGCATGGGCTCTAGGTGCGCAGGCTTCAGGTAGTTGTGGTGCACAGGCTCAGTAGTTGTGGCGCACGGGCTCAGTTGCTCCACAGCAGATGGGATCTTCTTGGACTAGGGATCAAACCCATGTCCCCTGCATGGGCAGGTGGATTCTTTTATTTTTTAAGCTCTTTATTGGAATATAATTGCTTTACACTGTTGTGCCAGTTTTTGCTGTGCAACAGAGTGAATCAGCTGTATCTACACATATATCCCCATATCCCCTCCCTCCTGTGACTCCTTCCCACCCTCCCTATCCCAGCCCTCTAAGTCATCACCCATCATCAAGTTGATTTCCCTGTGTTATGCAGCAGCTTCCCACTAGCTATCTATTTTACATTTGGTAGTGTATATATGTCAATGCTACTCTCTCACTTCTTCTCGGCTTCCCCTTGGCCCTCCCTACCTCCCACCACCCTGTGTCCTCAAGTCCATTTCTACATCTGCATCTTTATTCTTGCCCTGTCACTGGGTTCATCTGTACCATTTTTTTTAGACTCCATATACATGAGTTAGCATATGGTATTTGTTTTTCTCGTTCTGGCTTACTTCGCTCTGTATGACAGACTCTAGGTCCATCCAGGCAGGTGGATTCTTAACCACTGCGCCACCAGGGAAGTCCAGTGATGGTGCTTTTCTGATTCATAGCCTGAGGCAAAAGGAAAAATCAGGAACACTGATGCTATCATTATTTAAAATTTCAATGTTTCTTTCCTTATGGATTTTTTGCCTTAATTTTGATTTTTAAAAATATTGCCTTAAAATATCATTTACCTTGATTACAGAGTTTCTTGGTGTCCCTTGAATTTTGCACCCAAGGTGAATGCCTCACTTGCCTTTCCCTAGTCCTGACCCTGGTCCTATGAGTTATTGGTAAAGTAATTGTTAAAACCTCCAACTATGGTTGTGGCTTTGCCTACTTCTTCCTTTAATTCTTTGAATTTTTGCTTCACCTATTTTGAAGCTCTAATGTCCATACATATACATTGAAAGTTATGATTTTTTTATGAATTGATGGTTTTAACATGAGTTGTTCCTCTTTTCTCTGGCAACACATCTTGTCTTAAGCATAACTTTGTCTGCTATTATTATATTCATATATGCTTAATGTTTTCATGTTGTGTATTTTTTCTGTCATTGGACTTTCAGATCTGTTTTCTTCATTATATCGCAAGTTCTCTCTTGTCAGCAGCGTAGAGTTGGGTCTTGCTTTAATTTTTTGTTGTTTACTCTTTAATCCAGTCTGACAATTGCTGCCTTTTAACTGGAGTGTTTATTTAATAGGTAAAGTAATTATTGATATGGTTGGATGTAAGCCTTCATTTTCTATTTGCTTTCTTTTTTTCTCTTTTCCTCTTTCTTTTTGCTTCTTTTGGTCTTTCTTTTGGTGATAATAGAGTATTTTTTAATGTTCCATTTTCTCCCCTCTAATTGTCACTTTAACATCTGTATTATTTTTTAGTGGTTACTTTAAGTGTGTAATACGCACTCTGAACTTATCACAGCTTTGTTTTGTTTATTTTTATTTTCTAAGAACTTGTATTGAGATATAATTGACATACAATAAACTGCATTATTTAAAGTGTACAATTTGATATTTTTTTCTTATTAGTAATGTATATATCGCAATCCCAATCTCCCAATTCATCCCACCCCAACCCCTTGAACTTATCACAGTTTACCTGGAATTAATATTTTACCACTTCATGTAAAATGCAAGAACTACCATGGCATAAATTCATTTATTTTCTTGTCCTTGTGTGCTTTTCTTGTCATCCATTTTACTTCTACATAAGTTAGAAACCCTACAATACATTTAAATAATTTTTTGTCTTAAATGTTTAATCATATCTTAAAGACATCTTTTTAAAAAGTCATTTATGTCTACCCACGTATTAAGCATTCTCAGTCTACTTCTTTTCTTCCTTTAGATCTGTTTCTCCATCTGTGTCACTTCCCTTTAACCTAAGGAATTTCATGTAACATTTCTTGTAGTGTGGATCTGCTGGAACTAAATCCTCTCAGTGTTTTTATCAGAAAATGTCTTTATTTCCCTGTATTTTTAGTTATTTATTTATTTTAATTTATTGGCTGTGTTGGGTCTTTGTTGCTGTGTGTGGGCTTCCTCTAGTTGCAGAGAGCAGGGCTACTCTCCATTGCAGTGCACGGGCCTCTCGTTGCGGTGGCTTCTCTTCTTGTGGAGCACAGATTCTAGGCGAGTGGGCTTCAGTTGTTATGGTACATAGGCTCATTAGTTGTGGCTCGCAGGCCCTAGAGCACAGACTCAGTATTTGTGGTGCACGGGCTTAGTTGCTCCGCGGCATGTGGGATCTTCCCGGACCAAGGATCGAACCCCTGTCCCCTGCTTTGGCAGGCGGATTCTTAACCACTGTGCTACTAGGGAAGCTCCCCCTGTATTTCTGAAGAAAGTTCTTACTGGATATATTGATACAATTCTAGGTTGGTCGTTGTTTTCTTTCAGCACTTTTAAAGCTGTAATTCCATTGTCTTCTGTCTTCTCACGTTCTGCTGGAACGTACCTGTCACCTGTTGCTATGTCCCTGTGCTGAATGTATCTTTTTTTATTCCACTTGTTTTTAAGATTTTCTCTTTAACTTTGGTTTTCAGACATTTGATTGTGATGTGGATTTCTTCATATTTTTCCTCCTCAAAGTTTGTTGCAAATTTGAAAAGGAAAAATGTGGCCATCATCTCTTCCTGTCTTTTTTTCTGTCCGCTTATCTCTTTCCTCTTATGAGACTCTAGTTGAGCATCTGTTAACCTGCTGAATCTGTTCCACTGATCATTTAGGCTCGCCTCACTGTTTTGCAATATTAGTTTCTCAGTTTGGATAATTTTTATTTTTTCTTCAGTGGAAACAATGTGTTTTCTTTAGGTTCACTGATCATTTCTTCTGCTGTGTCCAATCTGCTCTAAGCCCATTACAGTTTTACTGATGTATAGTTGACATACGGTAAATTATGCATATTTAAAGTGTAAACTTTGGTGACTTTTGACATATGGAACAATCACAAAAAATCACCACAATTAAGATAATGGATTTACCTATCCCCCCAAAACTTTCTCTATGCTTCTTTGAAATTATCCCCCATGCTTACTCTCCATCCCCAGGCAGCTACTGATATGCTTTCTGTCACTGTAGATTAGTTTGCATTTTCTGGAATTTTATTGTACAATTGTAAAACATGCATTGTTTTTTCCTTTCTGGATTTTTCTTATAGCATAATTATTTTGCGCTTCATCTATACTGTCACAGGAGTCCACACGCATTCCTTTTATTGCTGAGTAGTATTCTGTTATGCAGATGTACCACAGTTTGTTTATCCACTCACCTGTTGATGGACACTTGGGTCACTTCTGGTTTGGGGCAATTACAGAAAAAACAGCAATGAATATTCAGGTATTTGTCTTTGTGTGGAAAACATGCTTACATTTCTTCTGTATAAATTCTTAGGAGAATATCTGGATCATATGTAGGTGTATGTTTAGCATGAAACCACCAATCTGCTTTCCAAAAGGGTTATACAATTTTGTATTCCCATCAACAGTGCATGAGAGTTCCAGTTGCTTCACATCCTTGGCAATACTTGATTTAGTTAGTTCTTTTCAGAGGAATGAAGAGCTCTGGAAATGATAAACATGTAGGTAAAAATACAATATATATTTTCTCTTTTAAAGAATTCCTTTACAAGATAATGACTAAAGTGAAAATACTAACAATATATTGTGAGGTTGATAACATATATAGAAGTAAAAGTGTGTGGCAAATTAGCACAAAGCCCAGGAGGGAGAAAATGGGGTATTCTGTTTTACGTTCTTATACTGTATGTGAAGTGATATAATATCATTTGAAGGTAGGCTGTGATAAGTTAAAAATGTGAACTGGTACAAGAGTGTAAAGCAATTATATTCTGATAAAGAGCTTAAAAAAATGTGTACTATAACCCTAAAGCAAGCACTAAAACAAAGAGGTTTAGTTAAGAAACCACCAAAAAAGATAAAATGGAATCATAAAAAATACAATCCAAAGAAGGCAGAAAAAGAGAAAAAGGGGTACAAAAAACAAATGGGACACTATCAGCCAACCTGACTTAGTTGGCACTTATAGAACACTTCACCCAAGGACAGCAGGATACATGCTCCTTTCAAACACACTGAACATATACCAAGATAGACCAAATTCTGGGCTACAGAACAGGTCTCAGTAAATGTCTAAGGATTCCAATTACACAAAGTGTGTTCTGTGCTAGAGGAATTAAATTAGAAGTCAATACCCAAAAGATACCTGGGAAATCCCATAGTATTAGAAAATAATAGCACACTTCTAACACATAGGCCAAAGAAAAAATTAAAAGGGAAATTAGAAAGTAATTTGAACTTAATGAAAATAAAAACACAATGTATCAACATTTGTAAAATGCAACTAAAGTGGTGCTTAGAGGAAAATTTATAGCACTAATTGCCGTTAGAAAAGAGGAAAGTTCTCAAAGCAATGACCTAAGCTTTCACAAGAAGAAACATGAAAAGGGAGTGCAAATTATGCCCAAAGTGAGAAGAAGAAAGGAAGTAATAAAGCAAAATTAGAAATCAGTGAAATTGAAAACCAGAAAGAGAATGAAACTGAAAGCTTTATCTTTGAGAAGATCAATAAAATTGTATGTTTCCTTTTTTTCAAGAGTTGTATTCCCTCTAGTTTTTGGTTGCTTTCCAGTGTCTTCATTTTTTTTTTTTAATATGTTGTCCAGAGTTTTTAGTTGTTATAATCAGGAGGGTTATTCTCCTTCAGCTGATTCATTTGCTGTAACTGAAGTCCTGTTTCACTGTTTGTCATTTTCAGTGTGCCTCCTTCTGCAGCCTTCTCTCCTATTCTTATCTGTTGTCTCAGAAAGTCTGTGAACCAGGAGATCAGATGATCACACTTGTGAGAACTGTGTAAAAGCAAGACTAAATGGCTCTGGCGGACTCACCCATGAATAAGGTCTCTGAGTTTCAGCTCAAAAGCCTCTTTTATTTACTCCTTGGAGGCACTGTGATGTAATGAAATGGAGACAGGCCAGAGTCTGACTTGATCTAGGTAAAAATCCTGGTTCTGCCACTTAGCAATTTCATGACCCTAGCTAATGTACCTTACCTCTCTGGACTCAATTTCCTCACCTGTAGGATGAGGTTGACATGAATCTCCAGATTACTGTAGGGATGAAAGGACATAATACAGTGAAAGTGCCCTGCATAACTTCTGGCACATGGTATGTGCTCATCAAGAATGATTTTCCCTCCCCTTATTCTTTTCCTCCTATATGGAGAAGAGCTGTCAACTTAAGGTACCTCTAGATAATTAAATTAGGATGTTTCTAGGTATTAATACACACTGAGCCAATTTGCTTTTAAATTTTTCTTCCATTGTGTTTGCTCTAATGAATTGTGAAGGCATCAAAGATTCTGTTTAATATTGCAAGCACTTCTCTTGTGTGTCTACTTTGTGTTATACACTTAGGAAGAGTGTCTGAGAGTGTACAAAATAATAGAGGTAGCAGGATCTTGTTTAGGGGTTAATAAAGTCCATCCATTTATTCTCAGGAGACTGTGTAAAGGCTGAGGCACCATCTGATGTCCTTTATGGGCAGGTTTGGGGCAGATGTGTGGATGACTCACAGGCCTTGGGTGAAGTGTGGCCTCCAGCAGACCAAGCATCATGCAGCTGCCTTCAGTTAAACAGCTGGTTGATTCCGCAAAAGAACATCGGACTTCCCAGCTTCTGGCCTCAGAGCTGACTCCTCCTCACATCTATCTTCTTCACCGCCTTTCCCCTGAAAACTTAATTTAAAATCGAGTAGGGCTAGGGAGTTGCTGCTCCTGGAGTGTTTTCAGAAATTGTCACAGACTCTGTTCAAAGTGTATAATGTTCTTAAACTGAGAGGATAAGGAGATTAAAATTCTATACATTCTAGAATCCAGCCTTAGGAACTCTCCTGAGAAGAGAAAAGCCTGGCTTGTGGAGGAGAAAAGCCCGTTGTAATATCTGGCAGGTGTCTTCAAAGGCCAGCACAGTGCTCATTCACAGCCAGGCGTTCACTCATTTATGTTTTCATTCATTCATTCATACACATTTATTCATTCGATTGTTTATTCATTCATCAAACAAATATTTCTCGAGCACCTGTTTCGTGCCAGACATCGAGCCAGGTACTGGGGTTGCTAAGGTGAATGGGGTGACCCAGCTTTGCCTGCTCAGTACCCACTTCCCATTCTTTTGTTTAGGCAGAAGGTACATCTGCAGCCTTACTGGACCTGTCCTTCGGTGACTCAAGAGTTTACCCCTGGAATTTGCATATTGAGCAGTGACATGAAGGACTGTTGTTCATTTATGGCCCTGGCATCTAAAAAGGCTCTCCATATGTCCCTGCCACCTAGAGCTCCCTCACTCCTTTCTAAATCCAGCCTTAAATTCTTACTGGGATTTTTGAAGCTCTCCCAAATTCTCACGATCGATTCTGTTTTTACATAAGTAGACTGGTGTTTGTTTCTGTTGTCAGCAGCCCCAGAATCCTAACATCTTTCCTGCCCTCTAGCAGCTCACAGTCTAGTGAGAGACACAAGGAAACAAATGATTTGGGTTCAGGGTACCCTGATTGTGATCATACTGGGGGCTCTGGGAGTCCAGAGGAGGGGCCCTGATTAATTTCTCATCCTTAGTTCTCTTTAACCAAAGAACCCTGAGAGCCACTCCCAGGTGTTCCAGGTATCCACTGCTGTACATACCAAACCATCCACAGCTTCGTAGCTTGAAATACTGATGCATCATTACATCTCAGGATTCAGTGATTTGACTGGGCTCAGCTGGTTGGTTCTCACTTGCTGTTTGCTTATCAGAACTTGACCGAGGTTGGAATTATCTGCAGATATTACCTTGCAAATGTCCAAGATGGCTTACACAACATGATGGCATGCTGGTTGTCAGCTGGGAGAACAGCTAAGGCACTCCAAAATGGGCTCTCCATGAGGGGATTTCTTACAGCATGATGGCTGGGTCCTGAGAGAGATCACTCCCAAACCAACCCAAGAGACCCCAGTGGTTGCTGCATGGTTTCTTATGTCCTAGCCTGAGATCCCAGCCACGTTCTATTGGTAAACTAAGTCAGTAAGGCCAGGCCAGATTCAAAGAGAGGGGAATTAGACTCCACGTCCTGATGGGCGAGTGGAAAAGTCACCTACAGCAGAGCATGTGGGATGGGAGATACTACTGTGACCATCTTTGGAAAATAAGATCTGTCTCACTAGGCAGTCCTCCTAGAACATCCTCTGAGCCACCAGCACGCCCCAAATAGGTGACAGATGCTAGGCGTTTGATCCTGAGTCTCTCCCAGATGTCAGATAGGACTCAACACTTTGGAAATACCAGTCCTCAGAGTTTCCTAGCATCATTATGAAGATTGGTAACAGTGTCAGGCCAAACTTCAAAGTTTTAGGTCTATGCCCTTTCTATACTTTACTCTCCCAATATTGCTGTAAGGTAGGTAGCACTACAAGTAAGGAAGCAAGTGCAAATAAATTTCTTATTCCAGTCACTTGCTGTGAGATTTGAACCCAGGTCTGTGAACCTCAATGTCTGAATGGCTTCCCTAGGAGATGCTTTTGTGTTGCTATGGAAACTGAAAGGGCTTGGGGTTAAGACTCAGCAGATTTTGGCTTGGGATGGGTGCTGCATACGTGCTAGTCGGACAAGAGAATGATGGATGAATTAATGAATAGCTTGCATTCTGCTCAGGATACCTTCTGGAACTTTGAAAACTCAGCTGCATCTCTTATCATTCTCATGTTACGTGGCTTCCTGCAGTTCAGGGAGGAGAAATTCGGGTTTACTATAGCTTGAGATTGCCAGGGGAGTGAGCAGGGCTCCCCTTTCTGTTCCTCTAGCACCTGGTCACAGTCTATTAGGGTACCCACTCCCCTCCTTTTCTCCCAGCTTCCTCCACCTGCCTTTCCTCACTGAACACACTGAACCAGGTGCTGCCCTTACACTAAGAGTGTGGATGTGGCCGCGAGGTCTCAAAATATGTCGTCATGTCTGTTTACACCGCTGTGACAACTTGATGCAGACGACACATCTTACTCCCCATTCATGCATCCTGCATGCCTTGAACTGGGCCTGACCCACAGGCCAGTGGCCAGTAAGTGTTTATTCAATGGATAAACAAATGCACAAACGTTCCGAGTGAATGACTTTAGAAAGCGCACAAGTGCTGTTCCGGGTCAGTGAAAAAACAAACATTCGGCCTCAGCTGGGGGGTTCATTTCGCCTTGGGTTCCTGGGTCATTTCAGTTCAGGGCTCCGTTAAGGAATGTGGGGTTTTGTCTGAGCTGGACAGGGTTGCCCTCCGAGGTCTGAGAGCAGTCAGCCTGTGATGGGTGCGTTAATTAGGGGCCGAGAGGGGCCCGGGGAAAGCTTTCTTTGTGGAAGTCCCCACGGCCCAGGGCCTGCGACAAATCCACGGGGTTGCCAGGCTGCGGTTGAGGCAGCCCACGTGCCCTGCGCACAACACGCGCCCTGGGCGTGACCTTGATGGCGGACCCTCTGCGGCTGCGTCTGGCCGGGACAATGCACAATGCGGGCTCACATGGCCACAAGCGCTCTATTGAGCCGGCTCCGAGCACCCCGGAGCAAACGCAGCAGCAGCTACTCAGCCGCCCACACAAATATGCGAAGACTCCCTAACCCTGGCAGTGGAAAAAACCCACGGTCGCCCGAGAACCAGAACCAGAATTGCCGCTACCAAGGAGGAGGAGGGCTGGGAAGAGGGGACAGAGCCGGGTTAGTCCTCTGTTTGGGGCTGGACCTCGCACGTGTGATCTCATTCCATAGAGCGGTCCTGCAGGCACTGGCCTTGGAGTCTGTTTTTAGGTGAGGAAATTGAGTCTCAGAGAGGCGGGAGCGCTTGGCTAAGGCCACATGCGGGTGGCTGATCCTAAGAAGGACTGGAAAGTCCCCAAACAACTGAAGCACAGTGATTATGACCCTCAGAGCAATGGTGATGAAGATCGTGGAAGGATACTTTTGTTTGTTTTAAAAAACAAGGCTGCTGTGTTTCTGATGGGCCCTCTGCCAGAGGCAGGCCAGGTAATGCAAAGAATGTGGGCTTTGAATCCAAAGTCTTAGACTCAGATCCCTGCTCTGTTTGCTATAGCTGTGTGACCCTGGGCAGGTTGTTAAACCTCTCTGTGCTTGGTTTATAATAGTACCTACCTCACAAGCTGCTTGTGAGGATTAAATGAGATAACACATGCCCAGCCCGTATGCGGAGCCAGCCAGCCAGGCACACGGCCTCCTGGGCGTGGCTTTGTTGTCCAGGTTACATGCGGACTCACACAGGGACCCTCAGAGCTGTGACACGTGTGGACCTTCCCATCGCCAGGTCAGGCGTCTCCTCCTCTGAGCTTCAGTTTCCCCGTCAGTAAAAGGTTAGGAGGCGGAAGAGCTGGACGGGCATGGGCTGCTCACCCTCAGCATGGTGGGCATTTTAGTTCAGCTATGAAGGCCAGCTCGTTCTTCGCAGTGGGGGCGTCCTGTGCACTGTGGGCTGTTGAGCAGTGTCCCTGGCCTCCACCCACTAGATGCCAGTAGCACCCCCGACCCCTGCCATCTGTGACAATCACAAATGTGCCCAGACATTGCCAAGTTCCCCGGAGCAGAAGATGATGTGCTGTCCTCTGCCTATCAGAGCCGGTGAGGAGAAAGCAGCACCTGCCTGTGCCCAGGGCTCTCCTGGGGGCTGCAGGTGGCATGATCACAAGGGCCTCATCTTTAGATTGGAAACACTCAGTAAGCATTCATGCAAGAACCAAATTCTGCAGGCATTCACCAAGTGGCATCTCTGGGCCAGATCCTAGTGGGTCCTGAGGTCCAAGGTGAGGCATGACCCCCTCCAGGAAGCCACCGAGGAGTCTCCAGGCAAAGTTAAAGCCCTTCCTCTGTGCTTCCAGATATTATCTCCTTTGGCCTCCCAACAAACTTTGGAGATGATTTTTGCAGATGGGGGGATTGAAGCTCCGTCATAGATGGGGCGTGACTTGCCCAAGGTCATGCTGCCACTTAGAATCTGGTCTGTCTTCACTGGGGCCCAGAATCTAAATGACTCCATTTGGGGGTGCTGTTGAAGGCTAAGCTAGCCAGTCAAGGAAACCCTGGATTCCAGGAGAGAAGCAGCCCAGCTGGAATGACAGGATGTGAGGCTGTGCGGATCAGTGGAAGGAGCCCAGACCTGGGATACAGAACCCCAGCTCTGATGCTCATTGATGGTGTGGCCACTGAGCCTTGCCTTTCATATCTGTAAAATGGGCATAATTATGCCTAACCCAGAGGCTTCCTGTGAAGTTTTGCTGAAGTAACCCAGTTAAAGCGCCTGGCACACAATAGGTGCTCAGCACACAGCAGCTGTAATCATGATTACTGCTTTCACCCCTAAGGATGCAGGGAGGCCTGGTCTGGGCAGCCTGCAAGTACCAGCTCCTTGAGCCCTCTGCAGAACTGGAGACTGGCCCCCACGCCTGGGGAGGGCAGGGGCAGGGCCCGCTCAGAGGCAGGTGTTTGAGCGGTGCCGGTGTGGAGGCCACAGTGCCCCCTACTGGACAGTATGCAGAGTTGGAGGGGGCGCCCAGCCACTTTGGCACAGCTGGTGCCCCTGCAGGAAGGACCTGGGCCTGGCTGGCACCTCCACTGGCCAGCTTGACAGACCTTTCCGGCCAAGGAGCCGCTCACAAAGATCTTCCTGAGCTGGCCCCTTTCCCAGGTGAATCCTTTCGTGTCGGCCGGAGGAGCCACAGCCTGCCAAGGACTGCCTTTCTTGGTTCAACCCGGTTCATTCTTCTGTTTCTCTAACTGAACACCAGCATCTCTCCTCTTGAGAACAAAAGTGGAGAGAAATCTGCACAAATTAGCTGAGTTATCATCTAAAACGCGCCCACTGGCTCTATGTAGCAAGCAGACCCATGGCCTCCACGGGCACCAGGCAGGGGTCTGGGCACAGAAACAGGCTCCTCTGCTAAGAAGGTCTTCCATCACAAAAAGGGGCAGTGTTCGTCTTTCTCCAAGTCCCTTTCAGCCAATATTTAATGAGCTGGCCATGGAGCAGACGTGAGCCTAGGCATCCAGCACTCAGAGAAAACTTGAGAAGGGCAAGTGTCCACCCAGCTAGAATTTCACTAGAAATGATGACCTTTTCTAGTCCCCTGGGCATTCCACAGAAGGCGAAGGCAGTAATGGGACTCCTGGTCCACTTGTTCTGATATTAGGACGGCCAGTTGGGAAGTAGCCTTGACTCCTCTCCTGCTATTCAACGAAACAAGCAAATGTGGTCCTCACTCTGGCAGCCGGACTTTATCACCCAATATGGCTAGAAATACTATGGGCTCTCTTGACCCGCGGAGTGACCTGCATGTGGTCTGTGGTTTTTCAGGTGCTAAGGGCTGCTCCATCAGACATCAGCTTCTGCCTGTGACTAAGCAGTGAGTTGCTAAGTTGAAAAGAGACGAAGGGAGAGAAGATGAGGGATACAGTGGTTTCAAAAGCCCTCATTCCAGGTCCATCCCCATCTGTGCATAATTGCAGGGAGGGGCTATCTGGCTGAGCCTGAGTCTGGAGCAGAGGACAAAGAGATGGACCATGTGGGTTGCAGCCTGCTTTGCCCTCCCCCAGCGCTGTGACTAGCTCAGTGTATATAATGACTTCCTCTTCCTTAACCAAGTAAGGAGACTGTCTGCCTCATGGAGTTGTGCGAAGCTTCAGGGAGGCATCGAGCATTCACTTAAGGGAACCTCTCTGCTCTCTTGATGACAGCAGGCTGGGTTCTAGTCACATCAGCTGATGGCCACCAGGATGTCCCATCACTGCTCTGAGCTTGGGTAGCTTAGACTAGCTAGGCTCCAAGTCCTTCCAAGTCCTGGGACAGACACTCTCCTCCTCTTTCCACTCGGGGCAGGGAGCGTGGGCTTCCCAGCACCAGAGAATCCCAGCTCTGCCCCTCACCTGCCCCACCTTTCCAGTCTCTCTTCCTCATTCTTCCCCTGGAGATTCTCACAACAGTTAAAGGAGACCAGGTGTGTCCAGCCTCCGACACACAGTAGATGCTCCATAAACGTCTGTTCCTTTCCTTCCCTCTCTCCCTCCCTCCCTATTTCCCCTCTCCCTCTCTTCTGCCCTCTGGTCCATTCTCTTAGCTTTTAGTTTGCCTGAAGTGACACAAATAATAAATGACTTTCCCCCTCCCCTGTGCCCCATGCTTATCAATCTCTAAGCAGATTACTTTCAGGTGGTAAGAATAATAAATATTACTTGCAAATTTCTCATCCTTTTTCTAAAAATGTTTTACAAACCTCACTAATATTAGAATTTCCCCCAGGAACTAAAAAACGTATTCATTCAATCAAAAGCAGTGTTCTCAAATGGGGTGGGGGCGTGTTTGCCCCCTATGGGGAGATTATTTTTGTCGCAGTTGGAAGGATGCTACTGGCATCTGGTGGGTAGAGGCCAGGGATGCTGTTAAAAATCCTACAGTGCACAGGACAGCCTCCCAACAACAAAGAATTATCTGGTCTCAAATGCTAGTAATGCCGAGGTTGAGAAACCCTGGTCTAAATTAGCAGCCACGGGGATTGAAGCATCTCTGTTGTAGGAGGTGGCCACCGCTAAACCACCAAGGCTCTGGATCTCCCCACTTCTGGGATGATCTGTGGGAGAAAATTTATATCTGCCACATCAGGAAACAGAATTCCTGGGCCAGCGAAGCCCTCTGCATCCCTCCCTGAGCATTTCCGGACCCTGTGGGCAGCCGGGTAGGCATCAGAGGCCAGCCACAGGTGCCGCGTCTTTGCCCTCCTGCTGTGTACCACTGGGCAGACCACTCAACATCCCGGGTCCTAAGTAGGACCATGTCTGCCAGCGATTCCCCAAAGCGTGGGCTGATTCTGGAAGCCCAGAGGTGATTCGGTGGCATAGGAACTGTCGCTTTAAATAACACCAGACCACAAGATGAAATAATTTTTCCCTTTTTTTTAAAATTAATTTTATTTATTTATTATTTTTGGGGGGGGGTACACCAAAATCAATCATCTGTTTTTATACACATATCCCCGTATTCCCTCAATTTTTTCCCTTTTAAGTTTGCTTTCAAACCTCTGGTTAAGTCAAGGAGAGAGTCTCTGCTTGGTGATGCTCTGTCCTGAACACGTCTTTGACCTTCACTTATCTCCCTGTGGGTTAAGACCCAGAATGGGCAGGTCCAAGTTAAGAGCCATGGGCAGGCAACAGCTTGTCCGACTGGAATGTAATAACCTGGGCTTCCTGTCATCCTGAGACAGGCTGGGACCTGGAACCTGGAACCCTTTGCTGCAGGGTTTGCACCTGGACAAACATCTCCTTGAGCAGCAAAGTACAAACTATAGGGGACTGAAAATAACTGCACGCGTGGGCAATTGGGGCAAATTCTGGACAACAAGATACAAAAAGACCAAAAAGGCCAACAGCCACTTCTGAAGAGCTGGGAGCGAAAACAGGGTGTCGGGAGCAAAAGCAGGGCACTGTGCATGCCCCCTGCACTCAACACCTCCAAAGGGGTGGGCAAACCACCTAAGCCACCCCCCTGGCCTGACCCCGGGACACACCCCTACCCTCACCCCATGTAAGAAACCAGCTCCCCCGCCCCTTCCGCCTCAGGGAGGAAGCAAGGGCACCTGTTACCTGGTCTCGCTCCCCCCTCCCCCACGCTGCTGCAGCAGGGGCCCCCATAAAGCCTTGCCTGAATTGCTTGTCGGCCCCTTAGTTTCTATCGGCCTCTTAGTTTCTATTGGCCTCTCAGTTTCTGTTGACTGGGGAAGGCCAAGAACCCTGGTTGGTATCAATTCAGTGCTTTGTTAGGGTGACCGTCTTTTCACAGCAGTAGAGATTCCTCGGAAGAAGAGTTTTAGTAAAGTCACCAAGTAGACGTAAAGGAAAATATTTAGGAAATACAGCCAGGGTGGAACACGGAAGTGGCAAGTTCATGCCAAACGTCCAGGCAGTCGTGGGGTCTGGAGCCGTCAGAGGAGGAAGCGACGTACTCCTCCCTCAGCTGCAGTCTCAGCTTGCTCCTATGAAAGTCGGAAGGACAACCTGTTCCCTCCTGGGCCACGAGGATGAGTAACAATCCTGCAGAGTGCGGCAGGTTGTCACTGGTCCCTTGTCACCGCACACTTGAGACCACCCTGCGCCGTTGCTCCCCTGTCTCAGGGAGGAGGGCTGCACTCCTGTGCTTACCCCTCCTCGGGGCTGGGGCGCGGAAGGGAACTAGCATCGCCTACGGGTCCCCTCAGCCTCCTAATCGCGTTTAGTCTCACAGTCTGTCTGCCAGGAAGGTCTTATTTACCAACACTTCACAATGAGGAGTCTGTGGTTTAGGGAGAGGTAGTCCTGGCTCAAAGGCTGCATAACTGGTATACAATAAAATCAGAATTCCGAGTGAGTTCTGTTTGCCTTCAAGCCTGTGCTTTTCCCATCACACCCCCGCTGGGCGGGCTGCCCTTGACCCTGAGCATCTGTGGTCACAGTGAGCAGCCAGTGAGCAAAGGGTCATGGTTACAGTTACCAGCCAGGCCACAGGTCAGGACGGCTGCTTAGAATGTCACCCGGAGCTCCCTCTGTGCCTGCACTTGCCCTTGACCTCTGTACACACACGTGGGGTGGAGCAGACAGTGCAGACTCTTTTCCTACACACCCCTGTAATACTTCCTGCTGAGTTCAGCACATGTGTTGCTGCTCTAGGCACTCGTGTTCTGGAAGAAACCCTGGTTTTGGAAAGCTGGACTCAAATCCCAGCTTTCCAGTTGCTGGCTGAAGGCGCTCTTTGAATTCAGTCTCCTGTAAAATGGACATAATGTTGGTAACTATCTCATATAGGTGATTTGAGATTTACCAAAGACTATATAGAGTTGACGTGTAAGAGCTGATCCTCAATAAATAATAGTATTTTATTAATAATAAAATAAAATGGCTTCCCTGGTGGTGCAGTGGTTGGAATCCACCTGCTAATGCAGGGGACACGGGTTTGATCCCTGGTCCAGGAAGATCCCGCATGCCACGGAGCAACTGAGCCCGTGTGCCACAACTACTGAGCCCACGTGCTGCAGCTGCTGAAGCCCGAGAGCCTAGAGCCCGTGCCCTAGAAGAGAAGCCACAGCAACGAGAGGCCTGTGCACAGTGACAAAGAGTAGCCCTGGTTCTCCACAACTAGAGGAAGCCCGCGCACAGCAACAAAGACCCAATGCAGCCAAAAATAAAATAAAATAAAATAAATGAATAAATTTATTTTAAAAATAAATAAAATGCAAGTGCAATTAAGTGCAATAAAAAATAAAATGCAAGTAACCAAAGCTAACACAATTCACACCAAAACCAGAGCCATGTCAGCTTAATCAACAGGGTGGAAAGTTGTTGGTTGGAATTTTTTGTCAGGATAATTAAAAGCTAAAATAATAGATGTGATTTGTATTAGTATCTGTTTTATTGGTACCATCACCTAAGAAACTAAATGAGTGTGTATGTGTGTGTGTGTTTGGTTATTTTGTTTGTCTTTTGACCCTACTAATTTCTAGACTTCCATTACAAGTGATGCATTTTGATTGCCAATGGCTGCCAATCAGCAGTCTGCTTCATTTCCTGTGTCAGCCAGCACGGAAGGAATTTGCTGGTTTCTTCTAAAAATAATCATAACCACTGTTTCCCCTTCCTTTTCTGCAGACAGAATTGTCGGAGGATGAGGCTGCCTGTATTTGCCCCTCCGAGTCACTCTCCTCCTCCTTGGTGCCTCAGTTTTTTTGTCTAGTAAAATGGGCATGATAATTCTGGCTGGTTTTCACAAGTTTCCATGGGGCTGAATAACGATCACGTGACTGAAGGCTCTTTCCATCAGAGGCAGTGCACTGTCATCTTCATTCATTCAATGGTTCACTCATCTTGCAGACACTTTCTAGGTTCTTCAACTGTGCCAAGCCCTGAAGCTACAAAGGTGAGTACAGGAGTATCCCCATCTTTGTGTAGTTGAAGCTGGGAGGCCAGACACAAGGGAACATAAAATTGCAGCACTGTGAAAAATATTGTGGTAGTCAGTTGTGTAGAAAATGATGGAACCCTCAGGAGAGAGAACTAATCTCCCTGAGGTCAGACTGAATAGTGGTGGGGAAGAAGGCAAGTTAGATGCGTCTTAAAACTCAAGTAGGAGTGAGTGTGATGTGTGAACAAGAAGAGGATTGGGAGGGGGTGGGGCTAAGGTGAGTGCAGTAAAAATTGTTCAAACTGCAGGTTGAGTTCTTCCTGAAATCAGTAGTAGGTCATGATAAAATGGTAGATATTTTAAAGAATGGAATGCGACAGAATAGAACAGAATAAGTTGTTTTATGTGTGGTTGTGTGTGTATGTGTGCGTGCATGAGCTACTTCCTGTTATAAAATATTCTTACATAAATTAAAAAAAATTAAAACCCTATGGTCTAGATGGAAGTCTGGATGACCTCCATCAGTGGTGTGCTGATAAATTTTTAACAACTGGCTCTCTAGGAAAAAAAAGTCTGCATACATTTTTATATACATAAGTTTATTTTACATTTTACGGATACAAAGGATGTGCAGCACACAATTTACAAATAAGAAAATATGTAATAATCCTTATTGTAAATTCTATATAGCCAATGGATTCCCACCAAATATTTTTATTAATGTTGGCTGAACTTTTGTATCTGTAACCAATCTATGCCTGCATTTCAATCATGATTTAACAAAACAGATCACAAATCAATATTTGGTTGCTACCCAGTTCAGCAAAGAAGTGGCTCACATCATTGATGAAGTAATATAGTTCTGACATGAATGTTGGTTGATATTTTCATTTACCTCAATTAGTAAGACAAAAATAACACAACGAGGACCTGTCAGAACTTCACTCGTTCATCAGTGATGTAAGCCATTCTTTTGCAGAAATGGATAATAGCTTTTGAATTCCAGAAAAGCATTTTCTCAATTTTTTGTGTTGTTCACAATGTAATAGCTACAGATGAAACACGCACTTTAAATTTAATCCTGTCAGGAAAAATTGTGGAAGATTTTTATGGGTAAAAGAGATTATTGGACATTCTTTTAAGGGAACACTGGATCCTCCAGGGACCATTTGTATGTCTTTGTATTTTACCACTCGGTAGATAAGTTAACTGGTAGACAATGGATAGTAATGCAAGTGTTTTATGTCCATGGCTATGCAGATAAATTTAGTTAGGTAGAGAATATAAATCACTGCAAGGTAAATCTTCACGTGAACAGATAATAGTAACTTCTTACTGGTTCTTCACTAATTCACGAGTTAGGTAAAATATCTGACTTTCTTTTATATCTGGATAAGAGTCATGATTTTATTTTTTTTGCAGAATCACCTTGTAACAATCTTTATTATTAACCTTCTCTCCATCACTTCCTTAAGGCTAGACCATCAACAAAGCAATAAATCAGACTCATTTTAGCACTTGCTGATTTCCACTGTGTAAACGCTCCTATGGTGACGATGTCAAGCTAAGAATAGAACTTAATTGAACTTGAAGTTGGAAGAGATGTGAGCTGCACTCCATTACATGGTACCACCACCATACAGATGCAACAAACTAAATAATCCCAAGAGCATAGTAAGATGTAGTGAAATAATCAAAAATGATATTTTGAGTACTGTTACCCATATTTTAATATAATTTTAAGCTTATAAACAATTTGTATGGTATTCAACAATCTCAAAATTCCTAAAATTTAACAATGAGCTCTCATGAGATCGGTATATACCAAAAAATACCCCCATAGTAACAAAGGAGTTTTTGTTTGTTTGTTTTGCAAAGCAGAAATTCCAAGCGGTGAATTTAAGTGAAGGAACCAGGTGAAGATCTACAAACAGCTGGATCAGGATAATCCTTTGATTTCACCTGATCGGAGCCTAGGGTAGTGTCATCCCAGGTCTCTACCTGCTGGAGAGGCTTCCCAAAGTGACACAGCTGGGTAGATCATGTCCTACCTGTGCACCCCTGAGCCACTGGGACTCACTCCTCCACAGCTCGGAGCCTGTGGGGTAAAGAGGGAAACAGAGTCCTGCCCTGGCCTGGGAGTTGGGAGACCCGGGTTCCAGCCTTGACCTTGCTGTGGGCCCCCTTCTCTCTGGGACTCAGGGCCCTCTCCAGGGAGTCAGTCTTGAGCAGGAGCAGGTAGGTAACCTATGTAAGAGAATCAGCTGATCTTAAGATCTCAGAGGGTAGAGTACATGAGATGAAAATCAGTCGGGCACATGTCCTGCCTACGCACGTTCAAATTCAAGCATCTAAAAACTCCTGTGAGCTGCTGACCAGCCTGACTTGGCCCTCAAACTGCCAGTTTGAGACCCCTCAACTAGAGTATTCATGGGGCAAGTCTGGGTTAACACCCACCGCCAGGTGAAGCCTCACTCTTCTCCAGCATGCCCAGCCTTCACACCCACACCCAGGACCAGGCTAAGGAAGGAGGGGCTCAGGAAATGTTGCAGCGGTGTAGCCATGACACTGAATACATCATCTGAGGAGACGCTCAATGACTGCGAGTTTGCCAGCTGAGACCATTTTCAAAGGGGGAAAAATGTCTTTGAATTAGATGGTCAATTCCTCTGGACTCCAGAAGGTACAAATCGGTTTTTCCCATTTCCCCCCAAACAAGTGTCTGTACCCATGGTAAGGCGAGAATGAAGGAGCTGGCTTACATTTCAGTGTCACAGGGCAGAAAAATGGATGTATTTAAACCATAGAGGACCCTAGGGCGACCAGCGGTCCCACTGGGAGGGGTGTCTGGGCTGAGACGGTGGAGGCAGCACAGATTTATGTCTCCCAACCGGAACCCAGTCATATGAGGCCCGGTTCATTGGGTGGAACTGCACAAAACACACATTTACATGCGTTACTTCTCTCTCGCAAGGCCCTGTAGATGAATTTGCAAGTTAAATACATTAGACTACAGCTGCACCGTATAAGGCAGACAAACTTCCTCTTACAGAAAGTAACCAGCCACCTGTTAGGAGAACTTTTGAGGACAATCGTGGTAATAATGTAATATATTGATAACTTAACATATAATATAAATAAGTAATATAATATAATATAAAATATATTTTTAGCCTCATTACCAAAGACCCTCTGCTATAGTCTTAAATGTCTAATGCTGACCTAAATTGAACACTCGTGGGCACACAGGGTTGCCAGATAAAATATAGGACACACACTTACATTTGAATTTCAGGTAAACAATGAATAATTTTAGTCTAAGCATGCACCCTGAAACACTTGGGAATACTTATATTAAAAAAGTACACATTTATTGTCTAACTTTCAAATGTAAGTGGACATTCTATTTATTTATTTGTAAAATCTGGCAACACTAGATACACACAAATACACACAATTGTGCACGTGACTCCAGGCACACAAACGCCTACTCTATGTACACAAACACATGCTCACTTGCACATAGGACTGGCATGTCTAGTGCCTGTGGATTCAGATGTGCATGTACACACACACACACACACACACACACACACACACACACACACACTTCATCCTCCTCTGTTGCTGAGCGCAGTTGGGTCCCCAGGATGTCCTCAAAGTTGAGTTTACAACCACGGGACCTGTGGTTGCTTCCTGAGGCTGGTTCCTCCCAAGATTCTCCAAGAACCTGCCGTTGCTGGGCCATCATTACTCCTTCCTGAAGTTCCCTTGGATTTTATGGCTCTGGCCTGGTTTTGGAGCAGGGCCTGGGCAGGGCAGGAGACTTCCCCTCCTACTCACCAACCTTGGCCTCTTTCCCTAACAGCGTCTCCGTTACTTTCTGGCCTGCTGGCGGCTGGCGGGTGGGCCTTCTTGGGACAGGCCTCTTCCCTCCCGGCTCCCCAGCTGCTCATATCCTGGTTTATGGCCCCAGGGCAGGGCCTCAGGGCCTGCAGGCTGGATGTTCTGAGATTTTTATTGGCATCTCCATCAAGACGAGGGCCGTGGGGGTCCTTCAGGCCTTCCGGAGCTGCTTTATGGGAGCTGGCCTTCCAGACGCACAGGGGAGCAGCGATTTCCAGGGGAATCTGATTTCTCTGCTGGGCTCACGTCGCGTTTCTTCTGTGTTTGGCTTGGCAGCACCGGGCCTGGACTGTTTTGATCCCCACCTCATGTTGGGCCTTTTGTGGCTGCGGGGGGATAAGTTGGTGTGGGGTGACCGCCTCCTCACAGCCCAGGGACAAGGGCAAGTAGAACAGAAAGAGCTCAGCACCTCCCCACCCCCCCAACCCCCCGCCACCCCAGGCCCTCGGTAAATGCTTTGAAGTTTGAAGATGTAAAAACGCAAATAAACCCCCCTCCAAACTGTCTATACCTTGGGAACCCAGACTCGCCTGTGAGGGGATTGAATGGCCGGGTCTCAATGACTGTCAACCCCTTTGGGATCCAGAATAGGAAAGAGCAGTGGGCGGGATTAATATTCTACAAGGGGACTTAAATTTTAAAACCCCACCGGGAGTTCAGGGCACTCTCAGCTCAGAGCAGCAGAGTGAAGGAAGTGCTGTGGGAGAGAGTGCCCATCCCAGGGGCTCCCATGTCAGCCTTTCTCCATCTGGTGAACCCCCAAACCAAATGAACAACCAGCCTACTTTTCATAAAAGATTCGATTCAAGGTTAGTATCAGGGACCAGATTGCATTCCCCTAAATTCATATGTTGAAATCCCATTCCCCAGGACCTCACCATGTGACTGTATTTCAAGGCAGGGCCTTTAAAGAGGTGATGGAGTTAAAATGAGGGCCCCAGGATATGCTCTAATCTAGTCTGATGGGTGTCCTTATAAGGAGAGAAGATAAGGACACAGACACACATGGGGAGACCATGTGAACACACAGGGAGAAGGAGGCCGTCTGCAAACCCAGGAGAGAGGCCTCAGAGGAAAGCAACACCTTGGTCTTGACCTCCAGCCTCCAGAACTGTGAGGAAGATAAATTCCTGTTGTTTAAACTGCCCCAGCAAACTACATAATACAGTTAACAGCATGAAGGAAGACATCAGGTAGATGAAGTGAGGACTGATGTGAAGGGACAGCCTCTCAGCTGAGTGTGAGAGTGGGGATGCTGGTCTACCTGGAGCCCGAGGTGGTGAATTGTACCTGTCCACCCCAGATTGGCAATCCTTTGCTTTCATCCTGGCTGTCCTTTGCTTTCGTCACTCACTCACTTGTAGTCTGGGTTCCCTGAGAGGTGGTCCCTGAAACTTGAGTATAAGTGGCTTATTGGGAGGTAGTTCTGGGAAGTGTGTGAGGGGATGGAGAAGAGAGGAAAGCCAGAAAATGGTGAGTTAGCGAGTGATTATTGTTGTAGGCAATAAAAGGTCAATCCCACTGGAGACCCTCTGAGATGCTATTTGGAGCACTGCTCAGAACCACCCCAGGGAGCAGGAAGCTGGGGTGTTTTTCCAGCCATCTTGTCCCTCAAATTGAGGGTCACCTCTGTGTATCTACTCCAGAGTTACTCCAGTTGTTGGAGAGGAGGGCAGACCAGAAACACAGGAGCCCACGGGGGGCAGGAAATGTCTTCTCTGGGGGGACCGAGGGATGGAAGGGGCACCAAGGGCCTCTGCTCATTGACTGCACTCCCTTAGTCTCCCGTGACCTCACTGACCCCAGGGCCTCTGTTCGTGCTGCTCAGAATGAAGTCCGGGCCCTCTGGTCTCCTTGCTCCTCACCAGGACCTGTTTCTGCTCCTTCAGTACCAACCTCATCCTGGACATTCTTGGTTCCACACTGGGCCCTTGGATCTGTTGACACGTTGTTTCTCCAGGACACCCCTGGACATTCCAGGACACTCATCCTCTTGGACAGGAGTCCCCTCTTATGCTGAGGATGCTCCCACTTCTGGACACCCCCCGATCACTCACCAGCCCTGTGTGACACCTGGTGTCACCCTAGGCTGTCAAGTTGCTCCAGGTCCAGCCCCTTGTAGGGGTATAGCTTTTCCCTCCCTCCAAAATTTGTTGAGCACTTGCTATGCAGTGGACGCTGAGTGCCTGCTTTGTGCCCTGCAGGATGCCAGGGGACACTAAGAGAGTAACTCAGGGTCTCTGCCCTTTGAGGGGTTCCCAGTCTGATGGCGAGAGCCAGTTTTGCCCCCCTTGCTCTGCAAATATCAGCCATCCCAGCTAAAACCTCTGAAAGTCTAGAGCCTTCTGAAAGTCTAGACCTGTACTGTCAATTCATCTGGCCACTAAAGTCACAAGTTGGGGGAGGGAGGCAGTGAATAAGTGTTCTGCCTTTGTTTCCTTTGGGTAGAGTTCTGCGGGGTGTTACGTACAGATGCCTCTCAGAGGGGCTCCTGGAATTGGGCCCACACACCTAGAGCAGGCACCTGGACAGGGCTCCCTTACTACAGCTCCTCCCCACCCCCTGTCCCATCTCACTCTTCCCACCGCCCCTCACCCCTGCCTCCCTGGATCACCTCCCAAGTAAATGGCCTTCACCCACTTCTGTGTCTCAGGCTCTGCGGTCCGAGATTCCAAATTAAGACGCCATCTCTCGGTGCCCAGTGCTGGGGTGTGATGGACGGATGGCATGATTCTGAGTGTATCTGCTTTGCCAGCTTAGGCAGGGGATTAGGGACCCCAGCTGTGGTCACATGGCTAAGCTGTCTTCTTTAATCTGGCCGTTTCAGTAATAAAGCTGATTTTTTTTAAAAAACTCCATCTGTCTGGTTCCCGGATCTGCTTCTCAATTGTTTCTGAACACAAAGAGAAAAGAGGTATGATTAATTAGCATTTCCCCAAACCCCAATATTTATATGAATAAGACTATCTTTTTCCTTTTTTTAAAAAGTTTTACTGACGTATAGTTGATTTACAATGTTGTGTTAATTTCTGCTGTACGGTACAGTGACTCACTAATACATACATATATACACATATTCTTTTTCATAGTCTTTTCCATTATGGTTTATCCCAGGCTGTTGAATATAATCCCTGGGCCATACAATGGGACCTTGCTGTTTATCCATCCTATGTATAATAGCTTGCATCTGCTAATCCCAAACTCCCAATCCACCCCTCCCCTTTATTTTGTTATATTAAATCAACTTTACTGATGATATATTCTTTTCATGCAATAAAGTGTAGTTTGATGAATTTTGACAAATTATGTACCTGAGTGATCACACCCCCACTCACAATAGAGAATATTTCCATCATCCTAGAAAGTTCCCCTCTATCGTATCTCAAACATCTGCATCCACTCCAGCCAGGCAACTTCGAATCAATTTCAATCTCTCTAGAATAGCTTTGCCAACATTGCAGGTTTATGTGCGTAGAAACATATAGAATGCCCTCTTCTTTCACAAACGTCCTTCCTTTTTACCACCGAGTTGTATTCTACTGTAGAAGACTTTATGCAGTCATATGTTTTCATTTCTCTGGGGTAAATACCTAGGAGTAGAATTGCTGAGACGTATGGTAGATTTATGTTTAACTTTACAGGAGATTCCCAGACTGTTTTCCAAAAGGGCGCCCCATTGCACACCCCCAGCCACGCATGGGTTTTCCAGTTCCTCCCTGTCATCTCCAGCTCTTGGTGTTTTCAGAATTTAAAATTTTAGCTGCTCTAGTGGGCATGTAGTGGTATTGCATCTCTACTGTACATTCTTATCTTCTTTTGTGAAATAGCTGTTCAAGTGTTTTGCCTGTTTTTAAAATTAGGTTGTTTGTTTATGTGGTAAGAGTTCTCTATATTTTTTGGATACAAGTGCTTTACCAGGGAGATGGAATGCAAATATGTCCTCTCAGTCTGTGCTTTGCCTTTTCAATTCCTTCATGGGATCTTTGTTGTTGCTTTTACAATTAAGGAAAAAAGCTCTATTTTCTTCTAACTTCTTTTTGTGCTTTTTGTTTTTAAATTTTTTAAATTAAATTTTATTGGAGTATAGTTGATTTATAATGTTAGTTTTAGGTGTACAACAAAGTGATTCAGTTATGCATATACATATATCCATTCTTTTTTGGATTCTTTACCTTTATAGGTTATTACAGAATATTGAGTATGGTTTTAAATTTTTAACAGTTTTATTGAGGTATAATTTATATACCATAAAATTCACCTGGTTTTGGTGCACATAGATGGTGTGTGGGTTTTGTTTTTCTTTTTTCTTTCACTGTTCAAAAAGGTTAGAAACTATTTAGAGGTTCGATCCAATGTTCTTACCCATACCTTTATTTTCCAGGGATGTGGTGAATCGCTGGTTTCTTAAATGTGTGGTTTTAATAGAAGTATTTGTTCAAAATCATAAAAGAAACATATGCTTCTTGAACACACTCAACCAACACAGACAAGAATAAGTTAGAGATGCACAAAAGTTCAACGTCAGCCTTTTGGTAGTGGCCACAATATGATATCTGTCTTCAGCTTTGGCTTAGCCTTTGGAAGATCAAATTGTTGATGCCAACTTCAGTATCATTTCTGGCACCCCTGACCTTGGGTGGCCAACAGTCATGTGATTACATCACATCTAATCACTGTAACAACAGCAGTGATATGAACAAGGCATGACATTCAGATTTATTCATCACTAAACAACCATCTTGAAATATAAACAAGCCTTCTTGGTGCAATTTGATGTGAGAATCTCTTTTGTGCTTTGTATGTTGAAATTCTATCAGTCAGTTGAAGTAAAAAAAAAAAGTGTATTATTGTATAAATGTGCTCCAGTAACTATGAGGGTGAAAGCTGTTAATTTTAGGCACAAAATTTATTATGAACTTTCAAATAGTGAAATAAATAGGGGAGTAGCTGACAATGTGAGCAGTAGGAGAGAGTATGTTAGCTAGACAACTTTAGGAAAAACATTATATCCTTATATTATTTTTGTGAGCCAAAGAGGGACCACGAACATCTCATTAACTGGTGGTTTTGAGCAACTGTTTCTGCACTGTATGTCAGCCCTTAAAATGTCACTTTAGTTTTAATAGAAAATTGTAACAGTAAAGTTTTTACATAAAATTATGCAAGGCTTTGGCCTCCTCTTCGGCTGAAAAAAATTTTTAAATAGACTTTATATTGTAGAGCAGTTTTGGGTTCATAGCAACATTGAGCATGTGGTACAGAAGTTTCCCTTATACTCCCTGTCCCCAGAGTGTCTTTTTAAGAGCAGATTTTAATGTAGCAAAATCCAACTGATCAATTTTTTTCTTTGAGGGCTAGCATTTGTTTGAGCTCTTACATTTAGGGCTATGGTATAGCTGAGTTAACGTCTGCATATGGTGATGGGTATTGCTCCTCGACTTTCTCAGTGGACAGAGCTAGGATATCTATAACATGCAAAAAATGCCCCATCAGTGCACACTGGTGTTTCCAAGTCAAATCAGGACTACAGGGCTTTGTTTTGTTTTATTTGGCTTAACTTTTCTATCACATCCCTATCTTCTTTCTTCCACACTGAACAACACCCTGCTTGTCAGCAGCACAGGGGATGTTAGAATAAAAATATCCTGTAACTACTCATTTGCATTATGTCATACACTCAATAGTCATGATAATAATATTCATACAACCACCACCAATTGCAATTATTGAAAACAGTTGAAAGTGTTTCTACACATGCTTCCCTTTTCTCTTTTCATTGTTTTGTCTTTGCTGTACTGTATCTCCACTGTACGCATGGAGAACATATGGCCAACACATCTACAAATAGGTATGTATCAAATGCTCACCACAGTCCATCTGTTGATGTCTCTCTATTATTTTGGTCATCTGAGCTCATTCTCTAGTAGATTTCTTAGGAAGAAATCATGGAGAAAATATTTTCTGATTCCTGCCTGTTGGTGACAGTTTGTGTCATCTTTATACCCTCTAAATTTAGAAATTGGTTTTCTTGCATATAAAATCTTTGACTCACATATTCTCCTCTTGTGTTTCTTAACCAAGGTATTACAAATTTCTGGCACACATTGTTGAGATGTTAAAAAAAGCGACAGTAATCCAATTTTCCTTACCTTGTAAGTCACATGCTTTTTGTATCTCAGCTCCCAAAGGACTTTTTCTTTAACCTTAAAGTGGTTTTAATAGACTCTGTCTTGGTGTTGTGTCACTCTTGGTCAATGTTCTTAGGCACACAGGGTGCTCTTTCAGCATGAAGCTTTCAATTTTTCTTTTAAGAAAGTGGTCTTGAATTTTGGTTTTTCATATGTCTTCTATTTTCTTGCTTTGGTTTTCTTTTGTGGGGTCTCCCATTATCCATATATTGCATTTTCTTTGCCTATTTTTGGTATCTGTCACCACCTGTCAAATCTTCTTTGCCTACTTCTTTTTCTTATTGTAAATATTTAGCTTCTTTTCATCTTCTATTTCTCTTAAGGCATGTTCTGTTATGTTGCTTGCTATGGTTTCTTCTATTTTTGTCTTCATTTCTAAAATGTTTTTTCCTTCTATTTCCAATTCTTGAGTTCCCATTTTTTTTTTTTAGTTTTTGAAATATAATTTATATATTTTGGTGTCTTGTATTACAAGACACAAAATTAATGACTTTAGCTTCTTAAAAAATAATAGTAGGTCTCAGTTTTGACCTATTTTGTGAGCAGGTCTTTCTTGGATGCTTCATCGTTTATAGGTATATTGTTCTCCTTATTCTCTTTATTCTTAGACTGACTCGGTGTAGGACTTCCCCAGATAAGTTTTGATTCCTCATTTTAATGTTAATTTTGTTGTCATGAACTTTTCCAAGGGGCTATGGTTCAGATAACTCTTCTCACTTCACAGAGCTTCATCTTCTGTTGTTTTCATGTAATATTTAAAAATGTGGTATCCAGCTGTCTGAATTTCCTGAGTCTTCCTCCCCCAGCATTTTCTCTTTCCATCACTCTGATTGTTCCAATATTACTGCTTTGATTCCCCTCCTAGCAGTTTCTTCTCAATGCAGATCCAAATCCTATGCTTTTTCCAACATGCAAATGGAAATGAATAGACCCCTGACTTTGAACTTCTCTGAAGAATTTCATAGAGTATTTCTGAAGGTGAGATGCCTATATGTACCTGACAAACAACAAATAGAAGGCAGCAGCTCCCTTGTGTGTGTGATGTCCCTCGAGTGAGAAATGACAAGACAACTCACCCACAGGAGAGAGGTAAGTGTGGTCTAGATATGGGATGAGACGGAGTTTGACTTGGGCTCTCATAGGAGATGAACAACTGCAAGTACTTTCTTTGGGGTGAATGTTCTGAAGGCCAGACGTACTGAACTTGCATTGTTTAGGGCTTTCCATTGACATATGGAGCAAAGTGCACTGTAACACTAAAATGGTGGCCAAACTGATTATGATATTTATGATTGTGGCTTAATTCACTTAGTAGGCAAATATGGGTGACCCTCTGCTGTGGGTGGGCCTCATGTTAGGAGCTGAGGCCACAGCGACGGACAAGACACATGGTATCTGTTCAGGGGAACACCGTCCTCTTCTCCCATTCATAACATCAAAACTTTATGCACCTCCATAAAACATTTCCGTGCCTCTAAACTCACATTTTTGCTTTTGGGAATAATAACTCATGAGTTTAACCTTGTTGAAAGTAGAATCCTAACAGGAGGATATTTGCATTTCTTTCTTCTAAAATGCACATGCAAAACCCAAACCAAACCAAACAGAATACTGTATTCATGTCTCAGTTTCTGGTTTTAATGTTCTCCTTTGGTGCCCAAATCAGATGTGAGTTTCTAAGGAATTTTTATCAGTGGTAGAAGTGAAGTGGGGATTTTATATTGCATGGAACTCTCCCGTTTGAAGCCCTTGTTGTGAGTGGGTATTATCTTCTGCTTTTGAACAGATGTTTCTCTGATCTCCAAACCAGCCCATGAGTGAGGCCTGACTCTATCATGAAATGTGATAAGTGAGGCCAAAGGGTCACCTTTATTGTTCAAGGGAAGGCTAAAACTTCACAAGGAAAACATCTATTATCTGAGCACTTGTTGGCAGGATTTACAACTCTTGGGGAAGAGGAGAGGGTCATCAAAGTTCAATATCTTGATTTCCCTACAATTAGGGAAGCAGAAGACTCCAAAATAGAATGAATTTATCAGCTTGTGCTCTCAGGGTGGTCTGTGTCCCGAGCTGATTCAGTTCACCCGGCGTGACTCGCCTACATCCCAGGGCCGGGGACCAGGCTTCATTCTCCGGAGCCAAGCCAGTCCCAGCTTTTAAAAGCAGGCTGAGGTGGAAGAGGACACTAACATTTACTGGTCACTTTCTCTGGGCCTTCAGATGTCTTTACGGCAACCCCGGGGGGACCACAGGTGAGGGAATGGGGGGCTCCAAGGGGTTGTCCAAGGCCAAACATGGTCAAGGTAGGACTGGGCCAGGTCTGAGTCCATGGCTCTCATATAGAAGAGATGCAGCCAGGGGTAGCAGAAGCCTCCTGTTCAGTCTTAGCTGTACATGAAAATCTCCCTTGCTGGGGGCAAGGGAACATCTCACAGCAGATCATCTGCTTCTGGCTTTAAGGAGTCTGAACCACCTGGCAGTTTTCATATGATGGAACAGATCGCAGACTGGGGAGGCACAAGAGAGGGTCATGACCTGGCACCAGGCATGGCTTGCTCTGTAGCAAAAGGCAGAGGGTGAGCTGCTGCTTTTAAAGCATCGGGGAGCAGGACTCAGTTTCCCTCCTCTCCCTCTACCCGCCTCCATCTCCAGATCTGAGCGTTTCAGAGCCGGCTCTGTGTCCCCACCCTGCACCTCTCCTGCCCTCTTTGGCTTTGCCTTGGCCCCTCCCACAATAAGTCCGGCTCTGCCCTGGGCTGGTGCACGTGCCGGGAAGGGGGCTTGTCTGCTCCCCAGGAACGTGTGTGCCAGGAGTGCCAATGTCCCCTCCATCAGGACAGCGAGGCTGGCTCTGGGCATCCAGAGCCCAGGCTCAGTCGGCTCCCCTCTCGTCTGAGTTGTGGGAATAGCCTCCTAACAGCGCCCCCCCACCCCTCGCTGTTTCCCACGTTGCTCTTCCAACCCCCCCTCCCCAACAGCAGCCGGAGGGCCTTGTCAAATCCCTGCCCCGGCTCAGGCTTGGCATATGGAATCCACCCAGCCCGCGCCCCTGCGCCCCTGGGCCACCTCCCGCCAGCCTCGCCAAGAACAAAGCCTGGAGGCCTGTCACATGACAGGCACTGTGCAAGGCTCTCAGCTCTCACCACTGGACAGAACCAAGTTCCTCTCCTCCCGGGGCTTCCAAGCTAGTGGGAAGATAAAGTTGCATCAGAAGAACCTGTAGGTCAGGGGGTGACGTTGAGCAAGGAAGAAAAACCCAGCAGGTCAGGGGTCTGCTGTGTGGGGATGGGGTGCTATCTGAGAAGGGGTGGGCAGAAAGGCTGCTGGGACAAGGGGACAGCTGGGCAGGGGCCTGAATGAGGAGAGGGCGTGAGTCTGGGTGCGCTGGGGACACGAGGCCCATGCAGCAGCCTTTCTGCTCTCCCTCACATCTGCTAAGCGGCCATCCCTTCGCCCTCCATCCCATCCTGGGCCTCTGTACACCTATAGCCTACACTTAGTCTAGCAGTGGTCCCTTGTCTGCCCCCCACTCACCTGTCTTAGCAGGAGAGGCATCCCTCCTCTAGTCTGGGGCCAATCTCTCCCTCTGTGCTCTGGATCTGTCCCCAGAAAGCAAATCAGCCAGCATCTCTACTCCACAGCATCTAAGATGGCAGGGCAGGCAAAAGCCCAGCATGGGCAGGGGAGGCAGTGGTCACGGGAAGGACACACAGAGCTGGAGGCTTTGCTGGATCGCCAGGCAGGTGTTTCTGAAAAGCCCCTTGTCCTAAGATTTACACCATCACACCCAGACAAGCCCACCCTATGGCCCTCCTGGGGCACCCAACCCTTCTCCCTTGGAACTCTGGGGGTGCCCAGGGCCTGGAGATCTCCCTGATCCATCCCCTTCCTGTCTACCAGCCCTCCTGGGTTGAGCAGGACTCTCTCACAGTGGATGGCAGAATCTCAGCTCAAACTGGTTAAAGTAAAAATGAGGATGTATTGGCTTGTGTAACAGACGTCCATAAACGGGGCTGGCCTAGGGACTAAAATAATGTCACCTCATCGGGCTTCCATTTTCCTCTGTCTCCTTGGGTCACACACACACACACACACACACACACACACACCCCTGTGTGCTTCTCATTGTACAGAGTCTAGTTTTGCCACTCCAGGTGGGCTGCTCCACACAGTGTGGGGAACGGGTCATGGCTGCAGAAGGATCCATGTGAGGGTCATCCCAGCTCAACCATCTCAAGATAAAGGAGGCCTTTTCCCTCCCAGCCTCCATCTGGAGAATCCCAGCTGGGGACCGGTCACACTGGGTCACCTGCATTTCTTGGAGCATCACCCAGCTTTGGCTGGAGAGACGGGAGGCACAGGTTGCCCAGGTCTGGGTCATGTGCCGACCGGAGGCTGGCTGGCAGCTGTACTAGAATCACGTGCCTGGGGGACAGAGCAGTTCAAGGAAGGACGATCCTATTTTAGGAAGACGTGGGAAAGGATGCTGGGTGAATAAAAGCAACAGATGACCTCACCACCTCGTCTGGGGCTGAGGTTGGCAAGACTCCTGGGTTTTCAGAGATATCTATTCCTCTTTCTCATCTTTCTAGTATATCTGTACTTTCTCTGGCAGATTCTTTCTCTATCTTATTGTCCGGTGAGTGTTCTGGTACCTCGCTCGCCTCCATGAAAGGTACCTGAGTGTAAATACACGCAGAAATGCAGCAGCAGACATTGCTGATTGGACTTCTCACTTGGCGTCTATGTGGCCTTCCTTTAGCCTGGGCTGGGAATACACATACCTTCCCACTTCTGTTTTCCTTTTCCTGAAGGTGGTTGAGTCCAGATTCTGTGGATATTAATTCAGCACCTACTAGATGCCCAGAGCGTTCACATCTTAGCCCTGGATTACAGCAGAGGGAACAAGGCTGAGAGGTGAACACCAGTTTCTTACTGTCCTAGGGCTGCTGTCACAAAGTACCACACACGGGGTTGGATTAAAACAATGGAAATATATTCTCGTAGAGTTCAGAAGGTCAGAAGTCCAAAATCAGGGTGTTGGCAGGGCCGGTTTCTGTGGAGGGCTGTGAGGCAGAAGCCATTCTCTGCCCCTCTCCAAGCCTCTGGGCGTTTCCAGCATCCTTTGGCAACCCTCAGCTTGTAGATGCCCAGCCCCAACCTCTGCCTCCATCATCACAGGCCGTCTTCTCCGGTGTTCTCACATCATCGTCTCACACACACCAGGCACAGTGGATTAAGAACCCACCTTTCCCATCATGAACGCATCTTGAATAATTACTTCTGCAACAACCCTATTTCCAAAAAAAAGGTCACATTCTGAGGTACTGAGGGTTAGGACTTCAACATATATTTTAGGAGAGTGCACAATGTAACTCCTAAAACCCACTGAGCAGTGAAGCCAGCCTCAAACCCAAGGCTGACGGCAAACACATGCTCTTTCTGCCCAAAGGTGCTGATGAGGACAGCTGGCATTTTCGGGGTCCTGCTCTGTGCAGGCGATTCCTTACCTTCTGCCATTTTAAAACCACAACAGCCCCACCACGTAGGCATGGGTCCACTTTACTGGTGAGGAAGTTAAGGCATGGAGAGGCTGAATGTTCCAGGTCACACAGCTACTTAGGAGCAGAGCTGGAATTTGAGCTCGTTGGCCTGGCCCCACCCTGCTGAGATAAGGGGCACAACATAAAGATTGATAAAGTGCCCTTTGAAGTCCAGGCAGATGAAGACCTCGGCTGCCTGCAGATGGTTGGGGTGAGGGTGACGGAGGGAAAAAATCTTGAAATCCTTCCTGGAGGAAGTGACATTTTAACTGAGTCCAAAGAATGGGTCAGATTCAGTTGTGCAGAGATGACAGAGAAGGATGTTTTGGACAAAGCAATGAGCAGTAGCAAGACCTAAAGGTAGGAAAGTATTGATATTTGGGCGGGAACAGAGGGGGAGCTCTGCTTGGCAAGTCCAGAGCCCAAATATTCCCATGAGTATAAAAGGCAGGAGGGTCTCTTTATTGGGGAAGCGAACGGAGGGTCTGTGTTTACCCTCCAGGTCCTCCCTGCTCTAATGGAAATCCACTTCCGAAGCTGCTTTCCACCCAAAAGCAGTGGAATCCCCAACAAATGGGACCAGCCCAGGGGGCCCATTACACTCCCCTTCCCATGTACCCACAGCAACCCCACCCAAGTCCCGAAACCAGATTGCTACAGAGATGCCCGTTCGGGCTCCATCTCCAGAAGGCCGGGCTGCGATCCATTCTAATTCACCCGAGAGAAAAGATTTCCAGTGTGTTTATCCGGTTGCCATGGGTTTGCCTTCTGCGTCAGGCGCTCTGTCTGTCAGACATGACAATTGAATAATATTTTTATTTTTAGGCGTGGGTCACCGAGTCTTTTCATTCTACTGCCGGGTTCGCCCCCGCACCAGAACTCCAGGGAATTGGGCCTCTGGATGCCTGGGAAGCGAGTGGCTGCAGCAGGAAGCGGGGTGGGTGGTGCTCTGTCTGAGCCGGACACTGTGTCCTGGAGGGAGAAGACCCTGTCCTGGTGGGGGGTCTATTTTGTGTCTGGGCAGAGCCTCGTGATTGCAGCTGGTCTTGGCCAAGACCTGCGAGCAGTTGGGCCCATGTGGCAAGGTTGGCACTGGAGGAGGGCAGGTGGGTTAGAAGGGGACCCACTGTGGGTGGTGAGAGGACGTCCACGTGGTCCATGGCATGTGGGGAGGGTGACAGGGAGCAGATGGCCACACGTGGAGGCAAGAAAGAGCTCTCATCAAAGGGGGGACTCAGAAGTCAGACCCTCCGACTAGGGACTGATACAAGTCCTGCCTGGAGCAGAGGTCCTCACCCTTGGCACAGTTAACATTTCAAGGCTGGATCACTCCTTGTTGCGGGTCGCTGTCCTGGGCATCCCTGCCCTCCACCCACCACATGCCCGTAATACTCCATAATACAGAGTCCCCAGTTGTGACAACTAGACATGTCTCCAGACAGATATTGCCAAATGCCCCAAGGATGGGAGGAGGGAGCAAAAGTGCCCCTGGTTGAGGCTCAGAGGGACCTGGAGACTGAACAGGTCTGGGATCTGGGGGGTAGACCAGCTGCTACAGAGTAAACACAGATCCAATTATTGGAACATGTGGCAGCTCCTCAGCTTGTCCCACACTGGTTAGGACCTTTGGTGGCAAACGACAGAAGTCAATTCTGGCTAACATTCCCCAAAGGCAACATACAGGAGGGACAGAGTAGAGGTGGAGGAACATTCCTTAAAAATAAGAAGAGGCTAGAAGGTCTAGCTTAGAAATGGGCAGGAAGCAAGGCAGCCTCGGTTTTGTGATCTGTATAATGGGAATAGTAACAGTCCTTGCCTCCCAGAGGCATTGCAGGGATTGACTGAGTTGATGCACATACCTGACACGTGGTGAACATGATGAGAGAATTAGCTCTTCTGCTACTATTGTTGTTTTCTGTCGGTCGCTTCCCTATTCATGACCTGGCCGTTGTCTGTCTTTCCATCTCTATGTCTTCTCATCCTCTTGCCCCCAACACGCCAACCACCCCCAGGCAACTTCCAGTCTCCCAAGGGCTAAACCATTTCACACTGCCACCCAGCTGAAGAAACTCCCATAGAATTTGTTCCACGGTTCTGTTGCTATCTTTCAGTGTTTAGATGGAGGAGGCAGGCACCTTGAAATAGCAGGTTCCCCCAGAAATAGTTCTCAGAGGAGGGAGTGAGTGTTAAACACTAGAGAGCTTTCCCGAGAAGGGATTTGCCGCCAACAACTGTTTCATGGGCAAGAGAACACCTCAGAGAGAAGGCGGACAGACAGCAGCCCGGGTCAGGGAAAGCAACCCAGAGAGGCACCAGGCAGCCCTCCCGCACCAGGCAGCGATGGGTGTTGTGCACGGTGGCTGCCTCTCTTCTGCCCTGGACTTAGAAGAGGAAAAGTCTAGGCAGAGGGAGTGATGGAGAGAAGAGTTCAAAGTCTCCCAGAAACTTGCTGTTTGGGGAGCGATGAGACGTGACCAATGGCAGGAGGATACCGTGCTACCAGCACCTCTCACCTCAGACAGTGAGGGCTGTTTTCTTCAAGGCCCTTTCACAGCAAAGAGGTGAGAGTTTTAACATCAGAGCCATTAGTGGTGTCAGAAGGCTGTGGACAGGTACCTGGCACTTCTCATCACCTGGAAGCACTGTGGGTGAGGATAAAACAGTAAAAGCCTTCTTCTCTTGAGGACGGACATGGGAAGCCAGCCTTGGAGGGAGGGCACTGGGCCTTCAGTCGGGGAGGAATGGGACGTGTACCCAGGTGCTGTGTTTACGTTAAGCTCACTTCATATTGAATCTGGACGTCAAATTGTTATGCAAAGAGTAGTCACTGTAGGTAATTAAATATTTATACTTTTATTTAACAGCAATTTCCAGTTCAGTAAAGAAAGCCGACTTCATCAATCCTCTGACACTTCCCACCTCTGTCTGGGGCAGGATCAGCTTCAGGGGAACCCAGAACAATATTTATTACTGGTCTTCGGGGTGGCCCCCAGAATGTCAGGCAGAGGACATGGCTGCACGGAGCCAGCCCTTGACCACGAGGTGGTGTGTGCTGACTGGTGGAGAGCCTGCCTTCGACTGTCATGACATTTGGGTTCAAGTTGTGGCTCCACTTCAAACTTACAAACGTAATTTCTCTGAGCCTCACTTCCCTTGTCTGTAAAGTGGGCATAAAAATCTGTGCCTTGGTGGGGAGGCTGTGAAGCTGAAATAAGATAATGAGTGTTAATGGTTCCCGGATGTCAGGGTGCACAAGAATCAAGGGAGAAATGGTTAAAATGCAAGTTCTTGGGCCCCCTTAGGTTTTTCTTTTCTTATTAAGTAAAGCTAAGCTGGGGATCTGGGACATTCTGACAAGCTTCTGGGTGATTCTCACCCAGGTATGTCAGTAAGAAACACTGATGTTTAAAAAGGATTTAGTACCGAGCCCAGCATATAATAAGTCCTAGGTATGTGTCGTTGGTAGTGGTTGTAATTATTATTCTGTACCACCTATTACAACAATAATGGGATGTGACAAACTGTCACAACTCCAGCTGTGGAAAACAATAAGCATTTACATAGTTGGTGATTATGTGGGGTCAGTGACTTAGACTGGGCTCAGCTGGGCAGTTCTTCTGGTTGTGGCTGGGCTCACTCACAGGTCCGATGTCAGCTGACTCTTTACTGGAACCATGCAGGACCCTGGCCACCAGACTCTCATCCTCCAGCTGGCTAGCCTAGGCATGTTCCCAAGGAGATGAGAGAGGTTCAGGTACTTCCAGGCCTCCACTTACCATCACATCTGCTACCATCCCAGTGGTCAAAACAAGCCACTTGGCCAAGCCAAGAACCAAGGCATGAACAGCAACCCAGCCAGGGTGAGAGTGGAAGGGTCCTGATAAGTGACTAACCCAAGGGAGGGGACAGAGGGAGAGTGATGATTCGGGACATTCAATCCATCTATAGCAAGTATTGTTTTAGAAAATAACAGAATTGCACTTTCTTTGTCCACCAGATTTGTTTCAATGATCATGCATTACATTTTTAATCAGAAAAAAAATTATTTCCACTTTGAAACAAAAATAGTCCTTAGGAAACAAGAGGATTATTTTGAGGATTAAAGGTGATTTAAATATGTCAGTGCATGAGGGAATGCACTGTAAACTGCAGGGAGTGTGGAAGGATGGTTTACCCAGAACAAAGGCCCCCCTCCCCCCCACAGAGTATGAAGAGCTCTTTTCTCCATCAGGCCTGCAATCTGCTCTGGATCAGGCTAAGATGCTCAAGCATCGCCCATGACATTAGGATGAGAGGGTAAGGCACCCCCTCACCCTTCTGTAGCCCCAGAGCTCCCATGGCTAGTCTCAGGCAGAAATGCTCCAGCCTCACTCACCCTCCAGGCTTCTCTTTATCTTCAGGTTTTATCAAGTTATGCATGTGCTCTCGCCCCCCACTAGGCTGAGGGCTTCTCAGAGGACAGCACATCCTAAGAGTGGTAACAATAAAAACATGAGAAACTATTTTTTGAGCACTTGCTATGTGCCAGGCACTGTGCTTTTTATATATTAGCTCACTTAATGCTCCAATGAGGTTGTAATTTACTTACCCATGGCTGCTGTAACAAATGACCACATACTTGGTGGCTAAAAATAAGACATATTTTTTAATCTTAATAGTTAGCTTAATAATCTTACTAAAATTAATAAGAAGTCTGAAAATGGGGCTAAAATCAAGGTGTCAGCAGGGCTGTGTCCTTTCTGGAGGCTCTAGGAGAAAATCAATTCCTTGTGTTTTCTAGCTTCTAGAGGCCATGTGCATCCCTTGGCTTGTGGCCCCCTTCCAGTAATGGGGATAAAAGGATGGATGGATGGATGGATGGATGGATGGATGGATGGATGGATGGACTGATGCATGGATGGATACATGGATGGATGGATGGATGGGTGGATCATTGATGGATGGATAAGTGGATTGATGGATGGATGGATAGATGGATGGATGGGTAAATGGATGGATGGATGGGTGGATCATGGATGGATGGATGGATGGATGGATGGATGGATGGATGGATGGATAAGTGGATTGATGGATGGATAAGTGGATGGGTGGATAAATGGATGGATGGATAAATGGATGGATGGATGGATGGATAAATGGATGGATGAATGGATGGACATACAGAAAGTCTTTCATCTCCTCGAGTTCTCATCTCCAAGGCTGAAACAATTGCAAAGCTTCTCTCATCCCCTCCCCTGTCTCTACAGATGTCATTTTTTTCTACCTTGTCAGCATCAGGAGGCTTCCCACTCAGCTTTGTGGGTGAGACCCTATTTTCTTTCCAAACCTCCTAAAGAACCAGTCCTCTCCAGTTATGGGAAAATAAATACGTTGCTCAATCACCAGCGATGTCAGTCAAGGAAACTTAAACAAAGAGATTAGTTCTGTTTTTATTTGTTGGGACAATGGAGAGCATGAAATATTTAACAGCATCGTAATGCAAAACAGATGGGAAAGATACTGCCTTTCAGGGCCTCCCCATCTCTCCCACCTTCCACCACAGCCAAAACCAGGAGGCCATTTAGGACAATTTATGGGCTGGAAGGCAGCCAAGGGACTGCTTGCCCAGGGGCCTCTGGTACCCACCCAGCCCTGATAACTCCTGCAGGGATATTCACTGAAGAGGATCAAGTTACAATCCTCTGAGTGGGGGTAATGCTCAGTGGATCCAAATGTGACATTGGGTTCAAGTCCTCACTGGCTTTGTGCAGTTATCAAAGAGTGTTTTTCCACTAGTGTTGATTATATCAGGGAATTTCCACTCAAAAAACCCCAAAGCTTGAAAAATCACCAAGGAGTAAATTTTAATTTTGTTTCATGCTGTGCAACCTTGGGCAAGTCTGTAACCTCTCTGAGCCTGTTGTCTTCTGTCACAAAACATGAGAGACGAGCTAGTTGGAAGAGTCATTGTGAAGCCTGAGTGAAATAATGTATGTAAAAGCTTGGCGATGGGCACATAGTAGGTTCTCAAATTGATCTCAGGCCAAGTGGATGAGAGACCAGGTTTAGAAGGAAGGGTCCGCTGACAAATGTATCACATGCACTTGGTCTGTGGGTCTGCATTCCACACAGATTTTTATAAGTTTTGAACTAAAAGGAATCTTTGGAACTATTTAGACCAAAGGATGCAAAGTGAAGGCCTAGGGCCACATGCAGCTGAAAGACACACACATACACACACAAACACACACACAACTGGCACAGGTATTTTTTAAACATCAAAGTAGTTGCCACTTAAAAATTGTGTTTTTTTAAAACATTAAAATCTGAAATCTTGAATGATCTCAAAACTGTCAGGCTCAGGAACCCAAAACTTGCATACCCACATGGCAACAACCAGACAGGGTCCCCAAAACCTTCCTTCAGGATATTTTTCACACTTTGTTTAGTCTCTCACTTGAGCTTCCTGTCTGGATTCTGTATGCATGTGAGTTTATGTTCCCAGATTGAGGGCAGTCCTTTCACTTTTGCAGATAAAGAAACTAAGGCTAGGGACTTCACTGGTGGTCCAGTGGTTAAGACTCTACACTCCCAGTGCAGAAGGCCTGGGTTCAGTTCCTGGTCAGGGAACTAGAGTGGCACAACTAAGGATCCCACACGCAGCAACGAAAATCCCGTGTGCCACAGCTAAGACCTGGCACAGCCAAATAAACAAACAAACAAACAAATAAATATTTAAAAAAGAAAAAAGAAACTAAGGCTAAAGGAAAGAATGCAAATATGAGCCCTCCCCTGCCCCCCGAACCCTTACCCCCTCACCCCCACCATGGTAGACCTTGCCAAGAGATCTTGGAGCTCTTTGTTAATTACACCCTCAGAGTCCTTCTTAACACAGTGCTTTGGGCTGTCATTCAGGTAACCTATCAGATACCTCTGGGCTAAGAGATTTTGTTCAAGATTCTCCAATTCTGCCCTATTAACCGTAAGGCCTCTTTCTTTCTTCTGTACCCCATAGTCTTTGACATAAGACTCAATAATAACTTCGATGTCTATTGGAAGAACCAAAGAGTGTGGGTAACAGCGCCCAGCAAAATGTGAATATTTCATTATCATTTTATTAAGCCTGGTATGAGTGACCCATCAGACGGAGGGCTCCCTCCCTCACTTCCCCCACCTCCTACTTAAATTCGGGTTTGGACACGGGTTAAAACGTAACTTGTGGGAGGTTTTCTAGCAACCCGACTACACGTTTTGTGTTTGGCCCCTTGAGCCTTTGGTCGGGGTTGGACAGACCTTTCAGCAAAATCATGATTGTAAGCTGTTTCTTTAATTAAATGCAACCTCTTTCTTTACAGCCCCTGCTTTAGTGCCCGCCTCCCTGACCCCAGCAGGCAAGCTGGCTGGTGCTCAGATGCTGGCTGTGACTGCTCTGAGCCCCACCCCTCTGACCTTGCCCACCAAAACGCTCGTTAACCCACCCAACAGTGTTTTTCTTTTCAAGCCCAGTTTTAGAAAAAAAGAGAGAAGTCTATTCTCTTTTCCTTGCCCAGAGTAATCCTCAAATTATACACAATATCCGGAACAGAGAAATGGCCCCAAATTTAATTTTCTGGTTTCCTGAAGAGCTGACTTAATCAGGCTGAGAGTCAAGGAGGGCTCCCCCCAGGGATGTGCCCCAGAACTGTGGTGGGGGTTCCCAGTGTAACGGCCCGTGAACGTCTCGTGTGTCCGTGTGGGTCTGTGCATCTGCGGTGTGGTGTGTGTCTGCGTCTGTGTGTGTCTGTTTGTGGTGTGAGTGTATGTGTGCATGTAGGCATGTGTTTGGTGCGTGTGTGGAATGTGCATGCTGCCTGCAGGTGTGTGTGGTGTGTATATGCAAGTGTGTGCATGTATCAAGGGGGTGTAGCATGTGTGTCCGTGTACACATGTGCCTGTGTGGCTTTTCATCCACAGCCCCGGTGAGAAGGATGAACTGCGGGCCCCATCCGGAGGTTCTGGGCCCTGGCTGGTACGTTGTTCTCTCCACGTGTTCCTTGTGATGATGTGAACGATGGTTTGAAGAGGGTTGATGCTGCTGTGGGTGATTTCCAGGGTCATTCACACCCAAATCCCCACTTGACAGCCAGGGAATCCGAGGAGCAGAGAGGCAACTTGAGTTACCGTGAGTCATAAAGCAAGTTGGTGGCCGTCGCTGGGGCTGGAAGCTATGTCTCCTGACACCCAGTCCAATGTGCTTTCTCCCTGGTCCCCTTCAAGGGGTGTCAGGGCCAGCCTGCCGGGGAGTTTGTCTTACAGAAGGACCTGGCTGGGACGGGGCGGGGGTGGGTGGTGAACAGCTCAGATACAAGGAGTGGCTGGGCAGGAAATTGTGCAAGCAACACCATGAGCGTGGGTTGACAAATGCTTTTCTAAATGGCCAAATGGGAAGTATTTTAGACTTATTAGTCTAAGAGGCAGACTTGAAGATGTTATGTAGGTACTTAGCCATTTAAACAGATAACCATTTAAAAATTTAAAAATCATTAACCAAAACTGACTCTCAGGCTAGCCCCTGTGTTAGAGGATATGAGCATCAAAACAAAATAGACAAGACTTCCCTGGTGGCACAGTGGTTAAGAATCCACCTGCCAGTGCAGGAGACACAGGTTCAAGCCCTGGTCTGGGAAGATCCCACATGTTATGGAGCAACTAAGCCTGTGTGCCACAGTCACTGAGCCTGTGCTCTAGAGCCCGTGAGCCACAACTACTGAGCTTGTGTGCCGCAACTACTGAAGCCCACGTGCCTAGAGCCCATGTTCTGCAACAAGAGAAGCCACCTCACTGAGAAGCCTGTGCACCGCAAAGAAGAGTAGCCCCTGCTCGCCGCAACTACAGAAAGCCCACGTGCAGCAATGAAGACTCAATGCAGCCAAAAATAAATAAATTAATTAAAACACACACACACACAACCCAAACAAATAGATGGACAAACCTGAATTTGTGGAACTGGAAACTGGAGCAAAGACAACAGGGTCAGAGCCAGAAGAGAGATGGGAACAGGGAACAAAGGTGAGCGTGCGCGTTGCGTGAGAAGGTGCAAAACAACGGTCACAAATTGGCTTTTGGAGACGGGAGGTCTGGTCCCTGGTGTAGAAAACTCTATCACGGAGTGTTGTCAGAGGTGGGGCTGTGTCCCAGGAGCACAAGATGAGTCGATGGAGAGATATTCCATGGCAAGGGCCGTGCTCAAATGGTCAGGAGCCCACCAGCTCTTGTCCCATCCTTCCACGAGCGGGAGCCACACAAAATCTGATCCCAATGCCATGGTCCAGGTGCTGGAGGAGTGCCCAGGCCTGAAGTCCATGCCCACTGTCCAATTTCATCACCCTATGAACCGAATGCACAGGTGATTCACGCCCCAGGGCACCTGCACCCGCACAGGCCCCTCTCCCTCAGCCCCGCCCCTCCAGGGCCTCACCGGGAAGCCCCCATGACCAGTTATGTTAGTAGTAAAGGGTTTGGCCTTGGATGACGTGATGGAACCAGACAGCAGTATAGTTCTGTAGGAACACAACCTTGCTGAAGGCTGTTGATAAAAGACAGTGGGGAAGGGAGAGCCCCGCCTATATCTTTGAGCTGTACTTTTTCATGGTCCATTTTGCCTGGGAGAAGTGGCTGGGAATACAGAGCTACATAGATTTGTGGGCTGCAGCCTGCACTAGAAAGTAAGCTGCGGGAAGGCAGAAGGTTAGTGTTTTGTTCACCATTTTATTTATACCTGACATTCAGTAGGAGTTCAATAATACTCTTTACTTATATAGTCTTTCTTTAATTCTTGACTTGACTTCAGGATGATCAAGGGCTTGAAAAGAATAAGACTGGGGATTGATAACAGAGGTCTGAGGAAGAGATCTGTGGGCAGCCCTTTTGGAGTGGATCTCGGGTGTAAGGGTGTGGCTGGGCTCTAGGAATGTTCACCAAGAGTCTGTCCATGCGGAAGAAGTTCCTGATAATCAGGAGGACAAGGCAGTCCATCTCGTGGATGTCACACAGTCTCTTTTCCCAGCTACTTCAGAGCCTGCTCATGAACCCCTGGGCATGGTGGCAGGGATGGGGGTGCTTAGCCTTATAATTTCATTTGCAGAATTTAGGACATCAAGTCAAGATTGTTAATGAACCTGAGGAAAACTGATAGAGCATAGAAATGGAAAAACTGAGTAGTGACAGTTGCTATGCATGCACCTGTTTGTACAGAGGCAGCGCCATTTGATGGAGCGTGATCTTATTATTTCTGCTGCAGTTTCTGTTTGGAAGCTTAGATATGGAAATGAGAGTCTGCAGAGATATTAAGTCTCCAGAGGTGTGGATTGCGGGGCATCGAATGTATTTTGCTCATTCATCACTCATTAAATTCCTTGCAAGATGCCTTCCTGTAATGCAGAAAGGGTAAAGCTAAAGTGACATTTCCTGACTCCTTTGCTGCCAAGTTGTAGATGTGACCTAGATTTCACCCACTCAGATTCTCCTGCACGACTCTCAGTGTGGAAGGGAAGCCCGAGGAGACAGTCTGAAGTGGGGTATCTGTTTTGCTTCTGAGGACAGCCGTGGAGACAGTGAGACTCTTCACTGGGTGGTTTCCTGGTTGGGCAGCTTCTTACCGTGGTGAGGGCCTCTTTCTCCCTCGTGGAAGAAGCAGAGTGGTCATAGGGCCAGAGTGATTCCTAGAATCTCAGGCTATAGCCTACTGCTTCAATCTTTTCCAGCAGCTCTGTAAGTCACCTAATACCTCATCATAAATCCTTTTCTCAAACTAGAGTGGATTCTGTTGTCTGCAACTGAACCCTGACTGATTCTAGAATCTCCCCCAACAAGTATCCCCAGGACACTTGCAAGCCCACAGGGAACACCCCAAACCCCTAACAGTGGTTGGAGGGCAGTACTTTAGGATCAAAATAGGCATCCTAGAAACTCCAAGTTCAGATGGCTAAAACAAGACACTTCTTCTGAACCTGCCTAGCGTGACTGAGGAAGCCGCTGGGATGTGAGTTGAATAAATAGTTCCCATTGTTAAGTGTCTATTCTGTGCCAAGCCCCGTGCAAGCTCTTCAATACTGGCTCATTCATTCTTACAGCCACATTCCTTTCAATCATTCAGGAGGATTAAAGAACTTTCTCAAGGTCGATTATCTTGGAGATGTGATTGCTGGCAGCCAAAGATAGATCAGACTGGCACCAATCCTGCTCTGAGAACAGACTTATCCCCATTTTAAGGGAGCAAGTTAAGGGCTAAAAAAGAATGCTCATATTCTTTTCCCCAAGGCCATAAACATCTAAATTTTAAAAATTAAAATTTATTCTGGAATCATTTTAGAAAATTTGCAGAAAGAGCACAAAGTTCCCACTTACCCTTCACCTGATCTCTTCTAATGCTCACATCTCATATCACCGTGGGACATTTGTCAAAATTAAGAAATTAACACTGGCACACTTATTAACAGGGCTGCAGACTGCATTTGCATTTCATTGGGTTTTTGGCCAATGTCCTCTGACTGTTCTAGAATGCAATTAAGGATGCCATGCTCAATTCGGCTTCCTTTTTTTAAAATTTTACTTTTTCCTTTTTTTGAATTTATTTATTTTTTGGCTGCATTGGGTCTTTGTTGCTGTGCACGGGCTTTCTCTAGTTGCATTGAGTGGGGGCTACTCTTTGTTGTGGTGCATGGGCTTCTCATTGTGGTGGCTTCTCGTTGCAGAGCACAAGCTCTAGATGCACGCGCTCAGCAGTTGTGGCTCGAGGGCTCTAGAGTGCAGCCTCAGTAGTTGTGTTGTGTGGGCTTAGTTGCTCCACGGCATGTGGGATCTTCCCAGACCAGGGCTTGAACCCGTGTCCCCTGCATTAGCAGGTGGATTCTCAACCACTGTGCCACCAGAGAAGTCCCTTACTTTTTTTTCTGTCACCCCATCACCTCATTCCAAAGCAAAAGGGCCTCAATTATTTGCACATGCTCAAGAACAGGAAACACGCACTCTCCAAGTGAGAGAGGCTGTGTGGCAGGACAATTTGGAACAATTTCCCCTGATGTCCACTGGTAGAGGAGCCCTCCTGTTAGAAACTGGCAGCAGAAGCCACAGTGAAGACCAAGTGGGAGCCGGGAGCAGGGACCAGGATGCGTGCCAGAGGGCAACGGCCATACAAAATCCCAGCGATGGAAGCCCCGAGCAAGTGGCCCCGCTTGATGCATAATTGGGTGAAGCAGGGTGGAGAAAGGTCACTGCAGGAGCAGTTGCAGCCAGGGTTGGCGAGACGGTGACAGAAAAGGCCAAGGCCAAGTAGCTGAATAATGTTCCCACCAAGGGGTTTCCATGAAAGATGATGAATCTCTCCAATTAAACATGTCACGGCTGGGCTTGGGAGCCACAGATGAAACAGAGGTAAGATAATTACTTCCATAGCATGCCTGGTTGTGGGGAAAAAAAAAAAAAAAAGAAAGCACATAGTCATAAAAATGAGTTAATCACCCAGCCAGGAGTAGGAGAGAGCTCTGTAAAGATTTAGAAACCGTGTGTTTAATGTAACTTTCACAGTGGGTTGGATTCCCTCAAAGGTGTGAAATTAAAATGAAGGAGATTGAATCTAGTTTTCCCACTGAGTTAGTGTTTTAACACTGAGGTTTCTGACCCAAGATTTGATGCCTCTGTTGTAGAAATAAATGTGTACACCATGCTTAGTTACTATAAATGACGCATGGCACACTATTCCATTATATGAATTAAAGCTTAAAATCAGCAATGCCATGATGAAGGGGACTCTGTATCCCCCAGCCACACAATCACAGGGGTTTCTTCAAGGACTTACTCTGAGACTTTAGTCAGCAGGTCCCAAGATGCCTGGTGGATTCTCCTTTTCCAGCTGCAAATTACTCGTAGCAAACAAACGTTGTTCTTGTTGCAATCTGACGGTGCAAAGTCATCCTGTCTTTTGTCACCAGCAGCTGTTCAACCAGGCTGACCTGCAGACACCAAGGACCCCCTCCAAACAGAACAGACATTTCCATTCTTTGATCTTGTCTGCAGAGCTGTTCCACCAAGTCAAAAACTTATATGTACAGTGCTCGCTTCGGCAGCACATATACTAAAAACTTAGATGTACAGCATGGGGAACTATACTCAATATCTCGTAACAACTTATAATGGAAAAGAATCTAAAAAATAATATGTGTGTGTGTATATATACATATATACGCATAATGGAATTGCTTTGCTGTACGCCTGAAACTAACACAACACTGTAAATCAACTATATTTCAATAAAAATTTAAAAAACAATTTAAAGTAAGGCATGTTAAGATGAAGAAAAAAGAAACTCAGTGGGTGATTTCAACAATGTCGAACTCCAGGGCATGTGCTATGGAACCCGATCCTGAATCTAGAAGTTTCCAACCTTTCTCACTCACTTTCTGGAGGTTAAGGCAGAGTCTGGAACCTTGATCTACCTTCCCTGGCATCTTAGGAATAGGGATTACGATAGATCACTTCTCACTTGAGGCATCCTCTCTCTCTCCTCTTCACCTTTTGGTGAGGAAGTTTCCTTGAGATAACAGGTTAGAAAAAGTATTACATGCATTATTAAAACAATGGCAGATTTTTTAAATTTGGGGAAAAAATTATGCAAGAGACAAAGCCTCTCTGTCTTAAATCCTCCTCGTGGAACGTGTTCTAGACTGAAGAGTACACATCCGTGCCTTCATCAGCAGATTCTGTGCCTAAATTTTCCTTTTCTTGGCAAGCCAGCGCCCTAGTTAGGAGCCTTCATTAACTGGGTTCACTTGCTGCTTTCTTAGAGCTTTCCTCGACCCTGGACATGGGATTCCTCTTCTCCTGATTCTAATAATGTCCCTTCTGCCTGCAGCTTCCAACGCACCGTGGGTTAGGAAACCAGATCCCCAAACCTAAGAACTGTTTGTTAGACAAATCGTCACCGTGGGGCTTTGATCCGGGGGAGTGGGCGGGGAGCAAAGTGTTAGACAGGCCTCCTGTTACCTCCCTGGTGCCTGAATCTGTTTGGGGCCGTGTCTCTGCTCAGAATGCACTTTGGAATTTCCAAAATTTGCTTGGCCTGTCCCTACCCCTGAGACTGTGACCCAGGAGGCCCGGGGAGATTCTGGCAAAGTTTTGGAAGATGCTCCCCAGGTGATCTGATGCTCACATTGGACTGAGAGATGCTGTTGCCTTGACTTCAACCCCTGAATAAACCAGGCCCTCGTCCTGCCCGGAAGTCAGAATTTAACGAGGTGGACTTAGCTACCCGGCATCTCTCTCCTTATAACCTCTTCAGACAAGCCCCTTTTGCCTCATAAAAAGAACTTCCACACAATGTTTCATAGACCAAAATAGAGATTTTTATTTCCAAACATAAAGCAGGTACATTTTAGAGAACGTAAAGCAACAGCAAAAACGTCAAACCATCTTTGAGAATGTGGCTACTTACAACTCGAACGACAGGAAAGGGATGAAAACGTCACGTGACTTTAAAACACAGCACTGAGAAGAAACTAGAAGGGCCCTCAAGTCCCCCTCCCTCCTGAGCAGGGAAGGCAGGGAAGGCTCTTGGCTGGTTTTGGACTTGATATGAACCGAGATAATACACACATGTTCCAAGACAGTCCTTTGGTTCCCATTCTGCTCGCCTTCCCAGAAAGCTTAATTTATTGCAGATGTGTGTGTTTTATAATCACAAATAATATGTTTACATAATAGAACATTTTAAACAATGATAAAATGTTTTGACAACAAAGCCCACGGACACAGCATCAACACACACACATACTCTCTCTCTCTCTCTCTCTCCACCATGCCCTCATCTGGTTTGCCCTGCATTAACCAGCCAGTCCAGGCACATGAATAGCTGGTCAGTACTAGGTTAGTGTCTTCAAGAGCAAAGATGGGCTGACTTTGCCTCTGTGGACTTGGCTGACAGTAGAAGGACTGCAGGAAGGCGGTGACGCCTCCAGATGGGGTTCTGGGGAGGTGTGGGGCCTTCTGGTTCCCGAGCCGTCGCTTGGGAGGGGAGACAAGAGAAATTAACAAATCCATCAGGCTCACCTGTTTTGGGATGAGAGGGCTGGTCTTTTGAACTTGAAATGGAGGGGAAAGTAGTCATTCCTCCAAAGCTGGTACTGGAAACTTGCCATTTTTCCTGCTTCTGGTGCCTTAGGTGCTCAACAAATTCTAATAACATCAGTAGCTTCTTTCTTTCTCTTTCTTTCTTTCCTCCTTTCTTTCTTTTTCTTTCTTTCTTTCTTTCTTTCTTTCTTTCTTTCTTTCTTTCTTTTCTTTCTTCTTCCTTCCTTCCTTTCTCTTTCCTTTCTCTCTCTCTCTTTTTCTCCCTCTCTTTCTCTCTCTTTCCCTCCTTCCCTTTTTTCTTTCCTTCCTTCCTTCCTTCTTTCTTTCTTTCTTTCTTTCTTTCTTTCTTTCTTTCTTTCTTTCTTGATTCTGGATACTTCTTCTAAAACTAACCAATCCATTTATTGGTTAAGAATATATTGTGTACATCAATAAACAGGTTATTTCTACCCTCACAATTATTGTGTTAACCATGTATACATTCAAATCTTGCCTTAAGCAGTTTCTGGAATGAATATAAACAAGCTAATGAAAAGAATAAGCGCTGACCCTTCCTCAATGGAGTACTACAAAATCAAACAAAATGAAAAGAGAATGTAGAGATAGTAACTCCTCATTCACATACACTCAGATCGTACATGTTTTAAGAATTAGTGGGCAAGAGCAGAAAAATGGACACAAACCAAGATATGAATATATCTATCCACAAGATGTTAAATGATTATTTCCTGGGTTTTTAGCATCATTGAACATCACTGGTTTGTAAAACACACAGACAGACATACAGAGCAAGAGAAAAATGGGCAAACAAAGACCCCTTGAGCTAAGTCCTCCTCTACAAGCAGGTTGTATACTAGCCTGAGAAAAAAATGGGCACCAACAGAAGGACCTCATTATACACTAGTCTCATTTCTAAGATCAATTCACATCCTGGAGTCTGAGGGCTATTATATGGAAGGCTCCATGTTATTAGTAAATCATTTATCACTGGGGTAAAATAATTACGAGGCATCTTACTAATCCTTCCAACATTTATGAGATATTTGTTATGAGTTATTAGCAATGAACAATGAATAAATGAGCTTTTGACAACACATGAAAAAAAAGAAAGAAAGAAAGAAAAGGTAATCACTCCCAAACCAGCCTGAGACAGTTTCCAGAGGGCAGAGATCTCAAGGGTCAGCTGACCTTCTCTTTGTGTGCAGAAGATCAGCGGTAACAACCAGTTGCTTCCATAAGAGGCATAAGATGCTCGGGGAACTATCCCCATTCCTCAGGGGAATCAGGGGAAATATTCTGGTTCTAGTGCGCTCAACCTGAGGTTCCCAGAGACCACAGGCTTCTGGTGTCTGTTGTCCAGAAGCCCAGGGCTGGAAACAAGGGTTGCACAGCTGTGCTTCTGAGTGGAGATGAGCAGGTAGTGCATGCGCGCACACACACGTACACACACACCACGTTCACACAAAACTTACTCTGTCCACTTCTTCCTCACCCATAAGACTCTGAAACATGCAAGGCCACTGCTTCTGGAGAGAAAATGCCCCTTTTTTCCTCCAGTGGAAGGAATCAGAACTGTTCTTCAGGCAGCGACATCCCAAAGCCGACTCTGCCCTCCAGCTTCTCTGCAAGAGGTGGTCTGTTTCCGTTTTTCTAGGGGAAAGTAAGCACCCTGTCTCTGTCTCCCGGCACATCACCCTGGTGTTGCCAGCTCCCTGGGGGAGTGGGCATCAGAAAGAAGCCCTGCAAGTTCTGCTCTGGGATCTTACCCTCAACTAGCTAACTGGCTGACAAAGTAGTAGCAGCCCAGGTCTGGAAAGAAAAGCAGCTGAGGCTGAAGTTCCATGGAGAGCCCTGGAGCCCATCATCCTTGGGTATGGGTCCCAAACAGACCACTCACCCACTAGCTGGTTGCTTTTAGGCAAGCTGCTAGCTCTCTCTATGCTCTAGTTCCAGCATCTAAAAGCAAGACCATGATTTCATGGCATGGGTTTTTGGAAGGAGTCAGGGCCATCTTGCAGGTCCTCAGTTTGTTTCTTTCCTCCCATTTCCATCAGAACAGGAAGAGGAGCTGCCAGCTTGAGCTCTGGTTGCTGAGCTTAGAATTAAGTGTTCCTGAAATGAAGCCTGGGACCTTTTGGGGAAAGTGAGGTCCCTCTGTATGATTACTCTCTCCTGTGTGGACAAGGTGCTTGGGTACCAACCTGTAAGCAGCTGTCATGTTACTATGACAACCAAAAGGCAGGCACTGGAGGATGCTGCATCAGCTGACTGTTCTTTCAGGCTCTGGGTGATCTGTTTTTAAACCATGAGCTTTTGCCTTTTTAATTTCCTCTTAAAAATGAATTCCCCTCTTTTCTTACTTTGACAAACAGTAGGCCTTTCTCTTACAATTGAAACTGAGGGAGAAATGATGGTTTAAGTCTTTTGAATCTGCTCCTCTGCTGGAGGCACCATGGGCTCTGTCAGTTGGATGCTGGGAGCCACCTGTGGCTGCGTCCTCCTGCGTTCCCTTTCCAGACCTCAGCAGTCTGCTGGAAAATCGGGGCAGGGTGGGGGTGGGGGTGCAGCCTGGAAAAGCTCAGAGAGCCTCTCTTTCCAGGATTTGCACCCAGGAATAACTCATGTTCCAGAAGAAATTAAAGTAACCATAAATTTCCTGGGCTGAATTCAAATGCAAAAGTGTTAAAAAGCTTATCCCTGAGTATACGCTTCCAGGATGGGGTGGGGGGGGGGGGGGAATGGGTGGAGTTCCTCTGCACACACTCTGGCCAAGAAGGGCACTTGATTTACTTTGATTTCTTTGCCTGTTCCCAAGTCTTGCAAGAAGGTAGGCCTAGAAAAGTCCTGAGTGTAGCGGGAATGGCTGTGACACCTGGGGGAGGGGGAGGGGTTCGAAGGACTCAGGGACCCCTATCGCCTGGGGAGGCAGGTGGCGGGCGGTAGTGAAAAGTCATTCTCACCCCTCAATGATGAATGCCTCCAAGTTCTGCTGACAGAGGATGAGACCAAGACACGGAGGTTCAGGATGACTGGGGCAGAGACACCTAAGAGCCACCCCAATCGCCTCCACCCCTCCCTTTTGTTAAGAGATGCCCATTTTGTTGGGGGGACTTGTTCCCAGACTCCTCACAGATGTGGAGGAACCATGTGACAATGTTTCTGACCAATGAGAGGTCAACAGAAGAGTCTGGGCGGGGGTTCTGAGAAAGCTCTTGAAAATTAGGGCAGCTTCAGCCAGCTCATTCCGCTTCTTCCTACCTGGATCCCAGATGAAAAATCTGGAGGTAGAGCAAGCATCTTAGGCTATGAGGTAATCATAAGGAAAAGAAAACAGAGCCACAGAAACCTTGGCCCTGACATCCTTGAGCTGAGGAAATGATGCCAACAACTGCCCAGCTCTCGACCTCTAGAGGGATGAGCAATGCCCCTGATTTAAGTCAAAGTTGGTTAAAGGGGGGATGCTGACACTTGTGGCTGAATCTAGGGAATCCCCCTCCAGACAGAAGTCCACCATCATCTTCCTAGAATATCTAACATTGCAAGTAGCACGGGATGTTCCAGGGCTAATTTCCCCTTTTACCAATGGCTGGGGGTGGGGGTGGGGAGATGGCAGGGAACTCATCCAAGGTCACACAGCTCTTAACAGCAGAGCTCCATCTTCACCCTGTTCAGCACTGAGCAGCGTCACTCTGTCACCCAATGTGTGCAGAGATCTACTCCCACCTCTAGAACAAACTGCCTGAATTCACTGGGTGAACAAGAGCTGTCAGGACCTCAGTTTCCTCATCTATAAAATGGACACAAGGTTGGACCAAAACAGTCTACGAAAATACTGGTAATTTAGCATTTCCTGCTACATTGTGCTTCCTCTAAAAGTCCTATGTGGTAATTCAGACCATTACCTGCTTTCTGGTGTTAGCTTCTCTCCTTCTCTTCCCCAGGTACTAGACTAAGGGAAGTGATTTTTGATTAGGAACACCATAATTTCAAAATTCTCTTTAAAAAGGAGGAGGCCAGAATTGAGAGTTTTCTGAGAGGGCTGGTATCAGGTACAAGAACGCCAAACAGGTTTTTCTCACGTGACAAATGCGAGTGATTGGCAGTAGCTGCCTGGACTGGCTTTGAGAAGGACTGTGAGGTTCACTGAAGCTGGAGAAGGGAAGGAGAGGAGCTCGGTGATCAATTATCAATGTCTGCCATGGATGCAGCCATGGGGGTAGATGCCTACGTATTTAATGCTGGGCCTGTGCTCACAGCTCATGGCCTGACCACCTCTCCTCTGTTGCTGAACCAGACGGGTGACAATCCTACTGGAGTGAGACGAGCAGGGGGAGCCCCCAGTCCATTAGCTGAGTTCCCATGAGAGAGGGAATTAGGGTGAGATCCCGACAGGGCCAGGAACACAAGAGGCTTGCTGGAGGTCACTGTGCTGCCACCAGTGAGAGACACTCAAATAACAGACTTCAAAGGAAGCCGCTGGCATCTCGGGATTCACAGAGCAGGCAGGGTCTCTCCCCATCCCCCCACCGCCCCAGACACGGCCACCCTGGGTGAGGGCTGTCCCTCATCAGGGGAGGGAGAGACAGCTAAGGAGGGTAGCAGCAGCTTTGATCAGGCTCACCTGTGTTTCTCTCTTCCTCCCCCTCCCCCCTTCTTCTTTATCTTCCTCTTCTTCTGTCTCCTCTATCTCTCTCCATCCTTCTGTCTCTCTCTCTCTCTCACACACACACACACACGCATGCACACACATACACACACACAACCCTGGGCTGGGCAGTGATGTTCACACTTCTCACCATTTCTCTCACTTTGGGGGACAGAGGAAAAAAAAACACATCAAGGTCCCACTGCAACACCCTTCTCAAAAGGCACCATGGACCCTCTAAGGGCTTCAGTTTCCCCTCTGTTTAAAGGCTTTCTTGTTAAAGCTCTTTGAGGTTGGTGCTCAGGAAGCTAGAAAGTCATAGAAATAATTTTCTGACCCACTTTAAGCAAGAGATGACACTTGAAAAGCACCAGTAAATGATTATTATATCACAATTGTATTTATATGAAAGTAATGAAAATATCAATTCTCTTTTTTAAAAAAATGTTATGCAAACAAGCTCTATGGCATCATTGTTAAAGTTTAAAAAATATATGTAGACACTCCCACACGCCAGCCCACACATCAGAGTTCTCCCTCCTTGGCACACAGGACACGCGACACAACTGTGTTCATGGTATTCAAGACTTTTCTTTTTGAAGTTACAGATGGGGGTGGGGTCGGGGGGGGGGGATGGTGCGACCGCGAGCAGGGTGCCATCTGGGGGCAGTGGTGCCCAGGATCTGCTCGTGCCGTGGCCGCCTCTGGCTGTGTGGCCATGGGTAAGGTACTTCCCCCCTCTAGGCCTCTGCCTGCTTGTTGTGACGTGGGAGAGTGAGAGGGGAGACCTTCGAAGGCCCTGGCCACGGCTCTGATCTTCTTGGGCTGGACCAGCACAACCCAGTGAGCATCTGGGCTCGGCTGCCTGGGCCTGAGGTCTTGGTTCACCCAGCCCCTGATTTTCCAGTAAAGCAGGCACCGGCAAGGAATGGCTTTGTGGCTTTGTTTCTAAATACTGTATCTGGAGAAAAGTGTGCTTTCTGAGTCAGTGCTGAGAGCTCTTCTCAAGGACACTGTTTTCCTGCCCTGTGTATGTCCAGCTCTTCCTAGTTATGGGGAGGCCTGGGTCCCCACATTGAGAAATGTGCTGAGGTTGGGCCTGCCCTGGAAAGGAGGGGCCTGTGTGCTCCAGAGGGAAGGGGGGAGGGGCAAGGTGCTGGGGGCCAGGACTCTCTTGGGTCTTCAGTTTCCCCTCTGTTTAAAGGCCTTTCTTGGTCTGTAACACTGTGATTTCAGAGGCCTGAGAAATCCCCTGTTGGTCCCTATGTGTAGCTGAACAGACAAAATCAATTTGTAAAGAGTGTGTACTAAACATTTTGTAAAAAGGAAAATTTAGTGTTGATTTAGGGAAAATATGATCCAGTTATGAAGCACTTAGGAACTGTTCCAGAATTCCTTGGGGAGGAAGGGATGTATTTCCAGTCTCAAGGCCTAGATGGTTCACGGGCCCGACTGCCAAGTCCTGCAGAGGGTGCCTGGTTTGGGGCACCTGGGCCCTGGGTCCCCTGTGGGCATATGTGTGGGACATTCTTGGCCCAGAGGACCCACCTCTCTCCGAAGTCTCTCTGGGAGGAAGAGGCAGAGCCCTTCAGACAGGCTGAGCTCCACAGTGAACCTCCATTCTCTGTCTTGGACCCTTGATCTCTGGTCCCTAGTGTGTCAGATGCTGCCCTCTGTCCCCTTCAGCCTGAGTAGTAGATGATGAAAAACTCAGCCTAAGAGTGACAGACATAACACACCTTCCCCGGCACTGTCAGGTGTGTGCTACACACAGAGTGTGCCCATGATTCTGCATGGAAAGCTTAACAATAAGCTTCCTCTCTTCATTTTCTCCCTGAACAGAGCAGAGAACGTGTGGCATGATCTAACCATTCCCTGAAGATTCAGTATCCTGACCATGGACCTTCATCACTGGTCAGGGCTATTTGTGCTCCTGGATGCCTCCATTCTGCTGTGCTTTCTTAGTTCTGGGTCTCCCCTTTGGAGTCCTTCTTTTCCTCCATTAATTTCACCCTATCACATTTCACTGCTGCCACCAGGCCCACCTGGGATCGGCACACTTTCTGCTTCTAATCCACAGCATCTAACTTGCTGTCACGCTAAAGGATAGACAAGCACGGTTGTTCTCATTGTGCCTAAAACAAGAGTCACTGGGCTCTGAGTGAGGGCCAGTGTTGTTCTTCCATGCTGGCAGCTCAGAGTCCTCCTTATGAACATCTGGGTGTGCAGCGCAGCTTCTGGATAGGAGTTGGCCATAAAAGCGACCTGTTATCGTTCCTGCTTTCCAGGGCTGACTGCAGGCCAAGGCCAAAATGCCACAAGATCCCACCGGGCAAAAGCACTGCTGGGAATTTTCCCAATGACAAATAGAGGTCATATATGAAATTATACATACTGAGCATTTACATATAGAGCATACAAAACGCTATGCATTATTCCTTAGCCACACATAGTACACATTTAGTATAAATAGGCTAAGATGACGCTGTATAAAAAGTAATTTTGTTCTGGGAACATGGATACAGTATTTACATGGATGCAGCCCCAGCGGGCTCTGGCCTGCTCCTGTTTCCAGTTTCCCCAGCATCCTCCAGGGGAGCCTGGGGCTGATGGAAGTTTGGAGAAGAAATTCCCCCGAATGCCTCCAATGGGCTAGGTGGGCGGGGGGCCGTCGTAGCGGAGCATGAGCCGGAAGGAGTGGGCGAAGTTGTTGGCCAGCGTGCAGCTGCGGTCCTCTTCCCTGACGGGGAGCAGGAAGAGCAGCAGCAGGAAGAGTAGCAGCAGCAGCTGCAGGGGGAGCGCCACGCAGCACACCTTCCGGCAGAGAGAGCCGAGCCCTCGCCCCCGCTGGGTCTGCGGAACCAAAGCGGGAGATATGAGTGGCCTCGGGAGGAGAGTGGGCTTGGGAGGGGAGGGCTGGGATGACCCAGGAGCAGCAGTGGCTCCTGGCGGACTCTCCGACCGCACAGGCCTCAGTTTTTCCATCTGTGAAGTGGGGCTAATGTCAGTTCTGCCAGAAAACAAAGATTTCTAGTTTTCTCAAACCACTCAAGGCATGAAAGGAAGAGGATAAAAAGTTACAGGCTTTGTCCATTATTACATAAATCTTTGCCTGGCTATAAAAGTCCTGGGTGTGAATCTTAAGAAGGTCATTCAACCTGGCTAAACTTCAGATTTCTCATCTATAAATGGGGGACATGATGGTACCTACCTGACAGAGTTGTTGTGAGGATTCAACAAGACAGAGCATGGCACATAGTAGGTACTCAAACTGCTGCCGTTATTATTACATATCATTAATATGGTCACTATCTTTGGTGTATGTGTTTGACCAAGGGGGTGAAGCTACCATCTGTGGAATTATTTATATCTCATCCAGGCGGAACCATACAACAGCACCATGGGGCCCCGGTTGGCCTTGGATAGCCGGTCCCCCTCTGGCCCTGCCACATGCCCCAGTGCAGAGCCCCCCTATTCCCAGGAAACAGGGGTGCTGGTGGAAAGGGGGCTTCCTCTTCACCCACTACACAAGACACATTTGTGGGGAATGTAAACCATTTGAAGATGACCTACTTCTGGATCAGGGCTTCATAAGCAACAGAGCAGCCAATCTCACAAGTCCAAATGCCTAATGAGCTTCTTTGCTGCGATGTCCATGAAAGCAACCAAAGGATGTTTCCTAAATTCCAGAGGGACTGGTTTCTTGCAGCATCATGGGTGTGCAGAGTCAAGAGCTGGCCACTCAGTAAAGTGGAGGCCCCACAGTCAAGATGCAGCATGGTGCAGGGCATGGGCCCAGCTCTCAGGAGCTTGGCAGACTAGGCTCCAGTGCAGACTCTGTCACACACTAGCTATGTCAATAACCCCTCTGAGCTTCAGTTTCCTTCTCTGCAAAGTGGGGATAAAAACCTACCCCCATTTTCCAGGTTGTGGTGAGGACTCAAAGCAAAGTATATTTATACACCAATTGAGAAGTATATATACTCGGGCTTCCCTGGTAGCACTGTGGTTAAGAATCTGCCTGCCAATGCAGGGGACACAGGTTTGATCCCTGGTCTGGGAAGATCCCACATGCTGTGGAACAACAAAGCCCATGCACCACAACTACTGAGCCTGCGCTCTAGAGCCCATGAGCCACAACTAATGAGCCCACGCTCCACAACTACTGATGCCCGAGCGCCTAGAGCCTGTGCTCTGCAACAAGAGAAGCCACCACAACGAGAAGCTCATGCACCACAACGAAGAGTAGCCCCCACTCTCCACAACTATAGAAAGCCCGCCCACAGCAATGAAAACCGAACGCAGCCAATAAACAAAAATAAATACATTAATTAATTAATTTTTAAAAAGTATATATGCTCTTATAACTAGTACTATTATTATAGAATATATCTACTGGCTCCTTTAAGAACCAAAGGTTCACTTTCCAGGGTACCAAGTCAAGTGATGATGATGATGATGATGGTGATGATGATGATAAAGACAGTGATGATGATGGTAAGGATGGTGATGACAGAGGTGATGATAATGAGGATGATGATACTGATGATGATGGTGAGGATGAGGATGATAATAGTGATGATGGTGAGGGTGAGGATGAGGATGGTGAGGATGAGGATGATGATGGTGAGGATGATGGTGGTGGGGATGAGGATGATAGTGAGGATGGTGATGGTGGGGATGAGGATGGTAGGATGCATGCAGGTGTTCCTGGGAGGTTCTAAGCTGAACACTTTTATCTCTCTATCTCTCATACCTGAATCATCTCACCCACTGTCCTGTCCCTACTATCTCCTCCAGGTTGATAACACTGGACCCTATGCCTTCCGTCGCAAATGTTCTCACTCACCAAAGGTCCTAGTCTGATTTTGTAAAAACAGACTTCTTATAACCCACACAATGGCGAAGCACTCCTGGCTGCATTTATCTCAGCAGTGGCTTCAGGGGTGTGTGTGTGTGTGTGTGTGTGTATGTGTGTGTGTAAGTTGCTTAAACAGCTGAATGATGTCCACAGAGGAGACAGGATCTTCCCACAGCTGCCGGGCTGGGTCAGACCTGGCTGCCATGTGCTCTTGCCCACCCACTCAGCTCACATAGCAATGCCTCAGTTTGTGTGCTCTAACTAGAGTCTTTGACATTTCATGCTGACTTTGCCCAATTCCAAATCTCTGATGCACCCAGGAGAGGGAAACAGGGTGAGACAACACGTAGGCCCACTCTAGCCTGGGTTCACATCACAGCTGGAAACCTGTAATTAATGGTCTCCCAAGTGGAGATCTGTATCTAAGGGTCCTGTTTCCGCTTGCTTCTCCTTTCTCAGAGCTAACACTTTACTTATGTAAGTGAGGAGTTGTGTCCTGGCCATGATCCTCTGGGGAAAGCAACTCTGAAGGTCCAAAGTGTGTTTGCCTTTACAAGCATTGACAAGGGGTGATCTTTTTCAAGGACTCCTGCTGCCTGCCCCTGTCTATTCACATAGAGCTCACATCTTCACTTTGAGGGACCTGGATTCTAAAATGCCCTTTAAAATAGAAAACACATTTTAATACATTTCTCAAATGCTTAGAAAACATGCACACATGTGCGCACACATGCACACGAAAACACATGAGAAGAAGCCATCAAAGAAATTGGAGATCTCAGCTCTTCCCAGATCTGGGAGCTTCTCTGTGCCTCAGTTTCCCCACAGAAAGTACTACCTGTGTTCCGCCCAATTAGAACTATCCAAAGAGAGAAGGGGCTTCCTCAGGAAGTGATAAGTTCATCATCCCTTAGGGCAGGGGTCCCCAAACCCCAGGCCATGGACTAGCACCAGTCCGTGGCCTGTTAGGAACTGGGCTGCATGGTAGGAGGTGGGCGGCAGGCGAGTGAGAGAAGCTTCATCTGCCACTCCCCATCACCCCTCACCACTCGCATTACCGCCAGAACCATCGCTTGCATTACTGCCTGAACCATCCCCCCATAACCCCCATCCATGGAAAAATTGTCTTCCATGAAACTGGTGCCTGGTGCCAAAAAGACTGGGGACCGCTGCCTTATGGTGTGGAAGAAGAGGGTTGATAGCACATGGTGGTGGGAAGGGAACAGGTGATGCTGTGGAGGGTAATTAAATGCTTGTGAGTCCTTCAATATCTCCCATGAACCTGAAAGTCTAGAGTTTTGAGGAGTTCAGGCAAGATGAGTTTATCATAGTAAATGTGACTTAATATTCTGCCATTGATGAAAAAGGATGTAGGAGAAAGAAAAGGCTTGGAGTTCTGGGTTCTAACCCTGGTCCTGTCACTTCCTAGCTGTGTGACCTAGGACAGGTCACTCAGCCTCTCTGAACATCAATGCCTTCATCTGCCGGGTCAAAGGGTCACTGACACCTGCCTACCAAAATCATAAGGATAAAGAGAGCAAAGCAGGCTACTCTCAGCATGCATAGTTGGTACTCGGCAGATACTCATTCCTTTCTTCCTCTAACTGATGGGTACCAGGGCAGGTGGGCAGCTTCTACTAGTCCCCTGAGCTTCCACTGCACCCAGATGCCAAGAATCAGATACTATCAACCTCTTCAGTCCCATCAGAGAGGAAAATACTGCTCTCCCTAAACACCATCTCTTGGCCCTCACATCCTCCTGCCACAGGGCCTTTGCACAGGTTATCCCTTCTGCTAGAAGACCCATTTCCCTCCTTTCTCCAATGCATCTGGTTAGCTTCTACTGATCATTCTAATATTAACTTGTGAATCACTTCCTCAGGGTGACCTTCCCTGACTCTAAACCAAAAAATGCCCCATTACACATTCCCAGGGTACCAATAGCTTTCCTTTGGGTCACTGCTTAAAGTCTGTGTTCCCCTTGACTCCTTGGAGGCAGGGTCTATGTTAGCATGGTTCATTGTTGTATCCCCAGCACTGTTCAATAAATATCTGCTGTATGAACGAAATACTGCATAAAAGGCTCTTCCCCTTCCTGTGCATCTGGCTGTCTGCTCCTCCCTCAGTGCCCGTGGTGTGACCACCCAGACACTCGCTGAACTGTCTGTGAACTGTCCTCACTGTCCTCGTGGCTCCCCCAGAACGTCTGGGCTCCACGCACGAAGAACACAGAGCACATCCCCAACCCCGTTTTCAGCTCACCTCTTCACTCACGGGCTTCCTGAACTCCTGCCCAGCTCTGGGAGGTAACCTGTGCCCATTTCTCAGAGGAAGAAACTGAGCCCATGGGAAATAACCAGCCCAAGGTCACAAAGACAGGCTCAAATCACCAGCATGGCTCCACAGCCAAGCTCTTTCCACTATCCCACGTGGCGCTTCTCATAAGAAACAGCAGCACCAATGACAAAAGTCTCCCTGGGCCTCTGTTGAAGCTAGTCCCACCCTGACCCTGAGTGTGGAAGTCACATGACATCACCACTGGGCTTTCAGGGTCTTTCCCAGGAGCTGGCTGGGGCTCATTCTCCAGCACAAAGAGGCTTTCAGGCCAGTGCCAAGAGCTCAGAGTGATGGGCAGGGGCCAGCTTTCCTCTGGCTATTCAAGATGGACCAGTACCAATGCCCCTCACTGAACTCTCACTTAGCAATGAGTTCAGTCCCTGAAGGTCCCTTTGACAGATGCCAAGCCATGGTGATGGCTGGCTGGCTCCCACTGGGTTTCCCCTAGAACCCTCAGCATGGGGCTGCATTTTCCCGATTTGTCTAGGAAATGGTAGAGCATCACAGATTCTGGGCTGAACCCTGCCCACAACGCCTTAAATATCTTCGAAGAACATCTGGATGAAAAGACTGGAGTACAAGGAGACCTTGTTATTACTCAAGCGAGGACGGAGCCCCATTCAGCAGCAGATGTATAGACACTGCTCCCCCTCCCCTTCCCTTCCTTCCCTCATCTTTCCTCATCTGAGATCCATCCACAGCCAGGCTCTTCTGAGTCTAGGGCAGAACCAAGGTCAGTGAGGGTCTAGGGTGACCCAGAGGCATCTAGCTTGGAATAGTGTGTGGTCAGGATGCTTTGCTCACATGGAGTCCGGGCTATGGCTGGACTCGGGGTATACAGTGAGGTCAGCTTTAGACACGCGGAGTCCGAGGAGTCATCCAGGTAAACGTCCCGCAGGTTTGGGCCTTGGGACTGAAGCTAGAAGGACACCTGGACCAGAGACGGACCAGAGAGAGGGGGAGGCCTAGAGTCAGGGATCAAAGCCACAGTAGGGGGAGGAACTGCCAGGAAGAGAGTCAGTCATGAGAGGGAAAGAGGCCCTGGAGAACCCGAAGGATGCGACCATGTAAGAAAGAGGTGCTGGATTTCCAGGGCCTCTGAGCAGATAGTACTTATTAATTACAAAGTAAATGAGAAAAAAAAATTAAAAACAAACAAAACAGAAATAAATCTACTCTAATGAAAATCTGAAGTCTACTTAATAATTAAAAAAAAAAAGAAAAAGTAAAAGAAATGAACAGTTTCACAGGTGGGAAATTCGGCAGCCACCACCTTAATCACGTGATCAGAACCCGCATCACCAATGCTGGGGGTGTATCGACATCACGTGTTTCCCAATAAGATGCACTAAGAACACAGCATCACTTCTGGGATAGTCTTTCCAGAAACGCAAAGCAAGGAAACATCAAGGAAACCTAATCTGAGGGACATTCTACAAAATATCTGGCTTGTACTCAAGAAGGTCAAGGTCAAGGTCAAGAAAAACGGAGGGCTGGTCCCAGCTTAGAGGAAACTAAAGAGGTGTGACAACTGAATGTAATGTGTGATCCTAGATGGGATCCCAGACTGAGGAAAAAAGGCTATAAAAGATTGTAAATGGTACATCCCTACAATGGAATGCAAAAGGATGAAATCAGCCACAAAAAGACATAGAGGAAGCTCACATGTGTATTGCTAAGTAAAAGAAGTTATAAGATCAGCAGTTGCTGGAGCTCTGGGGGAGGGGAGAGGGATAAAGGGGAAGAGCTGGGGAGAAGGTTAAGGCAGGGACACTCTTCTGTACGACACTGCAATGTCATCACACATTTGTCAAAACCTATAGAATGTGCAGCACAAGAAGTGCACCCTAATGTCAACTATGAACTCTAGTTAATAACAGTGATTTTTTAAAAAGCATAGCTATCGTGAGAGAAAGTTATTGCCTGACATGGACAACTCACTAATGCTGTCCAAGATTCAGTATTACAATATTTCTTCTGCTCTACCATGCTGATTGTAAGATGCACCACTATTTGACACACCACTAAGAAGGAAAAAGACCCAACAACCAAGATGCAGCATCTGATTGGAAACCCCGCATAACGCTGGGGCACTACGGGGCTGTGCCTTCAAGGTCAGGGGAGCTGAGGGCTAATCCCGCCCCATCGGAGAGGGAAACAAGGAAATCCCAGGTCTTATCCTGGCACCGGTGGAGGGCAGGAAATAAAAGTCCACCCTGAGAATTTGAACCCCAGGCCAGAGCTCCCAGAGGTGGGTCATCTAAATTGGCACAGTCAGTGTGGTCCAAAGGAAAGCAAAACACAAGCCCCAAGTAGAGATTTTAATTTAAAGAAATCTCAGGTGGAGAGTGTCCTGGGTGGCAGAAAAAAGTAAATCCCAGTCTTCACTGGAAAAACTAGATTGTAATAGCACACCCCCATTCCAGAGATGTGAAAACATGAAAAATTATGAGTCTGAAACCTGTGAAATATGGGCAAGTGAATAAAATGCCAGTCTCGGGTCTCTCAGCATCTGGACCTACCTACCTCCCAGAGGCCACAGCACAGGATGCACGGGCGGAATCTGCTCTCCATGCCTGCACATGGGCACGTGGCCCTGCCTAGTTCACCCCAGCAAATGCAAACATTGGCAAACCTGTTTCTCAGCTAAAAGGCTGGTAGGACCACTTCCTTGCACCAATGCAGGAATTTAGTCGACTCACAGCCCAATCGCAACTCGAAAAGCAATGACATCTCACGTGTCTGAACACTGCAGGCAGACACATCCGGTGGCACTGAGCTGGCGAGTGTGCAGGCAGCTGCAAATTTAATAAATCTTAATTACTCTGTTTATATAAACAAGCAGGCTGAAGCCACTGACGTAGTTGGAGCTTTCAGTGGCTTGGTGCACAGGGAGAAAAAAAGCGTGGTGAGCCAACTGCTCATAAATAATTAGTTTTTGGGCAGGTTATTCCCCCCGCCCCCTTCCCTTTGGACTAAAAATAATATATGGAATGTTTTTAAGTTGGCAAGATTACAACCTCAGAAGACAGCACCTATTTTCTACGCGTCAGACCGGCGTGTGTATGTGCAGACCAGCACGTGTGTGCAGACCCCCACACAAGCATGCACACACCCCATGTGGCAAAACAGCACCAGAACCACACCAATGGGAGTGTCCCCGCACCCCTCCCCCCTAGAAGTGGCATTATCCCTCTGCCATCAGAAAGAGAAGCAGAGGCAGTGTCTGCAGACCTTTCCTCGGTTCTCATTTACACTGCAATTAAGTTCCGTAGACCCGCATTTTATTCATTGGAAAACCATGGTTAAACGACTCGCCAAGAGGCACACACACTCATGGTGGATACTGGATTCAAATCCAGAGCATAGGGACTTCCCTGGTGGCGCAGTGGTTAAGAATCCGCCTGCCAACGTAGCGGACATGCGTTCGAGCCCCTGTCCGGGCAGATCCCACATGCCGCGGAGCAACTAAGCCTGTGCGCCACAACTCCTGAAGCCCGTGTGCCTAGAGCCCATGCTCCGCAACAAGAGAAGCCACCGCAGTGAGGAGCCCATGCACTGCAATGAAGAGTGGCCCCCTCTCGCCACAACTAGAGAAAGCCCCTGCGCAGCCACGAAGACCTAATGTCGCCAATAAATAAATAAAGCTTAAAAGAAAAACATCCAGAGCATAAAGCAGCGATTCTCAAAGTCTGGTCCCCAGGCCAGCAGCATCAGCATGGGGGCTCACTGGAAATGCAGATCCTCGGGCCACCCCAAACCTAATGTATCAGAAACTCTGGGGGTGGGACCCAGAAATCTGTGCTTAAACAAGGTCATATAAAAGAGCCCCAGATGGCCTCTGTATACTGACTTCAGGGTTGCTTGCTTCTTCACAGGGGGCTAAGACCCATGAGCTCAGAAGCCAGCCAATACCAAGCTCAAACTTTCACACATTCATTTGTTTTTTGTTTTGTTTTTTAATGTTTGTTTATTTATTTATTTATTTAATTGGCTGTGTTGGGTCTTCGTTGCTGCACACGGGCTTTCTCTAGTTGCGGCGAGGGGGGGCTACTCTTTGTTGTGGTGCGAAGGCTTCTCATTGCGGTGGCTTTTCTTGTTGCAGAGCACAGGCTCTAGGCGCGTGGGCTTCAGTAGTTGTGGCACATGGGCTCAATAGTTGTGGCTCACGGGCTCTAGAGCACAGGCTCAATAGTTGTGGCACATGGGCTTAGTTGCTCTGCGGCATGTGGTATCTTCCTGGGGCAGGGCTCGAACCTGTGTCCCCTGCATTGGCAGATGGATTCTTACCCACTGCGCCACCTAGGAAGTCCCATCCATTTGTTTTTAAATGTAGCCGACTAAGCAGATTTTGTAACCATTTACAGCCTTCCTGCTTTGCATACCCCACGAAACTGTGCCCAACGTCTGCCAGCCATAGATAAGATCAACCCTGTAGCTGTAAAGACCTCAAGCCACTGCTGTCCTTGGACCAGAGACTGGACATCGTGCCAGGCAACACCAGCTGGGGTGAGAGCCTCTCTCCCATCCCCGCTCCACCCCGCCGGCAAGCACAGCCCACCCGGGCAGGCCTTTGCTCTTGTGATCTATCCCAAGTACCTAAAACAGTGCTTGGCACCAAGTCAGTGCTCAGTAAACATCCATGAAATGAATGAACGAACGAACGAAGGCGGAGCCGGCCAATGAACACAGGGCTGTGAACACCCCACAGGAACCCAGCTACAGGCTGCGGGGACCTGAGCCTGCACTGGAGGGCTGGTGTCAGCCAGCCAAGCGTCCCCCTACTCAAAACACCGGGGGACCCAGACTGCACTCCCCCCGGACTCTGGCCTGGGAGCTACGTAGATGGGGCTTCCAACCAGCGGGGGGCTTAAAGTGTGGGAGCTGGCGGCAGCCTGGACACCAGACCCTGGGCACCCCAGGTGCCAGCAGGAGTCACAGGCTGGGCTGTGTGGGCCACCCTGCCTTCCTGATGCGCTCCCCTCCTCCATGAGGAGGCCCTTTGTTAGTCTAAATTAGCTGCGAGAACCAGGACTTCCGCCTCTCCTCTAAAGGATGAACAACAGTTCACACAATCTTCAAAATTCGTTCTTGAAGTACATAAAGTCAGCATCAATAGCTCCATTTTACAGATGGGGAACGTTAAGTCCCAAGAGTCAAAGCAATTTGCCCAAGGCCACAAAGCTGGTGGACGCTGGGCTCAGAGCACAGCACTGGGCTTGAGCCTGCCCTGCCCAGTCCCGGGGACACCTGCTCTCCTGAAAATGGAGACGTGAACACCAGCTGGAGACCAAGAAGTCCAGGTGGGCAGAGGCCCTGGGAACACAGACTCCAGGGCACGAGATCTTTTGTGGACCCAGCGCTCTTTGGAGCAGAGCGTGCTGGAGGCTCAGGTGGTCTCAGAAAAGGTGGCACTGGGGACACCAATTTACACTGGACTTTTCCAGAAGCGGGGAGAGCCACCAACCCCTAGGGATGCTTTCTCCAGGCACAGGGCGGAAGGTTAAGTGTGGGCTTAGGAGTCAGAGGCCAGAGGCCACTCAGGAGCAGTGTGCCCTGCCTGAACACGTCACTCCCATCTCGCCATGCCTCGCTTCCTTCACGCTTCACATGGTGGTGACGATGCCTGCATGGCAGTGATGATGGCTGCTGGGTGTCTAGGGACAGCTAAGTGAAACACCCTGGGACTCCCCTTGTGGTCCAGCGGTAAAGAATCCGCCTTCCAACGCGGGGGATGCAGGTTTGATCCCTGGTCGAGGAACTGAGATCCCACATGCCACACCACAGGGCAACTAAGCCTGTGTGACAAGTTCGGAGCCCGAGTGCCGCCACTAGAGAGCCCATGTGCTCTGGAGCCCGCATGCCACAACCAAAGAGAAGCCTGTGCACCGCAACAAAGATCCTGCATGCCGCAACTGGACCCGACGCAGCCAAAAATAAAAAATAAATAATAAATAAATAAATAAAATAAAAACACCCTAACTGCCTTTTGGCACAGTTCCGGGCACACAGTGGGTGGTCAACACGTGGCATCTAGAGTAATAATTATTATTCCTTATCATCACTAGGATTAGTGCTGTTACTGTCGTTGCTTTGGTGACAAGCCCCACGGGAGGGGCTCTGAGCGCGTCTCAGAGGGCAGAAGTGGAAACACCGGCTGGTGGAACACGACGGGCACAGCCACCCCTTCCTCTTTTCTCCCCCCCGAGCACCGGATGCCCACCTACTACTCAGGTGGCCGCGAGGTCTGGTGGTTGGGAATGGTCCGGGTTTCCGGGGACCGTCTTGGTTTAGGCCTGTGGTCACGGCATAATTATTGACAGTGTCCTCACGCACTCCTCCCGCGTCCTGTCACAGCTGCGTACAAGCCGAGCATCTCTGACAGCGAGGACCCCCGGGGCCCAGCACACGGCAGCCCAGAGCCGATTTCCCCAGAAACCTTCCTCGTAGAAGCTTCCAGAAAGCCCAGGGCTCCTGCCGCAGCATCACAGGCCCACCACCCTCCAGACGCCCTGCCCTCTAGCCGTGAGGAGCAGATGGCAGACGCCCATACCTTTTGGAATCCAGTTGGCTCCCCTGGAGAAATCGGCGTCTGTTATTTTAGGGAAGGAGAGGAAAAGGGGGGAAGAAAAAGAAGTTAAGTGAGTGAAACTTAAATCCCAGCAGAGCCTGTAATGGAATATTCATTTTGTCAGGGGAGTGTTTCTTTAAAACTTCTGGTCATCTGGACAGGCTGAACCAGCAGGTGATTCATTTTAATGAGCTTTTTAACGCACTTCGGGCCCAGGTGGGATCCTGTCTGGGAAGGCCTGGACCAAGGCCACGGGCGCGCTGACCTGGCTGGGGCTGGGCTGACACCTAGTGGCCGATGCAGCTGTTTTGGGGCCAGGAAAGCTGGAGCCCCAAAGCTTGGAGTCTGAGGTCTGAGGGCTAAAAGGGCTGCAGGAGGCCATCCGCCACCCTCCTCCAGTTAACCTCCGTGCCTCAGTTTCCCTATCAGTTGTCAGGGGATAATAACAGTACCTCATTTATATGGCTGTATAGAGGACATAGCATTTAATAAAGGCTGTTCGTTTAGCTATTATTATTGTTTTGTGTGAGACCCGGGGGCCCCTAGGGGGAAGGTGCTTCCTCAATGTCACAAAGCAAGTTAGCGGAGGAGGGGCCTAGATCCCGGGGTCCTAGCCCCCACTCCAGCATTCCCTCTGTCGTGCCTCCGGCACAAGGGTGTGTTTGATGCTGGCCTTGCCCCCTTATTAGCCATGCGAACTTGGGTGAGTTTTTTCACTCCTCCGAGTCTCATCCCTGCTCTGCAGGCTGAAGATGCAATGACTCTGGAGAAGGGCTGCTGTAAGCACAGAATGGGATGGTGTACATAAAGGTGTCAAGTTGGTAAGCAGCAAATCTGTCGTCACTGGAGCTCCAGCCTCACTGGGTGGCAGGATGGCCAAATGACAAATTGCAAGTCAAGTGCCTTAGGACCCATGAGCCTCTGTCTCCTCTCTCTGAGTGGCCCCCTCAGCCTGGTCCGTGGAGGCATGGGACAGAGCGGATGCGGGCCCAGCTATGTCTCCCCAGAGCCTGGGACCCGTGCATCCTTTGCACCTACCAGCAGGTGGCTGAAGTCCTTGAGTTTGGACTTGTAGAGCATCCACCGGTAGCGCAGATCCTCCAGCTCATCCGAGGACCCCCTTGCCGGCTGGAGACGAAGGAGGTTTTCAAAGAGATGCTGACCTTCTGGTACCCGAGCCTCCAGCTCCTAGAGGGAAGACAGGGTCATGTGTGTCTTCCCAATGCCTGAGGAGGCCCCACCTGGTTGATAAGGAGGAGCCAATCAAATTTCACTTGAGAGGCAGTCAACAGAACACATAAAGTGAGAATCCCATCTGTGCAAATGGAAGTCAAAGGCCGGGAGTTGCTCTCTGGAATGTTATAGAAGGGACTCCTGCATGAAAGAGGAACTGATGTGCTGACCTCCATGGTCACTTCTAGCTCTGGCATTCTAGAACTGAGTCCTCTAGAGGGCTTGACGCAAGATAATCATTATAAAGTCTACCACTGTTGAACATGTCTTTCTGTTGGCATTTTTACCCCTGGCAGAGTGATGCTGGGACTGGGCAGATTTTTCTACCAAAACACCACAGTGTGCAGGATTTTCCTGGTGGCACAGTGGTTAAGAATCCACCTGCCAATGCAGGGGACATGGGTTTGATCCCTGGTCTGGGAAGACCCCACATGCCGTGGAGCAACTAAGCCCATGCACCACAACTACTGAGCCAGTGCTCTAGAGCCCATGAGCCACAACTGCTGAGCCCATGCACTGCAGCTGCTGAAGCCTGTGTGCCTAGAGCCCATGCTCCACAACAAGAGAAGCCACCGCAGTGAGAAGCCCGAGCACCACAACGAAAAATATCCCCCGCTCGCCACAACTAGAGAAAGCCCGTGTGCAGCAATGAAGACCCAATGCAGCCAAAAATAAACAATAAAAAATAAATAAATAAATAAATAAATAGGGAATTAGTAGTAAAGTGGAAGATGGGTTAAAAAAAAGTATTCAGAAAACAATACAAAAAAACAGAAGGATGAAAAAATATACTAGAGAGGGTAAATGATGCAGTGAGAAGAAATAACATGTTTAAATGGCATCTCAGAAGGTGAGGAGAAAGAGAACAAAGCAGAGGCCATATTTTGAGAGATAACGTCGGAGATTTTTCCAGAAAGAACCTAGACCACCGATTTAAGAATCCAGGTGAATCTCAAGCAAGAAAAGTAAAAAGAAATCCAAACCCTAATGTATCATGGTAAAATCTCAGAAAAATAAGGAAAAAGAGAGGTTGGCTGGGGCCTGATTGAGAAAGGCCATGTGTGATAAACTTGGGAGGTTGAATGCTATACCGAAAGGTTTTCGCTACGGGGTGGACAAGGTCAGATATAGGATTCTGAAGGATCACTCTGGCTACAGAATGAGCCATTACTCAGATAGGGACCCAACAGGAAGCAGGGAGGCCAGCTTGGAGGCTATTGTCATAGTCAAGGTCAAGAATGACAAATGCCTAGATGAAGACAGTGGTGGTGAGGGGAAGACAAACAACAAAAATTCGGGAGGTGGAGTCAAGAAGGCCTTGGCCATGGCTTCCCTGGTGGCGCAGTGGTTGAGAATCCACCTGCCAATGCAGGGGACACGGGTTTGATCCCTGCTCCAGGAAGAGCCCACATGCCACGGAGCAACTAAGTCCGTGTGCCACAACTACTGAGCCTGTGCTCTAGAGCCCGTGAGCCACAACTATTGAGCCCATGTGCTGCAGCTACTGAAGCCCACATGCCCAGAGCCCGTGCTCCGCAACAAGAGAAGCCACGGCAATGAGGAGCCTGCACACCACAACGAAGAGTAGCCCCCACTCACTGCAACTAAAGAAAGCCTGCGCACACCAAAAAAGACCCAACACAGCCAATAAAATAAATAAATAAATAAATAAAATTTATTAAAAAAAAAAGAAGGCCTTGGCCACGAATTCGATGTGGGAGAGAAGGAGAAAGATTTGTGGTAGGTGGTTATCCCTCCGGCCCCTGCCATATCCTTGCCTTTTGCAACACGACCTTGCAACACTTTCCATCGAGAGGCAGAATCTATTTTCTCTCCCCTTGAGTTGGCGCTGGCCTTGTGACTTTCTTTGTCCAACAGATTGCAGGGGAAATGATGCTGTGCTGGTTCCTAGCCTAGGCCTGAAAAGGCCTCGCACGCTCTCACTCGCTCTCGCAGACCCTGCCTCTGCTCTGGGAAGCCCAGGCTGCCCTGCAGGAGGATAAGATGTGTGGTCCAGGGACTTCCCTGGTGGTCCAGTGGCTGAGAATCCATCTTGCAATGCAGGGGACGCTGGTTCCATCCCTGGTTGAAGAACTAAGATCCCACATGCTGCAGGGCAACTAAGCCCGCTCATTGCAACTACTGACCCTGTACGCCACAACTAGAGAGAAGCCCATGCACCACAATGAAAAGCCCGAGTGCCACAACGAAAGATCCTGAGTGCTGCAACGAAGACCTGATGCAGCCAAAAAAATAAGTAAATAAATATTTTTTAAAAAATCTGGCTACGAACTTGGTCTGGTAAAAAAACAATTATTTAGGGACTTCCCTGGTGGCACAGTGGATAAGATTCCATGTTCCCAACGCAGGGGGCCTGGGTTCAGTTGCTGGTCAGAGAACTCGATCCCACATGCATGCCGCAACTAAGAGTTTGCATGCTGCAACTTAGGAGCCTGCCTGCCGCAACTAAGACCCAGCACAACCAACCAAATAAATAAATAAATATTTTTAAAATTATTTAAAAAAAAAAGAGAGATGTGTAGTCCATCTCATGCTCATCTCGAATAGCCTACCAATCTCTAGAACTACAGCCACTTGCCGGTCTACAAATAAGGGCGCCCAGCCAAGATCAGAAGCACTGCCGGGCTGACCTCGGCCTAAATTGCCAAACTTCAGAATCATGAATTAAATGAACAGTTGTTCTCTTAAGCTACAAACTGGTGGAATGGCTTGTTACATAGTGAGAGTTAACTGACAAAAGAATTGTGATTAGTGGTTATATTTTCCAAGTTGGGGAATACAGCAGCAGGCTGAATGAATGGGTGAGTGAATGGATGGATGGTTCTTCTAAAATATTTGAGGCAAAAAGTTTAAAAACTATTATTTATACACAGGCCAGATCAGCTCACTAGCTAGGTATATTCTCCCGTTTTTGAGAACTCCCTGGAGACAAACACATCCCTGGGGGCAAATCCTCCGGAAAAGGGGCTTTTCCTTGGGAACAAACCTGCAATTTTGTTTCTCTGGTTCTCAGGTCCTTGGTGGTGGCAGTTCTCAGGGCGATGATTCTAACCAGCTTGGAATTTTCCACCTGCAACCAGTGCTCAAAGTTCCTCAGGAGCTGGGAGAAATCTTCACGGCTACCTTCTTCCTCCTGGAGTACATTTGCCTGCAGCAATGCACAGCATGACCAAAGCATCAGAGTTTCTGAAAACAGCCCACTGGCCACGTGTCCTGGGGATTCCATGTGAGCAGAGGGATGGGCTGAGGATGCCCAAACGGTGATAAGAGACACCTAGGGGGCAGGGGGAGGAGGGGGGAGGAGGAATGCATCTCTACTCAATGTTTAGGGGCCAAGGACATCCCTCACTATCACCTCCCTGGGCTCCTGGACGCAGCCAGTATCATCCCTTACCCTGGTGAGGGTCTATAACAGTGGTCACCTTCTGCCACTTTTGTCCCCCTCCAGGCTATGCAGCCAGAGTGATCTGTCTAAAATGCAAGTCCACCCAGCTGAGCCTCACTTATGCACTGTAGTGGCTTTGTTACCGAGTCCAAGCTCACTCTGCTCGCTGCACGACAGGCCAATGAATCGGTGACGAGGTGTTGAGGCAAGGAATACAACTTAATTCGGAAAGCCGGCAGACTGAGAAGATGACAGACTAGTGTCTGTCAAAAAACCATCTTATCGGGGTCTGGATGCCAATTTCTTTTATAGAATCAGAGAAGGAGAGGCAGGGAAGTAAAGTAAAAAGGGTTATCAGTTTTGCAAAACATCTCCTGGAATGACTAGCCCTGGAGAAGGGATGTGTTAGTTTCACAGGTGGGTAGGGTTTTCCGAGGCAGGCCATGGTATATGCTTAAAGCAACGGAAAGCAACGGTTAAAGTCAAAGAAACAGATCCAATTTAGCTCTTCCCTGTTACAGCTTCTCACACTCCCTGATGTGACCTGAGAGCCTCAGATACTCCGGCTCTGCCTGGCCCTGCAGCCTGTGTCCCATGCCCCATCCTCTGAGTCGGGGCCCACAGACATCTCGGCCCCTGACGCCGGTGCTCTCTCCCTGGAGTCTTTGCACACACAGACTCCTCTGCGAGGGACGCACCCCCTCCACTCCTCTCCTTGACTCCCACTCAGCCATGAGGATCCCCTTGACATTTCCTCTCTCCCTGGAGGGCTTCGCTACCCCAGGGCACATCACTCTGCAGCAGGCTGCCATAGCACCTGGTCCCTCTGCCTCCATGAATGGCACGTTCTGTAAACCCTTATTCTATTGCCTCATGGGTCCCACTTCCTTGCTCCTCAAAATGTGCTCTGAGGCCCGGCAGCCTAAGCATCGCCTGGGAGCTTGTAGAAATGCAGAGTGACAGGCCCCAGCCTAGATCTTCTGAATCAGAATCTGCATTTTAATACAATCCAAAGGCACATGACAATCTGAAAAGCTCTGGGCTGGATTCTACTTTCTCTGAGGGTTAGAAGTGTCCCTGTTTTATTGACCGCTGTGTCCCGGCTCCAAGCACAGTGCCCGGAACATAGTAAGTGCTTTCTGAATGGGAATGAAAGAATGAATGAATGAACGTGTTGTCTTTGAAGAACAAGGAATGGATTTCTTTTCAACATGGTTCCATTTTTTAAAGCCAGTCAAGGGAAGGGATGGGTGATACGATGTGGTTAGGTTAGTGCTTTTTACAAAATACAGTTTAGGGCACAAAAAATTCCCATCTTGTGTGCTTTCAGTTTGCAACTAGGAGCCAGTAGGAAGCTTCCAATGCTGACACTCTCCTCCCTGCAAGGGCAGTAGCCGGGGTTTCTGAAGGTGAGGGCCTGTCTGCTCAAGAGATGCCTGGGACCTTCCCCAGTGGGGACCCCTGGGTCTGGGGTCTCAGAGTCCTTCTGTCCAGTGGCATAAGGAGTGCCCATGCCACCGCCAGGCAGGCTCACGTGAGACAAGACGTGGTCTCAGGAGTCCTAAGCTGAGTGTGTGGCTCCAGGCAGGGAGGGGGCTTTGCTGAGACCTTCCCACCATCAACTGACTCCGGATCTGATCCCTCCCCAGAAGCCCCACTAGAAGGACTCACCTGACGGTGATGTCGGGACATAAGATTTGTGGGGATGATGAGAAACCCAGTCTTTGGGATGTCGTTGGTGAAAATCATTTTCTTCCCTGAATCCACTTCTGTCCTCTGCAGCTGCTGGTTTCTGATGAGGCTGAGAAGAAAAATCAGCCCAGTCGACATGGTGATGGCATGAGGACTCCCCAGGTCACAGGAGAAGTAACAGAATTGGGGCACCTGGTGGTGGGACTTCTGGTCTTCACCAGGCTGTGCCTGTCCTTCAGGTTTGTCAGAACCTCCCCAGGGCACCTACATCTCCAGTTTCCTGCTCGAGACTCACAGTACTATCATCAAGGTGCATAAACCCATTGATGCAGGTGAGGTCCAAGACAGAAGGGGCTGGAGGATAATTCTCAAGCTGGGATATTTCCCTGCTCTTACCGCCCCTACTTAGAACTGCCTGGAGATGCCTGGAGGCACCTGATACTGCACCTGGCACACAGCAGAACCCCAGCCATCTGTTCTAGGAGCAGGTCTGAGCACTCCCTGGATGGAAAGGGAGGTTGTCTGAGAACAGGCTCAGAGCTGGGAGGCCCTCTCACCTCAGCAGGCTTTCCTCCAGCAGCCTGAGGGCCCTGCATGACTCCATCAGCTCCTCCAGCTCCTCCTGGACCACAGCAGCCCCCTCTGGAGAAGACTTCTCCATCACCAGCTGGCCGTGCGCTTTGATCAGGGGCAGCTGGGCCTCCTTCTCTGAGAATTCGGCCAGCAGCCTCTGAAGGGGACATACACACACACACACACACACACACACACACACACACACACACACAGAGTAAGGTTCTGAGGAAGGGGGTCTCTGCTCCCCAGTATGAGAGCACTGGCCCTCCCGAACCTGCTTTTTGGGATACAGGGGAGAGAATAAGCAGCCCTACGGGGAGATCCATCTTACCTCGATCTCGACCTTTCGGGACTGGGCATCGCTTGGACCTGTGTCCCCACGGTGGGCCTCCAGCTTCTGCGTGAGCACGGAGACCCACTGCCGCAGCTCCAGCAGCTTGTGGCTGAAGGTGCAATGTTCCCTCACACTCTGCCGGCACTCGTCCACGAGGTCCTGCAGCACAGCCCCAGAGAGCCCAGGCTGAGACCTCACCCTGCAGGACTCCCAGCTCTGCCTGAGCCCTGGGGCAAGGTAGCCCCCAGGGCTCCCCACCCAGCAAGGAACACAAGAGGTTGGTCTTCTCTTCTGCACAGTGCAAGGAATTTACCCCAGGAAGACCAACTCTGGTTTAAAGTGCCTCCAAGCCTGTCTTATTGTGATGGAAAGTACCAGGTCTGGGTGAGGGTGTGGTCAATGAGAGCTCTCGTCCAGCACGGGTGTGGGGGTACACTGGTACAACCACTTGGGAAAACTGCAGGTCAGTATCTACTAAAACTGAACACAAGCCTCCCTATGACCCAACCATGTCATTCCTGAGTGTAATCCAACAGATGTGAACGCATCTTCACCAAAGGCACGTGTGTGCTGTTGCTTGTGAGAGCGCCAAACTGGGAACTACCCAAGCGCCCATCAACGGTAGATGGATAAATGCGCTGAAGTACATTCACACGACGGAATATTTCACTGCAGCAGGAATAAGTAATCTACACAATAATCTAGTGCAAAACTATGGATGGATTTATAACCATCACGTGATCTAGAAGCCAGACACGAAAGATTCTGACTCTACTGAAGTAACATACAAAATTAGGCAAACCCAATGCCTTGTGAAGTTGAAGGTTAGGGTTACCTTCAGGTGTGAGGAGTAGGCTGTGACCGGAGGAGGCACAAGGGCAAGTGTTATCCTGTGTCATGACCTAGGTGCTGGTAACTGAGACATGTTCAGTTTTTAAAAACGCATCAAGCTTCACACTTAGATGTTCACTTTTCTGTATATGATTATACTTTGATAAAAAGTGTTTTCAATGGTCTTGCTGTGTTTCCTCTCCCCTGGGTCAACGGTGGCTCAGCTCTCTGAGGCTGGGACCTTGTTCGTCTCTGTCTCCACAAAAGGTGGGTGCTGCATCCGGCAGAGTAACCATTCTCTGTCCTCCTAGTCACCTAGCCTGGGACCCTCGAAGCCTCTCTCTCTCAGCCCACCATAGGCCAGTCAGACACCAGGGTCTATGGTTCCCTCTCTTGCTGTGATTCTCAGCTCAAGTCCTTGTGATTCTTTGCCGGGCCACCATAGGCCCTGCCTTCCTGCACTCCAGACACTGGCTGACACCACTGGCTGCCACTAGGAGCTGGGGACTTCCCTGCATTGTCACTACCACTGTCCCCTCCTGACCCCTGTGCATCACACCCAATGCCTTCAATGGCCACCCCCCTTACTCAGTGGGGTACGTGCCCCTCAAGGGGACAGGAAGATCACCTGGGCTATGGGGGAAGGACTTATTTAAACTTACTAGACTTAAAAAGCACTGAGCACCAAAATAATAAAAGAGGGGCAATATTTCTTTGAAGAAGCTTTTAAACAATAAATAAAGAAGTATGAGAAAATAGGAATATTGCCATTTTGCAACCCTTATGATGCTCAGCTAATGCTTCTTCTAATTATTACAATGATCCATTAGCTCATCACTTGGATGTAGGCATGAAAGCTGCTGCCTCTGTGGGCTCTGCGGGCCCCTGAAGCACAAGGACAGTGATTCCTACCTATTCCTCTACTTCCCCGGCAGCCCCAATCTTGAGACCACAGGCTGCTAATTAATTAAATGAACTCATCTAGACCTTATACCTCGTTTAAGACCAACAAAGCAGAGTTGCTCCACATCCCAGAAGGTTTTCTCCTGTCCTACTGATGTCCACAAAGATGAAAAACCTGTTTATCATGACCTGAGCTTGGAATCTGATTCCAATAATCTCATCACTGGAGGCATCTGTGGCTGTTTAGGAAAGCGGGTACATTCTGACCTCCACCTTATGTCTTTGGTCATCTTGGAGCACTTACTTCATTGAAAGGCATTATTTTATTTTTTTTTGATTGAAGTATAGTTGATTTACAATGTTTCAGGTGCACAGCAAAGTGATTCCGTTAAATCTGTATCTCTATCATCTATCTATCATCTACCTATCATCTATCGATCTATCTATCTATATTCTTTTTCAGATTCTTTGTCATTATAGGTTATTATAAGGCCTTATTTTATTATAATTACTCTCCTTTTATTTCTCTTTTTGATAATAGAAAAAGCATTATATTAAATTTTAAAATTGTGTGGGTAACTTATACTGTCTATGAATTTCAGGACTGCAAAGAAGATGTCAGGAATATTTGTTATTAAAATAGGGCACACAGGGTCCGCGAGGGTGGAGAACCCTGCCTTAGACTAGTGTTCTTGAGCCATGGCTGCCTGAGAGCTGCCTTTGCCTGCCTGGGGCACTTGTTACAAATGCAGACCCAGGACTCCATTTAAATCAGTATCACAGTGAGGCTGGAGCCTGCATTTCCACTTGTTTTCAGACCAGTTTTGAAGAAGTCATCCCACTACCCACACCCACTTGCGGTCCCACCACCAAAGGGGCATCAGTCCTGCGCAGCCACCAGAAAGGTCCAGGTGGCCACTAGAGGGCATTGCAGATAGGGATCACGGCCACCAGGACCCACCTTTCAACCTGGCATTAACGCAGTGAACGTGACGGGGGCTGCTGTGTGTGTGCAGCCTGGTCTGTGCTTTGGCCTCCTGGCACATGTGGAATTGTATGTTTAACATGTGGAGCTGTATGTTTAGCATGTGGAATTGTATGTTTAGCATGTGGAATTGTATATTTAACATGTGGAATGGTATGTTTAATATGTGGGATTGTATGTTTTACTTGTTGCTGACTCGGTGTCCATCTACCCGCCAGAACTTAAACCCAGCAGAGAGGGGCCTCAGCTGTCCTGCTCATGCTGCCTCCAACCTTAGAGCCCAGAACACTGCCTGGCATACAGGAGGTGCTCAATAGTTGCTGAATGAATGAGGAAGGAAAGAAAGGAAGGGAGAAAGAAAAAGAAGGGTTGGAAGGAATGAAGGAAGAAAAGAGGGAAAAAGTCCCCAGGAGTGTGGGATGGATTCCAGGGACCTGGTCTCTGTCCCGGCACAGACCCTCCACTGGCCCCTTACCTCCAGAGACCTCTGCAGGGCCTGGTGGTCAGCAGAAAGCTGGTCCATTCTGTGCTGGTGGTTAGGGTTCCCCTGGATGAGAGGCCTCATGGCCTCCATCTGCACCCCCAGGTCCAGCCCCTCCTCCTGCAGCCCCTGCAGGAGAGGAAGGAATGAATGGACCACCCTTCCTGCTTCTCCTCGGGGAAGCTGATCAGAGCGGGGGCTCTGAGTGGGAGAGACTGGGAGGGTCCAGGGACTGCAGGACTCCCCCATTCCATCCGCTGCACCATATGGCTGTCTGATGGGCCCACTCTCAGGACTGGTGAGAATTTTTAAAATGAGATGAAAATATTCTGAGACACCGTGAAAATAAACTGCTAAAGACCAGAAGGCATCTCTAGGGGACAAACTCACATCTGGACTCATACTTGATGACCGCCTCTTGTTATGAAGAATTACATCCCAGCTTTAGTTTTAAAGTCCCAAATGCATCATTTTTAATACCTTCCAAAGAACACCCCCAGTTATGTACGAGCTGTGCCTGGGTTTTAAAAAGATAATTGTTGTTTCATCTGCATTTCAAAAACGAGCAAGCTCCTCATCCAGCCAACAATTATTTGTGTACAGCCTACGTACAGTCCACGTGTTTTCAAGCATTTATTCTTAATCCCCAAATCATTTATTTAACTGAAGGCCTCTGGACGCATTAGGAACACTTAGCAAAGCAACTTTAAAAACAAACATCTGTGTTAGACTTTGGAACCACGCAGTAAGCAAACGACAGCCTATCATTTCATTAGGCTCAAGGATCAGCCGTTTGGAGGTGCTAAAGGCCTTGCCGAGGCCAGAAACCATCAGGTATATCAGCAGAGATTCGTTTGAGATGAAAGGTCAGATCTCCAGGGAGGGTGTAAATCTCTGGCTCGGGCTGGCTGCTGCTGTGCTGGTTACTGTTACTGCAGAGGGGCTGCTTCTAGGCGCAGCTGAGCATCTGAGTAGAGGTGACTCAGGCCCGACAGACTTCTTACCTGCAACCTTGAAAGCTTGGCCTGTTTCGCAGGAAGGTCCCGCTGAAGCCCATTCTCAGCTTCCACCCTGATTTGGAGGTCTGAAAGTCTTCTCTGCAGGGGCTCAAAAGCCTCCCCGAAATCTTTGTGTTGAGCGAGTGAGCTCTACGGAGACAAAACAGGCAGCACACAAATCAATTTTCCTCTCGGGCTCCCTGTGGTACAACCTGACACTCGCAGACTGGCTACTCTTTCTCCAGCCTTCTCCTGGCTGACTCCTACTCACTCAGGCGCCGCCCCCTCCAGGAAGCCTTCCTGGATCCCTTGAGGGTATTTGATCCACCTCCTTGAAGACTGTAGTGTCCTCACCTAACAATTGTTCTGCCTCTAGAAGAGGGGCTGGCAAACTACATCTCCTACCACACACCGCAAGTCCCACCAGGGGCCTGTGCTTATAAATAAGGTTTTATTGGAACACAGCTATGCCCATTCATTTACAGCTGCTTTCATGCTACAGGGGCAATGCTGAGAAGCTGCAAGAGAGACCACATGCTCTGCAAACCCTCAAATGTTTGCTAAATGTTTGCCCCGTGGATTAGATCAAAACCAGGGATGTGATGCTCTTAGCAGGTGCCGGGCCCCTGGTCAGTGCCCCAGAGACCATAACATCCTACGTTATGTCTTTGATTTCGTGTGGCCATTTAAAAGTGTCCCTAATAATACTAGCTTCCAGCTCTCCAGTGGTTTCCAGTTTACAAGTGTTTTTCTCTGCAGCTCCCAGCTCTCTGCAGAAGACAGTTCAACTTGATCAGTGTAGAAGGGGTTTGCGGGAGCAGAGGCGGGAGGCAGACAGGTGAGAAGGATCGCCCCATAACCCTACCCAGATGACAGATGAGGGGCCTGAGGTTGTGGGGGATGAAGGGATGCGTCCAGGGCCATGCAGTGGCGAGTGGCGGAGCTGGGGTCAGGAGACAGGGCTGCCCTTCCTGGAGGGCCAGGCTGAGGGCTGAGGGCCACCGGCAGGGCTCACCTGCAGTTTGCTCTTTCTCTGCAGAAGCCGATTGTGCAGTAAGTCTCTGTCCCTCACGGAAGTCGCCACCTGCTCCAGCAGGGCCGTGGCTTTTTCCTGGCCAAAGATGCTGCCCAGCAGGTCTTTCTTCAGCTGCAGCATCGTCAGCTGCTCCTTCAGGCGGGAGCTCTCTGCCAGGGCCGCCTACGGGAGACAAGGCCTCGGTGAACTGCAGAGCAGGATGAAGCTGGAGACGGGGCCAGGAGCGCACCTGTTCTGGATGTACCTGCCCAGGAGGTTCAGGCTTTGATGCTGCTTTCTGAGGAAGCAGAAAACGTAAGGAGAAAGGGGCTGGCAGGAAGGTGGTGGGAGGCCCTGAATGTCAGGGTCAAAGCCTGAGCAAGAATTCTACCTCCTACATGTCCTGGAAATCCATCTCCTCTCCATCCCCTGCTGCTGACTGCAGTGCACCCTCAGCCTTGCTCACCTGGACCCCAGCAGCTCCCGACCTCCTGCTGCCTCCCAGCCGCCCCCCAAATCGACCGTCCACACTGCAGCTGGACCCAAACCAAACCAGTCTGATCCTCTACTCAGTGATCCTCCATCACTGACAGCAGTGGGCCATCCCTCAGTTGGCATATGGGACATTTCGAAGGGGCTGAGGGCCTATGGGAGCACAATCAGAGGGAATTCAGGAAGCCTTCCCAGAGGAGGTGGCACTTGAGTAAAGTCGTGATGTGTGGGAGCTTGCCAGGCAGAGAGGGGACCGAAAGGGGACTCGGAAACCTTGAGTAACAGGCAGCCTGAACTCTGTACAGCCCGGGCCCCACCTCTTCCAGGATGCCCACATTCCCAGCCTACACTCTATCTTCCTGCCCCAAAGCCCTGTGCTCCGCTTCAGACTCCTGCATCAACCAGCTGCTGGGGGAGAACACCTTTTCTTCTCTAACTGAGATCCCAGGGGCCTTGAAGGCCAGGGGTTTGGTCTTGAGCTGGCCAAAGTCCTTTCATTTGATATCTGATGATATTACAGAGATGCTGAGCTGGGCATGGGGATGGAAGAGGGAGAGCTAAGACCCCAGCACAGGTATGTGGTTTGCAATTAGCTACGCAGAGGTCAAGCCTCTCGCTGTAGGGGGTCACCTTTTCACCAAACTCAGACACAATAACACAAGGATTAAGAATTCAGGCTGGGGAGTTGTAATCATGAGTTTGGATTCCACACTAACTGGGAGACCTTGGGCAATTCCAAGCCTCAGTTTCCTCATCACTAAATTACAGGTAATCACACCTTAGTTCGTGGAGCTGTCATGAGGCTTAAATGCCTAAAAACCATTTAACATAGTGCAGGACCCATAGTGAATACACAATAAAAGACAGATCTTCTCAGCCATTATAATTTAACCAACTGTTATGGGTTGAATTGTGTTCTTCAAAAATGATATGGTGGGGGAAAAAAAAAGAGAGATGGTCAAGTCTCAACTCCACTACCTTAGAATGTAACCTTATTTGGAGAGGGGGGTCTTTACAGAGGTAATCAAGTTAAAATGAGGTCATTAGGGTGGGCCCTCACCCAGTATGACTGGTGCCCTTATAGAAAGGGAAAACTTAGACCCAGACGCATGCCCAGAGGGAAGAGGTTGTGAAGACCCATGAAGAGAAGATGGCCACGTGATGACAGAGGCAGAGATCAGAGTGATGGACCTACAATCCAACGGACACCAGCACCTGCCGGCAAACACCAGCACTGCCGGCAAGGGAGGATTCTCTCCTAGAGCCACTGGAAAGAGCACGACCCTCCTGACACCTTGACTTTGGACTTCCAGCTTCCAGAACCATGAGAGAATGAATTTTTGTGGTTTTAAGTCACCAATATTTGGTGCTTTGTTACAGCAGCCCCAGGGAACTACTGCACCAGCCACGCCCAGCTTTCCGCTGGAGCTTTGCAGGTCCATGGGCCGCTCTGAGGCTAGATGCAGGAGCTGAGTGAAGAAAAGAGAGGGCTGGCAGCTTGAGTCCTGGCCGGTGAAATCCATCCCACCCGGGCGGGTCCGTGGAAGTGATGCTAGACATACTCCCAGCCAGCGAACAGCATCCAAACATGAACAAACGCAAGTCCTGGCCCCACGTGCTCCAACACACTGCTTCGTGAAATTCCTACACTGGGAGTCCTGGATCACACTCTAGAAAGACAGGACCTCTCCCCTGTGTCAAGGAGGTCCCGGTTCGCTCTCTGCCCCAGTGGGAAGGACAGGATGAAATATAATCGTGACATGGTGAGGAAAGTTAAACATGCCTGAGTCAAAGCCAGCCTTGTCATTTAATGGCTCTGTGACCTCAAGCAAGTGGTTTCCCCTCTGGGACACTTGGTTTTCTCAACAGTCAAATGATAATAATTGCTCTGCATGCCTCACAAAGCTATCTTTAGGAGCTAAAGTGAAGACAGGGATGAGAACATTAGAGGAGAGTCTAGAACCCACCATTCTGGCCCCAGCTCTACTCTCTTGAGCAGTCTGACCTTCAACAAGCACCCTAACTTCTCCCCGGACCCCAATCCCTCATCAGTAAAATGAGGAAAAGTGTAGAATTGGAAAACAAAAATCCATGTACACAGATATCCAATATATGTTAATTATAACACTGAAAACTGGAAACAACCTAAACAATCTAATTGCGGATACTTAAAAAAAAAATACTGGCAAGCCTCCAAACGGAATATTCTGCAACCATTTAAAGTGATGACTTTTTTGAACCATCTTAATGGCTGCTGAGAAAAAGCTCATATGTGTCGACTGAAAATCTCAGAATATACAGCTAGACATCCTGAGGCCAAATACACAATGAGGATGCACACCTGCAATGGTGGCAGCCACCTTGGGGCCATGAAGGCAGATGTGACTTAGAGCTGGAAACAGCCTGGGTCCTGGAAGATATTGTTGAGCTATCAAGCCAGCTCTGGGATCACCTGAAAGTCTCTGTGTTTTAAGCCATCACTGCTCAGGTTTTCTGTCACTTGTCACATGCATCCCAATGGATACACAATAAAGGTAATGGCCTGACATCCTGCTCTCTCTCAGCACTGCTCAGGCTTCCACCAGAGGACTGCCTGCAGCAGGGTCCCAGAGAGCAGGGCTGAGCGCAGGTCAGCACAGAGTCCTGGGGCCACACCAGGCACCAGGCTTCACCTTCTTCCCGAGAACTGAGGGTGACTTTTGTCACTGATAATGACAAGTGTTGACATTTCCTGTGCACTTAGAACTCACCAGGCAGGGTACAATAAGCTCCACCCAGACATCTGGAGGACTCAGAGACATGCCTTTCCCTGCGGGGGTGGCTGAAATGCCAGGCTTGGCTGGAGGCCTCCCCCAGCTGCACCCATGTGACCTCCCGACAGAACCATGCTTACCTCGATCTGCGGCAGGAAGGTGTGGATGGAGGGCAGGTCTGACAGGCTGGCGGTGACATCCAGGAGCCTCCGGGCCAGAGCCTTCCACAGCTGCAGGTTCTGCAGAGGCCGCTGGAAACGCTGCCACAGCTCCACGCCCTCGGCACTGCACAGCCTGCTGCTCTTGACCTTCAGCCTGCCAGCACCATGGAGGGGGAACCGAGAGAGGAGAGAGTGGGTCAGACCAGAAGGGAGGGCCCTGCCCCGAACCCCAAAGCACCTGGCTTGTGCTGCTCCCAGGGTGGGCGCTCTCCTATTCCACAGGCTGCTGGGGTGTCCACAGGACCCCAACGCCTATGCTTTCTGGATAAAAGTGCACTGGAGATAAGCCAGTACTTGAACAGACTTACAGCCCAGCTTCCGGACCAGGGAAAGAGTCAAGCCTAGGGGAGGAATTATGCAGCCCCCAGGCTGGTACTGCCTGCCCCCAGACACCTTGAGGAAGCAAACAAAATCCTCTCCTGAGTAAGATGCCATGACTCTAGGACCAAACAATTTTTACAAAGAATTTTTCAAATATAATGTCCATTACATAGTACAAGGAACTACATTCCATAATTTGTAATAACTTATAATGGAAAAGAATCTAAAAAAGAATAGATATATAACAGAATCACTTTGCTGTATACCTGAAACTAACCAAACATTGTAAATCAATTACATTTCAAAATATATCTATATGTATATATATAATGTCTAGCACCCAGGCATAGGTAACCAGCACCAGCCACCTCAACAAGAGCAACAAGGAAGAGGGAGACCTCGGCCACCCTGTCCCACTGCCTGCTTCATACACAGGAGATTCAGGCCCCCACCACCACCTTAGCATCCTGTGGGGGACCCAGGCCTCTGCTCTGGATGTACAGATGTGGGGCCTGTGCACACTGTGGGGTGAGAGACACCTGGCAAGGTGGGAGCTCCCTGAGTTCTTTCTCGAGGAAGCCCCTGTATCAGGCAAAAGGATGAGAGGTGCTACAGAGACAAGAACAGTTGGGCTGTGTCCCAAACACCTCTGAGCCTCACACAGTAAAAATAGGTACTGATTCCGAATTTACACTGTGCCCAGTTCCACACGGGGTGGATATTTGATCTGCTGGTCTTTGCTGGGCTGAGGAGCTGGAGACCTAGCCATGCCCGAGCCCATGGGCTGAGGGGGAGGTAGGGGTTGGTTTAAAGTCAGGCTCAGGGACTTCCTTGGTGGTGCAAGGGTTAAGAATCCACTTGCCAGAGGGGAAAAAAAAAAAAAGAATCCATCTGCCAATGCAGGGGAGATGGGTTCCATCCCTGGTCCGGGAAGATTCCACATGCCGCAGAGCAACTAACCCCGTGCACCACAGCTATTGAGTCCATGTGCCACAACTACTGAAGCCTGCATGCCTAGAACCCATGCTCCACAACAAGAGAAGCCACCACAATGAGAAGCCCACGCACCACAATGAAGAGTAGCCCCCACTTGCTGCAACTAGAGAAAGCCCGCACGCAGCACTGAAGACCCAATGCAGCCAATTAATTAAGTAATTAATTAATGTAAAAAAATAAAGTCAGGCCCAGGTGGTTACATCAGCACCATCACGATACCCGCCTAATGAAAAGCCCTCCCCTTGGACCATTACATAGGGGACCCATTCCACATGCAAAGCTGCATAAGGAGACGATGGAAATAATTGAAGAGGCCACTGAGCACGGAAAAAAGCAAAGTTCAAGCCTCTTTCTGGGAGCAGAATACAAAATACTACGAAAAGGGGTCAGTGCCTGAGCCCAGTGAGGCCCTATGATGGCCAGTCATGGAGAAGAGCAAGAATGATTTGTTATCGGGTAGCAAGAGGGCGCAAGCCCCCTCCGGAGCTGATGCCAGAGGGAAAGAGGCCCTGAGCACGGGGTCCAGGCCCGCCCTCAGCCCGTCCGGTACCTCTGATGCTCCTGGATGGCAGCCACCACGCTGTCCGCGAGGGGCTGCGGCTCCTGGGGGAACACGATGAGCTCCTTCAGCCGGGCCTGCAGCCGGTCCACCCGAGGCTCCTCCGCGGCCAGTGCCGCCCGCATCGCCTGCAGCAACAGATGACACCCGAGGGGGCGGGTGAGGTTCCGAGAGGGGACGGGGGTGTGTGTGCAGCGGGATGAGCGTGGCCCTTGGGAGTGGACCAGCTTGGGAGAAAACGGTCCCCCAGGGCAGGGATGGGGCCCCGTGAGCTCAGCCCCTGAGCTCCCTGCTCCTGCTCTATTACCCCCAACACAATGTTCACTTGAGGAGCTGGTTCTTCTCTTTATCACCACCTACCTCACGGCATTGCCATGTATTAGCACCTAATCATACAAATAACTGATATTTAGGGAAGAGTGACACCGTGCTGAGTGCTCTGGGGTCCCATTCATTGAAGCCTCGCCATGACCCTGGAAGGTAATTCTCTGTGTCCCCATTTTATACACAAGCAAACTCTGGCTAAGAGTTTTCTGACGGTTGCAGAGCTGGGAAACGGTGGACCTGACATCAGAGCTGGGCTCGCTGGCACTTAATCTGCCCCTTCAGCACCAAAGGAAACACCGATCTAAAGATGCTTTGTGAATCCAGTTATTGTTGTCAGCAGGTCAAGAGAATATTTCCACCCTGCATGCCTGACCACTCCACTTGACCACATTCAGATATTTCAGATGTGGCCTTTTCCTGCTGTCCCAGGAGGTTTGGAGTTTGATCTTGACATTGATTCTTGCTGGGTCCACACTCAGTAGGAGGCAGGGTGGGGAAGTGGAAAGCGCATAGGCTCCGGCAGGACACGGGCTGCGCGGCCTTGGGTCGGTCCTGGTTCCTCGGTGATAAAATGGGGCCACCCCCACCCACTTGACAAGGCACCGAGGACAGAGCAGGAGCACTTCTTACTACATAAATGCTAGTTTAAGAACTTCTCATAAGTTCTGAAATTCCCCTTCATTGATTTCTAGTTAGTCATATCTTGGTCATAATTGACACCTGTATCGCATGGGACAAACAGCACCTATAGGGATGTGGGCAGCTCCTGCCTCGGGATAGGTTTCCTTAAACATAGCTGGGCATGACCAGGTGGCTGTCGGGACAGGGGAGTGTTGGCAGGGCTTTCCAGGCCCTACCCTTCCCCTCCCCTATCAAGCTGGCTTGCTTTGACCTTGTCCCTCACCTAGAACTCCTGGTAAAAGCCATCCACTCCCTGAGTGCTGATGCTATTGGCAGGTGTTGCTCTAAGCACTTTTTGTTTTCACATGTTCATATGGAATGTGGGAGGCAGGTCCTATTATCATCACGCCCATTTCACATTTAATTAACTGAGATTAAAGTAATTTTCCCAAAGCCAGCCACTTGGCAAGGAGAGAAGCCAAGACTTGAATCCAGGCAGCCTGCTCCAAAAATCCCCGCCCTTCACCACTGCACCACACCACCCCTACCTTGTGCTCAGGCAGGCAATCCTACAGGGGAGAAAATTCCCTTTGTATGAAGTTGAGCATTGAAGTGAATCTGGTCTCCTATGAGGCCAAATGATGCTAAAGAGTGTGGATGTGTTTTTTTCTACCTACACACAAATATTTCCTATATGAGCAAACATTAGAAGGAAGAGAAAAAAACTGAACAATATGAAGTGGAGGTGGGACCTGGGGGGCTTTTCTTTTAGGTGTTTCCCTAATGAAGTTGATGAGCTAATCTGTTGAGTTAATAAAGAAAGAAAGAAGTGGGGAAGGTGTTGATCCTCATTTGAAAAATCTCTGTCCTGAAGTCAAACCTCTCATGAGTGTCTATACGGGTGGGGAAGGGGCAGGGTGCTCTGATTGGACATCGTGTCCGGGTTGGAACTCACCCCACCCTCCCCAGGATGGCCATTGTCTGCTTGGCCTCCTCAGAGGCCCCGTTGCGTCTGTTCTTCATCTTTTCTACACTGAGAACCTTCCCTCCGACCTAGCACTCCCTGCTTTGTGCTCAGAAAGTGCCCCCCACATCCTACCATCAGGCAAGGGAATGGCAAAGTTGGAGCCAATGTACCTCTTATTTACCCACCAACTCATCATGTGATCCTGGGGACGTTAGGGAAAAAAAAAAAAAAAAAAATCTCTCCAGGCCTCAGTTTCCTCACCCGCAAAATGGGTACAAACATCTAATTTGTCTACTACACTCAGGGAACTTAGATTATCAAAAATACATTAAAACTGGAGCGAGTGTGCTTGAGACTTAGGGTTATCCTCCCACCATCCAGAGGACCTCCAAGTGGGAATTCCCAAGGCACACACAGCTTCACCTAACTCTGCTCACCGAATAGAGTCTCCAGCGGGCCACCAGCTCATCCTCGGTCGCCTCCTTGGCTGCGAGCTCCAGGCCCTCCTCCGCCAGCCTCTGAAGGCTCTTTCTGAACTCCTCCAGCTCAGCCTCCAGCTGCCTCTTCTGCTGCTCACAGGCTCCGCTGGACTTGAGCAAGCCCTGCAGCCGCCCCTCCTCCTCCTCCCAGAGCGCACGCAGCTTCTTCAGAACATCCCACATCTCCTCCAGTTCTTTGGTGATCTTCTCTGCACCCAAAGGAGAGGTGTTGTGGATGACCCCTACGGCCTGCTGCTCCAGCCTCTTCAAAGACTCCTCACCCCTGGGAAAGTCATTAGCGATGTCCTAAGGTGGGGAAAGGGTGGGGAAAACAACATGAGGGGAAAAAGAAAACATTTGCTGCATTTTCCAGGGCCCTTGGAAACACAATGCCAATCACTAATTCCTACTCCTGGGTGAGAGCCAGTGGTGCCTCTCCAAGGGATACTGTCTGCCTTTATAATATTCAGGATATAATTCCCTTCCCCATGTTATTTACGAGCCATTTGATCAAGTCAAGGGGACAGTCTCTGCTGGGTGCTTCTCTGCCCTTAACCTTCTCTGACATTTGTTAATCTTCTTTTTTAACAAAGACAGAAGCAGCCTCAGGCTTGGAGCCTTCAGCTGGCAAAAGTATGGAGCCAAACAGAACCTAATGACCCCATTTGGCCATGACATCTATTTGCATGGTTATGTACTAATTATGAATGAGCACTGGTATTCCATTTATGACAATGATATAAACTTTCTTTGTACATAAATGTTCATCAGCCTTTACCTGAAGCGAATCCTATATAAACGCCTTTAAGTCTGTTTTATTTGAAAATACCTTCAAAATATTTTCCCACCTTTTTATTGAAGTGCAATTTACATGGCGTAAAATACAGACGGTCCCTGACTTAGGCTTTTTTTGACTTCAGGATGCTGTGAGAGCAAAATGCCTTCAGTAGAAACTGGACTTCGAATTGTGCATTTTGATCTTTTCCCAGGCTAGTGATACGAAGCACAAGCTCTCTTGCGACGTGGACAGTGGTACTGAGTATAAACCAATCTATTTTTCACTTTCACTATGGTATTCAATAAATTACGTGAAATAGTCAACACTTCATTATAAAACAGGCTCTGTGTTAGATGATTTTAGGCTAATGGAAGTGTTCTGAGCACATTTAAGGTAGGCTGGGCTGAGCTATGATGTTTGGTAGGTTAGGTGTATTAAATGCATTTTTGACACGATATTTCCAACTTATGATTTATCGGGACGCAGCCCCACTGTCAGTTGAGGAAAATCTATATATAGATCTTAAGTGTTACTGTTCAAAGAGTTTTGAGGAATACCCATGCCCATGCAGTCCACATTGTTATCAAAATATAGCATTTCTAACATTCCAGAAGATTCTAGAACTTCATCTATTTGAAATCATAGAATATATTATTTTTTTCACTCAGCATAATGTTTTTCACCCAGCATAATGCTTTTTAGATTCTTCTATGCTGTTGCATATATCAGTATTTCATTCCTTTTAATTGACTAATACGACTTTGTACATATATTCTGTTCTACGATGTGTTTACCCAATACTCTGCTGATAAAAATCTGAGTTGTTTTCAGTTTAGGGCTGTTCTGAATAAGGTTGCTGTGAACGTTCTTTTACAGATAACCCCACTTTTCAAAAGTTCACTTTTTACCACTTTGCTTTTATGAAAGACCTACATTAGTACCTGTTTTTACTACCTGAAAGAAATCCAAAGAGGATTTTAGCTTTGCAAGGAAAGGTAATTACTTCTCCGCTTGTTTTCTTTTGATGCTGTTTTGTTTTTGGTTTTTGATTTTTGGGCCTCGCTGTGTGGCATGTGGGATCTTAGTTCCTTGACCAGGGATCAAACCCACGCCCCCTGCAGCGGAAACATAGAGTCTTAACCACTGGACCGCCAGTGAAGTCCCACTTCTCTGCTTTACATCATTTCGGCTCATGAACGGTTTCACAGGAACACTCTACTTTCAGATAGTGGAGAAACTGTACAAGTCATATAAGATGTTTTGTGGTCACTGTTCATTGGTTTTTTTAAGAGTCAATTTAAATACAAATATTAAATACATGGTATTGGTGCTGTAGAGCTGTAGCAAAAATTATAAAGTGGTCCTTGATTATGGAAGATAATCTACCCATGCACTTTACAGAGGGAGTCAGAAGTTCAAGATCACAGCAAGTCAGGAAGGCCAGAGGGGACCCAGCTTTTCCCCGCTGCAGGTTTGATGCCTACACCAGGTTTCCTTACCGTCACATATGGACATGTGAGGTCAGATAATTCTTTGTTGTCAGGGGCTGTCCTGTGCATTGTAGATGTTTAGCAGCATCTCTGGTCTCCATCCACTATATGCCAGGAACACCACCACCCCCGGTTGTGACAACAAAAATGTCTCCAGACACACAGCATGGCCAGAAAATCAATAAAACAAAAACAACGAAAGAAAATTGCCCCCATTTGAGATCTGCTGCTCTAGACCATGATGCTGTGGCCTTGGGTGTCCAGGTGCCCTGCTGGCTCAGAGATTTCCATAAAGCAGCTGAGGCCCTAAACATTCTGCACCAGATCCTATGCTTCTCCTCATGCGGGGTCTGTACGTGGGGATGTTTGTATCTCCTGGGGCCCCCAGCCTCATCCTATTAAATACACTCTAACAGAGACCCACCAGCCGTGAGCGCTCCCTCCCTCTCCAGCAAAGTCTTGGGGGGTTACCTGCAGCGCCGAGAGACGGTCCTGGGTGCTCAGCTGGCACTTGCGCCCCACACAGCCATGCATCCGCTCCACCACTGCCTTCAGCCACAGCTGGAACTCGTCCACACTCGCCTGGAAATGCTCATGCTCCCGGGTCACCTGCTCCAGCAGGTCCACTCTGTCCTGCGGGAGGGAGGAGAGTCACGGCCATGAGGGTCCCCAGCCCAGGCTGCCCCTCCCCTGGCCTCCGAGGCCTGACTCTGTATGCGTGTGTGTGTCTGCGTGTAGGGGGTGTGGGAAGCAAACGACCCTCAGCCCTTTCAACGGGGACAAAGGTCCCCAACATGCTTCTCTACCTTATTAGCAATCAGCCAAGGGACTCTTGGCTTTGGAGACCAAAGCACATCAGTGCTGGGCCTGTCAACCACACAGTGGGTTTTTTTTCCTGCCATGTCCTAGGAAGGGGTCTGTGGCAACTACCTAACACTGCCATTTGAGCACTTACCAAAGTCCCAGCACTGCCCTGAGAACTTGGTGGATATTATCATCTCACTGAACACTCCTGACCAGCCCAGCGGGTGGCACCATTATTATTCCAGTCTGATAGACAGGGAAACTGAGGCACAGAGAGATGAAGTGACTTGCCCAATATCACTGAGCTAGGAGAGCACTGATTCCAACCCAGGAGGTAAGGCTGGGCCAACGCAGCTCTGCTCCATTGCAACTGCGTCCACAGAGTATGTGAATAAATGGCAGGCTGCCCCCACATCCCCGCGTGCGGTGATTTGCCTGCACGTGTTAGAACCGCCTCTATATTCAGACAATCTCACTGAAGCTCTAACCACACAGAGGCATAGTGTCCTGAGGGTGGGTGACATGTGGGGAAATAACAGTGTCGCTGCTGTAAGATCTACTCTGTGCCTAGAGATTCTGATTTTTTTTAAATTAATTAATTAATTTATTGGCTGTGTTGGGTCTCCGTTGCTGCACGTGGGCTTTCTCTAGTTGCCCACCTGGTGAGCGGGGGCTACTCTTTGCTGAAGTGTGCAGGCTTCTCACTGCAGTGGCTTCTCTTGTTGCGGAGCACGGGCTCTAGGCACGTGGGCTTCAGTAGTTGCGGCACATGGGCTCAACAGTTGTGGCTCACGGGCTCTGTTGCTCTGCGGCATGTGGGATCTTCCCAGAGCAGGGATCAAACCCACGTCGCCTGCACTGGCAGGCAGATTCTTAACCAATACGTCACCCGTGATTACAGCACCACCTCTTTAAATCCCTCCATGGCTCCCCACTGCCCCCAGGCCCAGGTCCAAGCATTGTTGCAGCCTGGTGGTCAAGGGCAGGACCCCATGATGCACCTCTGTGGACCAGAGGTCAAGACCCTGGGCTTGGGAGCCCGCTGCCTGGGACCTGACCCTGGCCCCCCTCGAGCATGTAATTAACCCCTCTGTGGTGTGGTTGACAACACTCCAGAATAACTCCGGGCAGCTCGTGAGAGCTCGAGCCACTGTTTATTGTCACCTGTGTCCCTGTGCTCTTGTCGCACCCAACCAAGTGAGGGGTGCCCCCCTGGCAATGCTAATCTCCAGGCCCCACCTCCTCTGAAGCTCTGCCCACGGCCCCAGCCTGTGGCAACCCCCCAGCATCATCTACCGCGTGGTCACCCACCAGCCAGGGGACCAAGAGCTCCCTACGGACAAGGGGGTTGGTTTCATCTCCCTGGTCCTGGTCAGGGCAGGCTCTGAGAGTGAGGGCTTCCTGAATGGCCGGAAGTACATGAGCGCTGGGTGTCTGCCAGTGAAGGGGTCTTTCCAAGGAGAGTCGAGAAAAAGGAACATGGGGACCTCCATTTAATAAGTACCTACTATATGCCTGGAAATTGACCAGCACTATCTTATTGAATATCTTCACAATGATCCCCAAACTCTCCCATTATGCAAGTGTCCAAACGGATGTTGGGATGTCACATGACTCTTGCAGACAAGGTTTAAACGCCAAGTTTCAGGCTCCAAAATCACCGCTCAGGCCCAGGAGGTGGCAGACTCTTTCTTTCTGGCAGATGGTAGATATTCTGGGCTTTGACCACCATGTGGTTTCTGTTGCAACTTCTCAACCACTTACCAGCTGTATAGCCCACAAGCAGCCACCGGCAAACACGTAAAGAACGGCTATATTCCAATCACATGAATCATGGACACCGACATTTGGATTTCCTATCATTTTCACATGTCAGGAAATATTCTGCTTTCTATTTTTTTCCCCAATCATTGAAAAATATAAAAGCTATTTTTGGTTCACAGTTCATAAAAAAGTCAGGAGTTGGGCTGGATTGAACACATGGGCCTTGGTTTGCTGACCTCAGCTCTCAGCCATGCAGCCAGGCCAAACTCAGGAGGGTCCTGACCTTCCACGAGGCTAAGTCAGCAATTCTCAACCGGGAAGGGTAGATGGACATGTGGATTTGAATAAAATCCCTGGCTATTTTTTTTTTACCACAAGGCATGTGGGATCTTAGCTCCCTAACCAGGGATCAAACCCGGGCCCCCTGCATTGGGAGCTCGGAGTCTTAACCCCTAGACCGCCGGGGAAGTCCCCTCCCTGGCTATTTGTATATGCCTTCCCCTCCCGTGGAAAAGCTCCTCACCAAATCTCAAAATACTGACTAATTCATTTAAAGCTTCGCAAAAACCGTGGCAAGTAGGAGAAAATATCCCCATTTCAGAGATGGGCAAACCAAGGCACAGGATCAAGTCCTTGAGTGAAGAGCTGAGAATCCTCTCGCTTGTGGGAGTGAGGCTCAGAGCTTCAACGTCAGCACTTGGAGGATGGGAAACACGGGGCTGCTTGAATTCAGAAGGTGGACCATGGCACAGTGACCGCCTCCTTCCCCTTTCCCTTGCCGGCTCTCCTTCCGGCCAGACCACTTACATTCACCAGCCTCCTCCCCAAGCTTCCTCCATCCACGGGAAGATTCATTTATGAAACAAAGTGGGTCAACAATACTAAGCCGAGAATACAGGCTGGGCCCCTAGTTGACGCTGATGGTGAAATGTTGTCATGAAGCAAACTCTCCAATAAAAGTGCCGGCTGGCGGTTCTGCATGTGTGAAGGATGAGGTGCCGGCACGCGGGGAGATCCAGAGTAAATAAAAGCCTCTGTGATGATGAGCAGGCACTCGGAGAGGAACACCGCCCAGCAGGGCAGGCATCCAGCCACGCTCAGTGCCAGGCATAAAGAGAGATCACAGAACACAATTCAGCCACGGCCAGCCGGGCAGGCCACCGTCGGAGGAATGTGGGTGACAAATGGGAGAGAGCTCCACCTCCTCTCATTAGACCAAACAATTAAACCATCTGTGCTGGCAGAGTTGGCAAGAATGTCAAAACCCAACCAATGAACAAGGGCGGAGTGGATTCATGCCTCTGCAAAGGGCTGCAGAGAGGGCTCCTGGCGGAGACTGCAAACAAACACAGCTGCCTCGGAAAGCAGGGAGGAGGAGGATGCTACTATTTGCCTGGCCCTTCGGAAAACAGAATCATTAGATTAAAGACCCATCAGGCAAAGTAAACAAGCAGACCCCGCCTACCGGCAGCCGGCCTGATCTGTCTATTCTTGACTTTCAATTGCTTTCGGCTGGCTGTGAGGTTGCTCGTTCCGGGGCTTGGCTGTTTCTCCTGGTCAAGAATCTCCCTCCAGGGGGTGGTCACAGAGGCTACAGTCCAGAGGTGGCCCCTGCCGTGCTTCTGTGGTCCTGTCTCTATTGACCCCAAAGGCCTTGCTAATTAACATATTGGAAGTCAAAACTGGATTTTTAGAGTCAAAATTAGAGGCTTGTTAACTAGCACTAGAAATAATGAAATGGGCTTTCCTCGGTGAAAGCTGAGATATGAATACATACAATATCTTCTATGGACTGAGATGCTCCTCCTCAAATTCATATGATGAAGCCCTAACCCTCAATGTGATGGTATCTGGAGGCAGGGCCTTTGGGAGGTAATCAGGGTTATATGTGATCATGAGGGTGGGGCCCTCATGATGGGATTAGTGCCCCTGTAAGAACAGACACCAGAGACCTTGCTGACCCTCTCTCTCCACCATGTGAAAACATAGCAAGAAGGCAGCCCTCTGTAAGCCAAGAAGAGGCCCCTCACCAGGAACCAAATCTGCTGACACCTGGAGTTCAAACTTCCCAGCCTCCAGAGCTATGAGAACGAAATTCCTGTTTTTTTAAGCCACTCAGTCTATGTATTCTTTTCTGTCCACCCTAGCAGATTAAGACAATATTCCAGGGACCCCTCCCACCCTCAGAATAGGCCTGGACCTCTAGGGATCGTGCATGGCCCCCATACTGTCACTGGGGTAGAAGGATTTCAGTTGCCTGCCTCAGGGTGGCTTTCTCATCTTCCTTTAACACAAAAGGGCTTCATCAAATGTACGGTGAGCAGGTGACCAGGAGGCATCTGGGCCAAGAAGAATGTCTGAGGGCTACTGGACGTGCAGCACCCCCCACCCTGCTCAGGATGGAGCCAGAGGGTTTTCCTTTCGTCTGGGGCTGGAAGGCCCAGTATGCAGGATGCCCAGGAGGCTGAAGTCTGGGGGCTACATCCTATTTTACTAATGAGGACCCTTCCTAAGAGCGGTGTTAAAGTTTGCCCCTCTCAGTAGCTTCTCTCTTCTGAAGATCACAGCATCATCTGGAAGCTATGGCTGTGCTCTCCAGCAAAATGACATTCCCAGAACAGTTTGAATAGAACTTCAGAGGCCCTGTAGGGGCCTGCCCTGGCCCCTCCCCACCTCCACCTTTCACTCTTCTACAGCCAGCTCTGGGAGAGACAAGAAACAGCTCCACACTCACCACCCCACCCCCACCCCCATTCCAAGAACTGACCGGGCTCCCTGTGAGTTAGAAAAAAGCTTCCCAAACTCTGGCAGCTAGGAAGAGAAAACCAAGCATCTGTGAGCTTCACCCAACAGCTCAAAAAGCCAAACTGAATGGTCTTTCATAGGGTTCAGTCACCCTGCAAACTCCCGAGTTTTCACCTTGAGGTCAGAATTCACCAGCTCGTCTGGCAACTATGAGGGCTTCTGCCAGGCTGCCAGATTTCCCCCACCCCAGACGCACAGGCAGTGCCCCCAGGACACTGCCAGCTGGGCTCTGCCTTGGGAAAACCCTTGGAAACAACCTGCTTCCTCGTCCAGGGGCTCGAAACCTCCCATAGAACAGCCCTGGCTTTCTCAGCTGGACCCACAGGTGCTCCAGGTTCTGGGTCCCACCCCACCCCCACTCTCCCCTGATGGGCACAGGTGCAGGACTCACCCAGGACCCGGGGCACCACCAAAGGAGGAGCCCAGGTAGGCAGTCGTCTAGGACTTCCGGTTTTTTCTGATGGGCCAGTGGTATCTAACCCTTAGATTATTTTTAAAAAATTTTTTAAATTAAATTATAGCTGATTTACAATGTTGTATTCATTTCTTCTGTATACAGCAAAGTGATTCAGTTATACAGATACCTACATTCTTTTTCATCCTCTTTTCCATTATGGTGTATCACAGGACATTGAATATAGTTCCTTGTGCTCTACAGTAGGACCTTGTTGTTTCTCTGTAGATTATTTTTTCAAGTCAAAAAAAAAATGGGCCCAGTCACACCTTCTCTACTGAGCACATAAGAAGGTCGGGAGGATCAAATAAGGTCAAAGACATGAAGGGACTTGGATAGGATAGCATTCGCCCATAAGAGCTGTGATGTCTATGGTTTCCTGGATCCAGTGAGGGGAGGGTCCCCTGGAGGGGCAATGAGAATCTCTGAGGTGATCATTTCTCAGAACTGGTGCTCACTGGTGCTCCAGGCATACCCCTTCCATACACACACGTACATGTACACACACACACACACACACACACACACACACACAGCCACTGTCCACTTCCTGCACGAGGCTCTCTCTGATTGACACAAGCACCTGTTTCCTGTAAAGTCACAGCAAGGAGGCCGTGGGCCAGGCACCTCCCTTGCCTGGGCTCGCAGGGCAGACCTAGACAGAGAATTGCTGTTAAGCTGGCTCTAGCCATTTGGACGTGGTAAGGGAGGGCTGACTGGCTGGCTAAGTCTCCAGAGCCAAGCTCCACCCTGCCTGCCTGTCCTCCGAGCCTCCAGGCTGCAGGGACGGATTTCTCATTCATTCAATGAATGGCTTCCAGCACCTGCCAGTGTGGCAGACACCATTGTTGTGGCTATTTATTTTCACCTCTACTGAGAGCAGAAGTCACCCTTTACACTGGGAAAATGCTCGCCAGTCTTCAGAGAGCTCACAGGCAAACTCATTCAGCCCCACAACCTGGTTCCAGGTAGGGTGAGTGGCCTGAGGCCACACAGCCGGGAAGCAGCAGAGCCTGGCTGGAACCCAGGTCCTTTTCCAAGCATTCAGGGGCCAGAGTCCTATTTCTGCTCAAGATTTCTCAGACTCTGCTTATTATAGAACCATTTCCCGTAACTTGAAGAACCCAGGAGACTCCCAGCTCCAGCAACATGGGAGACCAGAAGCCTGAATACCCTTTCCACTGCAGCCAGCCAGAAATGCTGGATAAAACTAAATGCAGAACCACGCTCACATCCACGTGTGTGTGCTAAACCCATGTGTGTCTTTGACGTCTTCTTGGGTTTAATGCTCAGGTTGGAGGAGGAGGTAAAACTCTGAGCCCAGGAGGCAGAGACCACAACAAACAAAAAGGCAGAATCCTCAGGTGACTTCCCCTGTCAAAGAGTGAACTAGAGAGAAAAACTCCCCACCAGCACAAGACAGAAACGCATGCGTTTCAGCATGGGCTCTGGCTGAGAAAACGAATGAAAAGACAGTCACCTTTCAAAATATGCAGCCAGGAGCCACTTGCATCGTTTTGGCTTGGGGTTCAAGTGTAGAGAACCCACTTGATTTAGGGACCCCAAGACACTGCAGTGACTTTGAATAGGAATCCTGAAGGTAAATTCCCACGGCAGCCTGGCTTAAGCAAACATAAATTCTCCGAGGGCCAGGTTTGGCCACAGCGTTCTGAAGACTAGGCTCACACAGAATAAGTTCACAGCTCAGAATTACAGAGCCCCCAGGCAAATGATCCACCATGTCAGGAGACCCAACAGACGGCAGCATCCGGCCTGGAACTTCAGCTACTTGAGCAATCTGCATGTAAGGTATGCATGCTTAAAATGACTAGGGGTAGGATCCATATCTGAGAGGAGCACAAAGTTTAAGCAAAAAAGGACAATGAGAAAAAGAACGACGGACATAATACAAAACCAAACAGAATTACTTGAAACAAAATTGAACTTAATAACTCAATGGGCTGTTTAAACAAAGGCAAGAATGAGGTGAGTGATGGGGACAAAGGCTGGGCAGAGGGATTGGGGGAAGGGCAAGAGAGAGCAGAGGAGGAAAGCAAAGGAGAAGGACTAAAGGGCTGGAAGAGGGAGGGAAGGAGGGAGGGAGAGGGGAGGAGAGTCCAGTGGAAGTGAAGCTCACAGTCCAGCAGTCAGTCAGTCAACACACATGTGCTAAGTGTAATACACACGTACATGTGTATTAAGCATGAGCAACACTGGCCATAAGGATGGCAGATAACATGTCAATGGCTTGATGGATGGTGGGAAGGGGTGGGCGGATGGGCAGGTGGAAGACTGACAGGTGGCTAGTTATGTAATGCATGGGTGGGTGGATAGAGATGCATGACAAGTAGATAGTGAGTGGGTAAGTGGGTGAAGGGGTAAACCGTGGGTGGGTAGTAGATAGTGGAGAGATGGATGAGTACAAGAGTGGGTGAAGAGTGCACGAGTGGGTTGATGAGTAGGTGAATGAATAGATGGCTGGGTGGGTGATTAAGTGGTTGTATAGAGGAACAGGAGCTCTGGTTAGGTTGGTGGAGAGGTAGATGGATGAGTGAGTGAACAGATGGGAAGGAGGGTGCGGGGTGGATAGATGGTTGGGTAGGTAAGTGGATGGAGTGGTGAGTGGATAGATAGTGAATGAGAGATTTGGTAGTTAGTCTAGCAGGGAGATGGATGGGTGAGTGGGTGATACATGGATAGGAGGGAGGGGACATGGATGGGTGAGTGGGTGATACATGGATAGGAGGGTGAGGAGATGGATGGGTGGTGGTGGGTAAGTGGGTGTTAGGTGGGTGGATAGTAGATGGTGGGTAGATGGATGGAGAGATGGTTAGGGAGCAAATGAGTGGCTGGACGGGTAGATGGGTGTGGAGAGACGGATGGATGGGTGAAGACAGAGCCCATCGCCCTCACCCACCTGGGCTTTGGTCTTCACTGCGTCATACTCGGCCTTCATCCTCTTCTGGGCATCTTCGTCCACACTGGGGTCCCCGATCCTGTTGAACAGCGAGGCGGCCTCCTCCAGCAGCCGGTCCAGGAGCACGGCTTGGTTGTCCACATTGAGCAGCAGCACCTGGGTGTGACTCAGCTGCCACTGCTTCTCTTTCAGGCCTGCCTGCAGCTCCACAGGCGGCTCAAGCGCCACTGTCATCTTCTGGAACCAGCGGTAGAACTCATCCTGGGCCAGCAGGTACTCGCTCCAGTGCAGCCACACCCACTCGATACGGCTGCAGGCAGAGACCATGGGCTGTGAGCATCCTCTCACTGTGCCGCTGCCCCCTTCCCAGGACTGGGGAGCTGGAGAGGGGGGCACAAGGACACCCTCTTGGGCCCCATACCACTCCTACTAGACAAGACCCTCTTGTCTGGGAAACAAGCTCCACGGGGCTAAAGATCAGGGTGGCTCAGATTCTAGACCTGCTCTGAGAACCCCCAGCCTGATGCCCTTAGCCAGGACCCCAAATCCTAGCCCGAATCTCCTATTAGTGATGCACAATGCCCCCAGGTGTTCCTCTCCAGTGTTGCGCTCTGCACAGAGTCACCCTGGCTCTGACCACACGGGTGCCCACTGGCCATCACGAGAAGACTGCCACAGAGAGTGTGTCTCCTAATTTGCAGAGTACAATAGGATCTGTGGGCTGGTTACCGCTCAGTGGGGACAGAGGGCTGGGGCCTGTGCGTGGGTCCCAGGCGTGCCATGAATTCACCGCGTTCCCCTGCCTCCACACCAGCCTCAGTTTCCCCATCTGTAACATGGAGATGGCCCTATCAGTCCAGCCAACATCAAGCCACTTCGTTTGGAATCCCGAGTGAAAGAGTTTGAAAAGCAGAGAACACTGCAAAGTCCCCCTGGTCCACTCAACATTCTGGTTTTGTAAAGACAGAGAAGATGCTGGCAGCTCCTGCCCACGGAGGACCTACTGTGTGCCAGATGCGCTGCCTGCCTCTTGACACTTGCTAACCCCCGCCATCCTCCTAACACCCTTCAAGAAACACTTGATTGTACCCATTGCCCAGATGAGGCGCCTGAGGCTCAAAGAGATCAAGTAACTTTCCCAATGCCACATAGCAAGTAACCAGCAAAGCAAAAGGTAATCCCAGGTCAGTCTAAGTGCCCACCCCCCACCTGGCTCCCTGGTACAAGCAGAGAACCTGGGCTCGAGTGCGAGCAAGGCAACAGGCCTTCTTACCCCAGGGCCACTCGGCCATTCTGCTGGAGGATGCACACATGGCTAGTCTACTAAGAACTAATTGTTGGCAAAACACGATGGGTTCCCACTGTCTATTATCCTCATTAAGCTTGATTATACTTAGAAAGAGGCAGGCAGGCTGGCTGACATCCCAAGAGAGCCTCCTGTCCCCAGCAATCCCAGGACGGGAGAAATGTCCCTTGGGTGGAGGCCCCAGGCTAGCGTGGTGGGCATGGAGGGTCGGCGACAGCTGCAGACAAAGGCCTGGCAAGGTCCCTGGCTGCCCTACCTGTGACAGTGGGTCATGTAGGTGACCGTCTCCTCCCACTGGGCCTTGATGTCCCTCAGCCGGGCCAGGATCTCGGGCTTCTGGTCCTCGTGGCAGCATGCCAGGAGGGCTTCAGCTGCCCGCAGCACCATGTCCACCTTCACACGGCCCTCCGGCTCCAGCTGGCATATTTTCTGTCGTGGACACAAAGCCAGTTCCCAGGGGTTAGACAACACGCCAACAGGCAGAGCCTTGGGAAGACAGTGGCAAGACACGGAAAGAGGCAGGACTTCGAGACCAGAGGAGCTGGGGTTCAAATCGCAGCCCCTGCCCCTTCTCCTGTGACCTTGGGCAGCCTGCTAAGGGCTTTGGGGTGCGAGTGAGCAGCCACGGAGATTAGTCAGCACGGAACCGCCCGGGGCTGTCTGATGTTAGGAGTGCCCTCCCTTCCCTGATTGGCCCGTTTCCAGCTGTGTGAACCCAGATAAGTTTCATTACCTCCATGGACTTGGTTTTCTCATCTGTAAAGTGGATGAATAGTCGTACCCAACTCTCAGACTTTTTTTTCCCAGAATTAACTAAGAAAATGCATGTAAAGTGCATGTTTCGTTGTGTGGGGCTGTGAGATTCTACCTCTCAGGTCCACTGCAGGGAACGGGCTTGGTCCAGGGCCCCAGCCCAGGCTCTGGAATTATCTCTGAGTTTGCAGTAGGCACCAAGGCCTCACTCCCTCTGCTTTTCCCACTGGTGACCAAACAGGAACACGAGGGCAGGCCCATTCTTAGGGGAGGTTGGGCTCCTCTGATGGGTGACTGGTTCAGGATGCCCCATGGCCTTGCCAAACTCCCTGAGAACCACCCGGCAGCCCAAGATGCTCCCCGCTCTCCTGGACTCAGGGTCAAACCCGCGCTGGACTGACCTGGTGCCTCCCAGCTTCCCACCTCATTTTCTCTCACAGATGGTTCCCTATTAAACATCCTGCACATTTAATCGCACCTCGGCCTTGGCTTCTTGGAGGACCAAGGCTGATACACATGTCTGGCAAATAGTACATATCTGATAACATGAGCCATTGTCATCATTCACTGTTATTATTCCAGTTCTTTGGCAACTAAAGCTTGGTCTCCGGAGTCAAAATACGACTGGGCTCCAATTCCGGGGCTAGTCCCCACTACCTGTGTGACCTTTGTCTTGGGGCTTAAACTCTCCAGGTCTGTGAACTGGGGGAAGATAATGGTTATGCCACCCAGGGTTACAGTACCATTGCATGATACACGGAGAGCCATTAGCACATGGCCTGGCCCACACTGCACCCTCCATCACTCCCTGATTGTTCACTGCTGCTACTATCGTCTACTTACCTTCTGCCTGTACAATATTTACTGACAGCCCAGCATTTGCCCAAAGCACCAGCTGTTCCCCAGCCTGTCTCCCTGAGGCTGGCAGTCAGTTTTCTCAGACTGAAGTCCCAGTGGGCTGGCTCGTCTGAGCCTCCTCTGTGGGTGGGGCGGGGGAGGGGCTCCTGCCACGTCCAACGCTGCCCCACTGATAGCTGTGTGGGGCCCCAGGCAGGTCACTCAGTCACTCTGAGATGGTGATGACAGTCCCTGCTTCGTCTACCTCATAGGGCTATAATCTTACTTTTGAAAAACACTATTGATTAGAACAGTGATAAGTCCGTGTACTTTATAAACCACTGAGCAATTATGTGGACCCTCCCCCAACACGTGCAAACTGGCAATGGTCCCAATCCTTCTTGTTCCTTCCTATGAGAACGGTTAACGGAGATGATGGCAGTTAGCGACAGCGCAGAGGGACGTCCCTGCCAACACATGTTATCAAAGAGTGAAATTAAACAAGCTCCTCACAAGGGCTGTGTCTCTGTGCTCTGAGTGGGGTGGGGGTAGGAGGCAGGTAGACCGAAGAGCGGGGAGATTCCCCAAGAGAGGGAAAGAGCTTTTGTTTGGGGTTTAGGGGCAGGGCCAAGCAGCAGGATATAGCAGAACCCCGTAAGGTAATGGGGACAGCAGGTACCCAACAGGGACCCCAAGTCCCACTCAGCAGCGAGCTGCAAAGTGGGAGACAAAGACACCATAGTGACGGGTGTGCACTGAAGATCCAGGGCCACCGCGGAACATTCTGGGCTAAGATCACCCTCCGTCTGCACAGAACATCTCACACCCCTCAGGAGCAGGGGTCCCCCAGCGTGGCTGAGGATGAATTTCTTGCCATCCAGTGAGATTTAATTTGATTGAAAATAATAATAATAATTCAGGAGCTGATGTCTCTCACACCCAGAGTTGTGGAGTAGACCCCCTGCCTCCTCCCCAAGCTGACAAGATGGGCACCGTGGTGATTCCAATTCGACCAGTGGGGGCCCTGGGGACCCACAGAAACCTTGGCTTTGCAGAACAAGTCTCTGCAGCACTTAGTGAGGCCTCCTCTATAGTTGCTGCCCAATTTAACCTCAGTCGGGATCCAGCTCCATGAATGAAGGGAGACAGCAGTTTGGGGATGTTCGATCTCTCTCCGGAAAACTCATAAGGAACCAGCCAAGCCTGGAAAGTCCTCATGAGGACAAGGGCCCCTCCCCCCAGTCCTGACTGTGTCATCTCCTCTAGGCCTCTGGATCTTTGCCTTCCTCATTCCTGGTAAGGAAGGTGCCGTCTGGACCAGGGGGACATGGGAGACCCTGAGAATCACTGCCCTCTGCAGGGTTGTGAGCCTGTGGCTTCCCTGCAAAGAGAGAAGAGCTCACCAGTCCCAAAGGCTGGCAGCACACAAGCCCCACCCGGGCCTGAAGCAGAAACCTCTGCCCCAGAACCAAAATGTCAACCAGAGGCATGTCTGCTGTGGGCCTGGGGCCAGGGGACCAGAGGCTGGGGCCGAGCTGGCTAAGCCAACTTTCCAGAAGCAGATTCCACCCTCCTTCTCTGCCTTGATGATCCCGCTCTTTGGCTGATGCGTGGTTGTTCTACAGCCCGCCCCCAGCAAAGACGCAGTCCAGGAGTACCTGGCATGGGACACGCGCCCGCTGGGAAGGGGTCGTTGAACTGCAGCCAAAAAGCAATTCTGATTCGAAGGAGCCAGTGAGGGCAACACTCAGGTGGGGGTTGGATGGAGGGAAAACCTCAGCGGGGAGGAGAAGCAGGTCAGGAAAGCTGGAGGAATGTGGTGAGTCAGGGCCTTCCCTCAACGCAGTCAAGGCCAGGTGAGCACTGTCCTGCGAGTACTGTGCTGAGTACTGTGCTGGCTACTAGAATCCAGGATGAAAACAAATATGGCCTGATGCTTGCAGGCTGTGGTGGGGTCTGCAGACAAGAGCCCAGATGACTGTAAAAGAGCCATGAGGACACGGGGTGGGGAGTGAAGGGGAAGCTGGGATGAAGTGAGAGAGCAGCATTGACATATATACTACCAAATGTAAAATAGATAGCTCGTGGGAAGCTGCTGCATAACACAGGGAGATCAACTCGATGATGGGTGATGATTTAAAGGGCTGGGGTAGGGAGGGTGGGAAGGAGTCACGGGAGGGAGGGGATATGGGGATATATGTATAAATACAGCTGACTCACTTTGTTGTACAGCAGAAACTGGCACAACAGTGTAAAGCAATTATACTCCAATAAAGAGCTTAAAAAAAGGAAAATAAAATAAAAAAATTTAAAAAAAAGAGCCATGAGAGACCCCAAAATTGGAGCTCTGAGGAGGGATGTGGGCAATCCAGGAAGGCGTTAGGAGGAGGTGGCGCTGGCACCAAGACTCAGTGCTGGGCAGACACTGAGACGGAGGCTCCAGCAAAGCTAGAAGAACACAGCGTGTTCAGGGCATCCAGCTTGTGGAAGCCAAGTCCTAGGAAATGTGGCATGTCTCGGACCACAGAGGGAAACCAGTTAGGAAACAGTCTAGCTGAGGCCCCCCGTGCAGGGCCGAGGAGGCTGAAGACACAAGATGCTGCAACCTGAGAGACCAGCCCCTGGAGGTGCAGGGCATGGGCTGGGAGAGCCCGCGGGCCGGTGTCCCTGCATGGAAACGACACAATCCTCTCCACTGGGCCGGCTCTGCCAGCATGCCCTGCACTTTGCCAAGTGTGCCAGTAAGTTATTGGCCTCCGTCCTCCCTCGCCCCTGCAAGGCAGCAACTAGCACTTTCCCCGGGAGCCAAGCTGAAGTTCAGAAGGCATTGGAAACTCTTCTCCAGATGCCACGGCCAGAGCAGGGATTCAAACCCAGGCCTGCAGGCCCCAGGCCCCAAGCTCTCCTCCTACCGCAGGCTTCTCCCTCCCCTCCCGCTGTATCCCCCAACCTGGCTAACTCCCCATTCAGGCCTCAGCAGTGAAGTCACTTGTCCCCAGAGGCCTCTCTTGAATCCCTCAGGGGTTCTTCCTGAACTTTACAGCTGGGAAAATGAGGTGGCAGGAGGGCAGGGGACCCATTACTGGCCACACAGCTGCTAAGCTTCAGAGTTGGATCAGAACGTACACCTCAGTCACTCTAGCAAACGCGCACTGGGGACATGCATCACTGAGCTGGTGGGGGGATCCTACGGGAGACCCCAGACCCCAGGGGGAGGTCCCACGGACCGCCAGGTGGAGAAGGCAGTAGCTGATCCTTTTCACCAGAGGGCAGGGGTGAAAGGTTTTCTTATTGGGAAATCGGTTTTGAAACGTCAAAGCACACAGAGAACAAGCTGGTCTGAGCCCGTGGGAGAGCACGGTGGTGGGGTACCCAGGACACGCCTCCCTCAAACTAGGCTCCAGGCCATGTCCTTGGGGGCTCACCTGATGGAAGTGCCCTCTCAGTTTCCAGCCCGTTCACCTTGGCCTCACCAACGGCTCTTCCTAAGGATCACCCTTGCCTTCGCCTCGCTAAGCCAGACCCACCACCAGGGGTAATGACCCGCCCGCAAACGGTGCAAGGTCCAAAGGGATTAGCACTCTAAGTCCGCGAGTGCTGTGCAGACTGTGCTGTTCCTGGATGGGGAACGTCAGGAGTGGGGGCTGGGGCTGGGGGGGGGGGGTCAGGAAGGATACGTGGACAAGGGGACGTTACATTTCACAAGCACACCCAGACCCAAACCAAAGGGCTTTCCAAGTAGAGGCAACAGCACGCACAGAGGCTTGGTGACAGGAAATTTAGGAGGTTTTCTGCCAGCAGGAGAGGATGTGTGCCGGGAGGTGGGCTGGAGGGGGAAGCCGAGGCTAGAGAACAGGGTCGTGGCAGGTAGACTGCGGAGGACTGTGGATGCCAGGTGAAGCCGGGTTTTCTCTGGTACGCAATGGGGAGCCATGGAAGGTTTCAGAGGAGGAGAATACTATCCTGAGACCCATGTCAGGGATGACCTCGTCCACACTCGTGTGGCTGCTGGAGTACACGCCTGCCTGTCCCCGTGATGCCACGGACCTGAGCGTAGGGTGTGCCTCAGCCCTCCCGCTGCCCCAGGCCCCCACACGGGGATGCCCAGTGATGCTCTGAACTCAGCCTTGGGTTCGAGCCCTGATAAGATCCATTCCTCTCATTCTGGCCCGTCCCTGGGTCCAGCGATCCGTTTCATTATTGGAAAGTGGGGACAATACACCACAATCACGCGGCTTTGGGGAAACTACACATGAAAGCTGAGAGTACAGGCTCGAGCACGTAATAGGCGCTGAGTGAGTGTCTGCCCCCTTCTCCCAGTGACGGGGCAGAGTCATCTTCTGATAAATGAATCCTGGTGACAGTAATAATGACAATGATGACAAAGGCCAAGACCGACGAGGGAAGGGGCTTTGGCTGCCAACTCCTCTCCCTGCCAGGCTTGCCCGTCCCTCCAGCCCCGACCTTCCAAACCTCCAATCCACCACCCACTGTTACAGACGAGGGGTCCAACCTCCTAGGCTCGGTGTTCCCGGCTGTCACCTCTGACCCCTGCCTGCCACTCTGGCCCTGCCCCCTGCTTCTGCCTGATGGTTGATGCTGCCCCAACACCAACATCGGGGGTCCCACCTGTGCCCCCAGCTGTGCCCACCTCCAGTGATTTTCCTATGCTGTTCTCTCTGCCTGGAGCCCCTTCCCTCTCCTCCCCACTGCATCCCCCAACCTGGCTAACTCCTCCTCATTCAAGCCTCAGCAGTAAAGGCCCTTGTCCCCAGAGGCTTCACGTGACCCCCAAAGTTGGGGGACGTGACCTCCCTGGGGCTCCCCAAGCACTTCGGGTTCTCAGCTCACTTCACTGTCCAGTTGAGAAGCCTCTGACCAGGCCACTCAATAGCAGTCACCCCTCCTTACAGCCGGGACAGTCCCCTGGGCAGGGCTCTAACCAGCTGCACCAGACACCTGTTCATGGTTATAATAAAAAGGACAAGTGGTCCAGGGTGGTGTGTACTCTGATGGCACGGCACTAAGAGGGAAGCCGAGCAGGCATCGGGGACCTTTCCCACCTGGAGACGCAGGGCTCTCTGCACCTACCCAGGAGGAGTACCCTGAGGGCAGGGACCAGGCACCCTCACCTGGCATCCCAAGGCCCAGGTTGGAGGCCTGGCACAGGAGGGGCTGATGGAAAACATGACTCAAAGTGGAGGGTCTCAGATCCCTTGGGGTGGGACCAATGAAGGACTGAGAAAGACTATTCTGAGGGCAAATGGGATGGCAGGAAACTCTACAAAACACTGGAGGGGGTGGGGTTGGAGGGGAAGGGGACTAGAGAGGGTGTTTTGTCATTGTCAACTCGGGTCATTTACATGCAGCCTCACAGGGTTTTCTCTATGCTCACATCCATCAGTAACAAAACTTCCTCAAGTCAGCTGTGTGCCCCGCTCTCCTCAGGTCAGCATCCTGAGATAATCAGCTTTACCCGTTCTAGAGGGGAAGCGAAGGGAGGCCCGGCAGGGTAACAGGGCCAGCAAGAAGCAGAGCTGGGATTTGAACCCAGGACGTCCAGACTCCAAAGCCTGTCCTCTCTCTAGTCCAGTGAGCTGTTCCACTAAACAGAATTGCCTGAGAACACAGAACACCCTGCTCCCTGACACTGGCGGGCACAGTTTTACAGAAGCGCATGACACTGTGGGGAAGCAGAAAACTCATTTGAAGAGGAGTCAGAAGACCAGAATTCCAGGGTGGAAGTCCTCCCCAGAGAACTTTTCAACTCGAACAAGTTACACAATCGCTCCAAGACTTAGTTTCCTCATTTGTAAAATGCAGACCCTGGAGCTGGACTTCAGCCCTATAAAAGCCTCCCCCATACTGTGTGGTGACACTTAAGCCATTGGCCCTGAAAAGGTAATATAAATTCTTAATTTTAACTGTCTACTTCCCAAAAGAGCATTAGATACTTTCAATAAAACGGGCAAAATCAGTAAGACGGCTCCAAAAGAAAAGATAAGACAAGACACAGGGAAGAGGGTGTGGGGTCAGCTCTGTTTCTGGCCTGTCAGGGGGTCCGTTTGTGCAGGAGGAGGTAAGCCTCCCCTTAAATGAAGCAACCACTGTTAGGTGATAAATTAGAATTGTGGACCATCCCAATGGATGTGACTCAAGAGATATTAAGTCAACTGCTTTACTTACAGATGGGAAACTGAGGCCCAGAAAGGGAGAGGGATGTGACCGAGGTCACACAGCACTTCAGCATCAGCGTGGAGACTATAAGCCAGCTCTCTGACTCTTAGTCCACTGCTCTTCCCCCGTGCCCCTGGCCCGGAGCAGATACCCTCAGGTGGGGTCACCACGACGCTGGGCCAAGCACTGGGAAGTGGCACCTCCGGTCAGGGTAGCACTGAGCCTCTGCCTTGTGTCAGGTCAGGGTGGAGCTGGACTTCAGCCCTATGAAAGCCAAGGCAGGGACCTCAGGCACAGAGAAGCAGAGAAGCGGCAGGAAGTAGGGCCTGGGCCACCTAGGGGTGGGGACCACCCAACTGCACGGTGCCCCCTTCCAGGATGGGTGAGTCAGACCCTTACAAAGAAAGTGTGATCCTAGGACCTACAGCAATGCTGTCACCGAGGACATCCCAGAAACGTCACATCTCTGGTCCACCCCACCTCCTGGATCTGAATCTACACTTAAACCTCAGGAGATTCAAAGACATCAGATTTTGAGAAACACTGGTCTAGTCCACTTCTGCCATGTAACAGTTGGGAAACCTGAGGCCTGAGAGGGAGGGACACGGCCAAGGCCACAGGGTTATCAAGGCCACGGCCTCTGCATACCTCGGTCTCCCGCAATCTGGCCTCCAGGGCCGCACGGGGCCCCTGGGTGTTGTCATTGACCTGCAGCCGCTCCTGCACGGCCTTCATCCACTCCCGGGCGTCCTCCACGCTCCTGTCGAAGCCTTCCCGGGGCTGCTGACTCATGGCACCTGCGGGGACTAAGACAGGACCACAGGAGATCAGGCACACAGGTGAGAATGCGGGGCTGAGGGTGGGGGGGTGGCGGGTACTGTGGAGGGGCCCCGGCCAGCTGACGGGCGGCGAGGGTGGGGAAGCCTGACCTGGGGATGGGCCCACACGCCACCCCCAACACTCTCCTGATGCTCTGATGCTCCAAATTTGGTGACACAGCTAGAGGTGATTATGTCTGTCAAAGAGTCAAAGGACTAGAAATGGGCCATGAAGGAAAACGGGTCTGGCCTCTCCGGGGACCGGGCAGGGAGAGCGGCCCCCGGGGAAGTTCCGGGTTGGCAAAGAGTCTCTTTGTCTCAGCTTCCCCGTTCCCATCTGACACTCCCTTGGCACACAGGGGGCAACTCTCTTCTGTCTCTTTGGTTTGAAACCCCTCCAAAAGTGGATCTGAAAACACACACAGGCTGAGATGTCTGTGGCAGATACTGAATCGTGATCTGAATGGATCCAAAAAAAGCCTCAACCTAAGAAACACCATTTTTTGACATCGGCCAGACTGATGCCAGCCTCTGAACCTCACTTGAAATTAACATCTCAGGCTGGGGACGGCCCTGAGAGCCTGCTGTCTTGTGGCTCCACCAACTTGGGTCCGCGGCAGGTGTTGCTAAGTGTTTCTTCTGAGCTACGCACCGCCTAGCACCTGGCAGCCACTAACAATCAACTGTCCTAGCATTTGAGCTGAAACCCACTGCCTTCGGGGATGCCCGCCTCCTGGCATAGGTCTCCCAGAGGAACCAAGCCCTTTGCTCTCCTGCCCCCTCCTCGCTCTCCCTTACCTTCTAGCTGCGGATACAAAGTCTCAGTTTCTCATGTAACTTTCTTAAAATCCCATTAAGCCCAGGAAAAACTGTTCTGTATTTGTGATCTAGTTGTCTGCTTATGGCAACTATAACTGACTTTGGATTAAAGTTATTTATATCTGCTTCTTAGGTGTAGGGATTATGTCTAATTTATCCTCCAATCTCCCACAATGCCTTGCACAGAGTAAACCCTCTGCCAATGCTTAAATAGCTCAGCTTTGGTATAAAGTTTCATGCACCTCAAAACCAGCACGGCATTGGTTAAAATGGCAAAACAAAACAAAACTAGAAACAACCCAAATGCCTACCAATAGGAAATCAGGTAAGGAAAGTATCACACGCATGCACTTCAGAATATCATACAGCCGACAAAAAGTAGGCTTGAAATGAATTTGGGATGGAGAATGCTCAGGCTTTATGATAATATCAAAAAATGCAACAAAATTTATATTCAGTAGCCCCGGTTCTAGAGCTAATAAAAACAAAACAAAACAACCACAAAAAACTATGATCCTAGAAAAAGGTTGGGAAGTCTTGCCGTTACAATGCCCATGTAGGGACTTCCCTGGCTGTCCAGTGATTAGGACATCGTGCTTCCACTGCAGGGGGCACGGATTTGATCCCTGGTCAGGGAACTAAGATCTCGCAAGCTGCGCGAAGTGGCCCAAACAAACAAACAAAAAATGCTCCTGTGATGAATCAGAGAGAAGGGCGTGGGCCAGTGGCTCAAGCCACATCCCACGTGACCTCAGGCCTCTGTTTTCCTGGCATGGTATCCTTGGAGACTACGAGGTTAAGGACCATCGTCTGGTTGGTGGAATCACAGTTGGAAGTTTTTCTGTTTCCTTATGTTTCCTCCTAGGCATTTTGTGAATTCTCCAGAAAGGGCAATCGTTACTTTAAGACAAACAAAACAAATAATGTCTTAACGTTGGCCGAATCGTTTGTTGGCCCTTTTTTCTCAGTCATCGGTTGGTTGTTTACCAGGCGTTGACTGGGAATCTGGGCATCCCACCCCGCACACCCCTCCCCGCTCCCCCAGCCATGCACGGGGCAGCTCTGCCATCAGACTGCACGATGCACCTTGTGGGAGGGGAAGGGAATGGGAGACCCAGGGTAGGCTCCCCTCTGGGACCTGGGCCCTCAGAGCTCAGCCTCTCAACACGCCGTTGTTTTTCTTTCGGAGCTCTTTTGATGGTTTTCTAACAACTTACTATGTTCCCAGCAGCCACACCCTACCTTTGCATGCTTTGTTTGAAAAGCACAGTAGAATGTGCAGGCATTTAAATTGGTTCATTGTGGCTTTAATCTCTCATCTAGTAAGTGACTTGACTGGCTTCCAAAAGCTCAGCTTTTATTTTTATAAAGCGATGAATGAGAGGAGCAGAAAGGAACTCCGGGAGTTTCAGATGACAGGACGCAGGGGATGCTCTAAACACCCTAAGGCAGCAAGGTTTTGGAGCACCCTTCTTCTGGGTGGAAATACCCAGGACCTGGGAGGCGTGATGGCCTGGAGATTCCGAGGTACTCAAATGGAACATTAGGGGTCCAGCAGGGTGGGGCAGGGATTGGGTGGGCCTTTGACTCAGGGATCATCCTCAGATGGGGGCTTCTAACCACAGATGAGGGGTCACTAAATGTGAGCTTGGTGAGGTGGCAGGCAGAGTTCAAGAGACCAGGGCCTCTTGGCCTGTTCTGCCAAACCACTTCATTCCAGTTCAGTGAAACACACAGGAATTAAACACGCGCTCCTAGTTAGGCCAGATGGTACAACCACAGCAGCAAATTAGCGGGCCTCTGCCTCAAGAAGCTTCCAGGGACTTCCTAGGTGGCACAGTGGCTAAGAATCCACCTGCCATTGCAGGGGACATGGGTTTGATCCCTGCTGCAGGAAGACCCCACATGCCGTAGAGCAACTAAGCCCATGTGCCACAACTATTGAGCTTGTGTGCCACAACTACTGAAGCCTGTGCACCTAGAGCCCGTGCTCTGCAACAAGAGAAGCCACCAAAGGAGCCCGTGCAACACAAGGAAGAGTAGCCCCTGCTCGCTGCAACTAGAGAAAGCCCATGTCCAGCATGGAAGACCCAATGCAGCCAATAAATAAATAAATAAATAAATAAATTTATAAACAAAAAAAGAAGCTTCCAGAAGAGAAGCTGCAATTAAACACACGTGTGGGCTGCAGGTGGATGAGCTGCAAGCCAGGGTGGGGGATTTGAGAGGAGGGGGATGGACTTTTACTGTGGACCGCTTCCCGGAATAAAATCTTTAAATGCCAGGAATAAACTGCAAGAATTACAGAGGGAACCCATCACATTAAAACATAGTTATCAAAACATTAAAGATCGAATTCATGATACATAAACACACACACACACACACACACTGCCTTCCTAACACATTAAATCACAAGATCTAATAACACTGAGCCTAATCACTACTGGAATTTTGAAATCACGATGGGCATAAAATACATTTCAAGATCTCCACAATGCCTGTAGTGCAACACAAAAGCCACTGCTAATAGCAGAGTGGATTTTGTTTTGGTTGTGCCTCCTGTGTAACTGAAGAAATTGCCATCAGTTAGAGGTCAGTAGCAATTCTGTTACCCCTGTCAGTCCAGGGACTGGGTAAGAATCCTGCTCTAAACCTTCTCATGGCCAGTGGAAGGGAGAACGGGTTTCTTACACAAGTTTAAAAGTTTAAAGTTAAAAAGCAAATGAGCAGCTCAAGAAAAGCCCACTCACGATTGGTTTATGGACCAGGAAGACATCCCTCCTTAGCTTCCCTCACCAGGGACATCATGGACTTCCCTCTGTGAGGACTCCAGTAAGCTTCTGGCCCTCTTCCCATCCCTCCTCCAGGCAGGCACCAGAGGGATTTTCGCAAAACACAAATCCAGCTGACCATTGCCCTGTTTAAAAGATAAGTTGCATCACGGTCTTTCGACCGACCCCCAAGCCCTGAGCGTGACCCTGTTTCCAGCCTGGCTTCCTCCCGCACCTCCTCACAGCCAACCCCAGGGCAGACGTGCAGTTCCTATCTCCTTTCTGACACAGACGAGACCATGACTCCTGTTCCCTCTGCTAAAAACAAGCCCCCTCCCCCAGGCATTGCCGTCTGGCGTGGAACCCCAGAGCATCCGTGACCACCGACTACATTTTCTGGACAGGCTGCCTCCCGTCTTGCTGCCTTTCCACCTCTACACCCCAGGGCTGGCGAGTCAGGTTACGTGCCCTTCATTAATGTCAACTGAAAGAACAAATAAGGCAAGGAAATGACCCGTAGTACTGGATTGAGCAGCATGGGAAGCCTTCCAAAATGTGGCAGGGAAAGCAGGAGAAAGAGCGCTGGGCTTGGAATCTGCACATTTACCCTGAGCACATGCCTCTGCTTCCCTGGGCCTCAGTTTCCCCATCTGCACACTGTGAGTGTTGAACAGAGGGTCAGGGTCTCTGAGGTCTTAAGGTTGTGGGTTGGAAGGGTCCATACGACTGAGATCTCTGTGAGCCACGCCAGTTGGGGGCCTATGGCCTCCACCCTCAGACTGTCAGCCTGGTCTGGGCCCTGGCCTCCTTCTCTCCCCTATGGAGCCCCTCCTCAGCCAGCTCAGAGCACCCCTTCCAGCATCATGGCCCCTCTAAGGCAGGCCAAGGTGAGTAGCCTCCCAGAGCCACATGTAAGCTCCAAAGGAAATGGTCCTGGGAAAAGGGAACTCTCCTGCACTGTTGGTGGGAATTTAATTTGGTACAGCCACTATGGAAAACAGTTTGGAGGTTCCTTTAAAAACTAAAAATGGAACTACCATATGACCCAGCAATCCCACTACTGGGTATATACCCTGAGAAAACTATAATCCAAAAAGAAACATGTACCATAGTGTTCATTGCAGCACTGTTTACAATAGCCAGGACATGAAAGCAACCTAAATGCCCATCAACAGATGAATGGATAAAGAAGATGTGGCACATATATACAATGGAATATTATTCAGTCATAAAAAAGAATGAAATTGAGTTATTTGTAATGAGGTGGGTAGACCTAGAGTCCATCATACAGGGCGAAGTAAGCCAGAAAAAGAGAAACAAATACTGTATGCTAACACATATATATGGAATCTAAAAAAAATGGTATGGATTAACCCAGGGACAGGGCAAGAATAAAGATGCAGATGTAGAGAATGGACTTGAGGACACAGGGGGAGCAAAGGGAAGCTGGGACGAAGTGAGAGAGTAGCATTGACACATATACGCTACCAAATGTAAAAGAGATAGCTCGTGGGAAGTTCCTGCATAACATAGGGAGATCAACTTGATGATGGGTGATGACTTAGAGGGCCAGGATAGGGAGGGTGGGAGGGAGTCACGAGAGGGTGGGGATATGGGGATATGTATAAATACAGCTGATTCACTTTGGTGTACCTCAAAAATTGGCACAACAGTGTAAAGCAATTATATTTCAATAAAGAGCTTTAAAAAAAAAAAAGAAAGAAAGAAATAAATGGTCCTGGGTACATTTTACATCAGCAAGGGAGCACACGTCTTATGTACATGATCAGGTAGTAAATATCTGTAGACTTTGCAGGCCACATACAGTCTCTATAGCATATTCTTCTTTGATTTTACGGCCCTTAAAGAATATAAAACCCATTCCACATTCACCATGCCAAAACAGTCTGTTAGCCAAGTGTGGCCTATGGGCTACAGTTTGCCAGCCTCAGCTGTAGATGCTCCAAGGCTACAACCAGCAGCTTCAGGAAGTCAAAGCAGCCAGCAGGCAAAGCGAGCTGGCTAAGTGACCCACAGGCACGTGTCCTGGCATTGGACAGACGTTGAGGCCAGAGGACCTATAATTGGTCCTGTTGGTCCTGGCCCCACTATTCACTAGCTGTGTGACATCTGACAGTCACTTAACTTCTCTGAGTCCCCATCTCCTCCCCTGGAAATGGGGTGTCTTGTCCGTGTGGGCTGCTATAATAAAATACCACAAACAGGGTGGCTTATAAACAGCAGAAATTTACTTCTCACAGTTCTGGAGGCTGGAGGCCTGAGATCAGGGTGCTAGCATGGTCAGGGGAGGGCCCTCTTCCTGGTGACAGACTTCATATCATATCTTCACATGGAGGGAGGGGTTAGGGAGGCCTGTGGGGTCTCTAACAAGGTCACGAATCCCATTCACGAGGGCTCCACCCTCATGTGAGAACATGATTAGAATCAACTGCTAGATCCTCTAACTTCTTTTTTTTTCTCTTTTTTATTTATTATTTTTTAAAATTTATTGGCTGTGTTGGGTCTTCATTGCTGCACTCAGGCTTCCCGTAGTTGCGGCGAGCGGGGGCTGCTCTTCGTTGCAGTGCGTGGGCTTCTCATTGCAGTGGCTTCTCTTGTTGCAGAGCACAGGCTCTAGGTGCACGGGCTTCAGCAGCTGCAGCACGTGGGCTCAGTAGTTGTGGCTCGCGGGCTCTAGAGCGCAGGCTCAGTAGTTGTGGTGCACGGGCTTAGTTGCTCCGCGGCATGTGGGATCTTCCCGGACCAGGGCTCAAACCCGTGTCACCTGCATTGGCAGGCAGATTCTTAACCACTGTGCTACCAGGGAAGACGCTAGATCCCTTAACTCCTAATACCATCACATTGCAGGGAGGGGACATAAACATTCAGACATAGCATGGGAACAACACCTAGATTTGATTAATGAAAAAACCTCCCACACAGAGCCTGCAACACACTCCACACTTGGAAGCCATTCTTTTTTCTTACCCCAAATTCCTCTGGGGTCAGGCGGAGGGCTTTTCTTCTTTAGAAACCTGCATCCAACCGGCAGCTCCCACACTATCCCAAGGCTGGGTGCAGTGTAGGTATGGGAGTTACTAGCCAAAGACTAATGCATCTGTGCTTCTCAACAGCTGCTGGGTGCTGAGGATTTAGAGACAAACCAGGTGGGGCTCTCCCATGGTGAGAGAGGGGGCCAAAGTGAGGAGGCCACAGTGAGCTTTGAGAGAGCGGAGCACAGGCTGAGTGGGGGGCGTTGCAAGCTGACAATACTGGGGAGGATCTTGACACCCTAGGGGATGGGGAGGCTGGAGCTTGAGGATGGGGGGAGGTAGTGAAGAGAGAGTGGGGGGCAAGGGCCAGCTCACAGCCCCAGAGCCATAGCCAGGAGGCTGGGCTGGCCCCTGGGGGCAATCGGGAGCCAGCTCGGGTTCAGGTGGGGGTGACAAGGCTGATTCTGAGGCTCAGGCGAGTCACCCTGGCTGGGGTGGGTGCAGAAGGAAAGCCCTGGCCAAGGGAGTGGGTGGAGGCGGGGTGCGGGAAGGGATCAGTGCAGACACAGGCAGCTGCAGGAGGCCAAGGACCACATGGGACGCGGGAAGGCTGCGGGAGCAAGCATGGCAGGCCCGCCTCTCTGGGAGGGAGGGGAGCAGTCTCACCCTCCGTGAGTTTGTTTGTCTTTCTTGGATTGGCTGAATGGACACAGGAGTAAAAAAATGGAACTATGCATTTTCCAAACATTTTGGCCAAAAAAAAAAAATGTGCTCAGGCATTTTTTTAAAAGCCGTTTCCGTTTCCAAGTCCCCTCTTGGGAAGCAGCCCTGGGGCGCGGCTGCAGGCAGCAAGGCAGTGGGGCTACGGGCGTACCTCTGCGCTGTCCCCCAGGAGCCAGAGACAGGATGCAGGCCCGTTCTGGTTCAGGCAGGCGCTGGTCTGCCGGAGGAGATGGTTACAAAGGAAGCAGCCTTCGTTTTCAGCGTCCTGAGTAGTTATCACAAATGACAGCCGGAAGAGAAATGACCTGTTTTCCTTGATGACAGACAAGCCAGGGCAGGGCGGATGATGGAGCAGAGGAGTAGACTCAAGACAGAGCGTGTGCTCGGATGGATCCCGGGTCAAAATGCATCAGCCTGTGAGACTGACACGTCCACAGGAGGTGGACCAGACCCCCACGTGTGGCTGGAGAAACACCTCTCCCAGAAATGGACTGTGAGGCTGTACTTTAGGGGAGGCCAAGAACGTTCCAGAATCTGAGCTCCTGGCCTGAGCCATGGTGTCAAAAGGCGAGAGTCATGGGGAAGGCTCAGGGTGAATGAGGAGGCAGAAATGCCAAAAAGAAGTGTGTGGTGGGGACTTCCCTGGTGGCGCAGCGGTTAAGAGTCTGGCTGCCAGTGCAGGGGACACAGGTTCAATCCCTGGTCCGGGAAGATCCCACATGCCTCAGAGGAACTAAGCCCGTGTGCCACAACTACTGAAGCCCATGCATCTAGAGCCCATGCTCCGCAACAAGAGAAGCCCCCGCAATGAGAAACCCACGCACCACAACGAAGAGTAGCCCCCACTCGCCGCAACTAGAGAACGTCCACACAGAAACAAAGACCCATTGCAGCCGAAAGTAAAAAAATAAATAAATTTAATTAAAAAAAAATTTGCGGTGGACAGAGGGTGCTGGAAACTGTGGTGTAGACTTGAAAAAAGAAAACAAAAGGCCGACCAGGGAAGACAAGGGCGCAACATTTCCACAATGATAAAAGGCCTATGTCATGCTAAGCACTGGTCTACAAGTCATCCAGGGGTCCTCCTGGGTAGGTGATGCAAGAGACAGCAGAGGCAGGGCAGTGGGGCCTCCTCTTGGGCTGAGAGCTTCGGCTGATTGGCAGGGGTACCTGGGAAGAGCTTCCCTCCACCCTTCCCCACCACCAGCACCTTCCTCCTTGGATCTGGGGAAACTCATCAGGCACCTGCTCAGGACCAGCGCTCAGTGGGCAGGGCTGCCGTCACCTTCCCCAGTCAAAGACAAGAACACAGAGGCTGGAGTAACCGGTCCAGGGCACAGAGCCATCAGGGCAGCACTGAGATTTCAATATTGTTCTCGGATTCCAAAGCCCGTGCTTATCTCACTAGACCGCCCTGCCTCCAAAACCAAGTCCAGCTTCACCGAACGTCAGGGCACCTGGCAGAACTGCCCAGGGGAGGACAGTGACTCTGAATGGACAGGGTCCAACCAGGCAGGGTGAACCCACTCTGAGTCCAGCTGCGAACCAGAGGGGCCCGGCTCCCTGGGGGTGAAGGAGCTGAGAAGCTGCCAGGAGACAAAAGGGAACCCAGAGACTGGCTGCTTCCACCCCTAGGCTGGAGGGGGCAAGGGAGGAGGTGGTGTTACCAGACCAGGGCGAGGAGCTTCTGAGCAGCAGGAGCTGGAGCCCCAAAGGAGGCACGACCCCAGCTGGGCAGAGAGGCTGTCTGTTGGTGAAATCCCTGGGCCAGCACAGGGGAGTCTCAGCGTTGCAGCCCGCAGGGGTCAACCCTCCTGGGACCCAGGGAACAGGAAGGAAGGTCTCCCAGTCCGGGACGGCGCAGACTGCCCATGTGGAGACAGTGAAGGATACCAGCTCCCTTTGCCCTGATTCCTGGCCGCCTGAGCCATGGGCCAAGATGCAACTTGGTCTCCAGGGGACCAGCCTTGCAGAACAAAAGACAAGTTACTGCCATGGACGCTGACCATCTTCCAGATTGACCTTGAGGGGGAGTCCACAGGAAGCAGATCAGGGCTCAGAACCCCGTGTCCTGGGGGCAATGGGATTAGGGCCCTCCAGCTTCTCTCTTCCCCTTCCTGGGCCTGGGAAGCTGAAGCTGCAGGGTGGAGGCCCCTACTTGGTTCTGTGGCGCCAGCGGTGAGAGGTAGACACCCCATAAGGACCAGGTTGGGGCCCTGCTTCAGTCCCTCCAACACCATAACAGCAACGTAAAACATTCTCTGGGAATGTGCAAACACTCTAATACCACGTGTCATTCAGTGATCTAGATGCTCCAAGAACCCCACTTAAGACCTCACCAAACCCCATTAGGGAATGCCCCTAAACATGACACTAAACCCCTCCTAAGCAAAGAGAGGGGCAAAGTCAGGTTCACAGAGTGACGGTTACGTGGCTGACATTATTAGTACCATTTTATAAAGATGAAAACTGAGACTCAGCAAAGCAAGTAGGCTGCCAGAAAGTGGTGGACCCAAGATTAACAATAATAATTGTAACAGCCCATGTGTATCTTGCATTCTATACATGCCTAAACTTATGGTAAAGGGCTTACAGCTATTAACTCATTTATCTACAAAGACCAATCGGACACTTATCCCTACTTTATGGCTGAGAAAACTGAGGATCAATGATGCTGCCCGAAGTCAGACGGAGGTTAAGTATGGGGGCAGGACTGGAACCCAGGATGGCCCGAGTCCAGAGCCTTTGTTCTTAAACACCACGGTGCTACCCAGCTTCCACATCCCTGCCTGTACACTCCTCCCCCTCCCCCCGCCCAAGAACCCACTGAGAGCCACCAAGCCTCCTGTGGGACGTCTTCTATGAGCATCTAAGCTCAAGAAAGGTAACCGTGGGGTGTAGACCTGGGCATCGGCTCAAGAATCTAGAATTGGATTTAATAAACTGAGGCCCCAGCTGCCGGGCAGCCTCAGTCCTATGGTGTCCAGCCACCCTGGCCCTCTGCTAACCCAGCTGCCCCCCTGGCATTTTGCTCTAGAACCTGGAACGCTCAGGATCCAGACCCAAGTAAATCCCAGCCCCCGCGACAAGCCCTACAAAGCAAGTGTGCCTACTCCGGCAACATGGCCAGGGGCCCCACCACAAACTGACTCGGAGCCCTGGCACGGGGCGCACTCCCTTTCCCGTGACACGCTCTCCTTTCCCGTGACTCACTCCTGCCCTGCCACACACAGTTTCCACTCTGACTCGTTCCCACTGCTCTCACACACACACACACATGGAATTGGGGGAACCAAGCGGACAGCTGGTTTTAATCCCAAAGCCTATTCCAAGTGGATTCTGGGATCTCTTTTTTGTTTACTTATTACAGACAATGCTGCGGAGAGGCCATGGCTCAGAGCACCGTTCAGAGCACCAGGATGGTCCTGGGCCACTCTCTCTTATCTGGCATCCACAGAAGGAGATTCTGAGAGCCAAGTGTGTAAAAAGCAGAGACCAAGCTCTCCGCAGCACCTTAATTAGTCATTGGTCCAGGAACTCTCACACCATTTTATTTAATCTTACAACAACCCTCCAAGAAAGCTGAATCTAGAGTTGGGAACAATTACTGGACTTAGCCCATCAGAGGTAACCACAGGCTTGCAGAGATTAAGAGACTGAACCAAAGCCACACAGACTGCAGGGCCCTGCAACCCACCCTCTGTCCATGGGCTTGTAAATGTTTATACAAGAAACCCCACTTAGTTAACAGGGTTGTGGTGTCCACTTTACAATTCTAGCCACAAAAGGGATGCTTTCAACACAAGTGCTCTGAGAGGGATTCTCAACCAGATTTGCCATCACTGATAAATGGTATCTGGTAGTGAAAGCCCACTGTTCTCTGGCCCACCTCCTTCCCCAGATAGCTGACTATAAAACAGTGTTTCCAATCACCCTGAAATTAACTAAACCCAAGGTCTCCATCAAAAGACACAGTGTGGAGGACGCTAGGATTTCAACCTGGGGAAACGCTGGCCTTGCAAAGCATGATCAAATATGAATGTCTGGGAGGGGGAGAGAACGCAAAGCACAGCTATAAGAGAATGGGGTACAGAAGGCCCCACTGCCCAGAGAGGAGAGGCATCCCTGGGGCAAGGTAAGTGGCTCCAAGGTGTGGGGCCTCAGCTCCTTGGCCAGGTGTGATTGGCTCAGGCTGCCGGGAGACCAGCCAATCAGAGGGCGAGAAGCGGAAGGGTTCCTGCGGGATTCCAAGGAGCATCCTACAGGTAGCCCTGGCCACATGGTCCCCGCTGGCTGCTGGCTGTGTGGCCAGGGGTGATCAGAGGCCAGGGAGGCAGGAACTGGCCATCAGCTGCGGGTCAGAGAGCAGCTGGTGGGCAGGGCATCAGGGGACTAGTCCAGGCCTGGGTGCGACACGGAGTGCCGCGGGCTGCAGGCATGAGTCTGGGCAGACCAGTCAACACTGCCCAGCCCACCTCTGATTCAGAAACGGGAGCTTTAGGTCGGTTTTGGTATTTCACACTGTGGGTCGTGGCCCAACCCCATGCCTCCGCAATGGAAACACCAGCCACACTCCAGCTACCCTATAAATGAAATCTCCGAGGTCCTGTCCCACTGGAGAGGGCTCCATCTGGCCTGTGGCCAGGCCCATCCCAGGTCCTGCTCCAGCCTCCAAGGTTCTTCCCTCGAGAAGATCTGGCCAAGGGGGTGGAGCTTCCAGGATGGGAGTTGGTCCTTGTCCCTGCGCCTCCCCTCCCCTTCCTTCCCCAGTGACCCAAGGCAGCGTCACCCATGACAGCATGGCAGTGACAGATGTCCTCATGCCTCCTCCCCAGGCCTCTCTCTTATTGGCCCTGGGAATCTGAGGCCCATGCCAGGCCCTCAGCGCCCCATACGTTCTCCTCAGGTAGGACTCTTTCCCACAGAGGGGTGATTCCAACAGCCACCTCTGAACCCACCAGACTTGCCCTACCTTCCTCAGCATCTCCCACCGAACCAGTGCCCCCTCCCTGACTGTCCACATTGCAGACCAAGAGAGCAGGTTCAACCACAATGACCATGCACACCTCCTGTGGCCCTTGAACCTGAATAACACACGAACAGACTTAAACGTCCTTCGACAGATGAATGGATAAAGAAGAGGTGGTGTATATATACAACAGAATATTACTCAGCCATAAAAAGAATGAAATAATGCCATTTGCAGCAACATGGATGGAACTAGAGATGATCACACTAAGTGAAGCAAGTCAGAAAGTGAAAGACAAATACCATGTGATATCACTTATATGTGGAATCTAAAATATGATACAAAGGAACCCATCTACAAAACAGAAACAGACTCAGACATAGAGAACAGACTTGTGGTTGCCAAGGGGGAGGGGAGGTGGTGAAGGGATGGAGTGGGAGTTTGGGGCTGCCAGGTGCAAACTATTACATATAGAATGGATAAACAACAAGGTCTTACTGTACAGCACAGGGAACTATATTCTATACCCTGAGACAAACCATAATGGAAAACAATATTTTAAAATGTACATACGTGTATAACTGAATCACTTTGCTATACAGCAGAAATTAACACAACATTGTAAATCCACTATACTTCAATTTTTTAAAATATAATTGTAAAAAGAAAAACTAAAAATAAAAAATAAGAGAAAATTGCTGCACAATAATATACTTTCAGAACCACTCTTATCAAGAAGGACTTCAGAAATAAAAGCTTTCTACTAGATGAAAATGTCTTTCTTTTCAAAAGCACTGCATCAAAATACAGGGTTTTTATTGTTTTGTTTGTCTTTATTAGATAAAAATTTCAAAACTTCCATAGAACTCACAGTCTCAGGACTTCCCTGACCGTCCAGTGGTTAAGACTTCACACTTAAAATGCAGGCGGCACAGGTTCAATCCCTGATCGGGGAACTAGGGTCCTGTATGCCGCTTGATGCAGCCAAAAAATAAAAAAGAACTCATGGTCTCTGGAGAAATATTCCTCATATTCCCAATTTGAGAAATCCTGGTTTGGAGGATGAAGCCAGCACTCCTCGGGGACCCTCAAGCATGAGGCTCCCATCTAACCTGCTTCCCTGACTCACCAGGGAGCTCCTGGTCCCTGCGTGCCCGGTGTACCACACTGACAAAGTTTCTAGAAGCTGAGAGTCTGAGTGCTGCCTCCCCAGCTCAGTTCTGCCTGGTGAGCCTCCCCTACCCCAACACACGCCTCCTTCTAGCAGACTCTTCCCTGTTCTTTCAAGATTCAGCTCGCAACTGCTCAGAGAGGAGAGCTTTCCAGCTTCCTTCCCCCTCATAGTAACAGCTCCTCCCTTCCTTGGGTCCCCACAGGCCCCTGTGCATGTTGCCACTTCGTACCTGTTTACTAAACATCTGAATTTTCCCATGTCCTCCTCCCAACGACCCCAGGAGGTAGGTACCATTATCAGTTCTCTCTCACAGGGAGAAAACTGGGGTTTAGGGAGGTAAGGTTAGTAATCACAGGAATCCAGGACGGAACCCAGAAGCTCCACCTCACTGTTCACACTTCCCTGTTTGTATCTGTTGGCAGAAACATGTTCTCTGAAGGAGGGCAGAGGCAGACTCATCTTACTGATTGATTGGAGGTGGGGTGGCCTTTGTTTTTAACAGCTTTATTTGGGGGTAAAATGGAAAAACAATAAACATCTCAACTGTAGAGTTTGATAAGTTTTAACATCTATACCTACAAAACAATCACCCCAATCAAGATAATGAACACATCCATCACCCCAAAAGTTTCCTGATTCCATTTCTAGTCCTTCTCTCCTGCCCACACCCTGTCCCAGTCAACCACTGATGTGCTTACTGTCACTAGAGATTAGCTTGCATATATATACACACACACACACATATATATATGTATATTGGGGAGGGGGCGGTGGGACGGGTGGTGTGGTCCTGGTCCTGGCTTCTTTCACTCAGCGTAATTACTTTGAGATTCATCCATGCTGTTGCCTGTATCAATGGTCCATTCCGTTCCATTGCTGAGTAATATTCCATAGCACGTGGAGACCCGCTGATGGACAGTTTTTGCTATTACAAATAAAGCTGCTCTGAACACTTGCGTATGGATATATGCTTTCATTTCTCTTGCAAAAATAACCTAGGAGTGGAGTGGCTGCATCAGATGGTAGGGGTATGTGTACATTTTGCAAAGCAGCCACACCACTTTTCATTCCCACCAGCAATGCGTGAGAGTCCCCGCTCCCACACAGCCCTCTATGGTCAGTCTTTTTAACCTTAGCCCTTTTAACCAGCAGATAATGAAATCTCATTAAGGTTTTAATTTGCAGTCCCCAACAGAGAACCATCTGATTGCCTTTTTCTTTTTTATATAGTTATTTATTTATTTATTTATTGGCTGCATTGGGTCTTCATTGCTGCATGCAGGCTTTCTCTAGTTGCGGCGAGCAGGGGCTACTCTTTGTTGTGGTGCGCGGGCTCCTCATTGCCATGGCTTCTCTTGTTGCGGAGCACAGGCTCTAGGTACATGGGCATCAGTAGTTGTGGCATGTGGGTTCAGTCGTTGTGTTGCATGGGCTTAGTTGCTCTGAGGCATGTGGGATCTTCCCAGACCAGGGATCAAACCCATGTCCCCTGCACTGGCAGGCGGATTCTTAACCATCTCACCACCAGGGAAGTGCCCTGATTGCCTTTTGCATTTGCACTTTAGGACAAGTTACTAAGCTCCAGACTGCGCTCAGCACTTCCCAGGCACCTTCTCCTTTAAGGCTACTGGTGTGCTCAGTGTGGGGCCTGTTGGCTGGAGGCTAAAGGAGTGAGGAGCTGAGTGATGGGGAGACACTCAGCCAACAGGAACCTGCTCCAATTCCAAGGGCACTGCCAGCTGACTCCTTGAACCAACAGCCAAGCGTGTGTAAAAGCAGATAAACAAATGGAGACCCTCATGTGTGCGTGGGGCTCTCGGAGCTCCCAAAGAGCGCTTCCATGGGGCCCTTATCTATGCTTCTGGGGTCCCCAGTTCAGTAGGGACCTGGATGTCTGCTCAGCACCTCGTGTGGCTGCCATGGGGTCTCCTACCATCAGGGATGGAAACCAGCTTCCGAGTCAGCAGTCCAGTGTCACTGAACTCAGCCTGCTGTGCTCATCTGAATGTGAACTGCTATCTTGATCAGGTACCTGAGACAGATCCTGACACAGAGCAGGTGCTCACAGATACTCGCGAGCGCATAGACAAATCTGGAAAATAGAAAGAATATTTACCCCCATCGGCATTTAGTAGGTACTTAATAATTGTTAGCTCTGGTCTTTTTTATTAAAAGGAAGAAGTGTGGAGCCAGAAGGAGCATCTCTCCAGCCTTATTTGGTCCTCGATACACACATGCTGCAGGTTCAGGGGAGCCTGGGGAAGGCAGGGACAGGGGAAGCGTTGGCATCAGCACAGACTCTGTTAACCCCCAAATCAGAGCCTTCCTTCAGGCCACGGCTTGGGGGCGGAGCAGGCCCCAGAACGGGGTTAGGGCGCACGGGGTCCAGTGCGGGCTCTGCCACTAACTGGCCCCCAAACTCCAGCCTCCTTGTGGGTCAAGCGAGAGCGAGAACTGCCACCCGACGTGCATCCCCTCTGAGAAGGGGGAGCTTAAAACTGGAAAGTTGTTTTGAAGGGAAGTGACACATCCGATTTTTTTTTTTTAACAGAATAGCTGTTAAGAAGGGAAATATACGCCCTGCTTTATTCAAATGCACAGAACTGTAATGATCCTCAGGCAACCTACGGGCTAACTGTACCAAGTTACCATGGTACACCGTGTCACAGCCATGGGCTATAATAACCAACCATGGGGCACGCCTCGCAAGCTGGAGTCAGTGCTACACTGTGCTAAGCTACAATTCCAGTCTGTAATAACCGGAGACCTTAAGCGCTGGCTCTTTGTGTCAGGCCATGTTCTAAAGCACTTTATAGTACTTAGAAACAAATAGCCTACCAGGTAGGTGCTATTATAAAGCCCCATACGGTAGACAAGGAAGCAAAGCACAGAGATGCTAAGTAACTTTCCACAAAGCATGCAAAGCAGGGATGGAAACTCGGGCACCTAGGCTTCAGAGCCTTCCCCTTAACCACACCGCCTTGCCTGGAGACAAGAGGTCAGCAGCCTCCTGGGCAGCGCGCTAGGGCTGGTTAGATGTGAGTAAGAAATAGCTGCTGCTGGATGGCAGATGGAAGAGCTGTGAAATCTACTCTACAGCTCACCCTACTGCTCTTCAGATGCCGCCCAGAGCACGCGCTCACATTTGGGCCAGGCCTGTGGCGCTACCAGCAAAGCCGAGTTTTGCCATCCACCCCCATCTTGCACCTGCAGCCTTTGGGACACAGCACCAACCAGCACGCCCCACGTGGCTCTGTGACTGTTGTTGATCTGTTTGTCTTCCCATAAGACCATTGCTCTCAAGGGCGGAGGCGGTGTCTCATCTGTTTTATATGCCCCGGCCTGGAGCACAGCCGGCCCCGGGGGAGGACAGCAGTGCTGCTAAGTGAGCACGACACTAACATTCTTGGAAAAGCAGGGTGGCTCTCCTGGGGCCAGACCAGGGTAGAGAGTTCCTGAAGCTGCCCCCAGATTTCAGACTGGTTCCAGATCTCAGGCTGCAGGGCGAGGCCTCGTGGGCCCGCCCCCCCAGGAGCCACTGAAAAGTACTGCGGAAGCCTCCCTGCATCTCAGCATGTAACACTTGGACCCTGACTTCCTAAGCGGTCCAGGGTCCAGTGGTTAAGACTCTGTGCTTATTGCAGGGAGCACGGGTTTGATCCCTAGTCAGAGAACTAAGATCCCACATGCTGCACGACACTACCAAAAAAAAAAAAAATTAGACCACTGCTTGGGAATCATCTTATCTAGCTGTGTCATTTTACCGATGGAGAGACTGAGGCTCAGAGAAGAACCGAGACCCACCCAAGATCTTCCAGCAGCTCAGTGGCAGAGCCGTGGCCAGGACTCATCTTGGTATAAAAACATTCTGTGCTTCTGAAGGAAAGCATTACACTTCTTCACAATGACCCACAGATAAGAAATAATCAGGGCTTCCCTGGTGGCGCAGTGGTTGAGAATCTGCCTGCCAATGCAGGGGACACTGGTTCGATCCCTGGGCCAAGAGGATCCCACATGCCACAGAGCAACTAGGCCCGTGCACCACAGCTACTGAACCTGTGCTCTAGAGCCCGTGAGCCACAACTACTGAAATTCAAGCACCTAGAGCCCGTGCTCCACAACAAGAGAAGCCACCACAATGAGAGGCCCACACAACTGCAATGAAGAGTAGCCCCCGTTTGCCACAATGAGAGAAAGCCCAAGAGTGCCCATGAGGACCCAATGCAGCCCAAAATAAATAAATAATAAAATTAAAAAAAAAGAAACAATCAGCTCTCACATTTATAGACAATCAGTTTTCAATAAACCTGCCAAGACAATTCGATGGGAAAAGAATAGTCTTTTTAACAAATGGTTCTGGGACAACTGGATATCTACATGCAAAAGAATGAACTTGGACCATTACCTCACATTACATACAAGAATTAACTCAGTATAGATTAAAGGCCAAATTGTAAGAGGCAAACCCATAAAACTCACAGAAGAAAACATAGGTGTAAATATTCCTGACCTCGGATTAGGCAATGATTTCTTAGACGTGACACCAAAAGCACAAGCAACAAAAGAAAAAAAATAAACTGGACTTTATCAAAATTAAAAACTTTTGTGTTTCAAAGGATACCATCGAGAAAGTGAAACAACAATCCACAGAATGGAAGAAAATTTTGCAAATCATTTACCAGATAAGGGACATATCTAGAAAGACAAAAACCCAATTATAAAATGGGCAAAAGATCTGAATAGACATTTCTTCGAAGAAGACGTACACGTGAGTAGCCAATAAGCACATGATAAGACGTTCAGCATCATCAGCCATCAGGGAAATGCAAATTAAAACCAAAAGGAGATAACACTTCACATGCGTAAGGATGGCTAGAATCGAAAAGACAGACAATAACAAAGCATCGGTGAAGATGTGGAGAAAGTGGAACACTCTTATGCTGCTGGTGAGAATATAAAAAGTATAGCCACTTTGGAAAACAGCCTGGCAGTTCCTCAAATGATTAAATACAGAGTTACCATATGATCCAGCAATTCCACCCCTAGGTATATTCCCAGGAGAAATGAAAACACAGGTCCACACAAAAACTTATACACAAATGCTCTTGAGAGCCAAAAAAGTGGAAACAATTTATATGTCTGTCAATTACAAATGGGTAAATAAAATATGTTACATCCATACCATGGAATATTACTCAGCAACAAAAAGGAATGAAGTAATGATGAGGTTACAACATACAAGAGCCTTGAAAACATGATGCTAAATGGAAGAAGGCAATCACAAAGGACCAGAGAGTGTTATGATTCCACTTACACAAATGTGTAGAACAGGCAGATCTGCAGAGACAGAAAGAAGATGAGTGGGTGCCTAGGGCTGGGGTGGGGGTGGGGGCATGGGTACACTGGGGATTTTGCAGGTTTTGGGGGGGGATAATAAAAATGTTCTAAAAATGATTGGGGTGATGTTTGTACAACTCTGTGAATATACTAAAAGGCATCGAATTGTACACTTTAAATGCACCCATTTAAGATGTATATTGTGAATTACATCTCAATAAAGCTGTTTAAAAAAAAATCAAAATCCCCAAGCTAAGAAGGTCATTCAAACAAATCTAGTTTAAGCACCCCTTCCTGCAAGAAACAGACTCTCCCCTGTGAGAAGCTACTCAATTCAATTCGATAACATTTGCTGAGTTAACAATAAAAATATTTTTTATACTTGAGAGGCAGGTCTTAATACTCATTTCCATTTTACAGATGAGGACACTGAGATGGAGCAGTTTTGTGTTCTGCCCAAGGTCCCAGAGCTAGTAGGTGGGAGAGAAGGCGTCAAATCCAAGACCATTTACAATCCAGATGTTGCCCAGCGCTGAGCCAGGCGCAGACTGCAGGTTATAAACACCGTCTGCGTGACCACGGACTCTAACTGAGGCTGTTACTCCTCCCTCAAGAGGAGCGGCACACAAGAGGCTCTGGGAGCCTAGCAAGGGGAGTAAGGATGCTTATTAGGAGATCCAAGGACGGGTTCGTAGACAAGGGGACACACTGACGGAGATGTGAAGGATGAGCAGGTCTGGATATGGTGACAAGTGGGGAAGGACATAACAAGCTGCTGGGCCAGCATAAGCAAAAGCGGGGAAAGTGCGAGGCCAAGTTCAGGCTGCAGAGTGGGCTTGGGAATTGTTAAACGAAGATGGAGAGGCAGGTGGGAAGCCCAAGCAGCTCAGGATTCAAAGGGGTGCACCGACGTCCCTCTGTGGGCACTAGGGAGCCAGTGAGGGTCTGTGAGCAAGGGAGTGGCATGCTCTGATCAGTGACAGACCCACAAGCAATGAGGGCAGCGTCTGATGGATTGTCTGGAAACAACGTTGCACTGAAAAGGCTCCTAGCCGCCTGGCACCCTTGGTCACCTGCTGGAAAATGCCTTCTAAAGTGTCGTTTAACTCCATGGCATTCTTTTTATTGGAAATCTGCTCTTCAACAAAGAAACCAGAGTTCAAGTCCAAGGATGTTTTCTCAACAGCTGACTGAATGTGCAAACATCTGATAAGCTGTGGGGAGCAGCCGTCATTCCTCCCTGCAGTGTCTGCCCTTGAAGCTGGTCCCCATGGGCCCCCTCCCAGCAAAGCCCCCAGCTGCGCACTGCAGCTGACGCTGTTTGCTGGGTAACGATTGTTCTGCCTGCTCCTACTCTGTGCCCACCCTGGGTCATCTGTGACCCTATGATTGCCCTGGGTGAGTGTCAAGGTCATCATGAGTCTTGACCTTTGGATGCCAAAAGAGGTCCCTGCGGGTTGGGGAAAATGTCACCCAAAGTTCCCATGTGTGAGGCTACCTGCTGGGTGCCAGGCGTGGGGCAGATGTGGTGCAGCCATTACCCACCAACCACGAAGGCAGGGGGGACTGCAGCACCTTACTGGGGGATGGGGAAACGGAGGCTCAGAAGGGCCGCCTCTCCGGACAGGTCAGACAGCTACTGAGGCGTGGAGTCGGGAGCAGGCCCAGGTCTGTCGAACTCTGGCGCCCGTGCTCTGCTAGAAAATGGCCAGCAAAAGGAGGAAGTGAGTCAGGAAGGCAAAAGAAGGGGGGTTCCTTTTTGAGTCAGAACAGGATGTCCCCATCCCACACCTGACTGATACAGAGGCGGGGCCGGGGGCTGAACCCCAGCAGGTCAGACTGATGAGGCGCCCAGGCCAGGCCCTCTGCAGGGAGCGCGCCTAAGATGGAGGACAAGCTGAGAGGCAGGCCGGGCTCGAGGGGGCCGCGATGGGCCCAGTGACGCCAGGCATCTCAGTGTACGGCTCGACATGAATCAGGCTAGATGGGACACCCACCAGGCTGCGGGAGCCTGGCCCGGGCTTCCAGGAACTGACGGCTGAGAAAAATCCAGCTCACTCTCGCTTCTCGCCCTCTGTGCCTCTCACTCCATCCACCCACCACGCCAGGTGATGATGGGTGTGCCCTCTAAGGACCCGAGTGAACAGGCAGAGAGAGAGGCCCATCTCACCATCTAACCCAGAGCCATGCCAGGCCAGACTTCTCTCTGTTCCAGAGCTTGGGAGATGCTTCATTCACTTAATGACAAATCTTGTTGCAACACCTGCTCTATACCAGACGCTGTGGTCAGCACTGAAGATCAGAGAGGTGAACAGGACTGACCAGATCCTGTGCCTTTGGGTGGCCTGACAGCTCAGGCTGGAAGGTGGGCACAGCGTTCAGAGGCTTCTCAACACACACAGTCTCTGCCCCGCCCCCACCCCCCAATCTCTACAACATGGCATTTCTTGGCCTGAGACCTTCTGAAATCCACCAGCTCACCTCACAGATGTCCCGTGGGTAGCACTCACTAAATTCACTTTTCAAATGTCTCTGTGGGAATTTCCTGGTGACTCAGTGGTTAAGAATCCGCTTGCCAAAGCAGGGGACACGGGCTTGAGCCCTGCTCCGGGAAGATCTCACAGGCTGTGGAGCAACTAAGCCCATGTGCCACAACTACTGAGCCCATGCATTGCAACTACTGAAGCCCATGCACCTAGAACCCGTGCTCCACAACGAGAAGCCACTGCAATAAGAAGCCCGTGCACCGCAACAAAGAGCAGCCCCCAGTCGCCACAACTAGAGAAAGCCCACGTGCATCAACGAAGACCCAACACAGCCAAAAAAAAAAAGTCTCTGGGGACCAGGGGTTTTAACCTGCCCCACCCCACAACGGATGGGACCCCTGGGCTGGGCCATGAAGGCTCCATGACCCCCCTGAAATCTTATGCAGCATTTTGTGGGTATGCCTGTTCTCTGGTGAGGTCTGCAGGTCTCATCAGCTTCCCAAAGGCCCCCTGACTAGTGCTACACCCAACCCATGGTGTCAATTATTAACATGTCTCCTTGTGAATGACCCGGAATATTCCCTGGGTGGATATCACAAACTTTCCTTAATCATTTCCATTTTGCTGGACAATGATGCCGCATTTTTGTTGTTGCTTTTCGCAGTCCAACTAGAACATCTGCAAATTTATCACTGATTTAACATTTGAGCCACATCTGTACCCCTCTGGCCACAGAGCAGAGCCCTGATCTACTCTTGTACTATCCTGCCCAAATGATATTTTTCTGAGCAGGAGACATCATTTTTCTCTTCAGCATCAGCAGCTGGACTTCTTCTCAAGGCCGTGTTCCACAAAGAAACAAAGTTTGTGGTCACGTGGCCGTAGCTGCCTGGTGTGTAACAAGGAAGACCAGAGACTGACCAAGTCTGGGTGATGTGGGGCTGTCAGGCTGGGCCGGGCAGGGTGGGGCTCACTCCTGGTGAGTCACTGTGCTGGACACCCACCACACACACACACAGTCACAAAGGCCTTCCTCTTCCAGGACACTTCCTACCGTACAGCACAGGGAACTATACTCAGTATCTTGTAATAAACTATAAGGGAAACGAATATGAAAAAGCATATATATACATACACACATATGTATATATATGCATAACTGAATCACCTGGCTGTATACCAGAAATGAACACAACATCGTAAATCAACTATACTGCAATTAAAACTCTTTGCCCTCTAGACCAGGGGTTGCAAACTTTTTCCGGAATGGGTCAGATAGTAAATATTTTAGGCTTTGTAAGCCAGATGGTCTCTGTCAGAACTACTCAGCTGTAGCGTGAAAACAGCCGTAGACAGTATGTAAATAATGAGCCTGGCAGTATTCCAATAAAACCTTGTTTACAAAATCATGTGGCATTTGGACCCTGGGCTGCAGTTTGCCAACTCCTGCTGTGCAAATTGTACAAAAACTGTGTCAAGAGAGATAAAGATTGAAAGGAACAGGGGAAAAAGTAAAAAGTTCTCTTAGAGCACTGGAATCATAGGTACATTTTTTAAATGTCAATTTCTTTAAGGTGGTAGTGGCAGTTTTTTAAAAAAATTAAAGGACTTTAAGGCTGCATATATTCTAATAACAAATTAAGAGATTTCATCGTTCCATTAGACTTTTTAAAATAGGTCAAAAGTAGGAAGCCCAGCTTTCACATTGTGCTGTACAGAAAAGGTAGTCTGTAAAGTATGGCCAGTGTGGGACTGAATCTCTATATACTTCTCTATATACTAGCTGTGTGACCCCAGGGAAGTTTATTAACCTCTCTGCTCCTCAGTTTCCTTGTTTGTAAAGTGAGGATACGAACAGCACCAACAAGCATACAAAGGCCTGGCACTGGGCCTAGAGCAAACAGGCCCTCAATACAAAGATGGGCCTCTCAGATGCACAGGAGCCACACAGGCCAGATCTTGCTGCCCCTGGATGTGTGTCCATACCAGGGTCAATGTACGCTTTACTTCTCACCTAAGGAAAATGCCCTCCTATGGATTTCAGGTTTGGTTTATAAAAGGATACAGAACAACTTGAACCCCACTTTCATTTAATAAATGGCACCCCAGCTATGAGAAGAACAGCCTAAGGTAGGCAGGGTTTGTTCCAAATGGGAGTCTTCGGAGCAAGTGAGTTCTCGGAGCTGCACTGGCTGAACCCCTGGGGAGACCCAGGGCCCTGCATGAGCTCAGGCACCAGCATGCTTCTTCCTGCCAGTCTTGAGGAGGCAGTGAGACCAGAGTCCTCTCTTTTTGGCAGAAAGGCACATTTAGGGTTCAGAGTTAAAGGCCTTTCTGACTTTATCCCTCCTGGGCTCCACAGCCCATACCTGAGAAAGTCCACAATGCATACTGGGACAGTTGAGGTCCTTCTCCATCTATGTGTGCAGCCCACCACTTCCCACCTCCTCTTCCTGAGCCCGAGCTCCCTGGGGCTCCCTGTACACACCATGTGGCTTTTACCCTCAGTGCTCTTCTTTGCCTGCCTGCATTCACTCATCAGTTCCAGCATCACTGCCTCCAGGAAGCCTTCCAGGATTTTTCAGGGGTAATGGGCTGAGAACAAACACTGTTAAGCACCTATCAGGTGTCAGTCCCTGTGTTAGGTGTTTACACACAGCTCATTGAGGTCTCCCACCTCCTGTTAAGTAGGAATGACTGTCTTTTTTTTATAGATAAAGAAATCAAAGTCCAAAGTGGTTAAGTGACCTGTCCAAGGTCACACAGAAGGTAATCTTGCTGCCTTGTTCTCCCCAGCAGTCCCTAGGCTGAGCCCAAGAGGGTTAAAACTGTCCGCATTCTGCTGGAGCTGCAAGGTGGTGTCCACTGAGTCAGTCAGAAGAGTCCATTCTCCTTACTAGGAATGCCTGCCTTATACATGGACACCTCAGAGCACCCCTGAGGCCTTCCTCCAGGAGTCTTCACCTCCCTTGAGTCCAAGGTCGTTAACAGGCTGTGCAGATTATAATTAGCACACGTCTTTTCCTGCCAGGGCTTCAAGACTCCAGGTTTACGATGTGTCTGTGTGAAGCCAAGGGCACCCGCCTGGGGACTGACTTGTTCCTCACTCTCCGGGGGGCACAACCTGAGGGGGTCACCAGCAGGGGTGAGTCATGTCCTTGTAGACATAGAGGTGCCACCCGAGCCCCTTGGACCTCAGCACCAGGGGCCACCAGCACCCAGGCAACAGGGAGAAGGCGCCCGGGGCTCCAGGAAGCCGTGTGTCTCCCAGGCACGGGGTGTTTGGCTCTGCTGGACTCCGCTCCTCCCTCCGGGAGGGGCCTGTGTCCAGGGTTGAGCTCCCCTTCAGTCCCAGCAGACAATACTCCACTGTTGTGTGCGGCGCTTGGAAGCTGACCAAAGTCATCCCCCTCCTTATCCCCCCGATGGGAGGGGGTTTAATTCCTTTCTCCCAGAGAACCTGCCCTCCCCAACAGTCCCTTAGCAGAGCCCCTCCTGCTGCTCCCCGCAGCTGGGGGAGAGGGGCAGTCAGCACCTGAGCCTCATTCTTTGCATTCCCGCCTCCCCCGGGGGCCAGGGTCAGATACACCAGGCCTCCCACACCAGGCACAAACACCACGTGACTTCCTAAACTGTGTTTTCCCCTCCCTTTTGCACAATGCTGGCTTTACTGGATTTTCTTGCAGGGACGGATGGCCTACAAGCTTTGCATGAAAGGCAAATGCCACCTTCCACGAGCTGACCACACTCAACAGTAGGGCCGCCGCCACCCATGGGAAGGTGTGTCCTTTCTGCATCCAGGGGAGGGGAGCCACACGTGCTGGGCCTGAATCACTTCCCCTCCAGGAAGCTGCAGCCTCCAGCCTGCCAGCTACTGGCCAGGGCACGGTGACTTGGCTTCTCCCTTGCATCTTCTTCACGGCATGTGACCATCTGATATGGTCTGTTTACTTATTGCTTGCTTGTTGAAGCTAGATGATTCTAGAAACTTCTAGAATGTAAGTTCCATCAGAGCAAAGATTTTGCCAGTGTCCACTGCTCCCGTCCCTCTGCTTAGGATAGTGCCTGGCATGCAGTAGGCCCTCGGCAAGGAGTTTGTGAGTGAAGGGATGAATCTCTGCTCTACGTATTCAGTGTCATTCATTTGCTCAAGAAACGTTTTTAGGTGCCAAGTGCAGCAGAGAAAATACAAAGCTGGGACCTTCCCTTGAGGAGCTCATCTTGTGGTGGGGAGAAAGATGCATGAACAGAGAAGTTAGGGAGTTAAGGTTCTGCTCAGAGGGGACACCGCGTGACAAGGGACTGCTGAGGGAGGGAAGGGCATGCGGGACAGGGAACAGCATGTGCAAAGTAGGAAAGCATGAATTGGCATCTGAGTACTTTGTCCCCAGCACGGAGGAAATGAAGGTGGAGACCCTCAGCCCTCATTCCTTCATCCGACAGCATTTACCACTCACTCTGTGTGTGGGGACAGGCAGGGGTTGGCCCAAGGACGGGGTGGTTTCTGCCTTCATGCACTCACAGACTTGGGGGACAGGAGAGAGAGTGATTTTTTGTGCACAGGGGCCCTGGGAGCTCAGAGGAGGGGCAATCAAGCCTGAGGATCCATCGTGACCCAGACTGCCCAGTGCCGCGGTCAGGACGGCAGGACTCTGACGCACTAGGGTGACCCACCTGTCGTGGTCTGCCCAGGGAGTCCCCACTTTTAGCCCCAAAAGTCTTGTGTCCCAAGAGACCCCTCAGTCTTGGGCAAACTTGGAAGAGCTGGTCACACACACTTCCACCTTCTCGTCCCCTCCCAGCACCCCTCCCCCCTCCTATACCCCTGCCCCACCCAACCTCTGACCCACTCACAGGTGGGGGCTGGGTTTCTAGCAGCTGGTGTCAAGGGCAGCTTTTCCCTGGGTAACTGAGAGGGAGCAGAGGGCACAGCGATGGGTGAGTCCAATGCCTGTGTGTCCTCCCTTCTCTGATTAAGTCTTCAGACAAGTGCAGGGGCGCAGAAAACACTGGCTTGGCCACCTTCCCCGGGCTGCTGCAGGCTTTCTGGTCCCTTCACTGCTTTTCTTGTCTCAGCTTTATCTCCCGAGGCCTCCCTAATCCAAGGTCAGGCTTCCTCCCCAGCCTTCCCTTGTGTGTTCTGAGCAGACCCACTGCAGGCGCCCAACACACACGTGCTAGGCTCAAGCAACAGGCAGCTAATGATGACTGTGGCAACCTCATTTTACAGAAGAGAAAACCAAGGTATAAAACTGGTCAGGAACCCACCTCTGCTATTTACTTCCCAAGACCCTGACGATTTCATTCTTCAAAAGCAGCTGCCCTGGATCCTGTCTTGAGGACCTACCCCACTAGCCCTGCAGAGAGACACACCACAGACGTTCTCTCCCAGGGACTCAGGAAAAGTTAAAGGCTTGCCTGGATGCCTGTTTCCAGGCTGGGGCTTCAAAACCAGAGCTCCATGCAGAGCAACAAAGTTCCCCCTAAAATATTCACAGAAACCCCTCAGCCTGGTGCCTCCCCAAACTACCGGAGGGCTGTGAGTTCCCCTAAATGTTGCCGGTCTCCCCAGGAATCTGAGGCACAGCATGGAGGAGTTAAAAGAGCCTGGCTCCAGAGGAAAAGATGATTAAATTAACTGCCTCCACAAGTCCCTGGAGAAACTAGATTTATTCTCCCGTCTGGTTGTTTGCAAGGGCGTCACACAGAAAAAGCTAGGTCTTTCAAGTCACAGTCTTCTAGCTCCACCCTTTATTTTTAGCTGTGTCCCTGGACAAGCTATGTAACTTCTCTGGGCCTCCTTCTCCCTAAAGTGCTAAATAAGATCTACTGTGCAGGGTGCTGGATAAAGGGATAAAGCATTCCCATTCTGTTGAACTCTACGGAAGTGAGAGGAAATAGCTCACCTTTGTGAAGGGTGTGCTGTGTGCCCAAAGTGAACTGTCCTGCATTGATTCTTTCATTGGTTTGATCGGTCCCCCTATTATTGACTCTGCAGATGAAAGACCTGAGGCTCAGAGAGGCTAAGCCACCTGCCCAAGTTTCCACAGCCAGCCCGGGACCAACGTTCTCCCTCCAGTTTCCTCCCCTCTTCACCACTAGACATAATATTTGCTGAATGAACTAAGTACAATAACTAACACTAGGTTCTATTTTAACCAATGGGCATGAGACTCAGATCTGTTTCGGAACTCCATTAAGAACTGAAACGATTAGAACAGTGACTTGCTCACATCTACAAGGTCCACCCTCCACTGCAGGGAAGGCTTCTAGAACAGCGGACTGCTAAACTGTGGCCCACTGCTTGTTTCTGTACAGCTCTCCAGCTAAGAGATTCTACCACAGTTCCTAGTAGCCCCTGGTCCAAACTCAGAGCTCTAACCTAGTTTAAGCCCCTGCGCTGTATTAATAAGGATCTCAGGGGTGACAACAGGGTCTGGAGGGGTGACATTGACTTTTTCCCCATAATTCATTCTATGAAAGAATAAAATTGCATTGGTCATTAGGGATGGCTGGGACATCAGGAAGGAAAAGAATGATTGAGGTATGTGGTCTGCACCTTGTACACCCCAATAAGAGTCCTCCGAAGGGGACAGCTTTGGCTGGGTCAACTCCATCACGCCCCCTTGAATGGGCCTTGGCCAAGAACACCTGAGCCTGGGCTGACTCACCAGCAGCTCTGCCGGACCCAACGAGTGCCAGTGCTGGGGCCGGGGCAGGCGGAAGTGCCGAGCTCCCTTCCAACAGACCCACATTGTCACCAAAGTCACTTCCCAGCTAGGGAGTGCCTCAGGGGAATGGGGAGTGCTTGGGGAGGCTGGAGAAGGAAGAGACCAGAACTGGGACCAAGCATCTGCTTGGAGCTGGGAATGCCTCGTACACCTGTGATCACACCTGCCCCTGACACCAGCTCTGCAGGGAGGTGTGACCAGCGCCCCCCCCCGCCCCGCCCCAAACGGGCGAGTTGTCCAGACCCGTGGCGCTTATGTGACTTGCCAGGATCACACTGCAGGTGGCAGAATCTGGGTCTCAGCCCAGGTCTGTCTGATCCCACCATTCCAGGCTGCCGGCCCCACACCTCAGGTCCAGGAGCAGAGAAAAATCAGACAAAGTAGAAGGTCTAGAAAATCAGACAAAGCATAGGAAGACAGGTGACACCTTGCTCTGTGTGCTAAACTAGCAATTAACGGATCCCTTAGCTCTGGGTGGGGTTTTGCAGTTTGTGACACAAGCTCACACAAACCAAGTGTTGTGAGGCGTGCGTGTCACACGTGTCCCCCCAACTTTACAGAGACAGGAACTGAGGCCCAAAATGGCAAAATTACAGGGTCCATCATGGGGCCCCTTAAAGCTCCCTGAGCTTCACTCTCTCAGAGCTGTGGTCCCCAGGATGGGACAGTCCATTTAAGGCATCCACCTCCCCCACCAGACTCCTCCCACCCAGGGCAGGGACCTGTCCATCTTAGTCAGCACATTGAAGGAAGGTGGCTGCCCAAGGACAGCAGCTTCCAGGGCAGAAGGGCCCAGATCCCAGCCACAAACAAGTGCCTCTATGACTAGGAGCTGCTTCCAAGATGGGACAGATATAGGAACTTACAGGGAGCTCCCCTCCCCTCCTCAAGGGAACACGTTGACAAGCAAAGACCTAGCTAGGCCTTCAGGTGGTCTTATCCAGAAGGAAGTGGGGATGAGACACCACAAGATGGACTTTTTAAAAAGTCTATTTTTGGACTTCCTAGGTGGCGCAGTGATTAAGAATCCACCTGCCAATGCAGGGAACTCGGGTTTGATCCCTGGTCAGGGAGGATCCCACATGCCGTGGAGCAACTAAGCCTGTGCGCCACAACTATTGAGCCCGCACTCTAGAGCTCATGAGCCAAAACTACTGAGCCCATGTGCTGCAACTACTGAAGCCCATGTGCCTAGAGCTCATGCTCTGCAACAAGAGAAGCCACCACAATAAGGAGCCCGCCCACCACAATGAAGAGTAGCCCCTGCTCGCCGCAACTAGAGAAAGCCTAGGTGCAGCAACGAAGACACAACGCAGCCAATAAAAAAAAAATAAATTTATAAATAAAAAAATAAAAATTTAAAAAAATAAAAATTAAAAAAAAATTAAAAATCCATCTTCTAAAATTATTTCTTAGCAAAGTTGAGTTTGAAATCAACAAACAGATAAATAGGCAAGTTATGAAAACTAGGCTCTACTGCTGCCTGGTTCTGAGGAAAGAAATTTAACCCGACAACCCCAACTGGCTCACATCCAACCTACAACCGCCAGCTTGTGGTCACCAAGTTCTCTGACAGCTGGCTAGCCAGCTGCAGGTGGAGCTCCTTGGGTCCAAGCTAGAAAAGGACGTGGGCAGGGTGCTACAGGGTGGCCCCCAGCTCTGGGGAACCCGTGGCATTCCTGAACCCCTATGACACTGGCCACACAGAGATGATTTCCTTTGAGGAATGGCCTGGCAGTGTGAGAGCCTTTGGGGACCGCAGAGAAAGAACTAGAAAGCCTGGTAATGAGGCCTGAGTCCTGGGTCTGACTCACCACATCCTGCCCAGGGCACTCCCAGTCCCAAAAGGCCAATGTAGGCTGGTGGTTACCTGCATGAACTCTGGGATCAGATAATCTGAGTTCAGTCCTAACTCCACTGTGAGCTAGCTGAGGACAGGTGAGTTAAAACCTCACTGTAAATGGGACTATCAGAGCACACGTCATGAAACTGTTGTGAAGATAAAGAGAGAAAAGGCAGAGAGCCTTCAGTAAGGGCTGAACAGATGCTAACTGACAGGATAAACCAGGCAAGGGGGCTTACATGGCACCCCGCCCAGCCCATCAGCTTAGACGTTCATTCATTCATTGACCCATTCACTTCTGCATTCCGTAAATACGTGTTGGGCAGCTACTATGACCAGGCTGCTCCAGGGACAGAAAGAAATCTCACCCTCCTGGAGTTTTCAAGTAGATGAGATAAAAGGCAAACTTGATTGTAAATAAATAACTAAGATAATTCCAGGGAGTGATAAATGCTAGAGACAATGAAACAGGGAGATAGGACAGGGCAGGGTGGGGACTGGGGGTGGGATGGGCGTTACTGGGTGGGCAGGACAGGACAGCCCCCTGGAAGCTGTGACTGAGATGGGATTTCCATGAAAAGAAATAGCAGCCATGGAAAGGTGGTGGTGGGGGGGGGGGGGGGGATGGCAGGGAGGAGCAAGAAGGAAGAGCTGGGGTAGTGGGGAAGGAACACTGCGTGTGCTCAGGAGAGAGAAGGAACATCAGGTCTGCATTCCAGAGAGGCCAAGGGATGTGTCCAGAGTTCCAGGTCCAGAGTTCCAGGGCCGGCCCCCAGAGAGCCCGGGAAAATGGCCCGTTCTCTAAAGGGACAGTTCCCTGAAGAGGGCCACAAAGGGAGATGGCATGTGACACCTTCTCTCCTCTGCCTCGCCTCGGGTCAAGTCTCTGGAGCCCCCTTTCTCTCTGTGTCCTGGGAATTATTAGGATGTGCCCTGACCGCTTCAGGGGTGCTGTGGACATCAACTCCCCTCAAGTATGTAAGATCCTGTTTTAAATCGTAAAGACTTTTCACGAAATAATAATAATGAAAATAATAAGCTCTCTCTGGCTGGAATGTGAGAATGACTAATCCTGTATCCCTGACCTCAGAGAGGTCACAGTCTAGGGGGGAATCAGACATGAAAACTGAAAACTACCTATCACGTTCAAAGTGCAATGAGACCATGAAAACAGAATCACCAACCCTGTTGGGCGTGGTTAAGGAAGGAAGGCTTCCAGGAGGAGGTGATGCCTAGCCAGGTGTTGGTGGGGAGGTAACAGCTGGGCAGAGGTAACCTCTGGAGCACAGGGGTCTGGAGGTGGGAAAGGTCAGGACGAGTGTGGGGTGTTGTGAGACCAGGAGGTAGCCCCACGGTAGAAAGCATGACATGCCAGCCTGGTAGGCTGGAGGCTTGGGACTTAATCCTCAGAGCAGGGCAGGGGGGTGGGGCACGGCACTGGAGGCAGATAAACAGGGACTCACCTGATTAAGGGACCTGACCCCTCCTGGTGGGGGATGGGGCAGACTGCAGTGGTCGGACTGATGGTCCCCAAACACCTGCCGCGAGGCTGTGGTTCTTAGATGAGAGGAAACATCCAGACTTCAAGGCACCTCAGAGATCCCCTAATTCCAGCCTCCGGTTTTAAAGGGCAGGAAACGGAGAAGACTGGCCCAGGTGAAGGTCAAATAGGTCTGTGAATGCGGGCGCCTCCCACCATCACAGCAAGGCCAGCTCTTTGCAACAACAAGGAAAGAGGCTCCCCCAGTGAGTCAGCCCTGCTGCATTATTTCAGCAAATGTCACTTCGGAGGGCTCAGCCCTTTCCAAATAAAACTCTTGACCTAAGAGTTCAGCCAGAGCCAGCGGCGCCCCCCCCCCCACCACCACCCGCCATTCCATCTATCCTTGGTGATGACCAGGTGGACCTAACCCAGAAGATCAGCGCCCCCACCACCACCTTCATCATGCAACCATCCAGCATTGCGTTACCCCACAAATGCCGACGAACAGACTTTTAGGGAAGGTGGTTGTAGGGGAAAGGGTGTTGGTTCAGGGGCTGGAAGACACCATCTCAGGTCCCAGATGGGCCTTGAGGCACCTAAGAGACGTGGGCCAGTCATTTCTGCCTGTAGAGACTCAGTTTCCCCAAAGGTAAAATTATAGGCTCCAGTGAGATCACCTCTCAGGCTCTGGCTGATTCTGGCATTCTCTTAGTCTCCACTACAGCTGGCACTTCTAAACATTTCTTGAACACTGCACACACAATCTCTCCAGGTGTAGACGGTAAGGGTTTGTTTCCTAGTCTCTAGGCTACCTTCCTTGTGTAAAATTCTCTCTCATCGGGTCCTCACATAAGGCGTGCCTGACGGGGAGGTATCACCAGCCCCATCAGACAGATGGGATAAGGGTTCACAGGGCTGCAACTGGTCCAGGGACACAGAGCAGCGCTGGCACCTGGCCCCAGATCCCCACCGCCCAGGTGAGCATGTGTGCCGCGCCGGCTGAGCCTCAGGAAAACCGCCACCTAAGCATCAGTCCTAGGACACCCACCCTTGGAGTCCTGTTGGTCGGGACAGACACTTCTGCAGAGGGAAGAACACCTTTAATGTGGACAGAGGGAAGGTAGCCAGGAATTAAAGTGAGCCCTGAAAACACCAGGGCCAAAAATGGGATGGATCCCCCCATTCTCAGTGCATACCCACCCTTGTCGCAGACAAAGCAAGCTTGGCTGAAAAGGAGGAAGCACGGCAGTTAGCGCCTTCAGCATTCAGAGCCTCCCAGATCTGACAGCCCACGAGGCTGGGCCACTGTAGGCCTCAGCTTCCGCGGAGTGAAGGATGTGCTCACACACAGCACACTTAAGGCAGTTTCTTGTCTCTTTAGTTCTCCCTCAGGGCGAAACTCTTCCCCCATCATTTATCTGCCATGTGATTTGGGGCAAGATGGTTAACTTCCCTGAACATGTTTTCCCAACTGAAAAATGGGGATCACCACATCCACGGCACTAAATTGTTCTGATAACGTATAAATATATCAAGTAAGCCCTGCAAAGAGTAGGAGGAGTAAGAGGAGCCTTAAGAGGGCTACCAGGAGGAAAGGAAATTCCAGGAGGAAAAGCACTGCTTGTATATTTCCTTTGATGCTGTTTCTGTCCAGGTAAGTCCTGGAAGTGCTGTGGGCATTTCATGTTGTAGCTCTCTTCTTTTTAAAATGAAAACGACCTGGTGTACCCCCCAAAAAAATAAAAAATAAAAAATAAAAAAAATGAAAACGATCCCATCAGTTTAATACACTGCTCATTTCCCTGCCTGGAGGAGGAGGCAGTGGCCCTTGTCATAGTAGTAGCAGCACGGGTGTGGTGGGTGGTGTCCTGATGACAGTCACACAGGTGTGGCAGCACAGAGAGAACTGCCTTCTCTAACCATGTGCCTCACATTCCCTCGGCCGTAAAACCAGCAGATGGGTCCAGGGGACCTGAGGTTCCTCCCAGCTCAAATATGCCAGGATTTTCTGATTCAGAAGCATAAATCATGAGGCCAGGACTTTAAAAGAACCCTGTTGATCATCTGAGATGGTAGAGTATGAAAGCCATTTTCTTGTTATGACTTCAGAAGAGAGAGATTATTTCTTCTGAATGAGAAGTCATATGCCTGTTACACAGCAAGATTTGTGTTTATTTTTTAAATTCAGCCAGATTAACAGTTGAATCTCTGGGAAGAGTGTGGTTTTCTAAGAGAGCTTTGTGAGAATGTTCTATGTTACCTTCTAATTTTATTTGTATGTACGATTTGATATGTAACAATGGAATATATATTGTATTACATTATGCATTATACTTACAAGTTATATACATTGTATATGTATGTACATTTCTTATTTGTAAGTGATAAAGCATAAAAATATTTTTAAATAATACCCATGAGCCCACAGAAATAGAGGATCCCACTGAGATGGGAGCAGGCTGACCCTGGACCCTCTCTCCCATCAAAGATAACCATCTCGATTTTGTATTATCATTTTCTTGCCTTTTTTTTTTTAACCTCCTTAAATTTGTGAAACAGGATCTAGGTACGAGGTGTGCATGAAACATACCTGTACTCACAAGTACGTGTAATTACAAGGTGAATTCCCGAGTGACCACCCCCACTGTGACCCTCTCAATCCCAATCTCCTCTCCCCCCAACCCAAGGTGATACTTGACTTTTATTTAAGGTAATCACCTTGCTTTTTGCCATCATTTTACATCTCATGTATATTACATGATGTATACATATTAATCAGCTCACATTAGTGGGCTTATGTTTTGACCCATCTTATTTCCTGAGCGGCCTCTGCCTTTGCCCTGAGTCTCTCAGAGTATTTCGGGAATGCTTGGATCCCCTTTGCCAAATCTGCAGCCTAGAAATCCAGGCGAGAGGTGTGGGCCACACTACATTGTTACAATGACATTAGGAGGATTAGGAATAATGAAAATCATGATAACGCCTTATTCTGGTGTGTCCCCACAGTGCCGGGCATTCTGCTGAGCGTTGTCCCCAATTGTCTCATTTATCCTCCCAGCAACCCCACAGGGGGGTGTTGGGGCCTCTTAACTCTGTTTTGATGATGACAAAATCAAGGTTTCCACTGCCAGGATTGTCCCCCTGCTTCCTAGCTGCTCACTGCCCGGGAGTTCATCCCTAAGTCTTGAAGCAAAGATTCCTTGGGGGGTGGGTGGGGGGTGGGTAGGGGCTGGAAAGGTGGGCAGACACTTCCTAACTTCCATCAGCTCCCCCCAGGTTCCCCTCTTGGTGACCCAGCTGTACTACTTTTAGATGTTATGGGGGCAAAAAAAAGCTTTGGAATCCACTTCTTCCAGCAAATGCCGATGCCATCGTTGATTGGATCCTGCTTGGTCCATTCTCCCGACAATTGACTGTATAACATTGTCCTCGTATTGTCTGAGACAGGCCGTGTGGTGGAGGAAAGAGCATCAAGTCAAAGGCTCGGAGTTCAAGACGTGCGGCTGCCAAGGGGGAGGGGGCTGGGGGAGGGATGGAGTGGAAGGCTGGGGTCAGCAGATGTAAGCTACTATATATGCAATGGGTAAATGACAAGGTTCTACTGTATAGCTCAGAGAACTATATTCAGTATCCTATGATAAACCATAAGGGAAAAAAATAGTAAAAAAGAATACATATATATGTATAATTGAATCACTTTGCTGTACAGCAGAAATTAACACAGAATGGTAAATCAACTATACTTCAATTTAAAAAAAAAAGAAAGAAGAAGAAGGAAAGAAAAGGAAAGAAAAAAAAAAGCCCTGAGTTCAAATCCTGACTCCACCACTCTCGGCCTCTGTATCTCTCTCCTCATCTGTATCTGGGCCAGGAGTGGTAGCCTTGCCTGTGGTCAGAATCCTAGGAGGTGAGAGATAGGAAATGCCTCCTACGAGCCCACAGTCCCCTGGAGTCCTCTGCTGGCCCCTCTCAAATCTCTCTGCCTGGGTCAAGGACCAGCTTTCAGTGCCGGAAGAGCTCGGAGGGAGAAGATCCAAGGCCACCCGCCATTTGACAAACATGTGGACATCGAGGCAGAGGGGGAGAGGGTGGAACGAAGGAGGAGGAAACTCAGGTGTCCCAGCCAGACTCTGTCACCCCAAACTATGACATCTGCTCACATCTGCAAAGTCTGAAACCGCACAGAACGCTATTGATGGGAAGTCCCTTCTGATTCTCTCGGCAAGCGCTACAGTCATCCCATCTCGTGGGGAAGAAAATTGCAGCTCTGAAAGTTGAAGTGACGTTTCCACGATCACACAGCTGGGAAAAGGCTAAGGCAGGACTGGAACAGCTGGCCTGATGGCCACCCCCATTTCTAACAGCTGAGCAACACAGGAGGCCCCGCTGCCTGCTGGGCTCCCAGGGGCACCGGGGTGCTCTGGAGGTTGTGCTGGACCTGCCAGGTCTTGCCTCCTCAGAGTGAAGGGAACCCCGCAGCCAAGTCAGGATCCCCCAACTGTCCCCACCCCAGGTTTCTGCATCACAGGCCAGAGCGGCCACCCAGAAGGACAGGCCCCTGGCTGTGGGAGAACATGCAAAACACCCGGGCTAGAGGTTTGTTCCCATGGAGACAGAAGGAACTCAAACTACCCCCAATGGGCTTGGCACCTGCAGGGCTAGAGGCCAGCCTGCACCCTGGGGCAGAAACCTAAGCCCAGATTCTCACCATTCCCCTCAGTGGTGCCAGCAAATCCTCAGGTCCTCTCCTCAGGACCCCCAGCAGGAGAGGATGAGTTCCAGAAATAAGCCTTCCCAGCCCACACCCCCTCCAGCTGCCCTCCGAGGGGCCTCTCTGGCTGCAAACGATGCCCCAGGGCCAGCAAGCTTGGCACAGCTGTGGCCGTCTGCCTGAGCATGGTCCCGCCTGAGGAATGCACAGACACACACGTGTCAGTCAGAGAGCCCTGCTGGGGCACGGTTACAGGAAACAGAGCAAAACAGCTTGTTGGCACGGCACACCCCCGCCCCCAACTTCCCAGCTCCTGACCCCTGAGAGGTGTTGGCTGTCCCAGCAGTGCAGGAGGCAGGGTTAGATCCTTCAAGAGTCAAGTTCTGTTGGCTGTGTGGCTCTAGGCTAATCACTCCCCCTCTCTGGATCTGTTTCCTCTCCACTTAGTGGATGAAGCAGGCTGTCCTGTCAGGCTCAGAAGGGCCACGATTTTGTGAACTGCTCCCTTTTCTGGGAGGACAGTCACTTTTCCCCACTGTCTCCTCCTGCCCTCCTTCATGTGAAACAAGGCATGCCTCGCCCTGGGCATGTCAGGCTCCTCCACTGGCAGCCCTTGGCTGTAAAAGGCCCCCCACCAGTGCCAGGAGGAACCTGGGAGAGGGTCCCAGAGCAGCCTTGGGCCAGAGCTTCAAGGCCAAAGTGATAAAACAACAACATTCATTATCACCCCTCCCCAGCTGGAGTCTCCGCCTTAGAGTGTTGAAGCGGAGGTCAGTGGGCTGGGAGGGGCACTCACTGCTCCTAGGATGACCAACGGGCCATGCTCACCAGGTCCACTGTTTGGAGTCAAGATCTGGAGATTCTAAGAGGAGTCAGCATCCATTTAGGGCGCCTTCAGGCCCTACAGATTTCTGGCTTCATTACCCCTTCCTTTAGAGAGGTGGGATGAGGCTCAGAGAGGCTGAGAAGCTTGCCCAAAGCTGCACAGCAGGGGGTTCTGAAGGAAAAGGATCCTGCCTGCGGGTGCGACTTCCTCCGACTATCGCCGACTCTGGGCTCTCAGGCACTACGGAGCGAGGTCGCGGTCGCCAGGAGGGGGGGATTCCTGCCGGCGTTTACCTCCCGGGCCGAGGACACGCGGCGGCGCGAGCCCGCAGTGACAGGTCCGCTCGCCCCAAGCCGAGGCAGAGCGACGACTGAAGGCGGCGCACCGCCCGCCGGGGACGCGCTGCCCGGGGCTTGCGGGCTTTTTCTTGGGGAGCGAACCTCCAGGGTTGGGGAGCAGAAAGGCTCGGGGATTCCGCAGGCGGCAGGGAACGGTTGGGTTTAAACTAAAAATACCCGCCCGCCCGCAGCTGTCAACGCCAGGGCCCCCGCCCCCGCGCCGGGCGCGCCTCCCCAGGTTCCCCTTGACTTTCGGCGACCCCGATCCCTGGGGGACGCGCCGCGGCTGGGCCGGGGGGTTGAGGACCCGACCCTCCGGTCTCCGTCCCGGCCTCCAGGCCCCGCGCCACTTACCCGGCCGGGAGCGTGCAGGAGCGCGGCGCCGCGGGCAGTCCGGGCCGCACCGCCGGCCTCCTCCCTGAGTCCAGGGCGGCTCTGGAGCGGGGCGGGGCCGGGGCGGGGCCCGGACACTCGCCCCCGCCCCGCCCCGTCCCCCCGGGACTAGCCTCGCGGGCCGCCCCCAGGGTAGCGGGGCGAGAGAGGGACGCGCCCGGCTCCGCGCGCTCGGCGGAGGCCCCCGGGGCCCGGCCCTAGCCCGCCGGGCGCCCTATGGCAGACCCCTTCCCTAGGGGAGAGAGCGCCGTCGTGGGGGCTCCCCACCCTCACCCCAGGCCCCGCGCCCAGAGCTGCCCTCTCCGTCTCGGGAGCCATCCCCCGCCTGTCTCCGCCCGGGTCTCATCCTTGGGCTTGGCGCGGAGCCGCCTCTCCCCGGGGGAAAGTTCGATCTGCGGAGTTCCTCCGTGCGTGCAGTCTTGGGGAGGGGGCTGGGGGCCTAGCAGGTCTTGCCGTCTCAGTGCCGAGGTGGGGGCAAAAGGCAGGGGCACCCCTCCCAGAGGCGCGACATCCGAGGAGGAAGTGACACCCATCAGCCAGCCTGACCGTGGGGGCGCCTCATCCGGCCCCTCCCACCCCACAGTCCCTGGAGCCAACACTCAAGGGATGTTCGCTCTCCAGGCGCGGATGGGAGACCCCCGGGATGCCGAGGGGAAGCGATGGGGGGCGAGTCACAAGGAGTGTGAATCCCACCTATAATCAACCTCCCACAAACCCAAGGACCAGGAACGTGCCTCCGCTCGGTCTCCCCGCGCGCCCCGCCCCCCAGCGGACACTTCCTCCCTCGCGTCCGCAAACCCCTGATCCAGGGACTCCGACTCTTTAACCTTACAACGGAAAGTCTAAATCGTATATGCTTCTGCCTTTGTGCTCCCAGCACATTCAGGCCTTTGGACTGTCCTCCATCCCAGCGCTGATCTTTGTCCGAGTAATTTACAGGTTTGCACGATCGATTTTGCCTCCTTTGGATGGGGGTGAGAGCCGCTCACGAAGGATAGGACTTGCAGAACTCTACCACGTGGACTCCAGTCTTCACAATTTAGATGTGGCTACGCCCATTTTGCAGATGGAGAGTTAAGTCACTGTACCAAATCTAATGCTTCCCAGAGGGTGTTTTCCTCTTTGGTACCTTAGAGAGGCCGGCAGGCCCTCTTATCAATGTTTGTTGAATGAATCAGTGTAGAAATCTGTGTCCTAAGAGAAAGATTAAATTGTAAAACAGGACCAGATAGATAGTAATAGCATATATATGTGTGTGTGTGTGTGTGTGTGTGTGTGTGTGTGTGTGTGTGTGTGTGTGTGTGTCTGTTTTCCAGATGGAGGGTAAGGTAGAAGGATGCCAAAGCTTACAGGTAACGCTGGGGTTAAACCTAGCGCAAGTTGAATGCTTAAGGGTCAGCCACACCTCCTAACTCAGAACTCATTTACTAAGTTATAATTATTCACTTCTGTTATACAGAGGAGGTACACACAAAGGGCCTCTTTCATCCTTGCCTCTGATTGTTTTAGGTGTCCCCTTATGGTTCTCACCAGCGTCCTGACTCCAAGTTGGGTGCTGCCGCAGGTTTTGGGGTTACAGCCATCTAGCTGAAGGTACAACAATTATTATAAAACTGGGCATCTGGATAATGTGCTTTGCTTTTCTGAATGCTTTCATATGTATCTACTCATTAAATCTCTGCAAAGATCCTCCAGGTAAGAAAAGTTTGAGTTCTCTCATGATGGAAACAAGGCAGGTGATTTGCACGAGAATGAAGAGGGCCCTGCCGTTGCTCCTGAAAGGGTGAGGCTGCTCAAGTCTGTTTCCTGCAGTGAGACATGGTTTGATGCACTGGGAAGTCAAAAGCTCAGGCTCCGGTGCCAAACTGGCCAAGTTTGAGACTTTCAGCTCATTACTCAGCCTTGGTTTCCTCTTCTGTTAAATGGGTCTAATAATAGCGACTTCTCTTGAATGGTTTTGTGCCTGGTATTGTGAGCACCCAGTTCATGTGAACTGTTCTGGGGATGGCAGGATCACTATGGTTCCTGGCAGACAGCTATTTAGTATTTTTTTTCTTTTTCTTTCTTTCCTTTTTTTTTTTTTGCTGAACCACATGGCTTACCGGATCTTAGTTTCCCAGCCAGGGATTGAACCCTGGCCCCAGCAGTGGAAGCATGGGGTCCTAACCACTGGACCATCAGGGAATTCCCTATTCGGTCTTTCATCAGACATTTCCTGAGCACCTACTATGTGCTAGTCCCTGGGAATATGGAGAAGAATGAGTCATGGATGGTCACCCCGAAAGAGGGCCCAGGGCAGTAATTCTGTGTCCAAGGAGCTGCAGCCTGAACAGGGTAGTGTGGTACAGAGCTGGACTGTCCCTCTCACTACACAGCACTCAGCAGAGCTGAAAGACCCAAATCCCAGGCCCAGCTCTCCTGCATGACTGAGGGAAACTTAGCAGGCTGTGTAACCTCTTAGAACCTTGGTTTTCCCATCTGTTAAATGGAGATACCAATAATATTTCATAGGTGAGAATATATGGGATAAAAATATTTTATAAACTGCAAAATACCATGCAGATGTTACTAGTTTTATTGTTGTTATTATTATTAGCTTTAGCTTTACAGGGCTTAGTGCTTTTCTTTCTCTTTCTTTCTTTCTGGCTGTGTTGGGTCTTCGTTGCTGTGTGCGGGCTTTCTCTAGTTGCAGCAAGTGGGGGTGCACAGGCTCTTCATTGTGGTTGCAGAGCATGGGCTCTAGGCACGCGGGCTTCAGTAGTTGTGGCACATGGGCTTAGTTGCTCCACGGCATGTGGAATCTTCCCGGACCAGGGATCGAATCTGTGTCCCCTGCATTGGCAGGTGGATTCTTAACCACTGCACCACCAGGGAAGTCCCATAGCGCTTTTCAGCATAGTCCTCCATTGCTTTCCTTAAGCCTGACATAAAAACAGGACCTTCCATTTAGTTCATTCTATGACAGTCTTTTGCCACTCCAAAGCAGCCCATATGGAGGGGAAAAAAGTTGAATAAGCATCGCTGGAGAGTGGGGGAGTTTGCAATAGGAAGGCTACAAAAACTTCAGTTCGTCTTGAGCAGTACCCACTGCTACAGAAAGGAGTGGAAATGAAAGCTTATCTGGAAAGAAAATTCTGGCAAAGGAAGGCGGGAGAGCCCCTCTGTCATCTCTGGAGTTGTGCACAGGAAACCCCGCCCAGGCCTCCCTTTCAGAAGTGGCCCAGAGAGGGAACCACAAGGAGGCCCTAAAATGATGCCATTTGGAAATTATGACTCATTCGGCAGCAGGGGTTGTTTGTGCAACGTTTAAAAAGTCTCCCAAAAGAGTGAAATTTTTACTGTTCTTTCCCCGCGTCTCTTCCCTGTGGCCAGCGTCTCCACCACCACTCACCTGGAAGCAGGGGCTGATTTAAAAAGCCCGGGGAGGTTATTCAGGTCTGTTTCACGTTTTCCTTGGCTAGCTAGCTTCAATGGCGATCCTGTACAAGTCTTATTTTGTGTGATTCTTAGTTGTTTATGTGTTGTCTGTACAGAAGGAGAACAACAAAAGCTGGAATGGCTCTTCTGGCTAATCCAACCCCTTGTGTGGCAAATGGGTAAACTGAGGCAAGAAGAGAGGAAGGAGGGACCCTACCCAGGGTCCCAGGGTGGTACTTGGTGTTCTGGGAATTTGTGTTCCCATTTCTCCATCCCTAGCCTGGCTTCTGCCTTAGTGATGACTTACATAGTGCTGTTGGCTAAGCCTAGATGAAAAGCTTGCACTGGGGTAGCCGTTTCATCAGAGATGCCCCGATCTGGGCGTGGAGAGCAGGTTCTCATCCTGGCTCTGCTCTCAACCGCTTCTTTCTTTGTTTCCTCCTTTGCCAGTTCTCCAAGTATTAGTCTGTCTTTTCCCCTCCAGTCCTACTATGTGCTTATAGGGTGAGCGGATCCACCAGCCTGGTTTGTTAACCTCTCTGAGTCTGCTCCCTTCCCCGCTGGCAGCTGCCACCCAGTTACTGAGCAGGGGCACCCCTGCTGGGTGGTAGAGTCATCTGAAGCACTAAGCACAGGAACCACGCTACTCCTCTACATACATGAATTGTGCTGCTCTTTTAAAAATTAATTTAATTGAAGTACAGTTGATTGACAATGTTGTGTTAATTTCTGCTGTACAGCAAAGTGATTCAGTTATACATATATATATGTATTCTTTTTCATATTCTTTCCCATTATGGTTTATCACGGGATATTGAATATACTTCCCTGTGCTGTACAGTAGGACCTTGTTGTTTATCCATCTCCTATATAATTTTTGCATCTGCTAATCCCAAATTCTCAACCCACCCCTTCCCCACCCCGCCTTGGCAACCACAAGTCTGTTCTCTATGCCTGTGGGTCTGTTTCTGTTTCGTAGATAAGTTCATTTGTATCATGTTTGAGGTTTCGCATATAAGTGATATCATGTGGTATTTGTCTTTTTCTGAATAGTGCTGTTTTTATAAAATAAAAACATAACGTGTGTCAGAAGCACAGGACTGGATCCGGGGATGACTGGGTTCTAGACCTTGTTAGTGTTGCTAGTTAGCAGTGTGACTTCGGGTCACTTTTGAGTCTCTGAATCTGTGAGATGAGAGAATTGGGAAAGATCATCTCTAAGTTACTCCTCCCAATTTAAAAATCAGTGTGGATGGGTGATGCCTTAGAGGGCCAGGACAGGGAGAGCGGGAGGGAGTCGCGGGAGGGAGTCGCGGGAGGGCGGGGATATGGGGATGCCTGTATAAATACAGCTGATTCACTTTGGTGTACCTCAAAAGCTGGTACAAGAGTGTAAAGCAATTATATTCCAATAAAGAGCTTAAAAAAATGTGAATCTTGATTGTGTTAGATAATAATGTCATTTAGCATGACTATTAAACACTACTATTATTATTCTCCAAGGAATCCGTGATAACAGAAATAAAAATGTTAAGGTAAAATTGACAAGTTTTGTTCCTAAAAAATAAAATCCTTCTGAAATAGCCTTGCCATATTTCACTTATCAGTGGGCAAGCCAATCTACTCCCTCTGCTTTTGCTTAAAGAACACCTTAAGTGTTCTAAGCCTGTGCGCAGGCTTTCTCTAGTTGTGGAAAGCGGAGGCTACTCTTCGTTGAGGTGGGCAGGCTTTTCATTGCGGTGGCTTCTCTTGTTGCAGAGCATGGGCTCTAGGCACTCAAGCTTCAGTAGTTGCAGCATGTGGGCTCAGTAGTTGTGGCACATGGGCTTGGTTGCTTTGTGGCATGTGGGATCTTCCTGGACCAGGGATCAAGCCCATGTCCCCTGCATTGGCAGGTGGATTAGTAACCACTGCACCACCAGGGAAGTCCTGTGAGCTACATCTTAAATGATGGAGAACAATAATGATATTTAATGTTTATTAAGGGATTACTCTGTGCCAAGCACTGTCCTAAGGCTTTACTTGTATTAACTCATTTAGTCTTCATCAAGGTAGCCACTAGTATCTAATTTTACAAATGAGGGAACAGAGAGGGTAATAACTTACTTATCATCACACAGCTATCACGTGACTGCCCTGGGTACAAACACAGGCACTCTGGCTTCAGCCCACACTCATTAATAATCACTGCCCCTTCTGTCTGCCTGATAGCAATAGTGGAGGACCATTTTCTGGTCATGATTAAATTCCAGTCTGTTTCTCAGTTTATGTTTTTACACAGAGCCACAGTGAACCCCAAATGTTACAGCTCTGGTTTCATTATTGTGACGAGTTCCTTATGGGTGAAGGTTGCTGATGAGAAATTAAAGTAGTTTGCAGAGAACAGCACCAGCCTTGCAGTTCTTTGCAAGGAAAAGGACCATCAGAAGAGGAAGTCTGCATGTAATGGAGAGGACCAGCCTGGAGGTCTGTTGTGTGTGTGTGTATCAGTGTGTGTAAACAGCAGGGCTGAGCCCTCCAGTTACTTTGATCACTGGCACACGCAGTGAGGAAAACCTCCGAGCTTCAGCTTCACATGTACCATGAAGCACACCGGGCTGGCTGACTTCATCTCGGATGATGACTGTGGTTTTGTATTCTCTGAGCCGCTCTGTACCAGGGAAGTCACACCCACACTCAGTGATTTCCTTGGTACTGAACACGTGAGATGTGTGATTACTTTTCTGTCACAGCCTTGACTGCTGTTCAGCCTTCTAGCTTCACTGTTTTGGTTTAAACAACGGCGCACTAGGAATCTGGCTTATTTGTTTGTTTGATTTTGTTTTGAAACCTAAAAGCAGCCTTGATAATGTCAGTGTTGTGAACCTGGGGTGAAGGGGTGGGGGATGCAGGGCAGGGGGGAGGCGCGGGGGGGGGGGGGTAGAGAAGAGTGTAGGGAGGAGGGGAAAGCGTGGCAGAGTGAAAAGCTCATTGGATGGAAATCTCCTGACATGATACCTCCGGGGCAAGGCATCCCCCAGCTGGCTGAGCCCAGGGCAGGCCACCTCCCCTCTTTGTGTCTCTGCATCTGGAAAATGGGGCCAGTTCGTGCCCTGTCTTCCCTGTGGGAGCTGTCATGAGGATCACCCAGAACAAAGACCGTGAGAACTTGCTGCAAACAAAGTTCTTTGCCAATGTGTGCTATTATGGGACATGAAATCCTCCAATGACTCGGCTTGCCAACCAAAGTTCACAACAGAGACCAACTCAGGAAGAGGCTGTGGGTAAGGAAGACGTCTCTACTAAGGAGGAAGAGAAATCTTTTGTTGTTTTTGCTCCCTGGAGACGTGTTTTTGAAATCTGCTGAAATGTTCTCTCCTTGCTCTCAGCAGGCTTGGCTGTCCTGAACATGTGATAACGTTAGAAGCTCAGTGTGATAGGCAGCGTGCCCAGGAAGGGGTGGGGTGGGGGTGCTCTGCACGCGAGTTAGGGCAGCAGAACTGTGCAGGGCACTTGTGCCCGCCCCCCCCCCGCCCCCATCACCATGCAATCCGGCTGGGCTCTGCTCCGAGGAAGCCCACACTTGGGGCACGGCTGGCCCCTGTACTGCATCGGCTGGGGCTTGTGTCAAAGCGGTCTGCATGCCTGTATGAAACCTATTGCCCTTGATGACAATTCTTGGTATTTCCCCAGCAGAGAAGGCCATTTCACTGCAGGAGCTTCTTTCCATCAAACCTTAGAATCTTGCTGCAAACAACTGGCCCCAGACACATGCAAAACAAACACTTTTCAAACTGACTGGCACAAGTCCTTGCACTTCCAGAACCCCGGCACCTGGCCTGGAATCTTAAAGAACTTTAATCCTCAGTTTCTTCTTCAACGCTGTCGAGTTGCTGTGCAGAGAAGAACAGCAAGTGCTGCCAAATGCACCTTCCGGCCCTTTGAAAGCCATACTCAGCAGACAGAAGCAGCCCCCATAAACAGGCAGGAGACAAAGCAGCACATACACCCTGTATCCTCGGGTATTTAAAAGGTCCTTGCTGGTGCTGCGCCAGTGGGATTAGTTCACCCACTTCAGTAATCACGGCTGTTTCATCATCCAAGCTGAAAAGTTTGTTTGTGTCACTGGCAAATCTGGGCAAAGGCCTGGACACTGTCTGCTCAGTTTACAGGCTCTACGATGGCCTGAAACACAGGTGCACACACACAGATAGAAGCCAGAAGACACTATAAACTCACTGGCACGGCTCCTTCGTGTTCCAGAGACTGAAAGATGCAGGGAGCTGCACAAGGTCGGGGGACGCCCTGATTGCTCAGCCCACAGCCACGCTTCACTTACCTCCATTGCCAAACCCAGGGAACACGTGTGTCCTTACCTGGCCTCTCCCTCAGTTTCTGACAGCCCTGATGGGGCCTCTCTCCTGGACGCGGTTGCTCATTTCTCCTCCTGCCTCCTTTCTAGTCTTCAGGCCTGTCCTTCCCTAACTGCATCCATCCCTCAGCTTTCATCTCTGGTTTTTCCTTTTCCTTGCTCTCCCTGCCCACGTCTCTCTCTCTCTCTCCTTTTTTTTTTTGCTACATTGGGTCTTCGTTGCTGCGCACAGGCTTTCTCTAGTTGCAGCGAGCAGGGGCTACTCTTCGTTGCACTGTGTGGGTTTCTCAATGCAGTGGCTTCACTTGTGGAGCATTTGCTGTAGGCCTAGGCGTGTGGACTTCAGTATTTGCAGCATGTAGACTCAGTAGTTGTGGCTCTCAGGCTCTAGAGCTCAGGCTCAGTAGTTGTGGCGCATGGGCTCAGTTGCTCCTCGGCATGTGGAATCTTCCTGGCCCAGGGCTTGAACCCATATCCCCTGCATTGGCAGGTGGATTCTTAACCACTGCGCCACAAGGGAAGTCCCCAAATCTCTTTTATCATCAGGTCCAGAACTGCCTGGGAAATCATCTGAATAATCTCAATATTTCAGATAATGATTTAGATAGATGCCCCTCAGATTCCTGGGAATTCAGAATGTTCAAAAGTAACTCACGACTCATCCCTTCAATCCTCCCTCCTCCCCCCCCACCCCGCCACTGTGCTCCCAGTATTCCCCGTATTCCTCAGCAAGTAGGAGCTCCAGCGCTAAGCCAGAATCTGGGGCTAAGCCTAAGTCCCGCCCTCTTCTTCCCAGCTCCCGCCCCACATCCAGCAAGTCACCAGATGCTGTCAATTCTACCTTCAAAGTATGGACTGTGGCTCGCACTGGTGCCTTTCAGTCACAGCACACAAGCCAGAGCCCGGGAACTGTTCCATCTTACAGGGGTCCCCTGACTGGCCTCCCTCGGTCAGTCCGGGCTGCCTCCAGTTCAGCAGCATTCCTACCAGGCTCATCTCTCAAGAACTCTGCTGCTTACACTCTTTCTGTGACCTTCTCTCAACCCAAGGATAAAAGCCTAAGGCCCTCAGCGACACTCACTTGTCTGCATTTCTATTAGAGAAACACCCTGGCGTGTCCCCAGAGCTTGCCTGGGCCTTTGTGCCTTTGCCCTGGCTGTTTCCTCGCCCTGGAATGTCCTTCTTTTTTTTTTTTTCTTTCATCCTTCCCTTTTAAACAGCAGCTCTTTACCCTTTTGTCAACACTCAGTTCAAACACCACCCCCTCTACTAACGTTCTCTGATCCCCGAGGCCCTGACTTGCTGTACTGGGCCCCGAATCCCCACCTGTCTCTGGTACTTAGTGACATTCTTGCATCTGTCCCCATCATAAGACTGTGAGGTCCTGGGGAGTGGCAGTGTCTTACTCCACTCGGAGTCCTGCTAAGCACCAGCTCTATGGTTGAATGTTTCTCTCCCTCCTATGGCATCTGTGGTCAGTATTATGAGTTTCACACAATCTGGGGTTTCTGAGATACTGTCTTGTATTGTTTACCATGTCACATGTTCTCCATTCAGGAGTTTTGCTTTGAGCACACACTAAGTGCTAGTGCTAAGGACCGGGGTGAAAAATGGAGCTCTGTTGGACTAGAAGCTGATGGTATGGTGGGGGGAGGGGCATAAAATTAAACTGTGATACATATAAAATCCCTGAAGAGTTTTGGTCCCCAGAAACAGTAAAATGGGGCTCAGTGGTAAGACAGCATAGTGGTTATATTCTCAGATGCCTCTAATTGTGCATCCAGTGTTAGCAGAACTGCTTTATGGACAGCTGTCTTCAGGCCTAATGTTAGTTGAGCTCTCAAGCCCAACATTTGATTCACACAGTTTAGAAAAACCTAACTTTATCCCAGTATAATTCAATACCTCACCACCTAATTAAATGTATTAAGTATTTCTAAGGTACCCATCATGGACTAATTTGAGATACATAACAGAAGTAGAATAGGGACTTCCCTGGTGGTCCAGTGGCTAAGACTCTGCGCTCCCAAAGCAGGGGGGCTCGGGTTCGATCCCTGATCAGAGAACTAGATCCCGCATGCCACAACTAAAGATGCTGAACATCACAACTAAAGATCACGCATGTGGCAGCGAAGATCCCACAAGCTACAGCTAAGACCCGGAGCAGCCAAATAAATAAATAAAAATATTTTTTAAAAAAGAGTAGAATAAAACTGTTTGTCTGGCATAATGAGGGAAGAAAGTATTCCTCTGAAATTTATTTTTTAACACAACCCCCTTAGGCCATGAGTCTATAATTTTTGTTAGCTATCTAATATACACTAGGTCCCCTTGGCTTTTTAACCAAAGCACATGGACTACCATTTCCATTTCTAGATGATCTGGAACTACTACACAGGGCTCTAATGCTCAAGGAATGGTGACATGTGAGGGCTGTTTGCCCCTGCTTACACCAAATGCTTCCAAAACGCGCCTTTTCAAAAAAAGAAAAAAAAAAAAAAGACAAATCCCAACATATCTGCTTCTCAATTTAAAAAGTTTCGTTAACCTCTTAGTCATTGCTTCTACCTGCTTTTATTGTTAGCCTTTTAAATTCACTGCTTCGAATCTGTTGTGGCTGTAATATTAGAAAACTGAGCGAGTAAACCATTCCCTAAAATAAGAACCGGCCTTGGCTGGGAACCGAGAGCCTCTTCCTAGAATCCGGCTGGCTGCTAACTCCCAGACACAGTGTGCGCTGACACCTCCAGCATTTACTGGCTCCTGCTGCCGCTGCTTCCTAAGTAAGACTAGTGCCCCCTACCAGCCTTGAGGGGTAAGGCAGAGACTCATCAGGAAATGCTCCAAGTTTCTCAAAAGGTAGAATGATTTTGAAAGATGATGGGTTATGTTGCAATAAGCAAAAATTCCTTCAAGTAGGAGGGTATCATTGGCCCTGTCGCCCCTCCAGCCTGCAGTATGAGTGACCCATCACAGTCATACAGAGCTGCAGCTGCACAGCATGAAGAGATGAACCAGTGGGAACAGCTCAACTGGACTGACATATACGCTTAGTCACACTAAGTGCAGATCGCTGGATGTCAGGAGAGGGGAGAAAGCCTGCAAATATGTCACCTTCTCCTCAAGGCTTTTCATACAAAATTCTCTTGGTGACCCAATTTTGCAAGTGCGGCCTATGCAAAATGCTCCTCCCTTCTTTTATTAGTTATTATTTTTTTTACCAAGTGTAACTGGTTTATAATATAGTCTTTTATTAAAACTCTGAAACCCTGGCTCACAGAAATTTGATATCAGTTAATTTTATCTCAGTAGGCTACACTTTCAAAAAGCGTAAAGTTTAGAATTAACAAGTGGGATTTTTTCTGGCCCTAAGAGTAGGGAAAAATATGATTTAAAGTCCTCCAGTTTTTTTTCCTGCAAAGGAAAATGAATAGTTAATGTCATCCCACTTCCAACTCACTCCCCCACTCCCTGAAACTAGGGTCCTTGGCTAGCTGCTTTGTTGAAGTAGGCTGGAGTGGTGGATTCCCAGGAGAGCAAGATTTAATTTTGAAACATGAAGTTATCAAGGCTCAAAGGCTGAAGTAGGAAGTGAAATTCTGACTCAACATAAAGAGTATTCATGGCCTTGACAATACATCTTAGCCATCATTCAAAGGGAAACAGTAACATTTTCTCATTTTCTCAGTATTCGCCTGGCTGCAAGCTCAGTGATTATCAAAGGAGACACAAACTCCTGCCAATAGATAAATCTTCCTAACAAGTGTGACACACAACAGCACTGGCTTCTTGCTTTTTAAATTCTGTGGTCTAGGCACCTTCTCAGAAGTCGCTGGAATGTAGTAACAGTTTGAGTTATGGAATCTATCTGCTGGTTAAAAAAAAGAAACATAAAACATTAAAAGCTTTCACTAAACAGACAGTTGAGGGAAAGTCAACAATTCTTTTATCACCTTTCACTTAAGTCTTAGCATGTTTTATGATTACCACTTAATTCTTAATATTACCTTATAGGAAATATGTTTTGGGCTCTTTCCCTCGAAATAAAGTTCTCAATAGAACAAAGTCCAGCAAATGTCTGATTTTAAAGGCCTATAGCCAGTGACTTCAGGCCTCACTGAGAAAAGCATGGGGACAAAAGAGAACATAATTTTCACTTTTCACGTAAGTGAAAAGCTTATGGGTTATATTTTTCACTGGAGTCTTGCTTTGAGATTGTTGGTCAGTTTAGTTGCACAAAGCATAAAAATCACATCTGTATCCAATGCATACACATATCCTTTAGATAATTCAGGAATATTTAATTTTCTGTGGGACTTGCTGGCTTTGCTATGATTCCATAGTAAGATTTAAAAAGTGCTTGTGAAGGTTAAAAAAAAACTTAGAGATTGGGATTGCCATATATACATTAATAAGAAAAAAACCACCAAGTTGTACACTCTAAATATATGCAGTTTATTGTATGTTAACTGTATCTCAATAAAAGTTCTTAAAAAAATCAATAATCAATAAACAGTGGACTTTAAAGGAGTTTGTATAAATTTAAAAAAAAACAGAAAAACAAAAAAAACTTAGAGAGGACCCCAAAGTGCTCAAGTCTGTCCAAAAGATGTTATTAACAAATAGTGAAAAAAGAACTTAGGAACCAAAATGCCCAAGAACTATTATCTTAGGTCTAATGCAAGTTTCAAATGAATTCCTGTACACAAAACCTATTTGTCATGATACACGTGCATGACAATATTTTGGGGGCAAATGTCTAGGAGCAGAGGAGAAGAGTACAAAGCGATTCATTAAAACTCTGCAGTCCTAAAGGATTAATCTCCAAAATATATAAACAGTTCATGCAGCTCAATATCAAAAAAATGGGCAGAAGACCTAAATAGGCATTTCTCCAAAGAAGACATACGGATGGCCAAGAGGCACATGAAAAGCTGCTCAACATCACTAATTATTAGAGAAATGCAAATTAAAACTACAATGAGGTATCATCTCAAATCGGTTAGAATGGGCATCATCAGAAAATCTACAAACAGTAAATGCTAGAGAGGCTGTGGAGAAAAGGGAACGCTCTTGCACTGTTGATGGGAATGTAAATTGATACAGCCACTATGGAGAACAGTATGGAGGTTCCTTGCAGAACTAAAAACAGAGTTACCATATGATTCAGCAATCCCACTACTGGGCATATACCCACAGAAAACCATAGTTCAAAAAGACACATGCACCCCAATGTTCACTGCAGCACTCTTTACAATAGCCAGGACATGGAAGCAACGTAAATGCCCATCAACAGATGAATGGACAAAGATGTGGTACATATATACAACGGAATATTACTCAACTGTAAAAAGAAACAAAATTGGGACACTTGTAGAGACGTGGATGGACCTAATGATCATCATACAGAGTGAAGTGAGTCAGAATGAGAAAAACAAATATCATATATTAACACATATATGCGGAATATAGAAAAATGGTACAAATCAACCAGTTTGCAAGGCAGAAATAGAGACACAGATGTAGAGAACAAACATATGGATACCAAGTGGGGAAAGCGGGGGTGGGGTGGGGTGGGGTTAGGGTGGGATGAACTGGGAGATTGGGATTGCCATATATACATTACCAATAAGAAAAAAATATCAAATTGTACACCTTAAATATATGCAGTTTATTGTATGTCAAGTGTATCCCAATTAAAAAAAAGTTTAAGAATAAAAATACAAAAAAAAACCACAAAAAAAATAAAGTCAATGTTCACAAAACTTAAAAAAAAAACAAAAAAACTCTGCAGTCCTTATATAAAAACATCTTGAAATAGGCATTACCTTTTGCAGACGTCACAAACACATTTTTCACAAATCCAGGAACGGGAAGATTTAAGGGGTGGAAAATTCTGAGGAAAATCCAAAAGAGCTTGTAAGTGATGCTTAGGACTGGAACCCAGGCCCCACACCTCTACATTCCAAATCCCAGAACAAAATCAGGCTCTTCTATGATCCAGGCTTTTCATAAATGCTTCTTCAGGAATCCATCTTCACCTGTATCTCCCAGTTTGTTCTAGACTGAACTAACTCAATTTCCAGCACATCATTTCTCTTCATTTTACCCAGATGAGAACAGGACCTCCATAATAGAGTGGAAGGGGGCTGGAATGTGGCCTCCGTTCCTGCCTCTAGGCTGAGCCCACATGATGTGAGAAACTACGATTAGCAAAACCTAGGCCACTCCCATGGCCAGAGAAGTATTTATAAACCCAGCTGCCTCCTCAGATAGAGGCAGTAAAGATCCCAAAGGCATTTCTATCTTTGCATCACAGGTTAGCAAAAATTCTCTCAGAGGGCTAGGCATCGCCTTCATTTCTCACATGTTACATTACTTTTAGGCAATCAAGTTAACAGTGTTGCTCTGATGCTCTAAAAGGGTTGCAGTGATGCTCTAAAATTACTGAATAACTAAGGGGCGCCACGGAGAAAGGTCTCAAGTTCCAGTTCGGGTCTATGGAAACCTGTCTCAAGTGTTATTTTAGCTCAGGAATGTTTGCTGGTGCAACCTGTTGGGCAACAGAAGCAGCCACTTTTCTCTTAAAATGACACTTGCGGAATGCTCTGGCCAGCTCTGACCTAGACATTTCTGGGACACGTGTCCTGTGCACAATAACCACACCCTGTCCGAACACAGTATGAACTTCAGGACCGGAGTGAGGGTAGGAAAACACCGACATGCTGGGTGTTCAAATAGAGTTTCACTTCAGGCTCAATAATCTTGACTCTTCATTTAGGAAGAAATGACCTCAAATCTGTAAGGTTTTAACTATGGGTTCAAGGGTGAATTTGCTTTGGAGGAGTGGGTAGAAAGGAGAAATTTTACTAAATATAGTAAAGCCTTATCTATAAATAAGCACAGGGAAGAAAAACATTTTTAGGATGCCTGAGTCAACATGTTTATGTGGTATGATTATTTAGTTTGCGGTCTGATTATACTTTGTAACCAAAAATCCCAGAATTCTCCTAAGTTTCCTGTACTTCCCACCCCCACCTACCCATTAATGTCCACATGGGAGAGATCACAAACTGATAAAGACAGCGACTTCCATGTTCAAAACACCCAAATGCATTTGAGTATAAAAGCAGATTTCTTAAAACTGTTTAAGAAGTGTATTTCTGTCATACTTTCACCATAGAATTTCTAATGAGAAAGCTCATAACTCAAATGCCACATCATATATAAGAGGCTGGTGCTTTGGAAGAAATATTCTGAACACTATTTTCTTTGATTCTTTAAGTCACTGATGTTTGGTCCCAATACGTGATGAGTGGTTTTAAGTCAAAGGCAAAGAGGAATATGTTCAACACAAACAACATTTTGCATTTTAGGTTGCTTTATTCAAAACTTAAATTTAGGAGTATTGTTTCAATTTCCTTGGTCTGGATACATGATCTGTTTTCCTGGCCTTGATCGTATTATCAAAGCCATCCCGCTTAGCTCCCTGAAAGAGCCCCGACTTGCTTTCCTTGCATTTCACAGATGTCCTTATCATACTCGACTATATACAGCAACTCTATTATAAATCTGGAAAACAGATTTGTGTTCTTTCTGCTCAAGGATTACTCTTCACCTTTAATGACAGCTGTATTCTCAATGTAATAAAATGTCTGCCAACTGTACTGGCAAAGCCAATATTACACACAAGGAAAGTGACATGCTATTAGGTAGACCCCATGACTAGTGCTATGTCTCTGGATCCTCACATCATAGGTTTGCAAATTCTTCTCCCTGTTCCAGTCAACACAAGAGCAGAATTAGACAGTTCAGGGTAGGCAATAAACAATTCAGGTTTTCTGGAACGAAATGCCAATATTTATTTTTTAAAAAAAGAAACAACTTACTATAACATAAGTAGGAGTAAAAATTAGGTGCAAATAATATAGTCCCTACTGTTAAGCGCACCAGACGCTGGACTTCTCAAACAACAGTTAAGCTTCGGCATCACATCACTTCCTGTATATTTCTGTATGATGTTTGTTCCTCCAATTTACCTGGAACCAATGACTCTGGAGGGGGAAAAAAAGGATTCTTTAAGAAGTCGATCAATTTTGGGCCCCACATTAGAAAACCACCAAACATCAATAACATTCATGGGGATAATATAAATACATCACTGGGGAGCACTTCTGAGTAATGTCTTAAGTTTATTTTCAGCTTACTGGCCTCAAGTCTCACGGTCAACGATTATTTGGAAGATTCACTTCCTGACAGTACAGGTACTAATTTTCTGATTTTTAAACTTGAGTGCCTCCAAAGCAGAACCAGGTCACCTCCAGCCACAACTTCCAAAATACTTAGGCTTTAAAAAGAAAGTAATTTGTAGCAGTACTTAGTGTCCAACAGAAACCACTCCATCTGTTAAACAATATCTGACTGCCAAAGCTTCTCTTACTGTCGGATGATAGATAATGACATGGCACGGTCATTATCACCGTGGCAACAGTACTCGGGAACTATCAGAGGAAAATTGCACATCGTACTGCTGGCCCTTGAGCAGCCATGCCTCAGCTTCCTCTGGAGGATGCTTTCTCTGCAAGTCTGGTGTGCTCTGGGGTACCACCACCCCAGTGCGGCTCCAAGACTACAGATCACGTGGCGATTTCACTGAGCCCCGCTCTTCTGGGGTCACTCTTTCCACCACTGTGAGCATCTGCCGGGTTCCAAGCACTGTTCTACGTACTGAGGATACAGCAGTGAATGAGGTTGACAGTCTGGGAGAGAAATCAATAAACAAGCTAATAAATATGTGTCAAGATATAATAAGCACAATGGAGAAAAGGGAAAGCGGTGGGCCTAGGGAGGCTTCCTTTCCCTTCTCTGTACCCCCACACTGCTTTGTACCTGCTTCTCACGTCTCAAGCTTTGGGCACAGGTCTCCCTGGAGGTCCCGCGCCGGCACCGTGCCCTGCACGCAGCAGCGGCTCAGAAAACGTTTGTCGAACGAACCAATTCCTTTCTTAGTTCCCCATTCAACAAACCTTTCCTGGGCCCAGGCCCAGGAGCTAAAACAGCCTGTAAAGTCAGAGAAGCCCCCATCACACAATCGAGAGCGTTTTACAAACTTTAAAAAGCAAAACTGTTTTAGTGAAACAATCGCTCTGCAGAGGCGGGAACCACGGGAAGGGGTCTGGGGGCCTCTGCTCCCACGTGGGCAGCGGGACCACGGGAGGACCGGGCGGCCCCGACGCCGCAGCCCCGGGCGCGCCTGGCCGGCCGCCAGACCCCGGCGTGACCCCTACTCCCGCCGCGGCCTTCCGGAGGCTCTGGGCCGCCCACCTAAGTCGGCGACGGCGGACCCAGACCCGCTCCAGCCGCGTGAGCACCCGGAACACAGCAACCACGAAGGGACCAACCACGCTGCCCTGGCAACACAAACACCACCTGCACCGGAACCGGAACCTTCATCTGTAAGTGACCCCTTCCCAGCGTTCCGCGGAACGGCGAAACCACGCCCAGCCCTTGTCCCAATCATCCCGGAGTACCCCAGCAGGCCCGTCTTCCCTTCGGAGGGAAGCCGTCTTCTTTCTCGTTTCGCCTCGGAGCGCGACCCTGATGGACATCCACTCTCTCCAGTCAACTGACAAAGCGGTTGCCGGCGGCCAATGGTAAGGCGGTTAGCATGAGGCTTAGGCGTAAGGACCGCCTCCAACCTGTCGGGGCGGGACGAGTAACAGGATTGGTAGAACCCAGTAATTGCTGGCTAGCATTCTCCAATCACGGAGAGGTTTTCGGAGCCGGCCCAATGAGGGCCTCCGGGAGGCGGGCCGGGTCCCGGGAAGGCTCCGGCTGGCCAGCGCAGGTCCCCGGCGGTCGAGGGCTCGGGCCAGCGCGCGGGGATGAGCGGGTCCGTGGGCCGGACGGCGGCGGCTCTGCTCCGCTGGGGGCGCGGTGCGGGCGGCGGCCTGCGGGGCCCGGGAGTGCGGGCGTCAGGCTCGGGCGGCAGCGGCTCGTCGGAGCACCTGGACGCGCTGGTGAAGAAGGACAAGGTGGTGGTCTTCCTCAAGGGGACGCCGGAGCAGCCCCAGTGCGGCTTCAGCAACGCCGTGGTGCAGATCCTGCGGCTGCACGGCGTCCGCGACTACGCGGCCTACAACGTGCTGGACGACCCCCAGCTCCGGCAAGGTCAGGGCCGGCGGGGGGGCGGGGGCGGGGCTGGGGGGCGATGGGCCGGGCCGCTCTGCTGGGTCTGCCGGGCGAGGTCCGCCCGGGGGCTCGGGGGAGGCCAAGACTCGGGCTTCCACACCGCGTTAGAGGGTCTGGGGTGGGGGGCTTGATCGACTTGAACCGGGTCTCGAGGATCTAGGGCTCTGGGCCAGCTTGCGCAGTGGAGTGAGTCCTAGCGATCCCCCCCGGTCCTCATCCTGAGCTGAAGTAGGCATCTCGGGGCGAGTTCTCTTCCGCGGAGTCCCAGGAGCGCGGCCAGCAAGCAGCCTGACTCCCCGCTCTGCAGGGCTGGGGAAGTGGGGCAAAGAGGGATGCAGGAAGAACTACTGAGAGGTGGGCGCTTAGGGGGTACTTTGAGGGGATGGCCTGTCCCGTGGATGAGGAGCAGGTGCTGCTGATGGTGGGGTGAGGGCCGAGGTTGCCCTCGTCTGAGGCTAGGGGGTCAGAGGCTGGCCTGTCGTGCCTCAAGGCTTGGAGGGGTGGAGGGGTCAGGGACCGTCCTCTGTTGTTGCTACAAGGAGGGGGTTGAGACAGCTTTTGGACTGGTCTTAGTTGGGATCTGGTGTTGTGGGAGAAGACGTGGGATTTATTTTTAGATTCTCAAGGATGGGGGAGATTGAGGCGGGGGGGAGGGGGTTGGCTTTGGAGAAGGTTGTGGGAAGAGGGACGAGGAATGACTCCTGGGCTCTAGTTAACTCAGGCTTGGAGCTCCAGGAGCCAGTCAGGGTCTGGGGCAGACACAGTAGTGTCTGTGACTTTTCCGGGGGGCGGGGGGGGGGGGGGGGACCGCCGAGGGCTCTGACAGTTAAGCAGCATTTTTTTCTGCTGAGTCCCCTGTGCTGAGAAGCTTATCTGCTTCCTTCTATTTTACCTGAGTGGGGGAGGAGGAAGAGGGGGTGGGGGAGCCTGTGCCTGTCACCCCCTGAAGGGTGACATTCCAGTTAGACTTTCAGTGACTGAGTTCTCCCTGAGTTTCCTGCTGTTATTTAGTGATGATGTTCTAAAAAGAGTTTTAAGGCACCAAGTTCTATGGTAGGCTACACTCAGAATTCTTCGTTTTGCTCTTCTACATTTGAAGTTGTCAACCATAGCCATTCCAGCAGTGACGAGACAGGCTCTTGTCAGGGAAGGGCCTTGGGTTAGACTCCTTTGGCCAATCGGTAGTGCGGCCCGAAGCAAGTCACATAACTGCATTTTCCTTTTCATTAAAATGAGGATAATGAAATCACACTTGGCAAAGGTTTTGTGAGGAAAAAAGAGAAAATAAAACTTTTAGAAAGTGCCTGTTATCTTGCACTCAGAAGGCATCCATTAAATGGTAGCTTTTTTATTATTAGCACTGTATGGTTTTAAAAGTATTTTTTCCCACAGTATCTAATCCTTATAGAACTCTTGGTTTTGGTGGGTGGAAGCGAGAAGGCGTGAAGGCAGCTTAGTGTTACCGGGAGGTATGTGTAATATTACCATGTGCTTTGCCCATGATCCTTTTGCCTTCCTGGTCTGCTGGAATGCTACCAGTTGCTGGCTTTTTTCACATACAGGGTGATCTGCAGTCTTCATCCAGCAGCAGCAGCAGCGTCTCTGCTTAAAAGATAAGATAGGAGAAACTACTCTGTAATCTTTCTGCTGGGACCTTGCCTCAGGCCCCTTGCAAGTTGCCACTATGGCCCTTGTAAAAAGTTGTGTTGTTGGCATCTTGCTTAGCGTAAAGTTTTGAGTTTTGAGAGTCTTTGGTTTGTGAATTTCTGTTCTCCTGTTTAATATAACCAGAGATGGTGTAGGCGAGTCACTTTACTGTATCACTGAAACATTGTACATCAACTACAATTAAAAAAAAGACTTAAACATAACCAGAGATGGAATATGGCCAGTAAACTGAAAGTAAGAGCAGGAATAAGAATGTTTGCTGAGAGTACTTATGTGTCTGACTTCCAGTCTCTGTTCCTAAGTGTTCAAACAAGAGCAACAGGAATTTAACCCTTAAATTTCTTGACCATTACGTGAGTTAGTAAATGTGTTGAATATATATTGAACATGACACATCTTTCACTGCCCAGAAAAGCAAACATTAGTGTATTAACCTCCAGGCTAGGGCAGGGTGGTGTAAGCATGTTATCAGAGTGGGGATTAGCTTAGCTAGGGTGAGGCTTTACAACATGGAGACTTCATCTTTTTGCTCTCCACACCTTCAAGTTTAACAAGAGAGACTGACAGGCTGTCTAATGCTTGCTTTTGCCAACTAAAGACATGTCTGTGCACCTTTCCCAGACCCAAGGTCACTTCTAATAACAGGAGAGGGGGTCCAGCAAACTTGGCCTTTCCTGTTTTCTTGTGCCAGAGAAGGCTGAGCTTTACAAAGGGCCCGAGTTGAAGGAAGACCCTCAGACGCTATCTCCTAGTTCTGGGCGCTCAGTCCGGGGCGTGTGATGCACAGAGGTGTCAGCCTGAGACCCGAGACCAGGGAACCAAGATGACTGTGAGGTAGCTTTGCGTTTTGGCCTTCCTCAAGGTTTGTTCTTTTTTTAAAATCTGGAGCACGCATGGATGACAGCCACAAAGGGATAGGGTCACAGTAGATGGGTGTTACCATATCCTGCTGCTGGTCTTGACAAAGACTAATCTTTGCTTTCAGTTGCAAAAGTAACATATGCTCATGGGAGAAACTTGGAAAACACTGAAAATCTAAAGAAAATGAAAATCCCCTGTAATTCCGTGTAAACCATAAACCATTATTATTAACACTTGGATCTGGTTTCTAACAGTATTTTTTTTTTTTGTTTTTAAACAGAGTTGGGGTCACACGTCTGTATATAGCATTTTGTCCTCCTGAGAGGAGGAAACATGTCTTCGTCGACTCTCTGAGCACTGTGTGCGTTGCTTATGCAAAGCGAGCTTTCAATGAGTGGGTTTTTTTTTTTTAATTTTTTGGCTCGCGTGGGCTTTCTCTAGTTGCAGAGAGCAGGGGCTACTCAATGAGTGTTTTAATGAATAAAGACATGCTTCTTTTATTTATAATTTTATCATAAACTCTCTTCCCTGCTCTTAAAAACGTGATAGGCACTCTGGAATTTCTGCCTACTCAGACCACCATTGTATGTCTCCCATCAGGAGCAGCATGTGTTGTCGAACGGTTATTTGAGAATATGCTCAGCCTTTCCAGTGTCAAGGAATTTAAGGCAATAATAAAACCATGACATTGGTGAGCATTAAAAGTCAGATAACAAGTGTGCATATGTGTCTGGGTGGTGGGCAGGTTGTATGCTTCAGATGGGGGTACAAAGTGCTGCCCACACTCGGGAGAAGTGACTGTCAGTGCCCGGTCAAGTTGAAGGTGAACAGAGCTGAAGACCCAGCTATTTCACTCCTGGTTATTTAGTCTACGGCAGGGGTCAGTGAGCTTCCTTTGTAACTGGCCAGAGAGTAACTAGTTTAGGCTTTGGGGGCCTGCTGGTCTCTGTTACACCACTTGTTCAGCTCTGCTGTTACAGTGTACCGCAGTCAGGGACAGACGAATGAGCAGGACGGAGGTCCAATAAAACTTTATTTACAAAAACAAGGATGTGAACGGGATTTACCCAAAGGCTGTAGTTTGCCACTTCTTGGTCTAGAGACCATCCCCTGCGTGTGAGCTAGGACAGCGGTCCCCTACCTTTTTGGCACCAGGGACCGGTTTTGTGGAAGACAGTTTTTCCACCGAATTGGGGGTGGGGCGGGGGGTGGGGGGGCGGCAGCCCTTCCGGCGGTAATGCGAGCGATGGTGAATGATGGGGAGCGGCAGATGAAGCTTTGCTCGCTTGACCACAGCTCACCTTGTGCTTCTGCTGTGCGGCCCAGTTCCTAACAGGCCTTGGACCTGTAGCGGGCCTGGGGGTTGGGGACTCCTGAATGAGGAGATGCAGGGGTGAGCTAGGGTGAGCACTGCAGCATTCCTTGTAATAACAGGAAAAGTGGGCAAGAACAGACCTTGGTCTATTAGTAGACTGAGAAAAGCAGCTGTAACTTAAGCATATGATGGAAAACTAAATTGTGGTTAAAATGAATTAGGTCTAGATGTATTTAATGTGACTAAATCTCAAAAAAGGCGATGCTTAGTCAAAAAGTAAGTCGTAGAAAGGTAGTTGTGGCTTCATGCTGTTTGTGTCTATGCATGTTAAAGATGTGGAACAGTCCCATGGATTGTAGATTCACATGTCATGCAGGTGGGGCTCACGGGTGGCCAGGAGTGACAGATGCCAGCCCCCGGCCAGAAGCCCCTCTGGCGGTCAAGAACCTGGTCTTTGGACTCCTAGACACCTGGAGGCAATTCCTGGCTCCACCATATGCCAGCATTGTGATGTTGGTTAAGTCATTTATTTATTTATTTTAAAAAATTTATTTATTTATTGGCTGCGTTGCGTCTGTTGCTGCGCTCAGGCTTTATCTAGTTGTGGTGAGCAGGGGCTACTCTTCTTTGCGGTGCGTGGGCTTCTCATTGCGGTGGCTTCTCTTGTTGCGGAGCATAGGCTCTAGGCATGCGGGCTTCAGTAGTTCTGGCGCTCGGGCTTAGTAGCTCTGAGGCATGTGGGATCCTCCCAGATCAGGGATCGAACCCGTGTCCCCTGCATTGGCAGGTGGACTCTAAACCACTGGACCGTCAGGGAATTCCCTATCTTATTTAATCTTCATAACAAATCTGTGAGGCATAGAGTTGTTCCCATTTTACAGAAAAGGAAACTGAGGCTAAGAGATGAGCAGATTGACCTGAGGCTGTATTTACAAGCCAGCCAGCCAGCCAGAGTCTGCTGACCTCTAAACCAGTGCCGTGTTCTCTCTTGGCACTGTGGTTTACTATTGAAGGTCTGCTGTTTTCCAGGCTTTTAGTTCACATTATCTTAAGCAGTGCTAACATCATTCTCTAAGTTAGGGAAGATAGAGAAATATGTGACTCCAGGAGAAGGTGACGTGACCTGCCTGAGGAACAGAGCCTCGTAATCATGGTGCTCTTAGGATTAATTGTCCAAACCGGGAATGAGGTCCAATGTTCTGAAATGTAATACATTTTGAAAAGTACCTTTTGAAAATTCTGGAAGGGAGTTTTCCAGAACATTTTCTCCCCTCTGGCTTGATACTTCCGCACATTACGTTTTGGGGAGTTTGGCAGTAGGTATGTGTAGGACCGATTTTGTAAGAAAGCCTCCTCACTCCCAGTCCTAGTGTTACCTGTTACATAACTTTGCAGTCAACATTTTCTGTCCTAAACTGAATCACAGTTTATCATCTATTAAATACAGTTATTAAAATCCATTCTTGGTTACGATCTTCTAATTTTCAAGAATTGCTCTCGGATTCTGAGTTATTCCATGTGATATTTGCAAGAAATATCACTGTATAGTGCAGTTATTGAAAATTTAAAGGGTGAGAAAAATTAGCCATGTTTAAACAACTGATTGTGATTTGATAGAACTTGTTTCAGTTTTCAACTTATGAATAGTAGAAGTTTCTCACTTCCCTCTATAGGAGGCAATTGAGTGTTTCCTTAAATATTTAATCTTGTAATCAGACTTTTTAAACATGGAAAATGGCATGGTTTTTAGGAAAGATGTCCAAGCTTTGCTTTGACATCAGCCACATGTAACACTTGATAATCTAAAAATTAAAGAAGCATTGAAGTTTAATTTTGGTAAACTATTAGCTGGTGGGCACCTTGGATACCATCTCCATGTGCTCTGAGGTGGGTTCCTCTGAATTCTTGCAGTGTAACGGGCCAAGGTGTTTGGAAGGAGTTAGCATCCCTCACACGTGACCATATGTTGGATGTTCAGGATGGTGGAAAGCCCACTTGTTTTGGTAGTTTTGGTGGTGAGGATGGACTCCCTTCCTTCGCTGTGGTTGGGACATATGGTCTGCTAAATAATATTTAGTGAATGAGGCAAGCCTAATGCTTTAGTCGAGTGTGGTGCCATAAAAACGATTGATGAAAGCAAATCATTCTTTTACTCAAAAAAATTTTTATTTTAAAAAATTGTACTTTTAGGATTAAACGTGGTTTTGGGTGGCCCTCAGATGGCAAATTTGTTTTCACCTTTGGTGTGTATCAAAATTTGTAGGCACTCACCAAAAGAATCAGTAGATATTTATTGCTGTGGAAAGCTTCATGCAATGTATTATTAATTGGAAGAAAACCCCAGATATAATATTGTGCAGTTAAATAGTTCATGTACCTAAATGTAAAAGATATTTATGTAAGTTTAGAAGTAAAAAGTTCATGTTTATTTTAGACATTTCTTAATTCCCCCATCATAAAGTAAAAAATAGATGTGTAACTTCTGATAGACTCTTTGTGTTTGAGGATAGAGCTTAGGAAAAAAAAAAATCCAAAACACATAACTTGCATGCTAAGTAGTTGTTTATGTAGCACCAAACATCAGAGTAATGAAAAACTTTAATTCATCCGGGTATCAAGTACAAAGACATTGTGATGGTTTTTGAAATTTGCCCTTTGTTGGTAACCTCCAAACCTCTAGCTGATTTTTTTTTTTTTTTTTTTAACAAACCCAGGGTGGCTGAAAAATGAGCTTTTCAGGGCCTGTAACGATGTAATAATCATTTCTTCATCCATGAAGTCTGTCTGCAGAAGGAAGATAAAGCTCTCCACCAGGGGCCCTCTAGAGCTGTTGTTTAGAGTGAAGTTGCTGTTTTTTAGAAGGCAGAGACTTTTAAAAGAGAAAAACACATGGTACCTTGAGACTGTTATTTATAATACAACACATTGGTAATCTTATTTGGTAAAACTCATCTGCTAATAAATGATACAGCATCAAGAAGAAGGTTTTGTGTTTTTAGTTTGTTTTCATAAAACCACCACTTGACCAATTTCTAAAATTTGTGTAATACTGTTTTTTTGCCTGAAGAATCTATTGACCTTTCCATTTTGTTTATTTGTATATTTTAAAAAGTATACTTCATCACAACCTCCGAGTAGAAAAGGAAGTAAAAGGCGAGGAGGGATTTAGAAAAGAGGGATCTTTTCTGTGTTTAGATTGAAACCACATTTCTTTCATAACCATCACCCTCGTGGCCCAGCGCCGAACAGAATCATCCCATGGCCGCACTGTCCCAGGACACATCTTGGTGTGTCCTCAAAGCCATTGTCTCTTGGGGCAGGAAGTGGGTCTCACTCACCCTGTGGCCCTGCACCTGGCCCTTCCTCCATGTCACTCAGTCCCTGCGAGTTCTGTGCTGAGCCACGTCAGCTGTCCCCTAGAGGGTTGAATAGGGTGAGGGCCACAGTCTGTAGCCACAGGAGAGGGATTTTTCTTTGGGTAAAAGAATTATTAAAGATAAAACCCAATGACTCAGTGTCTGTAACTTCACCCACCAAGACAAGGCACCAGAAACATTAGGTGGGAGCTGCCCAGTCTGCCAGTGGGTTACTGTGGGCGGGGTCCATGGTCAGTAGTCCATTTGGAAATGAACTTGTGGCGTTTCTTTTTTGTTTGTTTTGCTGAAAATGTGGCCGGCAGATGCATGGAGAATTTAGTCTTGGGTATCTTGTGTGACTTGCATTAACCAGTTAGGTTCTCTGCCATTAATCTAGGGTCGATTGTGTATCAGTTAGTTTATGAGAGCCTTGCTTACCTGATTCTCATAAAACCTTCGTGAGATGAGGGTGGAAACAGAGGATGGAGGCCTCACAGTTTATAATTGGAAGAGTCAGCGGTCCATTCGACTCTAAAGCTTTATGCTCTTTGTAGCAAATATAGGGTCCCCCAGGGATGGGGAGCCAGGGAGGCATACAGGGTGTTCTGCAAGGAGCAGGGAAGCATATTTTGCCATGCAAGTATCTGACCATTCAAATGACACGTAAATGTTCTTTCCCCATAGGCATTAAAGACTATTCCAACTGGCCCACCATCCCGCAAGTGTACCTCAATGGAGAGTTTGTGGGGGGCTGTGACATTCTTCTGCAGATGCACCAGAACGGGGACCTGGTGGAAGAACTGAAAAAGCTGGGGATCCGCTCCGCCCTCTTAGATGAAAAGAAAGACCAAGACTCAAAGTGAGAGTGGCCCAGGCGAGGGAGCCACAGGTGTCAGAATCTCACCGCCAGAAAAGCCTTACTGATTCTGGTTTTCACTCTTCAGGTGACTGCTTGCACTGCTTCCTCCAGTTTGAAGCAGCCGGCTGATTTTAGCATGTCTGGTGTTTGGGCGAGGAGTATCCTGTCTTGAACCTAATCGTAACCACTGCACTGTCATGATCAACGTTGTGTGACGAGATTGCTGTAAACAAAATTCCTTCTTATGTTGTCCTTTGCTCTTTGCCTGATTCAGGAGTAAACCTAGAAGCTTTTGAATCATTGTTATTGTTCATGAGGCCTCTGCACATGTGTCAGTCTGCAAAGATAATATACCCCCTTCCCTGATTTTTTGTAACTCGTTCTGTTAAGAAAAATGGTGGACAAGGAAGAAAATAAGATAAGCGGGGCGTTTTTTTTTTTTTTTAAATAAACTGCCAACCCAGGGATACTGCGTGTGTGTTGTTAATCTGGATAGCAGTTAGTCTGTGCCTTCGTCCGTTCGGGCTGCTGTAACAAAATACCGCAGACTGATTGGCTTATAAACAGCGGATATTGATTTCTCACAGTTCTGAAAGGTGGAAGTCCAAGATCAAGGCTGTAGCAGATAAGGTGTATGATGAGGGCCTTCTCTTGCTTCACAGACAGCTGTGTTCCCACTGTGTCCTCACAGAGGCTCTTTGGGATCCCTAATCCCATTTATGAGGGCTCCACACTCATGACCTGAGCACCTCCCAAAGGCCCCACCTCCTAAAACCATCCCTTTAGGGGTTATATGTCAGCACAGGAATTTTGAGGGGACGCAGACGTTCAGTCTTTAAGGACTTTCAGCACCTCTGACCTTTTGATTTTAGGAATTAGGAGTGATATTCTCATACTCTTCTGTTAAATGTGCCACAGATATTGCCATCAAGCTGTCCTCTGATTTCTTGAGGAGAAGTAGCTGTTGTGAACGCTGAGAGGTGTTGATGATCCAGTTGGAGGCTTGGGTGGACTGGCGAGAAGTGAGGTGGGGAGGCTGGAGGGGGCGCCCCACTCGTGCATCTCTGAAGACCTGTGCTTGGCCACCTGCACTGCATTTGGATAGGGAGCAGCCTTTAGAGGTTCCCCCAAAGAATGGGATCTCATGAGTCTTTTATTCCTGAAAAATGGGGCCTTTATAAAAAAGGACTATGTTTCTCCATCTGGGCTGGAGGTGGAGCTGGAGGTAAGCTTTACAGGGACTCGGGGGAAGAAAACCCATCCTGTCACTGTGTGCCTTTGGGCCCCCAGAAGCCTTCATTCATCGCCAAGGGCTTAAACAGAGCATCTATTTAGAAGCATATCTTTACAGTGGCAGAGATAGGAAGAAGCTGCATTTTTTAATGAAAAGAGCAAAAATGGGACTTCCCTGGTGGTGCAGTGGTTAAGAATCTGCCTGCCAATGCAGGGGACATGGGTTCGATCCCTGATCCGGGAAGGTCCCACCTGCCTCGGAGCAACTAAGCCCGTGCACCGCAACTACTGAGCCTGCATTCTGGAGCCTGTGAGCCACAACTACTGAGTTCACATGCTGCAACTACTGAAGTCCTCACCACAACTAGAGAAAGCCTTCACACAGCAAGGAACTCAACTCAGCCAAAAAAAAGCAATGACAACAAGGAAATAGGGAGAGCTCATTTCCCCAGAGCTGTTCTGGAGGCTTGTTCTGTGTTGATTATTCGGTCTGCAGGAGTGCCTCTTGGAAACATTCTGAAATCGGACAGACTTAGTGAGATAAGGATTGACCCGCCCAGTGGTCTTGTAGCTCGCAGCTCCTGGCGCCATCCTTCCCCCAGAGGCTGTGGGATTCCCAGGAGAAAGGAAAGGAAAGCTGTAGCCCCACCCCCACATCAGTGGAGACTGTCCTGTCAGATGAGAGGACTGCCCCACATAACTTACAGAGCTCAGGGCTTCAGGGGGAAAAAAAGCAGATTATTGCCACAAAAGGTTTTGTATTACATACATTGTGCACTGCATCCCATGAACACCTTTTGTGTCTGCTCTAAGCCCAGAGCTCATAGAGACCCTTGGAGGAGGTTGGAGCTCATTTGTGGGAAGTACTTTGTTTTACACATGAAAGCAAGGGCACTAGAAGGAAGCCCTGTGCTCAGAGCTGCCTGTGCTTCTGCCACACAGTGGCCGAGCCAAGGCTGTGACCTTGCCCTTTGGAAAGAATACCATTAACAAATCACTTTTTACCGTCCCTGGATGAGTACCAGGCCATGCGGCACACACATGACTCTGCAAAATTGTCCCTCGCCTTCACATCTGGTGTGTCCTAGGGTACTTTTCCACAGTTTTTCTCCTTTTGGCTTTTCCTTAAATCTGCCTATATCCCCTTAGGGTTCATCTAAAAAACGAAATGATGAGAAGTTTCTTTGCAGGGAAATGTCAGTGTAGGAAATCTCTCTAGAATATTAGCACTAGGAGAGAGCTGCTAGGTGTGTAATTTGACTCAGATACCTATGAATCATAGTGAGATCATATCAGTTACCAGAGAGCTTAAAAGTTTAAGGAATCACTAAGCTCTACAAGAAATGGAAATGTTGTTTCCAGAAGTTAATTAATCCTTTTTTTCCTCTATGCTTGACAAGTCTTTGCCAAGTGGGAAATTGAAGATGCTATCTGATGTCAGTCTGAATAATTTTAATGATCTGCATAATTAGAATTCACTGTGATAATTAGAACAGTGATACCAGGGTTCCTTGTACAAACAGCAATATCACACATCATCTATTTAAACATGCAAGGTCCTCTTCACAGCTTTCCACTACAGGACACTGGCTCGTATCATTTGATTTGATTTATTGGATTTTTGTCACAACTTCAAAGTGCTGTGTTATTAGACTGCTTAGAAATAGATGAAGTTATTTTAGAAGATTAAACATTTGTATGAGTCGAGGTAGTTTTTGTCTCATAAGCTTGTAGTTACATAGATGTCATTACACTTCATTTAAGTTTTGGAGATTTTTAGAACCAAAGGTGAGTTTCAAGATGTGTTTCTTGTTATTGGCCCTGTTGAATTGACTTGGGTAGAATCTGGGACCTCAAGCTTTCCTGTAATTATTAAAGCCTCAACAGCTAGCTTGAGAGAGAATTCTTATACATTTATTAAAGAGCTTAGCTATTTAGAGAAAAATTGTATCTTGAGAGGTTGGGTCCCTTTGTATTCGTAACAGGAGAGATCGTGCTAAGGGTTCAGAGAATCGACCTTTGTGTTGGCCAAGTTATGTTGGAGTAAATTTAAACCAGAGGCAAGGAAGCTTCCAAGTTTGTTCCTCAGAGTCACTGACAGGCAAAAATAGATATTGGTGGGTGGTCACATAAAAAGGAGCTGATTTGATAGCTGTGAAAAAATAATAGATTTCATATTCTACTTGAGAATTGGTTAGTAAATCTCCAAAATAGCTTTCAGTTATACCAAAGAATTCTAAGATAGCTATTTTTTTTTTTTTTTTGGCTGTGCCGCATGTGCTTTCTTGACCAGGGATCGAACGTGTGCCCCCTGCAGTGTAAGTGCGGATCCTTAACCACTGGGTCGCCAGGGAAGTCCCATACAATAGCTCATTTGAGGGAGAGGGGAGGAACGGTGAAAGGCGACAGAGCTGGCGTCAAGCCACCCGCAATGTGGCCAAGGTGGACTTGTGGGAAGTCGCATCCCGTCCTGTTTCCTGAGAGCAGCATCACGGCAGGCCGTAAAGCCGCATGGGCCGAGCATTCGGGCTGGGAGCAGATCTGGCCTGAGTCTAAGAAGTGTACCTGGCTTTGAAGGTCTTTCCCCGACTGCAGCCAGAATCACCTTCCACAGACACCTCGCTGGCCGTCTCACTCCCCTACTTACAAACCTCCCGGGTCGCTGCCCCAGAAGGTCTTGCGTCACCTCCCTGCTTTGCCCCACAGCCCCTTTGTCCACCACACCCGGTTATAACTGCCCTTTCGCTTATCTTCACTCAAGGATCCCTTAGAGCTAGTATATGTAGTGCTTAGAAAAATATGTAAAACATAAGCAAAGGATTCTCTTCGTTCTGTCCTGGTGAGTCACAAGAAGCCTTAGGTCAGGAACCTCTCTGGCCATCCATTGGTTAGGACTTCGCCTTCCAGAGCAGGGGGTGTAGATTCGATCCCTGGTCAGGGAGCTATGATCCCGAATGCCTCAGGGCCAAAAAGCACAGGGCTGCCCCAAAGAGCTTGGGTTTGGATCAAACTTCCTGGATTCCCATCCCAACTCTTCCTGCGTGTGTGACGGGCCTCAGGCACCTTAATAACCTCCCTTACCTACTCTACTGAATAGGGCAGTGGTGAATGTCACCTACGTCAAGCTTGTTATGAGACGGGAGAATCCACATCAAAAGCCTAGCCCATAATAAGCTCTCCAGGTAGGTTAACCTCCATGGTTACCTTGGACTAGATCTGGACTTGATTGCAGTGTGTTTTTCACCATCATTGTTAGACTTGAGGGAGTAGAAATGTCTATATTTATTGACAGGCCATTGTTTGGTTGTCCCTGTAGTGTGGAGACTCATCTTTGAAGGTCAATGACAAGATTTCATACTTGTGATGATCTTGGTGGAGTATACCCATTATTTAGCTGTTCTTGGGGCACTGAGACAGATAGTAAATTACTTTCCTAAGACTATAGTTGGACTTACTGCCACTGAGTTTAAATTTCTTAAAAATATTACTTCTGTTGCATACAGTGGGAAGTCTTTTATTGAACTGATAGGTTAGAATAGGTTTTATTGTGGGGAGGTATGCTTGAAAGAACACAGTTCAACCTTGAGTTAATTCTAGTTTATCAGTAACAAGGATTGAGATGCTGGGTTCTACTATACCCAAGTAATAATTTTCACAGGGATACATTTGCCAGAAAGTAAGAGGTAGTTAGGTCCCCTGGTTCACAGGAATTTAGGTGATGAAATGTAGAAAATATTTCCAGATTATTGGTATATCTGTCTAGTCCTGAACTGGCAATGAGCCTTGTAATTGGCAACCAGGGATGAACCAGCCCCCTGGGGAGTCCATGCTAAGCCCTAGACTATGCGATAGGACGTCTCCCCACTCTAGACCCCAGGTCTGGGGCTGAGCCTTCAGCTGGGGGTCAGGGACCCCCACCTCCCACCCTGAGCCAGGGCAGGGTCAAAATACTTGGAAGCTGAAGTAGAACTTCAGCAGTTGCTTTTACACATAAGCTGTAACCCTGGGAACCTAGCAGCACATTTCCCATTTTCCTGGCTGTTTTTTGGTTTTTTTTTAATGTTATTTATTTCTCTTATTTGGTTGCACCCAGTCTTAGTTCCAGCAGGCGGGATCCTTAATTGCGGCTCTCCAGCTTCTAAGTTGTGGCATGTAAACTCTTAGTTGCGGCATGCATGTGTGATCTAGTTCCCTGACCAGGGATAGAACCCAGCCAGGCCTGCTGCATTGGGAGCGTGGAGTCTTAACCACTGCGCCACCAGGAAAGTCCCTACCCTGGCTTTTTAAATTTAAATTTTTAAACTTTTATCCACAATTCCTTAGTAAAATCTCCTTAGAATGACTCTTGGGAGAGCAGAGCACTATTATAGAGGTGAAAGCAAAGGATGCTATCAATTCCACCTGTCCAAGTCACTGCCGTTTTCGTGGAGCAGAAAGATCAGTGTGGTAGGTTGAATAAATGGCACCCAAAGAGGTTCACATCCTAATTTCCAGAATTTGAGGAAATATTAGCTGGGACTTTGCAGCTGTGATTAAGTTGAGGATCTTGAAATGGGGCTCATGTGGGTGGGCCCAGTGCAATCACAAGTGCTTTGAAGATGGAAAAGGGGCCGTGAGCCAAGGAACACAGGCAGCCTTAGAAGCTGGAACAGGCAAGGAAACGGATTCTCCCCTGGAGCCTCCAGAAGGAACACAGGCCTTGATTTTAGCTCCGTGAAACTGATTTCAGACTTCTGGCCTCCAGAACTGTAAGATACAAAATTCATGTTGTTTTAAGCCACCAAGCTGGTGGTTATTTGTTATAGCCGCCACAGGAAACTCATACCACTGGCAACTTGGATCTTCACAGTGGGCACCACTTGATATGAGTGGACAAGGCTCAGGGGACAAATGTTTATTGAGTTGTCCCCCCCTGCATTAGGCATTTAGATCCCTAATTTGCTCCTCACAGAAGATCTGTACATGTGGGATATTAGCTCTCCCTTTCAGACGACAAAACAGACTCAGAGGTGGGGTCCCTCGTCCAAGGTCACTGCCTAGGGAATAGCAGGGCTGGAACTGTGGTCCTCACGTTGTAGCTCACTCCAGAGGCCCAGCCAAAAATCGCATCCTCAGACTCAGTGGGGCTTTGACGACTGGGTCTGAGAGTGCAGTCTTGGGAGGAAGAACTGTTCTTGCCACTGAATTTGTTGTTCGTTGCCCATTGAAACCTGCAGCTGGGAGACCAGGGCTTTTGGAAGCTCCCCCTGGCCGTACACAACTAACTATGTGAGGAGGTGGAGGGTCCAGCTTCTGAGATGGGGGACAGCAAAGCAGGCATAATTGGGCAGAGGCAAACAAAGCTGAGGAGAAAGTACCCCCAGGGTCCCCGTGGTATGTAGATGTGCGGACAGGCCAGCGGTCCCACTGGGCTCCTCTCGGTGAGATTCCAAATGGCAGCAAGTGGGTATTTTTGCCAGGAGGCAAAGTGCTCTCCAAAAGAACTCCCATGTCTGCTGGGCTTCCTCTCAGGGTCGGCCCTGGGTCCTGTCATCTGTTTCTGCACGTGCTCAGAGTGACCTGTTGTCTTTCCTTAGGGACCAGCTACGAGTTCTCACATCCTGACGGTGTCCCTCCGTCCAGCCCTCCTTCCCCCACTCCCTCCTCTGTCCATGACTCCAGCCCTCGCTGTGGTTCTTTTTTAATTAATTGATTGATTGATTAATTAATTTTTGGCTGCATTGGGCCTTCATTGCCACGCAGGGGCTTTCTCTAGTTGTGCTGAGCGGGGGGCTACGCCTCGTTGTGGTGCGTGGGCTTCTCATTGTGGTGGCTTCTCTTGTTGCCGACTACGGGCTCTAGGTGCACGGGCTTCAGCAGTTGTGGCACGTGGGCTCAGTAGCTGTGGCTGGTGGGGTCTAGGGCTCAGGCTTAGTAGTTGTGGCGAATGGGCTTAGTTGCTCCATGGCATGTGGGATCTTTCTGGACCAGGGATCGAACCTGTGTCCCCTGCATTGGCAGGTGGATTCTTAACCACTGAGCCACCAGAGAAGTCCCCTCTCTGACTGATGTCATATTTAATTTTTACACAGTTTGCTGACATCTCCCCATCAATACACTTTTCAAACAGAAGCGTCGGATAAATAAATACCCCTTTCCCCTATCCCTCTACTCCACCTCCTCTCAAGCTCCTCCTGGAGTCTTCCACCCTCCAATCACCCTCTGGTTGCCTTGTTAGTATTCTTGGACTCCCTTCATATCTTCCCTTTGTTGGATTCTCTGTTCCCTATGTCCTGTGTCTTTGACTTTTTTTTAGTTTATCCTTTTGCTCTGTTGGAGCACATCCTGAAAAAGCTTCCTAAAGAAGGTGCATAGGAGGTCCACTTTTGGAGATCAGCTTGTCTGAGCAGGTTTTATGATGCCTGTGTGCTAGATTTGGTAGTTTGTCTGGGTCAGAAGAGATTTTCCCTTCCAAATTGTGATGGTATTGCTTCATTGCCTTCCAGCTTCCGGTGCTGCTAGTGGGAAATCTGATGCTATTCTGAGTCCTGACCCTTGATGATTTTTTTTTTCTTTGTAGGAAAAATCTTTAGGATATTTTCTTTATCACTGGTGAAATCTATATATTTTTTCCCCTTTCACTGGCTTTCAGTCTAGAGAGTCCCGTTTATCAGTTCTGAGAAAATTTCCCAAATACACCTTTGGGAATTCCCCTACCTGATTTTTCCTGTTTCTCTTTCCAATTCGTCAATGTCAGTTGTTGGAGCTCCTAAAATGACCCCATAGTTTTCTTATCTTTTCTCTGCTATTTTCAAAGTCTTTATCTTTTCATTCTACTCTTTGGGAGAGTTCCCTGCCTTTCTTTTTTCTGTCTCTCCCATAAATAGTTTCCGTTTGTCTTGCTTCATTCTGGTACTGTCCCAAGTTTGGGGGGTAGAGCAGGAAACAATGAAGAACACGTTTCTGCTCTCACAGGTGCTCGTATTCTAGTGCGGCGGGGAGAGGGAGAGAGAGAGAGAAAACAAGTAAGAAGTGGGTCAGTATTAGGTGGGTTGGTTAGGTGGGTTAAGAGCTAAGAAGAAAAAAAATCAGTGCAAGGGTATAGAATGGGACTTTTTTTTTTTTTTTTTTAGGGACAAAGGTGGGATTTGTTTTCATTATAAAAGAAAAAAAAAAAAACTCCTCAGGAATCTTAACAAAGGAAGAGGATATTTCACACTCAGAGAATAGATATCAGGATACAAAATTACAAGTGTTTTGACCCCAGACCTGTCCTCATCTCCTCCAAGAGCAGAGATGGGAAGGAGACAGCTGAAGCAAACAAGCAATTCTGTAAAACGAAGACTTAGAAACCCTACACATATGAATAAAATCTAAACTTCTGTTTTGCTTAAAATTTTTTTTTATATATCAAAAGACCTGCTTTAGTGACATGCTAGTTCCACCAGAAAATAACCCAATAAACCCTTGTCAGTAGTATGCTCAAGTTGAGCAGCCAACTCATATTTCCAAACCCCTGTGTGTACAAGTACATGTGTGCCTTTTGTTTTGGTTTGTTTGTTTGTTTGTTTGTTTGTTGGCTGCATTGGGTCTTCGTTGCTGTGTGCAGGCTTTTTCTAGTTGTGGAGAGCAGGGGCTACACTTTCGGTGTGCGGGGTTCTCATTGCAGTGGCTTCTCTTGTTGCAGAACATGGCGCTCGCGAGTTTCAGTAGTTGTGGCACGTGGGCTCTAGAACGTAGGCTCCGCAGTTGTGGTGCCTGGGCTTAGTTGCTCTGCTGCATGTGGGATCTTCCCAGCCCAGGGATTGAACCTGTGTCCCCTGCATTGGCAGGTGGATTCTTAACCACTGCTCCACCAGGGAAGCCCCCATGTGTGTCTTTTAAACCAAAGCTCTGGGGATCAGGTGACTGCTACTGCTATCACAGACTTCCACCTGTTAACCAACCAGTGTCAGCCTCCCCTGAAGGGTAAGCAGGGCACAGAGAAGTCCTAAAGTGGCCATGAGGGAATAACAGCCCCAAATAGCCTCCCCTACCCCTACCCCCACTCAAAAGGAGATCCTTATTTCTAGCCAGACTACTTGTCTCAAATTTGGCCTCCTGTGACCAAGAATGGGACATTTTTTGATTGGGTCCTTAGGGAAGGCCTCTCTACTGAGATAATATTAGAGCAGTGATCTCCCAACCTTTAATACTGCAACTGGTTTAAAATAATTTCCAAGAGCTCTTATTAACTGATTAATCTTTTTTAAAAATAAAATTTACCATCTTAACCATTTTTAAGTACATTCACATTGTTGTACAACCACACTGTCACCACCATCCATCTCCAGAACTCTTTTCATCTTGTAAAAATGAACCTCTTTTTTTTATAAAGATTTTTTTTAAATTATTTATTTATTTATGTATTTAATGTATTGGCTGCGTTGGGTCTTCATTGCTGCACAGGGGCTTTCTCTAGTTGTGGCAAGTGGGGCTACTCTTCGTTGTGGAGCATGGGCTCTAGGCACGTGTGGGCTTCAGTAGTTGCAGTGTGTGGCTCAGTATTTGTGGCTCAAGGGCTCTAGAGCGCAGACTCAGTAGTTGTGGCGCACGGACTTAGTTGCTGCGTGGCAGTTGGGATCTTCCCCGCTCAGGGCTCGAACCTGTGTCCCCTGAATTGGCAAGGTGGATTCTTAACCATTGCGCCAGCAGGGAAGCCCCTAAAAATGAAACTCTTTATCCATCAAACAACTCACCATTCCCCCTCCCCCAGCCCTGGCAGCCACAATTTTACTTTCTTTCTCTATGAATTTGACCACTCTAGGTAGCTTGTACAAGTGGACTTATACAATATTTATCCTTTTGTGAATGGTTTATTACAGATAGCACAATGTCCTTAAGGTTCATCCATGTTGTAGCATGTGTCATTCTTTTTTAAGGCTGGATAATATTCCATCGTATGTCTGTACTATATTTGTTTATTCATTTATCCCTTGATGGGCTATTGTGAATAATGCTGCTATGGACATGGGGGTACTAAATAACTCTTTGAGACCCTGCTTTCAGTTCTTTGTGGGTATGTACCCAGAAGTGGAATTGCTGGATTTTATGGTAATTCTATGTTTAATTTTTTGAGGAATTGCCACACTCTTTTCCAGAGTGACTGCACTATTTGACATTCCCACAAACAGTGCACAAATGTTCCAGTTTCTCCATATCCTTGCCAACACTTATATTTTCTGGTTTTTTGTTTGTTTTGTTTTGTTTTTAGCCATCCTAATGAGTATGAATTAATCCTTTTTATAGACACTTGCTCTACCTTTATCCTTCATGAATGAAATACCTTCACTTTGAGGATATTACTTATAGCTTACTTTTCAAACTGCTCCTTTAAAACATTTCTGCTTTCTTCCTGAGTATACAGGTTACCTCTTTGTCTGTTCCGGCCTCTCTTTTGTGCTGAAGACTTTCCAGCTGGAGACTATTAGCTACTGGCTCACATTTGAGAATTAAAGGACCCATTAGGGGACTGGGGTTGAATAGGGGATTGAAGACAGTATGTGTGTGTGTGCATGTGTGTGTTTGTGTGTGTGAATGTGTGTGTGTGTGTCATGAGTGTGTGTGTGGGAGGTGGTGAGGTTGGGTATGCTGGCTGCTGGTGGGTTTCCCTCTTCAGCAACTGGGTGCTGAGTTGACCTTCTGTTGGTGAACTCTCAAATCTCAGATGTCAGTATTTGAATGTCTCTCCTCTGAGGCCATTTTAATTTCTCCAGAGAAGAATCTACCAACCCACCTAGGAGGTGTGAGCCTGTCTGTCTTGTAGGAGCTGGAGTAGAAGGCTGGGAGCTTTCATTAGGGTACAGATTTCCACTGGCCTCTCTGGTTTACAGCCCCAGACCTCCCACCTCCCACACTGGACCCACTGTCCCCCAGTCCTCGGGGTGGGGGGGTGGGGGGATCCTGCAGGTCTCCTGCTTCTCACCCTTACTCTCCACCCCACACTCTGCCTTCAACCCTGGGCTGCTCCTCGTGTGTGGTGCCTGCAGCACAGCCTCTCCACGCACTTTCCAGCCCCTCAGCGTTGGCCGACTTCTCTCCTCTCCTCTCCTCTTGTCTCCTCTCTCTTTCTCCTTGTTCTTTGCCTTCATATTATTTATTATTTATATCTATTTTGTATCTTTTTAAAATTCCTTTCCTTTTTTTTAGTTTCGAGAGGAAGACAAATGTAGGTAATCCTAAATTCATGTTTCTTTTTTTAAACAAAATTTTCTCAAAACTTGTTCAAATTATAAAAATAATTTGTGTTCCTTTAGAGGACTAGAAAGAAAGAAAAAAGAGGCCAGTCATCCCACTCATGGATGAGAAATATTTTTCATAAGGCGCATTTCCTTCTACTTATTATTCGTCAAATAATTTTGCATATTTCAAATCAGACTGCAAAGAAAATTTTATGTTCTGCTTTTTCCACTTATCATATTACAATATAAGCATTTCCCATGTTATGAAACTTTGGAAATGTTTTTAATGGCTGTGATGATAATTGATCCTGCGTTGTACTAAAGTTTGCGTAATTATCGTCCTATTGTGTAACTGCTGGGCTGTTTTCAATTAGAAGTTTAATACCGTGATAAGATTTTTGTGCAAAAGGTTTATTTTATTTTAACGTATTTTAATGGGAGAGTTTTTTTAAAAAATGGGAGAGGTTTTGCCATAGGGTAATGTAAGTAGGTTGAATGGTGTTCCCCCAAAAGGTATGTCACATCTGTCACATCCTCATCCCTGAACTTGTGAAGGTGACCTTATTTGGAAAAAGGGACTTGGCAGAAATGAGACAGAGGTGATCGTGGATTATATGGGGGAGTCCTAAATCCAATGACAAGTGTCCTCACATGAGACAGAAGAGGAGACACCGACCCAGAGGAGAAGGTGACATGAAGATGGAGGCAGCGATTGTGGTGATGCAGCCACAAGCCAAGGAATCCGGCAAATACCTGAAGCTGCAGAGGCAAAGAACGGATGCTCCCTGAGGGCCCTCAGAGGGAGCCTGGCCCTACCAACATCCTGATTTCAGACTTCCAGCCTCCAGATTCAAGAGAATACATTTCTGTTGTTCTAAGCCATCAAGGTTGTGCTGCTATGTCATGGTGGCCCCAGGAAACCAAGTACAGGTAGAGTCTAAGAAACGGTGCTGTTGATCACAGATATAAATATTTATAGATGGTCAAATTAAGTCCAAAGAAGCAGTTTACACCCCCAGTACCGTCCTAACACGCTCATTTTTAGTTTGGTAAATTTCTTTCACGTCGTGGCATTTCATCAGCGTTTACTAAGCGCTCACTGCGTCACAGCATGGGGAGCTCTGTGGGGACCGATGCCTCTGCTTTGTTCCCTGATGTGTTCCCAGTGCTTAGACGCACACCCAGCATACACTAGACACTTACTGAATGGATGCAAAGGTGACAGGGGTACGCGTCTTAAGACATGGCTCCTGGTGAGTCTGGTGAGGGCCCTGGCAGAGCACCAGAACACTCTGGGAGGAGAGCAGAGTCTGCCGCAGTGCCAGGGAGGCACAGAGCAGGGGGTCTCCTGGGGCTGGGGTCATTGAGGAGGCGGTGCCTGTGCTGAGTCTTGAGTGACAATGATCATGGCGGCCGCCAGCCAGCGCCAGAGACCCCCCCATTGCAGGTCATCTCTGCTGCACTCGCGTTCCATCAAAGCCAGACCCTGGCGATGCTGGTGTGCAGGTGATGGAGGTGGCCTATCTGAGTGACAGGAGGCCCTGGGGGATCTTGGGTCATGCTCAGCAGGGAGGGTACCAGCAAGATGTGTACTTTGACCCCAACTATGTGGCAGGCCTTGATGGGTTGCACTGCACCTGTGTGTACACACACACACACACACACACACACACACACGTGCATACACAGGCAGTATTCCCTTGTGGCTAGAGGCTCTGCTGAGCTGCAGGCAGCCAGGGGCAGCATCATCAGGTGGCTGGACCTGGAGTCCCTACATTTTTCGCTAAGAGTGTCCATCTTTTGTTCATTTATTACAAACCCATCATTACCAGGCTGACCTCATGGCCCCTGGACCGTGGTCCTTCCCGGGATGGCCTCAAGCACAGCTGACTCCAGACTGAATGTTATGCAAAGACTAAAAACTTGAGAATGACCACAGGGACAGAGCAACTGGCTCACAGCTACAGCCCATGCATATGGACTTGTTCACTGCAGAGCCTGTCTTTCTAGCTTAGATCCCTGGTCAACCCCACCCTCAAAAGCCCACCCCTGAGTCTCTGCTCTTTCAAGGTCTCAGCCAAGAGAGACACAGTTGTAAGCCCCCTTTTCCACCTACTTGGAACCAATCTCTTGAGTTGGGGCTTCCTGCCTGGGCTCCAGCCTCCTCCTGTGTGCCCCCTTTGTGCCACAAGACAACATCATATGTTACACACACAAGTAAAGGGCACTGCAGAGGGGATGAGAGTGGGCGTTGGTTTGTAGAATGACACTGTAGAGCTGCTCCTCTTCCGTGCCTTCCAAAGTAACCTGGATTTTCACGTGTTCATTTAATCAACTGTTTATACTCCAAGACTTTTCTCAAGTGTTTACGGAGGTTAGCAGAGCTGACCAGTAGAGATACTAGTGTAAAGCAGGGACTACGTCTGAATCCAGCTGAGAACTAAGAACGGAAATGAACCATCCCAGCTGTTTAATTCCAACTCAGAAGGCATCACTTTGTGTTTCTAAATATAAGCTGAGCCACTTTTTCCCATGTTTCCCAATGAGAGGACTTTTTAAAAGTTTTGATAGTTTCAATATAAAAACTTGTATGGATGCACACAGACATAGAAAACAATCTTATGTTTACCAAAGGGGAAGGGTGGGGGAGGGATAAATGAAGGGTTAACATATACACACAACTATATATAAAATAGATAACCAGTAAAGACCTACTTGTAGAGCACAGAGAACTCTACTCTGTACTACTATGTAATAGCCTATAATGGAAAAGAATCTGAAAAAAAGAATATGTATAACTGAATCACTTTGCCATATACCTGAAACTAACACAACATTGTAAATCAACTATACTTCAATAAAAAATAAATAAAAAATAAAAATACATAAAAAACTTGTATGGATGTATATGGGACACTCAAATATATTAAATACAGAGTACAACTATCTTAAATATATTTTAACATTAATTTTAAATTGTATCAGTGAGAGCATTGAGGCACAGAGAAGTTGAGTGACTTGGCCAGAGTCACACAGCTAAAAGAAGTGAAAGAATTGGGATACAAGCCCAGGTGAGCAGCTCAAGGCCCAGGGATCCTAACCACAGTTCTATTAATTTAGTGACATATAATGTATTATAAAACATATGCACTTAGGAGTACTGCTCCCCCCACAGTTTAATAAACAACTATTAAAATGTTCTATCTGCATTTTCAACATCAATGCCTTTGTCATCTCTAGAGAACTCTTTGAGATCTGTAACAAGTTTTCCAGAGCAGAGTCTCTCAAACTTTATTGTGAATATGAGCCACCAAGAGATCTTGTTAAAACACAGATTCAGATTCCACATTTCATTTTTTTTTAAATTATTTGTTGGATGCATTGGGTCTGCATTGCTGCGCACAGGCTTTCTCAAGTTGTGGTGAGCAGGGGCTACTCTTCGTGATGGAGTGCGGGCTTCTCATTGCAGTGGCTTCTCTTGTTGCAGAGCATGGGCTCTAGGCACGTGGGCTCAGTAGTTGTGGCTTGCAGGCTCTAGAGCGCAGGCTCAGTAGTTCTGGCCCACGGGCTTAATTGCTCTGCAGCATGTGGAATCTTCCTGGACCAGGGATCGAACCCGTGTCCCCTGCATTGGCAGGCGGATTCTTAACCACTGCGCCACCAGGGAAGCCCCACATTTCATTTATTTATTTATTCTTGGCTGCACCGTGTGGCATGTGGGATCTTAGTTCCCGGACCAGGGATTGAACTGCAACCCCTGCATTGGAGTCTTAACCACTGAACTGCCAGGGCAGTCCCTGGATTCCACATTTCTAACAAGCTCTAGACCCAGGAAATGCTGCTCGTGCAAAGGCCATAGAATGAGAAACAACTTCTGGAAGCCCATTTTCTTGATTTTTATTTACGTTGTCTGAGATGGAGCAGTTTGAATCTATGTGTGACCACGTCTGTGGGAATTTTGTCTTAAGCATATTAGAACCCTTGATTCCCTCCCCACCCCGCCACCCCCCTCACAGGTGTCTAACCATGGTCTCTATGACATAATCACCTATTGTTTTGCCTTTTAAAGTGATGCTAAAAGACTTGTTTGTAATGACGTTCACCTAGGACTAATTCCAGCTGGGACTGGAGATTGCATCCGGTTTCAGTGCATAGACCAAACTGTCAATAGCTCACAGGAGGTCATTTCAGGCTACCGTGGCTTCCCCAGATAGAACGTCGTGATTTAAACTCAAGTAGTGGAAAGAGGGTCCTTCGGTGTGAGAATTTGGAAAAGTGTCAACTAAAAGAAGGGATGCCTTTTTTTTCCCCAAGGGCTAAATCTGGGAAAAATCAGTCTCACCAATTCAGAACTTTGGCTTACGGAACTCAGCTGGGCGAAACGGTCACTGTGTCCCAGACACAGCAGTTTCCTTCTGTCCCTCATGCTTGTCAGGTGTGTTCCAGCCTCTGCCCTTGCTGTTCTTTCTGCTTAAAAAAATTCTTCCTTCCTGTGTGGTTGCCCTCTTCTCACCATCCAGGTCTTGATTCAGAGGGGCCATTTCTACCACCCTGACTGGAGAACAAACCCTACTTCCCCACCAGAACCTCAGTCAGTATCTTTCATCCTTTGTCTCATTCAGGACACTTGTCAATACCGAAAATGTTTGTATCTGTACGTACACGTGCATGTGTGTATATGTCTGTATGTACATAGGTCTCTATGAACGTACGTGTGTGTGATGGTACAGCTACCCTTTGCCAAATACAATCTGTCTTATTAGGTGCTCAATACCTATTTATTGAATGATTAACAAACGGTTATTTTGAGCTTCTTTTTAAATGCTAAGTGGGTAAAACCCTTGCATAATCTCAAATTTAACTCCAAATACTAAATATCAAGTTAGCATTTTATGTGTCTTTACGATGCTATTTTCGAAATGCTTTTGTTCTGTTGTCACAAAGAGCGTCACACCATGGACGTCCAGCAGATGGCGCCATTTCTCCAGGACTGAGCCCCTCCGCTTGAGGGTGGGCTCCGCCTGGCTCCCTTCCTGTAACGTGGCTTGGGCTTAGTTAGCCACGCTGAGAATTATTCTGATCTTCCCTGAAGAATCCTCTATGAGAAAATTAAATTAGGCAGATTTATATATGTCCCCAGGTAGAGCCCTGCTTCCCCCACATTCCACATTTCCTCCCATTGAAGGGGTCTTGCATCCTTCCCCGGCACTAAAGGGGCTCAAGGGGGTGTATTTTGGCACCCGACAGCCCGATCATATCAGAAACGGTGTTTCAAGTGCATTTCTTCCTCCTGGAAATGCCTCCTTCAACAGGCCAGAAGTGGGTGGTTTGATTTTCTCAGGCTGGGAGCTGTCCAGGGAAAAGGACAGGGAAGCAAGACCAGGATCAGAATCCCCAGTCCCACTTACGTCAGAGAAGCCTCTTCAGCTCTCTGAGCCTCAGTTTCCTCATCTGTAAAATGGAGATAATCATAGTGCCTCCCGTCAAAGAATAAATCAGACACAGGTCATCATACGCACCATACTTTGCTTCTCTACAAGGCAAAGCAACACTGGATTGATTTCCACGTAGCAAAGGCAAAGATGGGATTTAAATACGAGACAGAGGCGAGGGGCAAAGGAGCAGTGCCAGGCATCTGGAGACGGCCAGCTTTGTTCTGCCTTCCTGAGGTGAGATGCTGAGTGGCTGGCATTGCCAAGGGGCCAGGCAGGGTATTCTGCTCTTGGTCCACAGATGGGCCATCAAGGAAAGCAGTTTGAGTTGTTTGTGGGTCTCCAAAAACCTTGGGGGTTTAACTGCCATATTCAGCACAGGCTGTGCTGCGTCCGTCCTCAGGGTCGCTGGCGGCCCCATCTCCCGTGTTACCTGTTGGCACCGCTTCCCCAACCAGGAGTGCCCACGTCCTTCCTCCCAGGGTGGCCATGAGATGAAGCTGGAAGAATAGGCATGACCCAGTGTGGGAAAATGTGATGTTCACGCATGCGTTACATGACACGACCATCAGGCTTGCTGTCTGAATCCACCGTCCAACCCGTCGCTCAAAACACCCTTTGCCTCCCTTCTCCTTCTGTTGCAGAAATCGGTTCATCGAGAAACCAAGCACCACACTCAGAGGGTTGGAGAACTCAGGTTTAGTAAGCCGGCGGCCCCAGACAGGCTAACGCTCCAAAGTTCTGGGCCCTGAATTCAGGGTGAGCTTTACTTTTATGGTGCACATATTTACAGAGCATGGAAGTTTCCAAAGAGAAATTTACAAGAGCAGGTGCAGAACATTCCATTTTTTAGCAAAACACCTTAAAGTTACATTGAATTGTTAGGTCATCCTGTTTTCCTGTTTTTCTAGGCACAGCAAGCATATTTCACAAAAGCAAAACAAGCATGGAGTTGTTTTTAGCTGAGTGTAAGTTTCTAACTTTCCTCTTCACTTCCAATCCAAAGAGGCGCTGTTGATGTCTGCCCGAGACATCTCTGGAACTGGCTTTCTTATCTCACCCCATTCCCATCCTCCCTACCCCGTTACCTCGCTCTGCCGGTCCATTCTCCACACTTAGAAAACCATACGCCTATAACTCACCGTGGATTAAGCACTCGATGATCTCATTGCCCAGAAGACCCAGAACGCCCTCTGCAGCGACTCCTGGGCCCTCCTGGCTCGGCCCTCTGGCCACACCTCCTGTCACTCTCCATGGCTCCGTGCATCCAACTGTTCCATTGTCTTGCAGGCTCCAGGCTGTCTCATCCTTTTGTTAGGGACCAGGGTTCTTGGCATCCTTAATCAATAGAAATTGATCTGATGCCAGACAAGAAATTCAGGCAAGGCTTTATGGGGGCCCCTGCTGCAGCAGGGGGGTGCGAGAACTAACAAGAGGTTCTCTTGCTTGCTTGCCCCTGGGTTGGCGGTGGGGGGAGAGCTTGTTCCTTATATAGGGTGAGGGTAGGAGCCTGTCCAGGGGTTGGGCCAGAGGGGTGGCTTAGGTGGTTTGCCCACCTCTTAGGTAGTGTTGTGTGCAAGGGGCACGTGCAGTACCTCGCCTTTGCTCCAGACACCCTGTTTTTGTTCCAGGCTCTTCAAAGGTGGCAGTTGGGTTTTTTGGTCTCTTTGTATCTTGTATCTTTGGGGCCCAGAATTTGCTCCAACTGCACATGCCCGTAGTTATTTTTAGTCCCATACAGTTTCTTTGTATTTTGTAGCTCAAGGAGAGGTGTGTCCAGGTGCAAGCATCGCAGCACTGCAGCAAAGGGTCCCAGGTCTCAGCCTGTCTCACTTTTATCTGAGAAATGCTGTCCTTTCTCCCCTTGAAAGCTCACTTCCTCCCCTTGAGACTTGGCTTCTCTGGGTAAAGAACTCACTTCCCAGGCCTCAGCTGAGAACATCTCTTTGGAGGAGGAGGAGGCAGCCCCTCAGTCCCAGCTTGTGTCTGCTGGGACCCTGTACTTCCTCCATGTCAACCCCTCAATTCTTACTTGCCTTCTCCACGGAGCGTGGCTTCCGGGGGCGGGTACACGTCTCCCTTCTGCCCTGTTGGCCCTCTAGTGCTTCGCACTGTGCCCAGAACATAGTAGGTGTTCAGTAAACACCGATCTCCGTGGGAGAATCTTTTGCACTGTGCTTCCCTAGATGAGGGCCACTCGTTCTTTAGTGAGAATCATGGAAATGTGTGAATCGAAGGTCAGTCTCCCTAATTCAGAAAGCTGTTGGGTGGGAAGCCAATTGGAAATGAGGATAAAACTAGTTTGGAGAGGTCGAAAAGAAGCGTTATTCTTTATAAGAACCCAGAGTGGGGGGTGGGGGCACTGCGCCATCTAAAGGAGTGGAGAGCATAGGGCTGGGACTCAGAAGGCCTGGCTTCTAGTCCTGGGCCTGCCACGCTGATGCTGTGCAACTTTAGGAGGATGGCTTTCCCTCTCTGAGCCTCAGTTGCCCCAACTATATATATACGGGGTTGGACTGCATGAGTTCCCTGGCCTTTGGTATGTCTGAGGTCCCAAAGGCTTATGACTCAGAAGTAACCACCAGTGGCTGATCAGTGATCAGAGCGGCAGGCTAAGACCTTTAAAGATTCTCTCAGGCAAGTGGATTTAACACGTCCAGGTCAACTTCGGTCCCAAGCTGACCTTTTCAGTGCAGCCAAAGGAAAGCTCACCTATCTCAGGTGGCATGACTCCGAACCTTAAACGAACATGTCTGTGCTCTACCCTTGTACCCAACTTCCTCAAATAGCATGTTTCTGAAAAGCTGTGTTGAGGTTGAATTGTATCCAAAATGCCTCTGAGCATGGTCTTCTTAAAGGCTGGCATGATGGCAAACAAGAAACCACCTCTCCAGTTTGCTTTTGCGAATCCAGATTTTCATGTGTCAGATGGGCTCCAAGTGTCTTTGTTACCGAGTCCAAGGCTCGCCACACGACAGGCCAATGAATGAATCAGAGACGAGGTGTTGAGGTAGGGAATACGACTTTATTCAGAAAGCCAGCAGACCGAGAAGATGGCAGACTAATGTCTCTGAAAAAACCATCTTGCCAGAGTTATAATTCAGGATTCTTTTATGTCAAAAAGGGAAGGGGGGGGACTTCCCTGGTGGCACAGTGGTTAAGAATCCGTCTGCCAATGCAGGGGACAAGGGTTCGATCCCTGGTCTGGGAAGATCCCACATGCTGTGGAGCAACCAAGCCTCAACTACTGAGCCTGTGCTCTAAAGCCTGTGAGTCACAACTATGGAGCCCATGTGCCGCAACTACTGAAGCTGACGCACCTAGAGCCCATGCTCCCAACAAGAAAAGCCACCGCAATGAGAAGCCCTCTCACCACAATGAAGAGTAGCCCCTGCTCCCCGAAACTAGAGAAAGTCAGTGCACAGCAACAAAGACCCAAGGCAGCCAAAATAAATAAATTAAATTTAAAAAAAAAAAAAAAAAAGGGAAGGGGGTGTTGTTGGTTGTTGCAGATTTTTTGGTGCCAGAATCCTTTGTTCTTGCAGCTGTCCGCATAGGTCAGGTCACGATATCTCTGTAAACCTCCAACAAGGCAAATGTTGTTCTCTGTTCTGCAACTTTAATGAATGGAAAAGTGTTATACCTTTAAAGATCAGAGGCTTGAGGCTGGGCTATCCTGTATATTTCAGGCTATAAAGCAACATTCTAAGCCTGTAGCAAAAGCAATAGAATACAAAGGTTAATGTAAAGTAAACAGATCTAACATGGAGTCCAATTTAGCTTTTCCCTGTTACATCTTGACCTCTTAGCTCAGTGGCTGCTAGGTGGCAGATCTTTGCATTTGAGTCCTTGACGCTTCTTGTCTTGCAGCTGCATCATTTAATCTCTGCCTCTGTCTTCACAGGGCCATCATCTCTGTGTGTCTTTTCTCCTCTTCTTACAAGGACATCGATCGTGTTAGATTTAGAGTCCACCCTTATTCAGCATGACCTCATCTTAACTAATTATGTTTGCCATGACCCTGTTTGCAAATCAGGTCACATTCTGTGCCCCCATTTTCCCTTCCTTGAAAATGTGTTGCATAAATAACCATGGGATTCATATAAACAATGGGACATCCACACACATGTCCCTGCTCACCAGGCGGCAGGCCCCCTCATGGACGCCCCAGGGGGATGAGCAGCCTGGGTGTGTCCCTCAGGCCTTCCGAGGAGCCCCAGCAGGTGCCTGAATGCAGAGGGTGTTGCTGGTCTCCCGGGGCCCGTCAGCTCTGCTCAGGCCCCGGAAAGTATGTGGGTCCCACAGACGTGGAGATGCCTCTGTCCCTCTCCCTGCTACGTGTTCTAGAACTTAGTACCACCTGACGACCCCGTACCCATCTGTTTTTGCTTTCTTTTCTTTCTCTTTTGTTTAATTGAGGTGTAGTTGATGTACAATATTATGTAAGTTTCAGGTGTACAATATAGCGATTTATCATTTTTAAAGGTTAGACTCCATTTATAGTTACTGTAAAATGTTGGCTATGCTCCCTGTGCTGAACAGTATATCCTGGTAGCTTATTTATTTCATATGTAATAGTTTGTACCTCTTTATCTCCCACCCCTATTCTGCCCTCGCCCCCTTCCTTCTCCCCACTGGTAACCCCTAGTTTGTTCTCTATATCTGTGAGTCTGTTTCTTTTTTGTTACATTCACCAGGTTGTTGTAATTTTGTAGTTTCCACGTATAAGTGATACCTTACAATATTTATCTTCCTCTGTCTGACTTGTTCACTAAGCCCAATACCCTCCAAGTCCATCTATGTTGTTGCAAATGGCCCAATTTCATTCTTTTTTTATGGCTGAGTAGTATTCCATTGTATATATATATGACATACCTTCTTTATCCATTCATCTGTTGATGGACACAGGTTGCTTCCATATGTCACCTGTTTGGTCTCCCCTTCTTATCTCCACTGAAACCTAAACCAAGCTCCTGCTTCACCCTCCAAACCCCTCCAGAAGACCCAGGCCCATGCTTGACCCAGGCCCACCTTGCTGGTCAGTCCCTGCCCCACAGCCCAGAAAGGCCCTATGGGCTCTGACAGTCTAGAATACATATATTCTTTTTCAGATTTTTTTTTTTCCATTATAGGTTACTACACGATATTGAGTATAGTTCCCTGTGCCATACAGTAGGTCCTTGTTGTTTATCTATTTTATATACAATAGTGTGTATATGTTAATCCCAAACTCCTAATTTATCTTCCCCCCCCCCCACCCCATCCCCTTTGGTAACCGTAAGTTTGTTTTGTATGTCTGTGAGTCTGTTTCTGCTTAGTAAATAAGGTCATTTGTATCATATTTTAGATTCCACATATAAGTGATATCATATGATATTTGTCTTTCTCTGTCTGACTTACTTCACTTAGTATGATCATCTCTAGGTCCATCCACGTTGCTGCAAATGGCATTGTTTCATTCTTTTTTATGGCTGAGTAGTTATTCCATTGTATATATGTACCACGTCTTTATCCATTCATCTGTCAATAGACACTTAGGTCGTTTCCATGTCTTGGCTATTGTAAATAGTGCTGCTATGAACATTGGGTCCATATCTTTTTTTTTTTTTTTTGATTTATTCTTTTTTTTTTTAAATTATTTATTTTTTTTTTGGGGGGGGTACACCAAGTTCAATCGTCTGTTTTTATACACATATCCCCGTATTCTCTCCCTTCCTTGACTCCCCCCTCCTCATATCTTTTCAAATTATAGTTTTCTCAAGATGTGTGCCTAGGAGTGAGGTTGCAGGATCATATGGTAACTCTGTTTTTAGTTTCTAAAGGAACCTCTATACTGTTTTCCATAGTGGCTGCACCAATTTACACTTCCATCATCTGAGAGATATTGAGAAGATAGAATTGGAGATGCTGGGATGAGGGAGAAGCAGAGCTGTATATGAAGCCCGTGGCCTGGGAACTGGCATTTCCTGGGCTGGTCATGGGATTCCAGACTTTTCTTTTGTGTAGGGCTTCCCGACACCAGAGACCACCAATAGGGTAAAAGTGTACAAGCAATGGGGTGGTGTTCCTATTCACGTGTGTGTGATGGGAGAGGAAATGAGCGAGGTAAACCTTGGCATCCTTTTAAACTTGACATGAAACCTACCGAGTGTGTGGATGCTAAGAGCCACATGCTATCAGAGGGCTATCAGGATTTACCCATCAACTCCAGTCCTGTGACAGGGGCGTGGAAGCCTGCACAGTCTGATCTCCAGCTTCCTAAATGCCCCTAGTGTGTGGGATAGATTTTCATTAGCATAGATGCTGTTCAGGTCTTTGATCAATCCTGCCATTTGGATCAAGTAAGTGACGCATCACCTTGAGGTTGTCTAACTCCTGGTAATAAACAGTGGGAACAAGAGGAAGCTCAGAGTGTAGTCCTCATGCCTCAGCCTATGGTTTGGGATAATAACGCTTCTTGCTGAATTTTGCAGGTTTTCTTGGCCCTTGGCATTAAACAGCCTGTGCCTATGTGCACGTGTGTGTATGTGTGTGTGTGAAATAATTTTCAGTTGGAGGGTTACTTATGAAACAGCAGCATTTCCCCAAGAATAGATGTCTTCTAATCAACAATTTTCTTAAAAAAAGCTTAATTTTACTTTTTTTAAAAAATGTATTTTTATTTTTGACTGCATTGGGTCTTCATTGCTGGTGTGGGCTTTCTCTAGTTGTGGTGAGTGGGGGCTACTCTTCATTGTGGTGCATAGGCTTCTCATTGTGGTGGCTTCTCTTGTTCTGGAGCACGGGCTCTAGACATGTGGATTTCAGTAGTTGTGGCACACAGGCTCGTAGTTGTGGCGTATGGGCTTAGTTGCTCCACTGCATGTGGGATCTTCCTGTACCAGGGATCAAACCCGTGTCCCCTGCATTGGCAGGCAGATTCTTAACCACTGTGCCACCAGGGAAGTCCCTAATCAACCTTTTTTTTTTTTGGGGGGGGGGTACACCAAGTTCAATCATCTGTTTCCTAATCAACCATTTTTGATAGAGAGATCACAGCTCTGCTAGCAGTAAGTTAGGTTCTCTTAGAAATCAGTAATCATTCCCATAGCATTTCCCAGGGGTCTGGGGTTTCTGCAACAGCCTTGGAGGCATCAAAGGTAATGCAGAGAGTCTAATATTCGGTTGAAAAAAATCGGTATTTTAAATGCCACTTACACAATTGTACGCATAGCTATAGGTATGTGTATAGATACAGATGCATCTAAATCTATCATCCTTGGTGATCCTTTGTCGTGGCTGAAATAGGATTAATAACAGTCTCTACCTTATGGAGCTACTGTAAGGATGAATTGAGATAATATCACCTAAAATTCTTGGCAAAGTATTACCTTTCGTGTTTTTCTTTGTTTTTTCTTTTTCAAACTTTTCTTGGATATTCTTTCTAGCTTCCTCTTCCCGATGAACTTTAGACTCATTTGGTCAACAGATTCCCTTTTTAACTTTTGCTCACCTGCACAGATTTGAGGCATTGAAAAAACGCTGTAATTTCAGCCTGTCCCCAGCCCTGCACAACACAGACTCCATCTGGCAGGAGATGTTTCCTCTTCCACCTCCCGGGAGCCAGTGGCCACTGACCTCACCTGTGCTGGTACCTGGCAGAGGCGGGAGCACTTCCTGATGGCTAGGAGTGGGGTGGGAACTGCTCATCTCTCCACCATCTTCCCCTCGGCGCTGCGATTCCTGCTTCTCCCGTGGGAGGCAGCCTGGTGGGATACTGCTGGTGACGCTGATCTGGTGCTGTGCTGATCCTAACACCAGTCCTGATATTATCCTCAGCTATAACCGCAACAGTGACACAATTACTAATCTTTGACTGTTCTTAGAAACTGTGACAATCATTTTTCATACTTTCTCTTGTTTAAGGTAAACTGTATGGCACAGAGGTTGGACACTTTTTCCGTAAAAGGTACATATTTTTGGCTTTGCCAGGCATGTGATCTCTATGGCAACTCCTCAACGCTGCAGTGAAAGCAGCCCCAGACAATATGGAAACAAGTGGGTGTGGCTGAGTTCCCATTAAACTTTGTTTACAAAAGTACATGTTGGGCTGGATTTGATCAACCCTGGTGTAGGGGAATGGTTAAGAGACCAGGCTCTCAAGCCAGACTGCTCAGACTCAGATCCAAGCTCTGTTATTTTTTTAATTAATTAATTTTAATTTATTTATTGGCTATGTTGGGTCTTCATTGCTGCGCGTGAGCTTTCTCTAGTTGTGGCGAGCAGAGGCTACTCTTCATTGTGGTGGACAGGCTTCTCATTACAAGGCTTCTCTTGTTGTGGAGCATGGGCTCTAGGCACATGTTGTGTCTCTCAGGCTCTAGGGCACAGACTCAGTAGTTGTGGCTCACAGGCTTAGTTGCTCCTCGGCATGTGGAATCTTCCCAGACTAGGGATCGAACCTGATTCTTAACCACTGCACCATCAGGGAAGTCCCCCAAGTCCTCTGTTAATCTTTTTATCTGTAGCCTTAAGTCAATTATTTAACCTCTTAAGTTCCCGTGATGGTTCATTTTATGTGTCAACTTGACTAAGCTAAGGGATGCCCAGATGGCTGGTAAAACATTAATGTTTGGTGTGTCTGTGAGGGTGTTTCTGGAAGAGATTAGCTTTTCGATTGGTAGACTGAGTAAAGAAAATCACCCTCACCAATGCAGGTGGGCATGATCCAATTCACCGAGGGGAGGGCCTGAGTAGAACAAAAAGTCAGAGGAAACACAAGTTCACTCTCACTGCTTGAGCTGAGACATCCACCTTCTCCTGCCCTCGGACATCAGAGTTCCTTGTTCTTTTAGTCTGAGCTTTTAGGCTCAGACTGGGAGTGACACCATCTGCCCCCTTGTTCTCAGGTCTTTAGACTTGGAATGAATTACATCATCAGCTTTCCTGGATCTCACCTTGCAGATGGCAGATCCGACTGTGGGACTTTTCAACTTCCATAACCACATGAATCCATTACTATAACAAATCTCTTATTTCTCCCTTTCTCTCTCCCTGTATACATTTCTACTATCTATCCCATTGATTCTGTTTCTCTGCAGCATCTTAATACAGTCCCCCGATATCCACCCTCCCCCTTTTCATAGCAGGGAAGTTTTCAGCTGGGCACATGGCATCCCAGAATAAAGACTACATTTCCCATCTCCTTTGCATCTATGTGTAGCCATGCGCCTATGTTCTGGTCAATGACATCTAAGCCAAAATGTCATGTATTCATTTCTGAGAAGTCTTCCTTCAGAGACAGCCCTTCTCTCTGCTTTTTAAAAATCCCTTCTATCATGCTGCCTGCACTGCTGTGCTGTCAGCATGGACTCCGAGGATGAGGGCCGCCACCCAGAGACAACAGCATGGTGAGCTCTGAGGACTCCACGGAGTGGAGCCTCCCTATGTGTCCAGCTGAACTGCCAAGAGGAACACAATTGCCACTGTTAACTTGGGGTTTGTGTCACTCACTGCTGAACCTAAATTAACTAATGCCTTCTTTGAGCCTCAGTGCCTTGTTTGTAAAGTGATAATAGTACTTCCTTTGGGGGTTTGCTTTGAGGACTTAATGTATCACCACCTGTAAAATGCTTAGAAAAGTATCTGGTAAGTAGTAGGTGCTCAATGAGTATTAGCTGCTATTCAACCCACATAATGACTCTGTGATGTAGCTCTTACTGTCTACATATGCTGGATTAGAAGACTAGGGTTCAGGGAGATTAAGTTAGGATTATATTCATCTGCTTTTAAAAACAAATATGCACACCTGGTGGCTTAAACAAGGAAGAAGTTTATTTTTTCTTGTAAAAAAGCCCAGGGCTTGTATGTCAGGTCCCCAAAGCTCTCTGTGCTCTCAGATCCCTAGTCTTTTGGGTATAACCCTGCTCCCCATGGTCCAAGGTGGCTGCCAAAGCTCCCGTCATCACATCCATTTTCCAACAGGGGGATGGAGGAAGGTACAGAGAAGGGTGCACATGCTTATCTCAGAAGACTTGATGGAGGTCACACTCAACACCCTGCCTACCTCTCATTAGCCACCTTGTAGTTAAGTGGGCACATTTAGAGGTAAGGAGGCTGGGAAGGTATAGTTTTTTCAGACATATAACCGCTTCTACTGCAATGAATTGTGGAGTGAAAATTCGACTCCAGGACCCATTCATTCCAAAGCCCATGTTCTAATCCTCTGCCTTGCATTGCTTCTCATCTTTATTTGTCCTTTCAGTGGGTTGTGGAAAGAGCTTAGGCTGACAGTCAAATTCAAGTTTCACGACTTATCAGTTGTATGATCACAGGCAAGTCAGTTGAGTTCTTGGCACCTCATCAAAAGGCACACATACTTCCCTCTGGGCTGTTGTAGGGTCACATGAAGTTGTCAGTATCAGGAGCCCAGACTGGAGGGACTACCATTTTTCTGCTTCTTTTTGAGCAGCCGCTGTGTGCCTGGTATCCACTGAGTCCCCAGAGATAGAAAAATAATGGATAACAAATGCGAAATACTAAGGGACATGCAAAGAGAGGTGATTACTTGGGCATGATTGCATTTGATTTTTCTCTCCTCTACTACAGATGGGCAGCTAGCCCACTTGGCTTCCCCAGAGGGCTGACCTTGTGCAGACTCCTCTCTGTGAACCAGGGCCAAGGCCCAGGGCCAGGCACAGAGACTGGCTGGGAGCAGAGGCAGGAGGGGTGAGCCCGGGCGAGGACTCTCTGGGTCGCCCCAGCAGGTGCCCCCAAGCACATCGGGATTGGGGGAGGTGGGGGTGGGCTGAGCCTTGCGCTGGCGATGGCAGGATGGGGACAGCACTCCGAGCAGGAGCCTGGCCCTCCCCATCCCAGCAGCTCCGGGAAGTGACCTTAATTCGATGGCAGGGAGAACTGCTGACACACGCAGTGACATCCCTCTGGGCAAGGAGCTTCCTTCTTTGCTCAGGGCTTAATATCTCCCTACTGAGTGTGGCGCCCAAACCGTGGAGGCAGAAAAGCAGGTCTCAGCTTTCCTGACATTAAGACTCAGATTCCGATTTCAAGGGGTCAGATTCTTCCATTTGTCTTTAGTTTCACAACCTTAAATACAGACGTGGTTTGTTCCTCAAAAGACAGTCCCTCTGAGCCGTTCAGAGGGCTTGGCAAACTTTCTCTGTAAAGGGGCAGAGAGTAAACATGTCAAGGTGCAGGTCAGAGGGCCTCTGTCATCAGAGACAGCATGGAAATGAACAAATAAGCATAACTGCATTCCTATAAAACTTTATTTTTGGACCTTTGAATTTTAGAAAATTTTTACTTATGAAATATTATTAAAAATAGTATTTTTCAACATTAAAAAATGTGAAAACGGTTCTTGGCCTGGGGACGTCTCCTTCTCAGACTCTATCAGGGGCTCCTCTCTCTCTACCCTTGACACTCCTCTGCCTACTGCTCCCCAGCGGTCACCACTGCCCCCAGGATGGAAGATGGAGTGACAGCTCCTTACCCGGCACTCAAGGCCTTGCAGGTCCAGCCCAGCCAGCCTCCTTGCCTCCCTGTCTAGCTCTCCCCTGTGGCTTCACTGGCCCCCTTTATCTCCTATATGGGACAGACCCTCTCCTGCCTCTAGGCCCTCCCAGGGGCTGGTACCACAGCCTCAGCACCCTGACCCCCACCCCAGATTTGTCTATCCCCCCACCCCCCAGATTTCAGCTGCAAGTCACTTTCTCAGAGCCTTCTTTCCCGTTCCCCATTGGGTTAGACCCCATTACACATCCCTGAAGGTCCCTGTGCCTCCTTCCTGCAGTCAACATCCTTGGGATTCTTTGTTTACTACCCCATGCCCCGCAAGAATAGGGACCCATTGAGGGCAGAGACATGCCTGTTTTGCTCACTGTTCTACTGTAGGGCACACAGTAAGGGCTCACCATTCACTGCAGGAAAGGCTGTTTCTCTGGTCTTTCCCCCTTGACCCTTTCATCCTCCCACTCCCCTCTCCCTGGGCCATTTGCCCACCTCCAGACTTCAATATCATCTCCTGCAGAGGTTTTCACACTTCCATTGGCATCAAAACCGCCTGGAAATGGGTTCAACACAGCTTCTTGAGGCCCATTCCCATCAACTCAGACTTGTTAGGACTGGTGTGGACCCTGGGTATCTGACCACCCCGACACCTCCCTCCCCTACCACACACATTCAAAACCGAGACGTGCTCATGTCCAACATTCATGGAGCATGCTTTAAGGAATGCTCATCTACAATAAACCAATGGTTATTAAGCATCTCGAATAAATGAATGAATGAGAGTTCTGCTACTCTTCATCCAAGGACAGACACCTGTACGCTGCAGAGGAAATAGGACCCTTAGTTCTCCCAAAAACTCCCCGGGAGCAGCTGGGCAGCCCTATGTCTTGTTAGTCATTTATCACACAAATATTGAGCACTCACTACAGACAAGCCATTGTGCTAAGTATGAAAATATGATGGTGCATAAAAATCAACACGATCCCCGTCTTCATGCTGTCTATATTCTGTTGATAGACGTGAAATAATCAAACAAATATCTGATTAGAAATGGTAATAACTGCTATGATGACAAGGGTGAGGCTACTAGCCACCTGCTCTCAGACCCGTCGCCTGCCGCTCCCTGTTGTGGTAGCTGGCCTCCGGAGCTACCACGATTCCTTTCCTCCTCATACCCACACGACCCCACCCCACTGGGAGGTGGACTATATTTCTCCATCTGATTGAATGTGGGCTAACCTCTGACTGCTTTGATCTGGAGATCAAAGAATACAGTGGAAGTGATATGCAAAGATAGATCATGAGTAGTCTTGGACCTTCCTCCTGGATTTTTGGAAATGCTTGCTCTTGGGACACTCCTTCTCGGAATCCAGCTGTGAGAAGCCCGAGGATCGTGGAGCAGCCACAAGACTGACAGCCCAGCTGCCATTCAACTATAACTGTGAGAGATCCCAAGTGAGCCCAGCCAATCCACAGGTGATGATAGATCATAAATTTTTTAAAATAATTTTTAAGTAACTTTTTGTGGTTTATTTATTTATGGCTGTGTTGGGTCTTTGTTGCTGTGCACAGGCTTTCTCTAGTTGCTGTGAGCGGGGGCTACTCTTCGTTGCGGTGCACGGGCTTCTCATTGTGATGGCTTCTCTTGTGGAGCACGGGCTCTGGGCACACGGGCTTCAGTAGTTGTGGCATGTGGGCTCAGTAGTTGTGGCTTGTGGGCTCTAGAGCACAGGCTCAGTAATTGTGGCGCACGGGCTTAGTTGCTCTGCAGCTTGTGGGATCTTCCCGGACCAGGGATTGAACCTGTGTCCTCTGCATTGGCAGGCAGATTCTTAATCACTGTGCCACCAGGGAAGTCCGGAGAGATAATAAAGTATTATTTTAAGCCATTGAGTTCTGGCTTGGTTTCTCACACAGTAATAGGTAAGCAGAGAAGAAATTAGTACTGGGAAATGAGGTGCTATTTGGGACCACATGGCAGGTGAGAGCTGGAAGGATTTCAAAAAAAGAAACTGTCAGTGAAGTTTTGAAGGACAGCAAAGAAATTTTTATTGGAGACTGGAGGAAAAGCAATGTGATTTATATACTGGCAGGTCAATTAGTGAGATGGTTGCCTCTGTCAACTTTGACTGTACCTAATGAACTTATGGATCTGGCTAAGGAGGTTTCCAGGTGAAATGTTAAAAGTGCCAGCTGGCTCCTTTCAGCTGCATATAACATATGGATGTAGATGGATGAGCTAAAAGAAAAAGGAGCTGTTTAGTTTTCACAGAATTTTGAGCAAATATAGAGAACTCAGGGGACTCTTTCCAAACGGCGAGATGTTTTCAAAGTAAGAAATGGCCTCATGGCAAAGGTCAAATCCAGGGACTGCCAGTAAAATGTGACCTGTCAGGGTAAAATGAACTCCAGAGTGCAGCTACAAGACCTTTTCTTAAGATATCAAGAAGATTTGAGGATGTGCTTCCTGGACCTTTCTCTGTTAGATAATAGGACTTCTAACAATCTTAGGGGGCACCTTTTATATGATTTCTACTAGACAGCAGGGCCTTCTTTCTAAAAAGAATGTAAAAGGTGTTGTCCCACAGTAGCCTCACAGGCAGCCCCAAATGTAGAAGGGTATATCCTGGAAAGAAATGGGTATTTTATAATTTGATAATAGGAAACCCACACGAATTTTAGAGGAAATATATCAGCTTAGACTGAAGTGACAGAGAGACAGTTCAAAATGACAAACACCTTTTGGGTCTGAGCATACTATAGGCAGGAGGCAGGCAGAGAAAGCAATTTGACTGTGCACATGGGTCATTTCTTATGGAAAAGGAAGGATGACCCAGAGAGCAGAACCAAGAGCCTAGAGTCATGGAGAAGCACTCCCAGGGAGCAGGATTGGGCTTTAATCAAGGAACTAGTGATGTGTACCCAGTTGCATTTCAGAATTGCTGTGGACTAGGGACACCTAGGTACCACCCAATCTCCTGACTTCTCATTTCCCCCAACCCTTCTTGATTGGAGGAGTTACTGTGTTTACCCTTTGTCTGTCTCACCACTGTATGTTGGGAGTAGGAAAATGAAGGAGACATAATTGTCTCTTTAATTTTCAGGGCTGTTGTAACAAAGTACCACAGACTCGATGGCTTATGAACAACAGAACTTTATTTTTTATAGTTATGGAGGTTGGGAACTCTAAGATCAAGGCCCCAGCATGGTCATGTTCTGGGGAAGGTTCTCTTCCTGGTTCATAGCTAGCACACTCTTGCTGAGTCTTCACGTGCTGGAAGGAGTGAGGGAGCTCTCTAGAGTCTCTTTTATAAGGCACTAATCCCATTCACTTATCCACCTCCCAAATACCCTACCTCCAAATACTATCATCTTTGGGCATTAAGATTTCAACACATGAATTTGGAGGGATACAAATATTTAGGCCATAGTGAACTTCTTCCACAGCTGAACCTGATTTATATGATGGGGCCTGACCTTGAGCCTGAATTCAATTCCATAATGGGATGAAAGTTCGGATGTCTCAGAAGGGGATGAGTACATTTTGAAAGGGATATGAATTGTTGTGGCTATAGAATGGATGATAGTAGCTTGCCTCCAAAGATGGCCACCATTAATTCTTTTTCTCCCTGAATACACATGCTATGTTCCCATTTATAAGTAAAGTCTATTCTTTTAACCCACCGAGTACACCTTGTGCTTTGACCAATAGATACAGCAGAGATGATGTCCAAGGCTAGGTCATAAGAAGACTTACACCTGCTGCCCGGGTCTCCTGGAAAGCTTGCTTTGGTATACTCCCTTTGGGAATCCAGCTGTCATGCTGTGAGACATCCCCAAGCCCATGGAAAGGCCATGGAGTTCTGGTTGACAGTTCTAGCCAAGCTTCCAGCTGACAGTCAACGTCAACCAGCAGCCCTGTGAGTGCACCATCTTGGATGTCTAGCCTAGTTAAGCCTTCAAATAGCTGTAGCCCAGTTATCATCTGAAACTGGATGAGATGTGAGAACTCATCCTCAAGTGAGAACTTTCCATCTGAGCCCAAACAACTCCCAAAACAATGGGTGAAAATAATAGTTTTAAATCACTAAATTTGGGGTGGTTTGATGTAGCAATAGATAACTAGAATATATTCTTTGCTTGGTATCAAGTGAAATCAAATTTCTTAAGTTCTTCTGCCATCTTGGTTCTCAGAAGTTTGGGCCAATAGGAGGCATTGGTGGGAGACTGGAAGATGGAAGGAAGGGAGAAGCCAGGGTATTTCCTTTCCCTCCCTCTGTGCTTTGGGTGGCATCTCCTGCAATGGCAGCATCTCTTCCTTGCCTCTGTCTCTTATCAGAGAGACCCTCCTTCTGTGGTCCCAGTTCCCAGCAGGCAGCCCTCACTAGATTCCAGCTCTGGCCAAACTGCCCCAGCTTCTGGCTTCTGGGAAATATCTGTTATCCTGCTGGCCCTAAGTGTGATAGCAGCTCCCTGCTGTGTAACCAATTCCCACATTTAAATTCCTTCTATTTGAAACCCCTAGAGGAGTCTCTGTTTTCCTAGCTGGACCTTGGATATGGCATTGAAGAGGAAAACATGATCCAGCCTAGCAGTTCAGAAAGGCTTTCCTGTTTAGAAGGGGCCATTTGAGCTAAGATCTGATGAATGTGTAGGATTTCTTTTTGGGCATCAGAGATAAGCAAGTACAAATGTCCGAAGGGGAAGGCAGACGACGTATGAGAGGTGCTGGGGGAAATGAGCAATGTGCTGTGCCACAAAGAAAAGGAAAGGGAGGATGGCGTGAGATGAGGCTGGAGAATTTGGTAGGGCAAAATCAGGGGTTCTCAATTCTCCGTGCCTGTTAGAATCACCTCACCTCAGATTAACTGAATCAGAGTCTCTAAGCATTGGGCCAGCAGGATTATTATAAGCAGTCAGGGCTGAGAACCAGTGGGCCAGCCATGCAAGGCCTTAGTTCTTATCCTGGTCAATGGGAAGAGCTAGAGGGTGGTGAACTCTCTGGCTGTTGAGTGAGGAAGTGATTAGAGGGACCCAGAGTGGAGGCAGGAAGACCTGCAGGGGCTATTATGAGAGTTTAGGGAGAACAGATGTGCTCTTGGCCGGCTGATGGTAGGCATGGACAAAAGTAGATGGTTCAGTACTTGCTGGGTTAGGTTTTCTGAATTGGCCTCACTCAGGTCTTTATGTCTTGTCATCTTGCTCTGCATTTTCTTCTCCCCATTGGTTCCCTGCAGCTGGGCTCTGTACTTATGACCATCTTCCCCAGATAGCTTCCTTTTAATGAGCCCTCCCCAGGGTCCACCACTCCTCCTCCTGTGTAAACGATGCAGCCATCCCAAAGCCCAGCAGGGAGCTGACATTGGCAGAACTTGGGAGCCCAACTCCTTAAGTACTTTGTAATTTTAAAATGGCTTGAATTTTTATTGTATTTTGGCAGCTTCAATCAGAAATGTGAAGTATATGGAATTAGAACCTTTGGCCAGAGAAGAACCTCAGAGTTTAAAGCCCTTGTAGATGGCCTCTTCCAAACCCTGAATTTCATAATCAGAGGAGATGCATGAACTCCCAGCAATTCAAGACCCAGACCCAGCTAAGACTTCTCCTTCCTTGGACTTTTCTTCACATCTTGCTGTCCTAGTGATTTAAGACCATGAATTTGCGAGTGCTCTGTCTGAAGTTCATTCTCAAGTTCTGGAGACCTCACCCCCACTCCCAGGGCCATAATTATCATAAAAAGTATCCATCCCAAGGATAACCTCTTTTTTTTTTTTTTTTTTTTTTTGGCACACAGGCTTAGTTGCTCCGTGGCATGTGGGATCTTCCTGGAGCTGGGATCAAACCCGGGACCTCTGCATTGTCAGGTGGATTCTTAACCACTGCACCACCTAGGAAGCCCCCCAAGGATAATCTTTTTGTACATTTAAACCAAAGCATGTTCATCTCTCTCTTTCAATCCAGTTTCCCTGTCGCTGCTCCCTCCAGGGGAGCCAGGAGGCTCATTGCTCCAAGGTAAGAGAGGCTTTGCAAGACCTGGTTTCGAAAGCACTTAAGAGAGAGAGAGAGGTCTTGCTAGGATTCCTTTGTCTCTGTCTTTAGCATATAAAGAGCAAAGCCCAGAGACTCTCAGAGATGGTCTGTATAGGAGGGGCCTGAGAGGATTTGGGGAAGTAAGCAAAGAAAGCAGCTGGCCCTTGGGGGCCTGGAGGATTGTGGGAGAGAGAAAGAAGAAGGTGTGAGAGGTTGGAAGGCAAAAGAGTCAGAAGCCTGTTTTCTGATTTTCATTCCTTGGCCCAAGGCTGGAAGATAGGGTAGATTGTTAGATGAGTGAGGGTGTCAGAAAGGCAAAGAGGGGGCTGGTGATAGTTCCCCCGGCCCCCACCTTCCGAAAATGCCAAGAGGGTCAGCCAAGGGGCACCTGGAGTTTAGCTTTCTCCTGAGTGTCACAGCGGCTGAATGGACCACCAGAGGGCTGGTCCTGGTCAAGGCAAAGTAACACTCCAGCGTGACTTTCAAGGCAGTGGGCTGATTGGAGCAGGGCAGTCAGTGGACATGGAACAAGCCCCCAGATCCAAACTGTGAGTTATCCTGGGCCCTAGAAGCTTTGATATTAGAGACCCTTGGAAACTTGTAACAGGGAAGAGCTACATCTGACTCCATGTTAGATCTATTTCTTTGATTTCAACCTTTGCTTTTTGTTGCTCTTGTTATTATAACCATACATGTGGCCTGCCTCAGGGAACCCTGCTCCTCTACTTGAATGTGAAACTGAAATGCCTCTGTTCAGCTCACAGTGAGACCACCTGACCCTGCCCACCTGTGAATGACTGCAAGAGAGAAGAAATCAGCATATCCCCTTACTGAGGCTGGTCATTCCAGGAGATGTTTTGCAAGACTGATGGCCCTTTTTACTTTATTTCCTCACTGCCACTCCCTCTCTGATTCTATAAAAGTAACTGGCATCCAGACCCTGATAAGATGGTTATTTTGAGACATTAGTCTGCCATCTTCTTGGTCTGCCAGCTCTCTGAATAAAGTTGTATCCCTTGCCTCAACACCTTATCTCCAATTTATTGGCCTGTAGAGTAGAGCAGAGTCAGCTTGGACTCAGTAATAAACCTACACATACCAAGGGCACATGCATAGGCTCAGGAAAGGTCAAGGTCTCTATCCCCCGTCTCAGTCCACTTGAGCTCCTACAACAGAATACCATAGACTGGGTGGCTTATAAATAAAAATTTCTCACGGTTCTGGAGGCTGTAAGTCCAAGATCAAGGTGCTGACAGATCTGGTGTTTGGCAAGAGCCTGCTTCCTCCCTCTTGCTGGAGTCTCACATGGTAGAAGGGGCCAGAGACCTCTCTGGGGTCCCTTTCGTAAGGGCATTAATACCATTCATGGGGCTTTTCAGGTGGCACAGTGGTTAAGAATCTGCCTGCCAATGTGGGGTACACGGGTTTGATCCCTGAGCTGGGAAGATCCCACATGCCTTGGAGCAAACTAAGCCCGTGTGCCACAACTACTGAGCCTGCGCTTTAGAGCCCCAAAGCCACAACTATTCAGCCCACATGCCACAACTGCTGAAGCCTGTGTGCCTAGAAGCCCGTGCTCTGCAACAAGAGAAGCCACTGCAATGAGGAGCCTGTGCACCACAATGAAGAGTAGCCCCCGCTCTTTGCACTTTGCACCTACAGAAAGCCCAAGCACAGCAACAAAGACCCAGCACAGCACCAAAGACCCAATGCAGCCAATAAATACATTAATTTAAAAAAATACCATTCATGAAGGCTCCACCCTTATCACCTATTAACCCTTCAAAGACCCCAGCTCCAAAAACCATCAGACTGAGGATTAAGTTTCAACATAAGAATTTTGGGGCGACACAAACATTCAGTCTGTGGCACCCTAATGAAACAGGAGGGAAGGGGGCAGGGTATAACCTTTGAAAGAATGACATAGCCTGAGGACATGACATAAACTGATTAGAACCAAATGGATCCAAGGTGGCAGGCAAGTCAACTTCCAGGCGCCATGACATTTCCAAGGCTGAGGGTAAGGATCCAAAAGTGGGTGGTGGCCCAATTCCTGGAAATCCCCACCCCTTCCTGAAATAGCTGGAATACTCCACCCACTCATTAGCCTATGAAATTACCCACCCTTACAAGAACTGACAACCCCCACACCCTGCTGCCTTTCTCACCTTCTGAGAGGGTCCACCCTCTGTCTGTGGAGTGTGTTTCTCTCTAAATAAATCCACTTCTTACCTATCACTTTGTCTCTCACTGAATTCTTTGTGATGAGACATCAAGAACCTGAGCTTCATTAAGTCCTGAAACCAGGTGTGTGACCTCAGTTAGAAGAGCTTGGGTTTTGGCCAGGTTTGAGTCCTGGTAGCATGGGTTTGAGTCTCAGTCTTAGTGTTGGCTGGGTTCAAGTCCCAGCCACACAGGTTCAAGTCCCAGTTAAGGTCTTGGTCAGGTTTGAGTCCTGGCACATGGATTCAAGTCCCAATCTGAGGTGCATGGTTTCACTAACACCTAGGGATGTGACACTCCTCTCCCCCCATTCACCAGGCATCCTGTTCTGGAGAGGGCAAGAGGCAGTGTAGATAAACCATGTTGCTCGCCATTCCGGTTCTACAAAGATAAAGTCATTAGCCACTGCAGTCTGCAAGTACACCTTGAAAGGAATTCAGAATGAAGCATCCTGTGTTTTGAATATGTGGGCTCCTAGATAGTTAAAATGCATATCTAAGGAAGAATTTCAATGGCTCCAAATTCTTGCATCCTCCCGTACAATGAAAAGCACTGAAATCATTAACTGAGATGCCTGATCCTTGTGACTAGTGGTAACCTTTCACGAGATCCTGACTGCAGGTACCCCTAGCTAAAATTCCTGTGTGTACTAGCTCCTCCCTTACCTCTTAGAAGCAGTTCCTCAGAGCTATCTGAGAGGCTGTCTCCCAGACTACAGTCCTCAGTAAGATCCTGAATAAAACTCAACTCCCAGCTTTTACATTGTGCATTCTTGTTTGCCTGTTTTCAGTTGACAGCAGGCAGAAGCCAGCTGAGAGAACAGGCACCTAAGACTGAGAAGCTAGTTGAAGGCTTAGATCTGTGAATACTCTAAACTAGATCCAAATACTATTTTTGCCTGCTAACCAGGGGGTGGGTGCTCAGGAGGAATACTGCATTCATTCCACATTAAGTAAAAGTATTTTTTTCTGCACAGCCTGATCATAGTACAAATTAAATTTGTGACTCTGATTCCATAGTTACTAAAGTGTAGTAGAATATGCCACGTCCAACATATGCCTCTTTGGCCTAAGAATTTTTTTGGAGCTGATTGTTTTTGAGAATAGCAGACATAGGAGATGCTCTGAAAATAGAGTAGAAGTTACCCTTTTGGAAGGGACATCTATGTAGATGAAGGGAATCTCCATATTTAAGGGTGTCTCCTTCTTTCTGTCATCCTACCAGGAAGAGGAGGATGACTCTAAGTCATAAGAAACTCTTAGTTTCCTGTGGCTCTTCTAACAAATTACCATCGACTTAGTGACCTAAACAACACGAATTTATTATCTTACAGCTCTGGAGGTCAGAAGTCTGAAACCAATTTCACTGGGCTAAAATCGAGGTGTCAGGCTGAGCTGCATTTTTTCTGGAGGCTCTAGGAAGGAATCTGTTTCCTTGTCTTTTCTGGTTCTAGAGACTGCCCGTATGCCTTGACTCATGGCCACGTCACTCTGACCTCTGCTCCTGTCACCACCTCTCCTTCTCTTACTCAGAGCCTCCTGCCTCCCTCTAAGAAGGGCCCTTGTGACTACACTGGGTCACCCAGATAATCCAGGATAATCTCCCCTTCTCAAAATCTTTGCCTTCATCACATCTGCAAAGGTCCTTTTTGCCATGGAAAGTAACATATTCACAAGTCCCAGGGATTAAGATGCGGACATCTTTGAGGGGGGCATTATTCTGCCTACCGCATGCCATAATTTCTTTAGAAAGGGCTCCACTCTTGTTTGAGGGATTTGCTTCCGAGCAGCTCACCCACATTCAGCAAGCTTTTACCTGCAGGAATGGTAAATGTCACTGTCCACAGGGATTATCAGATGAATCCTGATCTCAGAGATGTTAACATGTAAAGACAAATGCCTGCCTGTATATCGGGGATGCTGTGTCTGCCTCCCATGGATGCCTAGAATGCCATACTTTGTGTCTGAGCCCTTCCTAGGTGTCAGCAGTTGCTCTGTCTGTTGGACGTGCAGAGAGAAGACACACAGCCTCTGTCCTTGGTGGGGGTGGGGTGGGGGGGGGGTGTCTGTCTATCTTCCAGTGGCAGAGAGAGAGAGATGAAAGTCAAAATAGAAGTGACTCAGCAAAGAAGAGAAAAGTGAATGGAAATCAAATTTACTTCTTGGGTGGGGAGAGGGGGGTGCTCTGCTAGGAGTGGCTCTACTAATGTCCAATCAGGCAGGCAGGCAGAGACAGGATGTCCCAGAGAGGCCAGTGTCCAAACCACGCAATCTGGCCGCAGAGCCCCAAGCTTAGCCACCAAACAGCCAGTGGAGCCAAGGTGGAGGGGATTCTTGCAAATATAAAGTGACCTCTGTGATGTCACCTGAGCCTCAAAATCCTCTGTGATTCTATCCCATCTTGCTAAAAATAGTTGAACTTAGTTACTAATAAATAACAATATTCTTAGTAAGTTAACTCAACATCTACCAGTCTGATGACCATAGAAATCTTTGCTAACCCTGGACATTCTTTTTTTTTTCCCCTGGGATCTTGAAGTAGAATCTTTACTCTAGAAAGTTATTCAATACAATCCTTTAAAGAACATCTCTATCTTTTAGAACATCTCAAATAGAATATACTTTATAGAATTTGTACTGGAACAAAAATGTAGTATAAATCAAGGTCCATTTGTGATGGAATCAAATTTCAGTCAAATTTCTGCTAACCCTGGACATTCTTGATCTGTGTTTGTTTTGTGTGTCTGTGAGGCTAAAGTTAGCAGCCATTCACCAAATCCTGCTTTGTGCCCGGGATGGGACAGTCTCAGGGCTACTAAACACCTCTTCCTTTTCAGTCTTGAGAGTTAGAAATGACTTCAGCTCAACTCCTGCTCCTACCATGTTCTTCCTGGGCCTTAGCTTCCTCATCCTTGAAATGGGGTGATGACCTTACCTCGGAGCACTGTTGTGAGGATTGAATGAGATGGAGCTTGTGAAGAGCCCATCATGGTACTCAGTGTGTTTTCCTCTCTTTGCACCCTTTGGGGTTCCCCCACCCCTCCCACCCACTTCCATCTCAGTAGCCTTTTTCCTATAGAGCTGAGACCTTCCCAATACTTGGTCTGGGATTAGCCTTCTTTAGGCTAAGCCTTACTGCTCTTCTTCCTCAGGTTTTTAGAAACCCATCTCTCACGCTTAATTCCTGTTTTTAACCAGCCTCCTTCTGCGGGTCTTTCCTAGTACATCCCACATATGTTCCCAGTACAAATAAACAGATCCTGGGAAGCAAACAAGGATAAGTGTGTCTCTTATATAAAATACTCAACCAACCGACTAGAAAAACTCACATCACAGAAATGGATAGAGCCCACCACCCTAGACCTCACCAGCCCATAACTGTAAAAGGAGGCCAGACACCCTTTCTTGACCACTTGTCGTGGGTAAACCTGGTCTGGAGTGCCCCAGCACTGTGCCTGAGGGGTCCTGCCTCATGGTGCCAGGAATGTTCCCCATCTTCTCTTGCCCATTCTCCCGACTGCTGTTGCCAGTGGCTCTCGGAAGAATCCCCCATCTGCTGGGAAGGTCTCCCTTATGACACCCCAGGAGGCCTCAAGAATGGACATGGCTCTTCCAATTGGGAGCAAGACAGTTCCTTTCTTATCACCCACAGTTCAATGAAGCCCACCAAAAAACTACTAGATGTGGTATATATACACTATAGAATGTTAGCCATAAAAAAGAATGAAATCTTGCCACTTATGGCAACATGGATGGACCTAGAGAGTATCACGCTGAGTGAAATAAATCTGACAGAGAAAGACGAATACTGTATGATTTCCCCATTTATATGGGGAATCTAAAAGGCAAAACAAATTAATAAACATAATGAAACAGAAACAGAGCAATAGATACAGAGAACAAACAGGTGGTTGCCAGAGTGGAGGGGGGGGCGGAGGGAGGAAAGAAATAGGTGAGGATCAGACATAGAAAGCAAACTCAAGGTTACCAAAGGGGAAAGGAGGGGGAGGGGTAAACTAGGAGTTTGGGATTAACATAGCCACACTACTATATATAAAATAGATAACCAACAAGGACCTACTCTATAGCACAGGGAACTATACTCAACATTTTGTTATAACCTATCTGAAAAAAAATAGATATATGTATATGTATAACTGAATCACTTTGTTGTACACCTGAAACTAACACATTGTAAATGAGCTATACTTAAATAAAAAAAATAAAACAAAACAAAGCACCCCCCCCAAAGAAAAAGAAACACAACAAAACAACAAACCCATGATTAGAAATCTCAGTTCGTGGTTACTGTTGTGTTTGTTTTAATGAGTGGGAAGAAACCACTAATGTGATATATTAAACTCCAAATGGAAGTATTGTTGCTATATAAAATCACCTGTAAAATCTGTTCCTTTTCACCCTGCTCTTCCTTCCTCTGATTTTTACGTATTTTTTAAATATGTAGTAAGATATTAAAAAAGAAATACGTGAGAGAGATTAAGGTACAAACTTCCAGGTGCAAAGTAAATGAGTCACAGACATGAAACGTACAGTGTGGGGACTATTTTTAGTCAGTATCTATGTAATACCTTTGTATGGTGACATGCTGTAACTAGACATCACCGTGATCATTTTGAAACTTATAGAAATGTTGAGTCACGATGTTGTGTACCAGAAACGAACACAGTGTTGTAGGTCAATTACACTTCAAAAGCAAATGAACAAAATAATAGGAAAAGAGATCAGATTTGTGGTTACCAGAGGTGGGGGGGCGAGGGGGGAAACCGGGGGAAGGAGGTCAACAGTCCAAACTTCCAGTTATACGACAAGTAAGTACTAGGGATGTACGTATAACACAATAAATAATTAACACTGCTGTACGTTATATATGAAAGTTGTTGAAAATATAAATGCTAAGAGTTCTCATCATAAGGAAAAGCTTTCTTCCTATTTCTTTAATTTATGTCTGTACGAGATGCTGGGTGTTCATCACACTTGTGGCCATCGCCTCATGGCATGTGCAAGTCAAATCGTTATGCTGCACACCTTAAGCATCTACGGCGCCGTGTGTCAATTATAGGTCAATAGAACTGGAAGCAAAAAAAAAAAAAGAAAAACTACTCAGAACCATCCTCTTGGTGGGAAGCAGCTGCATTTGGGCTGTTTCCCTTCAGGTTCAGTCAAGAGCAGTGGGTACAGCTCATCTTCAGTTCAAGCCAGGATGCCCAGTGAGTGGCTTTCCTCCCAGAGGCAGGACAGCCCGCCCGTGGCAAAGCCCAGCCTCCGCTCCAGAATTGCAAACACCATTTCAAAATTTTAGAAGGAGAGTGTATCTTGCTGTAAAAATTCTTTTAAAGGCCATTTTTCCTCTGGACATCCCATCACACTGGAGGGTGTCTATGTGTCAGAACATGCAGGGAATGCAGACACGATACTATCGAGAGGTCTGGTTGTTTATCCTGGGACAGCACATGACATGGGGATGAGTCTTCCTCGCTTAGCCCTCACAGCAGCCCCAGGCATGTTATTTTCCAGCCCATTTTCCACACCACACAGCGACTGGGCTCCAGGTCCCCTGATTAACTTCCCATGCTGCCCCCTCTCCTCCTGGGCATCTCACATCTCCTGCCCTCGAGGAATGTTACAATCCGTTCCTAAATTTTTATTTATTTATTTATTTTGTTGGTCACACCATGAGGTTTTCGGGATCTTAGTTCCCTGACCAGGGATTAAACCCACACCCTTGGCAGTGAAAGCTCAGAATTCACTGGACCACTAGTGAATTCCCTACAATACACACCTAACATGGGAGGGGGCGAGGAAAGTTGGGGTGAGGGAGGGATGCATACACCGTCACTCCCCCCAGATGTCCAGGGACTGCCGTGTGTGCCAGACTCCAGGCGATGCATTAGCACATCAGAGTAAACAACTCAAAATACATCCTGCACTTGCTGAGCTCAGGGTGGAGAGTCAGACCAGGCCGTAGCAAAGATGATAAAGTCAGGGGATGGCCGAGAGGTGGTGTAGTGGGCTGTGACACTGTGACAAGGTGTGTCGAGCTGGGATGAGGAGTGATGGGCAGTGAGGTGGCAGGTCTTAAGATGACACAGGGGCCAAGTACATAGAAAAGGAGCAAACGCAGGGTGGAGGGGACGGGGAGACTTGGTCTCAGACCTCAAGTGCATCAGCTGAGATGCCGCCTCTGTGTTTTCCAGTGCAGGGCTGCTTTCATGAATGTCATCTCAGGCTGGAGCAAGGGGATAACGGGGGTGTGCCGTCTGCTGCTTACAGAGGTCAGACTCTCCTCGTCCAGGTGATGGTTTCACAAATCCAGTGCATGAGCTCTGACCGAGGGGAAACTGAACGCCCGGCTCTGGCAGGCGTCGGCCTTTCTCTGGACGCGGTGCAGAGTCCAGCTTCTCTGCTGCCCACAGCAGTTGTTGCTGGGACTAGAGGCTGGTCCCACCAGCATCCACCCGGAACGCGCTGCAGGGCTGGGCACCTGAAATCTGTGGCTGCCTTGTCTCCCAAGATAATCGAAATGTCGTTGGATTGAAACCCTCAAGTGCCCTTATCTGTTACCAAGAGGAGTAAATCACCTCTGAGAAACCAATTATAGCTCTGTAATAGCAACCCCAGTGGCGCTGAACCTCAAGTCAAAGAAGCCCACACATGGGTTAACAGAGTTGGACACTTGATCCACTCCCCTGAGTTGATGGAACAAACACTGGAGCACGGCTCACCCCAACCCCCCCCAACCCCTGGCACCCCCAGGCTGAGCAGGGCAGGGGCTCCGAGACAGGTTGTTGAACAAGATGAAATGGGGCTGGTGTGTTGAACCCTTTGAACTTAGGGGTACAAACCAACAATGGCTTTATTTTCTTCCAACTCCTCCCTCGGACATGCGCACTTGAATCTCCCATGCCCCTCCCACCACCCTTTAGCAAACCCCTTGGCATTCTGATCTCTTTCTGTCATTATTAAGTCCAGCAGCATCCAACTTAAAACCTCACCCTCATGTCTAGTTTACTGCTTGCTTAGGTCCAAGATACCTTGAATGGGGCTGGACTTGATCTGCTCCTTAAACACAGGATAGACCTGGGGATGCCCTTGGCACTCTGGAATGGGCTCTAGTCTTGGAATTGGAAGCTCATCCCTCAAACTTAGCAGCTGTGTTGCTTTGTAGAAGTAACTCAGCCTCTCTGACCCTCAAATGCCTCTTATGTAAGAGATGGAAAGTATTTGCTTTGTCTACATTGTGGAGTATGGGGAGACGGAGGTTTGTAAAGGCTTTACAAGTTTGTAAATTTCACATGGCAGCTGTTATCATCCTACCCTCATCCTGATGTGGGCCCTGTTGCCTCCTCATTGGAGCCCTGACTCCTTAGCAGACAAGCATCCCCGCCTTTGTGCTTTCCCCGCACACCACATAGGCTGAGCAGCACAGTGGTTATGATCGTGGACACTGGGGAAAGCCTACTTTGACTCACAACCCAGCTGTGCCACTTGCATCCTTGTGATCTTGGGTAAATCACTTAACATCTCTGGACCTCAGTCTTTTCATCTGTAAAGTGGGGATAAGAGTAGTGCCTCTCACACGGTTGTGAGAACTAAGTGAGTTATTGTGTACTAAGTGCTTGGAGCCACGCCTGGAACGTAGTGACAACTGTGGAGAGTTACTGTGACCAAAACTTGGGCATCCACCCACAAGGATTTAATGAGCAGGTAATAACTGCCAGGCACTGTGTAAGGCACTAAGGATTCCATCTGAATATAACAAAGCCCCTGGCCTGGAGCAGCTAACAGTCCAAGGGAGAATGCAGAAAAGAAAACTGGGTGATTGTGATACATCATTGCAAGGGTTACCCAGGGCAGGTGGTGTGAAAGCACATAGAAAGGGCCTCTAACCCAGACTGAGGGATCCCAGAAGGCTGCCTGGAGGTGGTGACGTAAGAGGTGGTGACAAGAAGTCATAAAGGATAGGTAAGAGTCAACTAGGAGACTAGAGGCCAAGGGCAGGGGTGGGGGTGGGGCCCGGGAGCACAAGTGTAAAGGTGGGCGGGGGGAGGGGCGGGAGCTGGAGGGATGGAGCTGGAGGTGTGAAAAAAGGAGAGAAGGTGTGACGAGTACAGAGGATGGGGGGCTGGATGAGGTAGGAAGGCGCCCTTGTGGTCCAGACCAGAGTGATGGTGTGGGGCTGTGGACCAGTGAGGGAGAGGTGTCCGCATGGTGGGTGAGCGTGTTTGGCACTGGAGGGGCAGGTCAGGGAGAGGAAGGCGGTGATAACGTGGGTGGAGAAGGGCGGAGGGTGAGGGGGTGGTTTCTGGCTCAGGTTCCGGGCAGCTGGTGTCCTGGAGGACGTGGAGAAAGGCGGTGAGCTCACTGGGGGACGAGTTTGAGGTGCCTGCGGGGCGGTCAAGTAGAGCTGCCGCCTGAGACGGGTGGGCGTTGGGGGTCCAAGAGACGGGGATTTGCCTGACATCAGCTGCTAGAGGGTGACTGAGGCCAATGGATGAGGTGGCCAGGGAGAGTGTCTGGGAGGTGATAGGAGAAGCATGCAGAGGACCATGAGCATTCAAGGAAATGTGCAGAGTCACAGTGGCTCCTCCTTCCCGGGCATTTGAAGTCTAACAGAGGGCAAAGCGTTAAGCAAAAGGAGAAAATATGTTCACAGGTAAACGGGTGAGTGGTGAACTTTGGTGGGAAGGGAGGAGCAGGGGAGCCAGGCTTTCAAGCTCCCTTAAGCATCCTACCAAAGTGGCCAGACCCGTCCCCAGGGCAGCTGACAGAAGGGAGGGAAAGTGACTCCACACCCGGGACGAAAGAGCATGAGAGAAACACTTGCGGCCTCTCCTGCCTCTCCCTCACTCCTGATGGAAATGGAAGAGAGGCTTCTTGGGTGGGTGAGTCGGGAGAAAGGACTGAGTGGGTGCAGCCAGGCAGCTCCCCTCCCTCCAGAGCATCAGGACCCTGTGCTCCATCTCCACTGCGTGCCAGACACAGAGGAGTGCCTACATCCCCGAAGGAGGGGCCGTGCAGACAGTGGGGGGGTGGGCAGTTCAGGCTCAGACAGTAGATGACAAGTGGCCCCGGGTCACATTCTTCAATCAAATGTGCTGTTAACCAGACTGATCACATGATCCCCTTTGGTCTTTCTCCCTTTTCCTACTTCTCCGTTGGTATCAAAGGCAAGAGAAGACAGCAGAGTATTATTATTTTGTACCCCCGGCCCTCAAAACATTCTTTTTCCACTCCCATCTGCACCCATATTAGACAGTGAGCTCCTTAAAGACAAGGGTCAGTCTTATTTTTCTCTGCCTTCCCATTGTCTCAGCTCGGGCATTTAATGTTTGAGTCAATCACAGACTTGACTACAGTGTGATGACATCGCAGAGGGTCGGAGGTCGTCCTGCATGTGTTCCCTTGGAGCTGACGAGGATGCCCAGAGGAGGGGAGGCTCAGGTCCCCTCAGCACCAGGACTGCTGGACGCCCCAGAGCCCTTGCTGACATTAGCAAGTGCAGACCATTTCTCTCTGAAATGAAAAGGATTTGTGGAGCCACTTTTTTTTTTTGCCAGCTCTGCTGGAGGACCAGGAGGAAGGAGGCTGCTCTGTAAGGCAACCTGCTTCCATTGTGAGCAGCTGACTGTTAGAGAATTCACCGCGGGTCTGAGCCGGAATCTGCCTTGGAAGAAATCTCTCCCTGCCTTTCAGTCCCGACTCTGCCTTCTGGAACCACATGGAACAGATCTGAGCTCTGTTCCCACGAGTCTCCTTAAAACAGCCGAGTCAGCGCATGTGTCCTGACCAAGCTGTTTCCTGTCTGGTGCTTTGGTACAGAGTTGGACTCGTATCAGGGCTTTAAAATGGCTTTTTAAAGTATATCTTTCAGAAACTACTTATTGATTACTTAAAGTCCAAGGAGCATAGTGGTAGGAACTCAGGAAACCCTTCAGTCTCCAGAATTTGACACCTCTGCAAAAACTTGGAAGACCTACCCTGAGCCAGGCTCTGTGCCAGGTGCCAGGAATGAGAGAAGGAACAGCAGGCTTTGGGGGTTGATCCTGCCTCCAAGCACCTTGAGGTTTGATGAGGAAGGAACAGCTTCCTTCGTTGGCTGAGCCTGTAGCAGGGCCTAGATGAACTTATCTTCCCCATTAGACATGCACTGAAAACAGAACTCGTCACCTGGCTGTTTGCACAGAGCCGGTGCTTAAGCCACCTTCCTTTCTGCAGGGCAAGTGTGTGGTTTCAAGCTCTGTGGAAGAAGCAAGAAGGAAGACTCAGTGCTGAGTCTGAGATATCCTACTCTACCCAATGTGTGGAGGCCTGCTGAGTGTCAGAACACAACTCCGTCCCTAGGGACCCCGCCATTCATTCATTTACAAACATTAGGGTAGGACACAGTCAAGAGAAAAACAGGAAGTCTAATTCCAGATCAAATGGGAGAGTTTCCAGAATAGACATAGAAATACACTCTGGTGCAGGTTGGAGGAAGGGAGCTGGCCCATGAAATGGGAAGAATTCAAAAACTTCCTGGAGGAGGTGGCATTGGCTCTGGGTGTGGATGGACTTTGATAGACAGAGATGGAGGGTGAAGACAGCCCTGCAGGAAGTAGAGTTACTATGTCCCCAATATTGTTGGTTTTATCTGTAGCGGAATTTCCTCTAACTTTTAACACCACCATTGGAAACCGATTTGGAAATACTTATTCTGCAAATATCCTATGAGCAGGTACCATGCACCCCATGCTGGCATAGCTGCTAGGGATGCAGTGAAATGTCCCTACCATGCTATAAATTCACAGCCTAGTGGGAGGGGTGCGTGAAAGGGAATTACAGGCGTGGTGATAAATGCAGTAGCACTAGCCATGTGTGCACCTGTACTCTCTTCCCATCCGTCACATGAACCACCCTTCTCTGCTCGATCGAAGACCAAGCTCCCAGCTCACGCTCTGGATCCTGCCCCTCTGGCTTTTTCAGGGACCTCCTTCATACAGTATCCTGTATCTCCCTGAATTCTTAATTTCTCCATTTCAACTGATATCATAGAAAACAAAGAAATCCTCCCTTGACGCTACCTGCTCCATCAGCGACTGCTCAGCTCACTATAGAACTTCTCACACGAGTGTCCTAAGTCTCTGTCTCCCCGCACAGCTGCCCATCTTCAGCCCACTCCCATCCATCCCCCGCCACCACCATCCCTCTGAGTCTGCTCTTGACAAGGGCAGAGGTGACCTCTTATCCCCAAATCCGATAATAATTTCTCTGGCTTCATACTTTTCAGTGTCTCACAGACACGTGTCCCTTCTCCATCCTTGAATTTCTCCCTTCTTGTAGGTTCCATGCTTTCCTGGCTTCCCTGTCCGCTGTGATGGTTCCTCTCACTCTCCTTAGACAGCTCCTCCTCTGCTTGACTACCAGTGGGGCCTTGGTCCTGGGTCCCGTCCCTCTCCATAACCTCTCTCGTGAGCCCATCCATTCCCTCGATGTTACATCCCCTCCACGTGCTGGGAGCCCCCAGTTTCCATGTCTGGTCTGACTTCTCTTTTGAACTTTAGACATGCCATCCGACTGTGAAAGTGACAGCTGCACAGCAAGTCCAACGACACCTCAGATGTCACCAGTCCTGAATGGAGCTTGGATTCCTATTGCCACCTCCAGACCACCTTCAGACCAGCCACCACCAAACACCCAGTACCCAAAGCCAACGCCTGGGAGTTCTTCCCTCACCCACCTCTCACATCCAAGCTCTTAGCAAGTCCAAGAGGCTTTACCTTCAAAAGCTTTCCAGTCTCTCTCAACTTCCTCCTCCAGCCCCAGGCTCCAAGCCAGGGAGATCTCTGGCTGGGTTCCTGCCCCAGTCTCCAAACTGTTCTGCCGGTTGTCCCTCTTGCCCGTGTACAATCTATCTGCATCCAGCATCCAGAATGATCATCTAAAAACATAAATTAGGTCATGTCATGCACCCCCCCCCACCCCTTCCCCTCATGTAAAACCTTCCAGCAGCTTCCCACTTCACATAGCATGTATTTCAGCCTCCAGTGTCTGGTGTTTGGATGTTTTGTGGTCCGATACTGGCTCACCCCTATGCCCTCATCATACACTTTCCCCACCACGCACCTCCGCACCTCCCAGAGCACACTCGTTTTCTCTCTCTTCCTCCATCCTGTGGAGAGCGCTTTCTCACCAGCTCTACTGCTTTGCCCTGGAACACTCACATCCCTGCTCCTTCCCCTTGGTTCTCATCTCAGGACCAGATTTTGGTTCTCTGCATTTTCTGCATGATGATGACTACCCTGATATTTTTCTTTTGCTGGTTTATTTGCATACCTGCCTTTCTCTGCTAGAGTACAGTTTCCATGAGAAAACAGAGCTTGCCAATTGGGTCACAACTAAACTCTGCGCAACTTGAGCAGTGCCTGGCCCGTGGTGGGCACTCAATAAGTAAATGTTGAATGAGTAAGTGAATAATGTAATGAGTGCCCTTGCAAACACACCTCTAAAACCTCTGTGGTAGATGTCTACAGACAGGGTTACAATAACTCTCCGCTGGCATCCGTGCCCTCGGATATGCTTCTTCCACAGTGATTTTGGGCGTGTCAATAGGACACGTGAAAATGTGACTTGGAAAGTTTTAGCTGTAATGATCACCGTGAGAACATGCCAGGCCAAAGTTGGCTGTCGGAGGACTCCCGTGTCTCTCAGGGATGTGGTCCTCCTGAGTATCCACGCCGTGGGGACTCACTGGAGGGGAGTCACCCACAGGCAGGGTGGCCTCAGTGTAAACATGGCCATGGATTTCAGGGCACAATAGCCCCACCGTGGGGAGATCAGCTGCCTGTAGCTGGAGGTCTGGGAGGTGCTTTCTCCTGCCCCCCCCCCCACCCCCACCTTCCTAGGCCATCCAGTCACCAGCTGACCCTCCAGCTGACTGCAGATATGTGAGAAAGAACCATTAAGCCAACTCCCAGAATTGTGAGCTAAATAACCACACATAAGCCATTACGTTTTGGTATGATGTGTTCACAGCACAAACTAACTGATAACACCTCTGATTATTTCCTAAAGATTGATCCCTGGGTAGCTTAAAAGCACTTAGTACATACTGCCAAATCACTTTCAGAAAGGCTGTGTCCAGACATGGAGAATAGACTTGTGGTTGCGGGGGACGGGGGGGTTGGATTGAGAGTTTGGGGTTACCAGATGCAAACTAATATATATAGGATGGATAAAGAACAAAGTCCTACTGTATAGCACAGGGAACCAGATTCAATATCCTGTGATAAATCATAGTGGAAAAGAATATAAACAAGTGTGTATATATATGTATAACTGAATCACTATGCTGTATAGCAGAAATTAACACAATGTTATAAATCAACTATACTTCAATAAAATAAGTTAGAGAAAGACTGTGTCCACTTGCATCCCCCCAGATATAAGATATATATGTATATATATGTATATAATACATAAGACATAGACTATTCATTTCACTACATCCTCACCCACACTAGGTATTATCATTCTAAAAGGCCAACCTGATATGTGCAGAAGGGCACATTACTGTAGCTCAATTTAGATTTCTTTGACAATTTCAGGGGTTGACCCCTCTCTCATATTTATTGGTCACTGATGAGGTGTCTCTTTTAATCCTTTGGAGAACCTAAGTTATAGGAATAATTCCTGCATCTCCCATCCCACCTGTGAGGGGGCTGTAGCCCAGAATGACTGCTCCACGCTTCTGCCAGCTTTCCAGGCAAACCCTTCATCTTTGCAGCAATTACAGCCTATTATCTCCCCAGCGCACCCCGTCAATACTTCCATGGTTAACCCCGAGGCTGGAGGGCTGCCTAATGATATGTTTATAGCCTGGTGCTTCTCTGCTCCATTAAGTCCCTGCCGCAGCCACAGTGGGGACTCCCAGCTAATCAGTAGGACTGGGCGGTGTGGCTGTGGCTGGAGGGTCCAGCTGGTCAGGCCAGAAGGAGATCACGTGGTGCCCGCAGCACATGTGGTGGAGGGAACCGGAGCTCGGAGATGACAAGAGACTGACTGCCTAAGTCTGTGCTCCTGACACGGCAGCCAGGGGCCCTCGTGGGTAGTGAGGACCTGAAATTGTCGGAATCGAGGCGTGTGAGAGTGTGAAATGCAGGTGGAGTTCAAAGACCTTAAACCAAAAAAAAGAGGATATCTTCTTAATGTTTTAAACATATTTTCATGCGATTTTAAAGGTTACTTTCCATTCACAGCTATTACAAAATATTGGCTATCTTCCCTGTGTTGTACAAGATACCCTTGACCTCATCTTACACCCGATAGACTGTGCCCCTTCCCTTCCCTCTTCCCACTGGTAGCCTCTGGTTTGCTCTCTGCGTCTGTCAGTCTGCTTCTTTTTTGTTATATTCGCTTGTCCGTTGTACTTTTTAGATTCCACATATAAGTGATATCATACAGTGTTTGTCTTTCTCTGTCTGACTTAATTCACTTAGCATAATACCCTCCAAGTCCATCCGTGTTGCTGCAAATGGCAAAACGTCATTCTTTTTTATGGCTGAGTAGTAATCCACTGTATATGTATAAATATATATACGACATCTTCTGTATCCAGTCATCTGTTGATGGACACTTAGGTTGCTTCCATATCTAGGCAATTGTAAATAATGTTGCTATGAACATTGGGGTACGTGCATCTTTTCAAATTAGTGTTTTTGTTTTTTTGGAATTGTTAAGTCATATGGTAGTTCTATTTTTAGTTTCTTGAGAAACCTCCATACTGTTTTCCATAGTGGCTGCACCAATTTACATTCCCGCCAATACTGTGCAAGGGTTCCTTTTCCTCCACATTCTCACCAACATTTGTTATTTGTGTTCTTTTTCATGAGAGCCATTCTGACAAGTGTGACGTGATACCTCATTGCAGTTTTGAGTTGCATTTCCTTGATGATTAGTGATGTGGAGCATCTTTTCATGTGCCTCTTCTGCATTACTTCTTTGGAAAAATGTCTATTCAGATCTTTGCCCAGTTTTTAATTGGGTTGTTTTTGTTTTTTGGGGTTTTTTTGATGTTGAGTTGATATTGCCTATGGGCTTCCCTGGTGGCGCAGTGGTTAAGAATCTGCCTGCCAATGCAGGGGACACAGGTTCGAGCCCTGGTCCAGGAAGATCCCACATGCGATAGAGCAACTAAGCTTGTGTGCCACAACTACTGAGCCTGCACTCTAGAGCCTGGGAGCCACAACTACTGAGCCCACGTGCCGCAACTCCTGAAGCCCACGCCCATAGAGCCCGCGCTCTGCAACAAGAGAAGCCACCGCAATAAGAAGCTTGCGCACCACAATGAAGAGCAGCCCCCGCTCACCACAACTGCAGAAAGCCTGTGCAGCAATGAAGACCCAATACAACCAATTAAAAAAAAAGATATTGCCTGCAAATATTGATGACATGTTGAGATGATAATGTTTTGAATATATTGGGTGAAGTAAAATATATTATCAAAATTAATTTCACCTGTTTCTTTTTTCTAATGTGGGTACTAGAAAACTTTGAATTATGGGTGTGTTGCATAACATCGATTGGATGGTGCTGGTCTAAGGTCTCACAGGGAATTAGTGGCAGTGGGATGAGAGTACGTGTGTTTGTGTGTGAATGTGTGTGGGTGGGGGGGTGTGGGGATGGGGGTGGGAAAACTGAGTTGTACAATCAGGGTCTATAACCCTGATCAAAACCCGGGAGATTTTCATTTCGGCATCTTACGCTCTGGCGTCTATTACGTGCCATGCACGCATCACACACAACCTCCTTAAATCCGCAGGAGAACACTGTGACCTGGGAAGAACCTCCTGCCTGCACAGGCTCCAGGGGCTAAGCAACTCATCAAGTCACACGCTGAGAAGTGATGGGAGAGGGCTGCGATGGGGCTGAAAGCCACTGTGCTCTCTACTGCAGGACCAGACCCTGCCTCAGACACCCTCCAGTCCCTCTGTGACATCAGCCCTCACGCAGAGGCCAGGAGAGGGCGGGAGAAGGGGCTGTAAGGGAGGATTTCACAGTGAATTCCGTGCTGCTGTGACCCAGGCGCAGGGCCAGTGCACAACCAAACACTGTCCCCCCCATGTTCTCTCCTCACAATCACGCTGCTTCAGCGGTCAGACATCACACTTGGCCCCAAATTTGTAAAGATCAAAGAAACTGCTAAGTGATTCTTGTCTGTTCTTTCAACATATGTAGAAACACATTCTTGCGTGTTCAAGAAAGAAACACACGTCCATGAGTGCATGGGACCAGCCTGGGATCAGATGCTGATTCTGCCTCTTAGAGGCTGTGTGACTCCTGCCTCTGTCTCCCCATTTGTGTGGTGGGACCCTAACGCCTGCCCTGTGTTAGGAGTAAGTGAAGTGTTGCTTATAAGATACTGGGCACAGAAGAGATGTTTAATACACATCACTTCCTGTTCCCTTCCTCCTTGGCTGTCTCTGTTTAAAGTGTTCTTTCCAACTGCTCAGATTTAATGATTTCCTCTTAGATGATTTCCTGGACAAGTCTAGATGTGTGGCAAGGAAGCAAATACAGTCTCTAAGAATAGTAAGCTATCCCCAGCCACTAATTTTTTAACATTTCACTGAAGTATATTTGATTTACAGTGTGTTAATTTCTGCTGTACAGCAAAGTGATTCAGTTATATACATTCTTTTTCATATTTTTTTCCATTATGGTGTATCACAGGATATTGAATATAGTTCCCTGTGCTCTACAGGAGGACCTTGTTGTTTATCCATCCTGTATACACTAATTTGCATCTGCTAATCCCAAACTCCCACTCCTACCCTCTCCCACACTCCTCTTCCTTGGCAACCACGAGTCTGATCTCTATGTCTGTTTGTGTTTCATAGATGTGTTCATTTGTGTCATATTTTAGATTCCACAGAAAGCGATATCTTATGGTATTTGTGTTTCTCTTTCTGACTTACTCCGCTTAGTGTGAAGTCCATCCATGTACAGCGACTACTTTTTACCAGTCTTGCAGAAAGCTATTAATGCGTTATGTTGCTTGGCCTCTATGGTAACCCAGTGTGTGTGTCCGTGTGTGTGTGTGTGTGAGAGAGAGGGGGACAGAATGGATGGGGGTGGGCGGGGTTGGGAGACTGACTTGCACCTGGTCCCAGTGAGTAGCCCAGGTGGAAGCCCAGAATGTTCTAATTTCTCCACCTGGTACTCTGAGAGACTTGAACCAAGATCGGTAGAAGTTAGAAAGAACTGCGGAAGGCTTTAGAGAGCATCTAGAAAGAAGCTGGGGGTGGAGATTATAAAAGAGTGTGTGGCAGACTTTCCAAAATTTGAGTCTTTTGTCCTAAATGGATATTATCCCAGGACCCAAAGGAACGTGCAGACAGTGCGGCTCCTGTGGAAACATATTTGACAAAAGAGGACTCACTGTAGACAGGGGATGGTGCGCCACTTTCAAAAAAGAAAAAAAAATGTATGTTTTTCCAATTATAGATGCATCAGCTTGATTTCATCCCAGGGCAGTTCTAGAACATGTCAAAAAACACCCTGACAAGCAAGTGGTGAAGTCCAGGACTCAAAATGAGGTCATCAAGAATAAAAATCATGGGGCCTCCCTGGTGGTGCAGTGGTTAAGAATCTGCCTGCCAATGCAGGGGACACGGGTTCAACCCCTGGTCCGGGAAGATCCCACATACCTCAGAGGAAACTAAGCCCGTGCACCACAACTACTGAGCCTGCGCTCTAGTGCCCTTGAGCCACAACTAATGAGCCCAAGCTCTGCAACTACTGAAGCCCGTGTGCCTAGAGCCCGTGCTCCTCAACAAGAGAAGCCACTGCAATGAGAAGCCTGCACATCACAATGAAGAGTATCCCCACTCGCCACAACTAGAGAAAGCCCACAACTAGAGAAAGCCCACGCGCAGCAAAGAAGACTGAATGCAGCCAAAAAAAATTAATTAATTAATAAAAAAATAAAATAAAAAGTGTCTTGTATCAAAAGTGTTGAACTCAGTCCAAGATGGCCATTTACAAAGAATAAAAGTCTTGTTGGACTAACTGCACTTCCTTTCTTGATGGTGTTTCAATACAGGAGTCATGTCGTCTGCTCCTTTGCATACCTCTGTGTTCATCATTCCTGTGTAACAAATTATCCCACAGTGGACCATATGGTAGTTCTATTTTTAATTTTTTGAGGAAACTCCATACTGTTTTCTGCAGTGGTTGCATCATTTTGCAATCCCCCGGCAGGGTGCAAGGGTTCCAACTTCTCCACATCCTCATCCACACTTGCTATTGTCTGATTTTTTGACGGTAGCCATCCTAGTGTGTGTGAGGTGGTATCTTGTGGTGTTGATGTGCATTTCCCTAATTATTAGTGATATCGAGCATCTTTTCACACGCTTATTGGCCATTTGTATGTCATCTCTGAAGACATGTCTCCTCAAGTCCTTTGTTCATTTTAAAATTAGGTTTATTTATTTGTTATTGAATTTTTTTTTTTTTTGGCTGCATCGGGTCTTTGTTGCTGCGTGTGGGCTTTCTCTAGTTGTGGCAAGCAGGGACTGCTCTTTGTTGCGGTGTGCGGGCTTCTTGTTGAGGTGGCTTCTCTTGTTGCAGAGCATGTGGGATCTTCCTGGACCAGGGAGCGCACCCGTGTCCCCTGCATTGGCAGGTGGATTCCTAACCACTGCGCCCGAGGGAAGTCCCTGTTATTGAAATTTTTACATTTTTAAATGCTTAAAAAAATAAGTTTTCGTAACTTGTGAAAATTATGTGCAATTCAAATTTTAATGTCCATAAATTAAATTTCATTGGGATACAGCCATGCTCATTTGTTTACATTTTGTCTATGGCCACCTTTGTGCTACAGCAGCAGAGTTGAGTATTTGCAACAGACTGTATGTTCTGCAAATCCCAAATATTTTACTATCTCGTTTTTTACAGAGAAAGTTTGCCACTCCTGGGCTAGGATGTAAGAGGTTAAGAGAAAGCCTTCAAGGGTCAAAGGAAGAGTGTTGCTGCCTTCTGCAGACAGTGGGGGGCAGCAGAGAGCTGATGTGCTAGAGATTCCATACCGGTTCTGCAAACCAGAATCCCAGGATGGATTCTGCCTGGGGTATCAGGGCTCATCAGCTTAGAAGGGTTGGTGGAAACCACCAGAATATGTGTGAGGCTGATCTGGGAGAGAGCAGAATCTTCCTGAATCTCTCTGTCTCCCTCCCGCTTTCCCGTTTCTCCTTTGTGTGGATGCCAGACTGCTCCTCCCAGCAGGCACATCTGGCCCCACCACTTCCTGCTTGACCCTCTTCATTGGCCCTCTCTGCTCTCTTGGAGATCAAGTTCAAACTCCTTCAGTCTGGTTCCCAAGGCCCCACATCTCTCTGCCTTTATTTCTCGGTCTTCGTTACTCAGTTCCATCCTTGTGAGCTGACTGCAAACCTCCCACTCCAATAATACAGACACCATGCTCCCTGCCTCTCACGGCGTTTTCTGGCTTATGGACCTCTGCTCACACCCTCTGATGGCATGCTCTCACCCTGAACCCTGGCCCCTCCACCTCTTTCACCCTGATAACTGCCTCTATCCTTCAGGCTTAGCTCAGGCTCCACCTCCTCCAGGAAGCCTTCTATGACCATCTACTTCCAGCCCAGACACAGTAGGTATCTCTCTTCTGGCTCCTTTAATTATTAGTGTCTACCCCCTGCCTAGTACCTTAAACATTGGCCGCAGGTGAGAGAAGGACCGGGACCTAGTGATCTCTGGGTTCCTGAGACCTGTGAGAGTTTCTGGCACATAGCAGGCACTCAGCAAATGTTTGGAATGAATAAAATGAATGAGTGAAAGAAAGAATGGGCATAAAGTCCTGTTAAGAAAGGAGAGAGATCCCTCCTTCAGGTCCAAAAGCTGCTTTAGGATCGTCCCCCATCTTCTGTGAGGCTGGCCTGGGCAAAAGGAGATGCTGGACATCACAGATCCCTGCAGGTTTGTGAGCTAAACTGGTTAAGAAGTGTCCCTTCTGCTGCCAGGAAATTTAACCCAGTGATGTTGACAGCCTGAGGCCCTCCATGCCCCCCTTTGCCTTAACACTCTCAGGTCAGGCACTTGAGATGGACCAGTTGCCATGGGGACACCAGTGGACACTCATCACACTGCCCTCTGGAGCTGAGCAAGGTGGTAATGTTCTGTGACAGTGTGGACACCCACTCCCCAGAGCAGGAGGAAGCAAGGGCTCAGAGGCAGAATAAGCTTCGTGGGTCCTCATCTCATCCTGTCCCCCTCCTTGGACTGGGGACCACCAGCCCAGGGTGGATCAGAGCCAGGAAGAGCACCGGAGTGGATGACCTGAGTCTGAGGCTGAGCTGTGCTGGCAGTGGCTGTGTGCCTTTGGGGAATCGCTTGCCCTCTCTGAGCCTTGGCTGTGACCTCCTGGGGTTACTGGAGGAAGACCACATGAAGATTTATCTGGAAGGTCCTTCTACACTGTCAGCAACTCTGTAGAGTCACACATGGCTACTGGGCAGGCCACACAGAACGAAGCCACCACACACGTAAAGCCTCTTTAACGGCTGTCCAGAACCATTTAAAGGAAGAGAAGCTTCGAAATTCCAGCTGGGTTCTCAGAAGCACCTGTAGCTCTAGAGTCTTCCAGCATGCTGCCTCCACAGCTCAGCTTGGAGGCCTCAAACTCACTTTAGAATTCACTGGAGGAATTGCTCACTATACAAACAGACTCCTGCTGTCAGATGCGATTTGTAAATATCATTTACAAAAGGAAGTCAATTAAAACTTTCCCTGCTGGCTCAGGCCTTCGTGCCCCTGCCCTCTCCAGCCCAGCAGGATGTCACTCTTTAAAAAGAGCTGTGGCTTTTAGGACTAACACCCTGAGAACGTTCCTTTCCCTTATTAATTAGATAAGATCTGGGTTTGGTAGAAATCTTCTAAAGTTCCAAGCTTTTGCTGTTGAGCCATTTTCCTTTAGAAGTAAATGAAAGGTGGTTCTTTATTTCTTCATTCATTCATTTGTTTATACAACAAATGGATGCAATCTACTCATCTCTTTCAAGTTTGTGCTTGAATCTCACCTTCACCATGAGGTTTCCCCAACCACCTGTTTACTTGAAGCTGCAGCCTAGTCTCCCCACAACACTGCTGGTCCCCATTTCCCTGCTCTCTTCTCCCCCATCACCTCTAACAAAGTAATGTACTTATTGATTATGTTTATTCTTTATCTTGTCTCCCAGACTAGAAGTTAAGTCCCCTGACAATAGGGATCTTTGACTGCTTCATTCGTGCATGGACCCAAGTGCTGGGATGGTGCCTGGCAAACAGCAGGTGATCAATAAGTAATTTTAAATGAATGAATGACAAACTATGGACTTGTAGGAAAAGACCTGAGTTTTCAGTCTAAGACAGAAGACAGTGATACAGGCCAATGGAAGGAAGAGCTGTTTACTGAATGCTCTTTGTGGACCCAGCCCTTAATGTAAGGGACTTTTGTCACTTAATCTTTACAACCCTACAAATTAAGTGATTATTCTATCTTCACACAAGGAAATGGCTGTCTAGAGAAGTTAGGCTATTTGCCCAAGGTCACACAGCTGGTGAGAGTTGGATCCAGGTTGCAAACCCAGGGCTGTCTAACTCTAAATCTCTGGGCACTGCAGCATGCACAGAGGAGCCACAGCACTGGGGCTTCAGGGAAGACTTCCTGGAGGAGGTGGCATCTGCACCACCTTGGAGACAGGACATGGTATGGATATGCAGGGATGAGGGGCAGGTACTATTATTTGTGATGGAGTAAAGGGTGAGCTGTCAGCCTAGAGAGGGGGTTTTCAGGCAAGGAGCAGCGATCAGAGCCCAGGCCACCTGGGAAGGACAGTCATGGCCAAGAAGATTGGAAAGGCAGAGTGGGGTCAGGCACCAGTTGAGAGCTATCACTTTAATTTCCAATTTGCAGAGCTTTCCTATATGCTCTTGAAAGATGTGTCCTGCTCCCTACAATCCTTAAAATAGTCACAAATCAGCATTTCTTTGCTTTACATCCCCTCAAAGGAGGCAGATCCAAGATGTACTGAAACAAAATAGAATTACCTTTTGAGTCTTCTGGGCCAACGGTTATAAAAAGCCCATTCAGTGGAAAGTCCAGCTGTTGCCAAAAACATTTTTTAAAAGCCTCCAATTGTTATGAGTGCCCACTATGAGCTGGACATTTTGCATCTATTATGTATGGTTTAAGTCCTCTGAGGCAGGCAGCATGATGGTCATTGTAAGGATGAGAAAATCGAGGCTCAAAGAGAGTTAATTCCTTTTCTAAAGTCACAGGGCTAGCAGAGACACAGGTAAAAGTCCCAAGTCTGCGTTCACTTGCTGATGCTTCTTCTGCCCCTGAAAAATGCACACCGTGTCCTTGGAAACGCTGCCTTTAGTGGCTGCCAACAAAGTGTCTACTGTGAAGAATAATTCATTTTAGATCGCCATGCCTCATCCTTTTAGGGAACCGTGGAAATGGTCCCTAGGAGTTCAACTTGATGCATTTAGCTGGGAACCTCCTGCAGGGCTGAGCAGATGAAGTGAGCTGGGAATCTGGGCTTCTGTTAGCCTTCATTTGATGGTGACAGTCTGAGAAAGCTAATGCCGAGGGAAGCATCACTTACAGGACCAGAAACGTGCACCTAGCTTGCCCTGCCAAAGTCAAGGAGCCCTCCCATTATTCATGCCTCCAACCAGGTGTTCATCCACTGGGCTAGGTTCTAGGAATATGAAGATGAATAAGACATGCAGTTCGTACCTTCCAGGAGTTCCCAGCATAAGAGGGAAAACAGATGAGTAGAAAGGTCATTGCAGTACATTTCTGCCCAGGCAGGGAAGCAGTGATGAAAGATACTCCCAGGGGAGAAAAAAAAATTCTAGAAAATCGGAAGCTTTGAACGTGCCTCCTAGCAGCCCTGGTTCTGATCCATTACTCCAAATGGTCCAACAAGGAAGAAAGATGGTTTGAATTCCCTCTCCCACCTCCATTTTGAGAATAGCATTGTGTTCCTGGATCAGTTTATTTCTACCTACTGCATGAGTGGGTACCCATTGCAAACCATACAGCCCCCTAAGGGTGTATACACAAGGTTTGGGGACTGTCTAATCCTACCATGCACAGACATTTCCACTGTGATGCTGAATATTGTTTTGGTTTGAGGGGCTCATTAAATGACATCTCTCTTTCCTAGTCTGAGTTCAGCAGATGGAGAGCAAAATAGCACCTCTACACATCAGGTTGGAGGATGTAACAGTTAGGGTTTTTTTTTTTTTTTTTGCCACATAACAAATAACCCCTCAAAGCTCAGTTTATTTTTTCTAATTCGTGGAACTGTGTCTACTAGGGCAGCTCTGCTTCAGGCTGCAGGGAGGGTTCATCTCTGCTCTGTGTTTCTCTGATTCTGGGACTAGGGCATGTTCTTCTCATGGAAGGTGGCAGAAGTGCCAGGGACCAGCAGACACATGTGATACTTCTTAAAGGCTCAGCCTGAAAATGGCACTTTTACCTGTGTTCCACTGGCCAAAGTAAACCCCATGGCTGAGGTCAGCATCAGAGGGGGAGGTTCACCCACAATGAACCATTCTAAGAACAGGAAGGGAATCATACTTGACATGTGTGAGGTCGCTTGGGTGCATGGAAACAAAGGAGATGTTGAAACCTTTATCAGAAGGTCCCGCCCACTCTCATCGGCACAGCCAGACCCCCACTAGCATCCCCGGGTGGGGCCTGACCCTGCAAACCTAACGCCCAGGGAAGGGCAGCCCCAAACATATACTTCCTGTGGGAACCTGGGTCCCAGAGAAAGAGAAGGAGGGGCTGAGCTGGGCACGCTCCCCCTCCCCTCCCCCCATCAGAATTCATGGTGCCAGTGATGGTTGGCAGGAGGCCAAGAGTGCTACCCTAATTGATGTCCCTCAAAGTGGAAACAGAGAGCAGAAACAAGGTTCCCTCCTAGGACATATGTGTGCACGTGATACCTCTTGGCACTTGGTTTTTCACTGCCTGCTGATGTAGGCATACACCCTCCTTGCAAGGATGGTGTCTCACAAATGGCCATTTGTTTTGAGGGTTGTGTCCCTTTATTCACTTGACACTCATCTTTTGAAAATGTGTTCTGTGCCAGCACCGTCGGGGATGTTTAAGATCGTAGGTCTCAAACACCCTGGCCTTAGGAGCCCCCGTCTCTTTTCATATTGAATATATTAAAATACATTCAACCTATGTAAAATTTTTGTTTTGTCTTAGAAGTTTTGAAAGGCTTTTAAAGCCTTGGTTTTGCTTTTAAGCTTATTGGGTATGAGTCATTCTTTGTGATTGTCTAGGATTTCTCAGCAACCATTGTGTGTATGAGGGATTCTTGCAAAGAGAAAAAAAAAACTACTCTACACATTTTTCCAATTATAATGACATTTTATGAACACTAAATGGAACAATTAATGAAATTGACTTAATGTTATGGTCAATCAACAAACATTAACTGTATTTTGCAATTCTTCCCCCCAAATTTGGAGCTATCGTTTTTTTTCAGGTCTCAACATTTTTTCTTGTTTTCAGCTCTTAAAAATGTAGCTCTTCCGAGGCACTGGGCTTATTCATCCCTCAAGGATGAGATAGCACTGAGCACTGTGCAGGAGGCTGCAGGCAAAAGAACAGAGAAGGTGGGAGTCCTGCCTTCAGGAAACTCAGTTTAGAAGGTGAAACAGAGATGGAACAAAATAAATTACAATGGTGTGTGAGAAATGGGGTCCAAGATGTGTTCAGGGTGTAGCGGGCACAAGAAAAGGAAGAGGGCAGCCTCATGGACGCAAAGAAACCTGGCTATGACCTGGAGAATTAGTGGGTCCTCCAAAGATGGTGAGAGAGTAAACACGGTTAGGGGAGAGAAAAGGGAGACTGGGAAGGGAATTCTAGTTTGAGGAAGGAGGTGAGGATAAATGAAAAAGCATGAAAGAGCATGATTGGAAGACTTGGGAGTAATTTCTTATGGCTGGAGCACAGAATGGGAGGAGCAATGTGGCAAGCATGTGGCCTTGGGGTGCCATCTTTGTAATTGGATACCTGGCCAGGCCACATCAATCTGCTGACCTGGCATCGTGATACAAAGGTATAACTTCTGAGGTCTGGAATTTTATTCTATTAAAGTGGTCCTGTACCATTTATGTTGGTTTTCTTTTTGGTAAAACTTTTTATTAATCAGTTAACATTCTGCCATTGCTTTTCTTTAAAATTTTACTTATTATAAAGCTCCCTTATCATAAGACACAAAAGGCCAGATGGAGGGCTTGTTTTTAACTCTTTCCTTCATGTCTAAGTAAATCCACTGGGGGCCTGGATGCTTGCGCAGACAGTCCAATCATTTAAATCTTTTCTCTCTTTCCTCTAAAGCTATTAATTTCTTAACATTTTCATCCCTTTGTCTTTTTCCTTTTCAGTTGGAAGTATGACCTAGAAATTTGTGTTTTTTAATTTATTTATTTATTTATTTATTTATTTATTTGGCTGTGTTGGGTCTTCATTGCTGTGCTCAGGCTTTCTCTAGTTGTGGTGAGCAGAGGCTACTCTTCATTGTAATGCGCAGGCTTCTCAGTGTTGTGGCTTCTCCTGTTGCAAAGCACAGGCTCTAGGTGCGCGGGCTTCAGTAGTTGCAGCATGTGGGCCCAGTAGTTGGGGCTCTCAGGTTCTAGAGCACAGGCTCAGTAGCTGTGGTGCATGGGCTTAGTTGCTCTGTGGCATGTGGGATCTTCCCGGCCCAGGGATCGAACCTATGTCCCCTGCATTGGCAGGTGGATTCTTAACCACTGCGCCACCAGGGAAGTCCTGTATTAGTTTCTTAGGGCTGCTATAACGAATTACCAGGAACTGGGTAGCTTAAAGCAACAGAGATCTATTGTCTCACAATTCAGGAAGCCGGGGTCTAAATCAAGGCATCAGCAGGGCCATGTTCCCTCTGAAGGCTCTGGGGAGGAATTCTTCTTTGCCTTTTCCTAGCTTCTGGTGGCTCCTGCAATGTTTGGTGTTCCTTGGCTTGTAGCTGCATCCCTGTAATTTCTGCCCCATGGTCACATGAAGACAGGCTGGGACCCGGGACCGTTTTCTGCAGTGCTGCAATGCTTGCATCTGGACACACCTCTCCTTGAGTAACAAAATACAAAGAAATGGTATGGACTAAAAATAACTGCATTGCATGGGGATTTGGGACAAATTCTGAACAAAAGATACAAAGAGACCAAAAAACCCAGTCGCCACTTTTGAAGAGCCCTGAGCAAAAGCAGGAGGTCTGGAGCAAAAGCAGGGTACTGCACCTGCCCCCTGCACACAACACTACTTAAGGGGTGGGCAAACCACCTAAGCCACCCCTCCGGCCCAACCCCTGGACACACCCCTACCCTCACCCCATATAAGGACCAAGCTTGTCTCCTGTGGCCACCGCGCCCCCCCTGCCCCCCGCCCCACCTGCCAGCCCCAGGGAGCCGGCAGGCAAGGGAACCTGTTGTTTGTTCTCACTCCCCCCTGCTGAAGCAGGGGCCCCAACACAGCCTTGCCTGTATTTCTTGTCTGGCCTCTGATCAATTTCTATTGATTAAGGAGGCCAGGAACCCTGGTCGGTGACAACATGGCCTTCTTCAACTGTGTGCGTCTCTGTGAACCCTCTTTCCTCTTCACCAGTCTTTGGATTTAGGCTCCACTCTAATCTGGTATAACCTCATCTTAACTAATTACTTCTGCAAAGATCCCATTTCCAAATAAGTTCACTTCCGAGGTTCTGGTCAGACATGAATTTTGAGTTCATACTCATCCTACTACAACCTCCTTAATTTGATTTTCGGCTCCGTCAGTTCTGTCTTTAGTGCCTCAGATGCAGATTTCATCTTCGCAATCGCATCCCAGTTTCCTTGCAGGCTTTCACTGTCTCAGCCCATCTCTTCATCTCGGCCTGCTGTCCTAGGGTCTCAGACTCACCTGAAGCTCCTTGACCCTGTTCTGTAGAGTCCCTGTCTTCTTCTGAGACCCCCTGGAAATGATTCCTCACAGTATCCTTCAACTTAATGGAGAAAATAATTTTCAGAGCAATTCCCCTTTCCTGAGGTCTCCTCACACTGAGACATTTCTCTGTGGCTGTGTATTTTTTATGGGTTCCAGGGTAGCTTTGCCGGGGTGGCTTCCCCCATCTAGTCTTCATAGAGACAGATTCTGTCTACCCAGACCCTACCCGTGTCCACAGTGGGAGGTGTGGATTGCCTTCCGTAGAGTAGCTGGAGAGCTAGAGCTACAGGAAGCAGGGAGGTACCTAATTCCCCGCCCCATCTCTGATATCCAGCTGGCATCTGCTGGTTCAGCCCTGCCGAGCTGGATGAGACCTTCTCCTGTCCTCTCAGCCCTACAGGGAGGGGCATTTGTGCTTCAAATAGTGACTCCCATTCAAACCAGCCTAATCAGAACCACTCCAGGATCTTTTCACAATTGCAGGTGCCTGGGTCCCATCCCTAAAGAGTCTGAGTAAGTCTTGGGAGGTGCTGGGCAATCTGGATTTGTAACAATTTCCCAAGGGATGCTAAGACACAGCCATGATTGGGAACCATGTTAGCACGACTTGTTCAGGTTTGTTTTCCCCGTGGGGCTATGAGCTCCAGAATAACGATGCACATCTGTACCCAGCACATTCCTCTGTGCCAGGCACTGCCTAAGCACTTCACGTATATTTACTCCTTATGCCAACCCTGTGAGGTAAGTAGTATAATTGTCCCCATTTTATAGATGGGGAAATTGAGGCACAGAGAGGTTCCATAGCTAATAAGGAGTCGAGCCAGGATCTGAACATTTAGTCTTAAATAATACTCGGCTTCTCCCTCCGTGACTACAGAGCCTGTGTTTGACTTGCTTACCCTGGAAAGCTCAGTCCCCACATTGCATACAGCAGGTACTCCATAAATGATTGTTACATAAATGATGCTCCCCTCCCCCAGATTGATTTACCCCTTGGCTGGCTTATGGGACCGAGGCTGCTGATCAGAGCATCTTGAGTTCAACATGCTGCCACTAGGAGCACAGGCAGGGGGAATCCAAATTGAAGTCCTGACTGGGAGCAGGTGGAGGGCGAGCCAATGGTCGTATTCCAGGAGGACACTGAGAGCCACACACTTACAAACTTGGAGAAACAGGGGCAACAGACAGTGCGCTGACAGAGGTGGCGTGTAAGCTGGTTGGCCAAGGAGTGGAAGGCAGAACAGCCCAGGGGTGGACTCTGTGTGCTTCCCTGCACCGTGTGTGCGGCCAGTTGCTTAACCTCGATGGGCAGGATTCCACAGAATGAGCCATGTGCCTTTGGGCAAGTGTCTTAAGCTTTCCAAGCTTCAGTTTCCCTTACCTGAAAATGGGGTGAATGATATCTGTTGCTTACCATGTTATCTCATTGCCAAGCTCGTAGATTGCTTTTTTATGAGCGCTGCTGACAAATTTTTATATTCACAGTGGTCATCCTGGGCATTCCTCGTAGGGGAGAGCTGCCTGAGTGGAGCAGGGGCCCAGATAAGCCCACGGTGGTGCAGAAGGACGCTGGGTTTCCAGGGTTGCATGTGGGCAGGGGAGGTGGCGAAGGGATTACCTGTTGCTCAGGAAGTGAGTGGGAGGAAGAGGAAGCAAGGAAAGGGGGTGGGGCCAGCGAGGGGGCCTACAGTCAATAGTTAGAGAGGTTTCTGTGTGTCCTTCTGCTTGGCTTTCATGTTTTTCAAACTGTAGTTACAGTTACAATGACCATTTGTTTCTTTAAATGAACTTCAATGCAGACAAAGAGCCCTGGGCTGCAAAGCCCCCAGTTATTTAAAGATACAAACATGTGGTTTAGGCTGTGTGACTTGGGAAAATATCTTGGTACCAAAGGTGACCTTTCTTTCCCTCCTCCTGAAGTGATGGGTTCATTTGCCTCCCTACCTCCTTGGCGAGAGTAGAGATCAATCTGAATAACTTCACCAGTGGAGTGTCAGCAATATTTCACTTTCCAGGTGGTTCCAAAAAAGTCAGTGTCATTACTGGTGCTATTTTTATCATTGCCCAATATTTTGGTTTCCTCTGTGGGAATAGGCGTCACTTCCCAGTGACGCACGGGTGTCACAGAATCCTGGGGGAGGGTGGCATGTGTGTGCAGCTCACCCTATCCTTCCTGCCTGTTCTACACTTGAACTTTCTTCCCCAAAGCCCAAGCCCAATGTTTTTCTTTTTTCTTTTTAATTTATTGGCTGCATTGGGTCTTTGTTGCTGCGTGTGGGCTTTCTCTAGTTGCAGCAAGTGGAAGCTACTCTTCATTGCAGTGTAACGGCTTCTCATTGCAGTGGCTTCTCTTCTTTCAGAGCACGGGCTCTAGGCTTGTGTGCTTCAGTAGTTGTGGCACACAGGCTCAATAGCTGTGGCTCCCAGGGCCTAGAGTGCAGGCTCAGTAGCTGTGGCACATGGGCTTAGTTGCTCCGTGGAATGTGGAATCCTCCTGGCCCAGGGATCGAGCCTGTATCCGCTTCATTGGCAGGCGGATTCTTAACCACTGTGCCACCAGGGAAGTCCACCATATGTATTCTTGAAGACACAATGCAACCATCCCTCCAACAGGAAGTGAATGTCCCCTCTTCTGGGCATCCCCCATGTTTTGTCAGAATCTTTTGGCAGGCAGGGAGCTCTCCCCCTGCTGTGGTGCTGAACGTTCTTCAAGGTCAGAAGGACGAGGCCATCCTCCTCTTGCAGAAGAACACAGCAGGGTACAAAAAGCAGATGGTGCAGGGAAAAGAGTGCATTCTTTAGAGTAGGGTTTGAACTCTGGCCAGGTGACTTAATGGGTAAGTTTGGATAAGTGACCAAACCTGTCTGAGTGGGGTTTCTCCTCTGTAAGCCAAGTATCATAATCCCAATGTCAGAAGTTGTGGGCAGGAGGCAGTGAGATACTCTGCATCAGGTGTCTGACACAGTGGCAGGAGAGTGGGGACACTAGGATTTACTGATTTCTCTATTTTCCTCCTGTTGGGCAGGCTGATGGCACTCAAAGAAATATCTGTGGATGGAGGTAAGGAAGGAAAGGAGAGAAAGACAGCAGGGAGCAGGAAGGAAGGAACCAAGTGGTGAGGAAGGAAGGGAAGGAGGGAAGGGATGGAAGCAGAAAGGTACGTGATGGAAGGTAGGACTGTCAGACATCCAGGCAGTTTCTGTGGTTGGACCATGGAGACCTGGGCTTTAACTAGGCTAAAACTTGGGCTAGGGCTGGCCTGCAGGGCTCAGCAGGGCTCATCCCGGCCAACAGCTCAGGTGAGGCTGTAGGTGTGTTGGGACACAGTTGGTACAGCCCGAGCAGAACAGGGCTATCACTCAGAAGGTAGGAGTCTGGTTCTGAACTGTTCTGGCCTGAGCTCAGACATCCAGGCCGTTCTGGAGAAAGGCCAGAGAGTGGCCTCCTCCTGGTGGCTTTGAGGGAAGAGCCCTTGTGGTCAGGAAGCCACAGGTAAGCTGGCATCACCTCAGAGCAAAGCCCACTCAATCTTAAAGGGCCAGGTCTGTTACGTCAGGACTGGTTTCCCAGAGACTGGGGCTGTGCTTTTTAGGGCTCCAAAGCCCATTAGCCTCACCCATGCATTGAGCATTTATTGAGGGCCTGTCATCTGCTATGCTGGATGCTGAGAATGCAGCAGTGAGCAACACACCGTCCCAGACTCGAGGGAGCGCCTAGGTTAGTAAGGGGTCACAATACCATTAGTTTCCAGTTCAGAGCGGCTAAGTGCTGTGCTGGAGCTGGGCGGGGGTACGGACGGGCAGGGTGTATATCAGGGGACACAGAGCGGGCCCCAGCCTTGCCTTGGAGGCCAAGGACAACTTCTTCAAGGTAGAGGTTATGTCCAAGCTGAGTCTTTTGTTGGCCAAAAGGGATGGAAGGCTGTTCCATTTAGAAGATGCAGCAGAGCTGCCTCTGGGGGCGGGAAAGAGCAGGGGTCCTGCAGCAGGATGCACTCTTGTTATGAGGATAGGGGATGCTATGGGCAAAGGATGCACGGGTGCCGGGCGAAAGCCTTGTTGTTTTGTGGTGAAGGCACGGATGGGTCTGTGATAGGTGGGTTTGGACCAGGAAAGTGCCTTGGACTGGTGTACACTCTAGAAGCATCTTGGTGGGAAGCTAAGAGCGGTCAGGACCAGAGGGGAGGTGTGGGAGCCTGCACGAGGGTTGTAAGGGTAGAGGTGGGAGGGGGCACATGGGGAGGGGAGATAATGGAGGCGGAGCTGGCCTTGGTGACACCCAGATGTGAGTGTAAGGAAGAGAGAGACAAGCCCGGGGGGACACAGAGGCTGCAGGACGGTCACTGGGGCTGCAGGGGAGATCAGATGGGAAGGGAGTGACTTGGAGACAGACATCACCCATGGTGGGAATGATGGACCAAGACCCGCGGATGGTCTGGAGTAGAAGGGAGCTGGGTGGGTGCAGGGAAGGGCCACACTGCCAAGGTATTTGGGAGAAATCTCCCAGCCTCTGAGCTGGAACCGTGTCCCACAAGAGAAATTGAGGTAAATGACACATACTTGATATTCCGGGGCACTCTGCCCATCCAGGCCGTGGGCACAGGACCCAGGCTTCTGCACTTTGAGTGAGAACCAAGTGAAGAAGCAGGAGCCTCCTGGCGAGGGAGGTGGCGGCCGAAGTCCCTTTGGATCTTGGGTCAGCAGTGGCTGGGTCCAGGGTCCAGCACTGGTGGTGGTGTCTGTGCCCGGCAGTGTTGGCAGCTGTGTCTGCATCCAGCTAGGTCTGCAGGGTAGTTTGGGGTCAGTGTTGGCTGTGTAGCCTACAAGCCCTGTTCTCTAGCCTTCCTCAAGAATGCAACTTCCCAATGTCTTTTGTTACATTTCTTTTAAAAAATTGTGGTAAACGACAAATACCATAAAATGTACCCTTTAACTGTTTTTAAGTGTTCCGTTCGGTGGCATTCCATACATTCACATTGCTGTGCTGCCATCACCATCATCCACCTCCAGAACTTTGTCATCTTTTCAAACAGAAGCTCCGTACCCAGGAAACATTACCTCTCCATCTGCCCCTGCCGCCACCACCGCCCCGCCCCCCGCCACCTTCCAGCCCTTGGCAGTCGCAATTCTACTTTCTATTCCTATGAATAGAGTTTGTCTTTTTGTTACTGGCTTATTTCACTTAGCATAATTATCCTCAAGATTCATCCATGCTGTAACATACGTCAGAATGTCCTCCTTTTTTAAGGCTGCATAATATTTCATTATATATGTGTGTGTATGTATGTACGTATATAGATACATATATAATTTTGTTTACATATTCGTTCATTCTTAAATTTCAAAATGAATTGTTACTTTCAGGATAATTTTAGGCTTACAGGAAAGCTGCAGAGATAGTGCAGAGTCTATATTCTCTTTACCCAGATTCCTCTACTGTTGACATCTTATATTAACACACTACATTTGTCAGAACTAAGAACCAACATGAGTACATTGCTATTAACTAAACTTTAGACCTTATTTGCATTTCACCAGCTTATACACTAGTGTCCTAATTCTGTTCTGGGACCACATCCAGGATCCCATATTACATTTGGCTCAATGTCCTTTTAATAGGACAGATGAGGTTTCTGTTGCTTGCAGCAAAGTACCCTGCCTGATGGAGACATGAGAGAAAGAGGCAGGAGTCAAGAGGAGCCCTGGGTTTTGGGCTCGAGTGGCTGAGTGGATGGTGGGCCTTGTGCTGAGATGGGAAGGAGGTTTGGGTGGGGAAAGGGATGGGAGGTCACCAGTGTCTTTGCAGAGATGTGATTCTTCCTGGGTCTTCACACAGGTCAGAGCCTGGCTGGGGGCAGGTGCGGGGCAGGTCCTGGGAATTATTCTGGGGACCCAAAGTATCAATTCACTTGAGTTCTCCTCTTTCAGGGACTGTTCAGGGTAGAGAAGAAACTCACAGCCAGAGTCAGGTCTTGCCCATGGGACTATTTTTCCAGGATCCACGCAATCGTTTGGACAGCAGACCCCACTTTCATCCCCCAGCCTCACACCTGCAAAATTAAGCACCACTTCCCTCCCGTTAATTCCCATGGAAATACATCAGTGGCCTCTTCTCATCAGCGTCCCACCTTGACAACTGCTAAAGCCTGCCCGGAGGAAGAGTAGGAAATTCTTCGGTCACTTCCCTGCTTGTCCTTCTCTCTTTAAGGAAAACCTTCTTTTCGGGGGCTGTGAGCACTGACTTAGAATGAAGATGCCCTGGTCCAAACCTGACTTTATTTAACTCTCGGAGTGACTTAGGTGAGTCCCTCCCCCTCTCCAAGCCTCAGTTTCCCCTTTGGTAAAATAAGAGGGCTGCCTTAGCCTCTGCCCCACCAAGATGCTCTTTGTTTTCTGCCCTCAGAGGCCACATTTTTTTTTTAAATTAATTTTTATTGGAGTATAGTTGCTTTACAAGAGGCCACATTTTGGAAAGATGTGGTCTGTCAGATGGAGCTGATTTAATAACATTAGGTCTTTCATGTTTTATTAAAGACATTCATAACTTTCAACCAGAGCTTCTGGTCACAGTATAAGCAAATTGGGTTGATGTCATTTCATGCAAGAGCTAGTGCAGCCTCATTTGGCTGGGAGTGCAGTGTTCCCTTTGGAATTTAAAAGAATTGAAAATCATTCTCAGCTCTCCATGACCACCCCTGGGAACCCAGGTTCAGTACCACTGGTTATGTGGCAAGACAAGGGTAGCTGGCTCTTAGGACCCGCTCTGTAATTTTGTAAACTTTGGATAGTGTGACAAAAGCTCATACATTCTTTGATATTCCTCCCTTCAAAAGGTGGAGCTCAATCTCCCTCCCTTAACTGTGGGCTGGACTTACTGGTTCTACAAATATGTGGTGGAAATGCTGGTGCTACACTTCTGACACCAGATCCTGAAAAACATTCCAACTTCCTTCTCGCTCTTTCTCTCGGATCATTTGCTCCAGAGAAAGACAATTGCCATGCTGTAAGGACAGTCAAGAAGGCTATGAAAGAAGCCCCCATGCTGGGGAACTGAGATCTCCTGCCAACAGACATATGAGTGAACCATCCCGGAAGCTGTGTTAGTTTTCTAATGGCTACTGTAAAAAATCACAACCAACCTAGCAGCTTAAAGCATCACACATTTATCTTAAAGTTCTGTAGGTTAAATGTCCAGCATGGGTCTCACTGGGCTAAAATCAAGGTGTCATCAGGACTATGTTCCTTTTTGGAGTCTTTAGGGGAGAATCTCTTTCCTTGCCTTTTCCAGTTTTTGTAGCCTGTTCCTTGTCTTGTGGCCACCTTTTCTCCATCTTTAAAAACAACAATGTTGCAACTTTCTGAGGCTGCCCTGTTGTTACATCTTTGTCTCTGACCTTCCTCTCTCATCGCCCTCTTCTACCTTTAAGGACTCTTGTGATTATATTGAGCCCACTTGATAGTCCAAGATAATCTCCATATATGCAGGTTAGCAACCTTAATTCCATCTGCAGTATTAATTCCCCTTTGTCGTGTAACCAACATATGCACAGGTTTTAGGGATTAGGGTTTGGACATCTTTGTGGGGCCGTTGTTCTGCCTCCCACAGAAGTGCGTGCTCCAGCCCCAGTCAAGCCTGCAGGTGACGGCAGCTCCTGCCGACATCCTGATTGCAAACCGCATAAGAAACTCTGAGTCAGAATCACTCCCCTAAGTTGCTGTCTAATTCTTGACCCACAGAAAGAGGGGGATGACACGTTTGCTGTTTTAAGTAACTATGTTTTGGATTTGTTATGCAGCCATAGGTATCTATTACAGGAAGGTTACTTAACCTTTTTCAGCCTCTTATTTCTAAAATGGGGATAGTTTCTGCCTTGCAGAACCACTGCAATGATTAAGTGAATATTTGGAAATCCTGGCATATAACAGATGCTCCATAAATGTTAGCTATTTTCCCCTTAGTTTCCCTCTTCCTTTCCATAGGGCAGCTTGGAGCAGAGGCAGAACCTGAGGAATGGTGTTACACCCCACCGACCCATCAACAGTGTGTTTGTCATGCAAATTCAGTGACAAGCGCCCACACACAAATTCCAAGGAGACTGCCTCCCCTAAGCCTCTTCTGCTCAGAAGTTCAGATCAGGGACTTCCTGGTGGCACAGTGGTTAAGGATTTGCCTACAAATGCAGGAGACATGGGTTCAAGCCTTGGTCCGGGAAGATCCCACATGCCATGGAGCAACTAAGCGTGTGCACCACAACTACTGAGCCTGTACTCTAGAGCCTGCGAGCCACAACAATTGAGCCCATGTGCCACAACTACTGAAGCCTGAGGGCCTAGAGCCCATGCTCCACAACAAGAGAAGCCACCTCAATGAGGAGCCCGTGCACCACAACGAAGAGTAGCCCCCGCCCACTCTTCGCAACCAGAGAAAGCCCACACGCAGCAACGAAGACCAACACAGCCATAAATAAATAAATAAATAAATAAATAAATAAGCAAATAAGTAAATTTATTAAAAAAAAAAAAAAGAAGAAGTTCAGATCAGCATTGCCCTTGAGGCACTTCAGGGGATTGTGAAAACTCCAGAGCACAGAGATTAAAAATCACTGATAGATTCCACTTAGATTATTCACCTTCCAAACAATGAGGTCAATGTGTGTCACACACAACTGTGTGTAACTCTCAGAGGTGTGGAGGAGCACGAGGATAGGTTTTTCTGTTTGTTTGTTTTTGATTTTTATAAATGTATTTATGTATTTATTTATTTATTGGCTGTGTTGGGTCTTCGTTACTGCACTCAGGCTTTCTCTAGTTGCAGCGAGCCAGGGCTACTCTTCGTTGCGGTGTGCGGTCTTCTCATTGCGGTGGCTTCTCTTGTTGCAAACCATGGGCTCTAGATGCACGGGCTTCAGTAGTTTTGGCTCAAGGGCTCAATAGTTGTGGCTCACAGGCTCTAGAGCATAGGGTCAGTAGTTGTGGCGCACGGCTTAGTTGCTCCACGGCATGTGGGATCTTCCTGGAGCAGGGATAGAACCCATGTTCCCTGCATTGGCAGGCGGATTCTTAACCACTGTGCCCCCAGGGAAGTCTGAAGATATGTTTTAATAGGTGAAAAAGAAACATTGGCTTTGGAACTTTGCTATATAGGAGTTCTCATCAACAAGTCCCCAGACATAGCCTCTCAAGGTGATTAAAATGATTTTTTGCTTTCCTTTGAGGCTTGACAGCTTAAGATTATTAATATATTACCAGGAGTGGAAATGTTTAGAATATTGATTATTATGAAAAAAAAAATTCCTTCTTCCCCAAAAGGTGAGTGTAAATTTCAGAGAGACGTGTCAGAAGGGGAGTGAGGGCATGGGCATGGATTTGCCTGCATGAAAAAAATAAATGTGCCATCCTAAGTACTTTTTAAAGGTGTAGCACTACCAATAAGGGTGATTTGCTTATTGAAAACATACAATGTGCAGCCAGATTCAGGGGCCATCCAGGCCCTCAGAGGAAGGGCCAAGATGAGAAGAAAAGTGGGCTGGGATGGAGGAGGACCCGAGGACTGGGGGCAGGAGAAGTTGCAAGCCTGATTCAGGATGGGCAGGCTCAGCGCGGTGGGGGAGATGCTCTAAGATAAGCCAATGAAGAGAAATGAGAGAGACAAGGCAGCCATCTCGGATTCCCTGTTGAGAGAAAGGGAGAAGTATTTCCTGGGACTCAGGCTGAACAGAGGAGTCAGAGACACTATGAGAAAGGCCAGGGAGCGAGGGTGAACCACAGGGCTGGAGTCAGAGGAGAGAGGAGGGAAGGGCAGTTGTTCCTGGGACAGATCATTTAGGGTTTTCTCTGCATCCACCCTTTCATTTTATTTTTTTTATTTTATTATTTTTTGGGGGTACACCAGGTTCAATCATCTGTTTTTATACACATATCCCCGTATTCCCTCCCTTCCTTGACTCCCCCCGCCTCGAGTCCCCCCCACCCTCCCCGCCCCAGTCCTCTAAGGCATCTTTCATTTTAATATTTATTGAGCATCTACTGTGTCCCAGGACCCAGGCTAGACAAGATGGGTTGGGTCGTTACAGCAATACACTATCCGCCCCCCACCCCCAAATGTCCACGTCCTAATGCTCCACAATCTATGAATATGCTTGGTTTCATGGCAAAGGGGAATTAAAATTGGAAATGGAATTAAGGTTGATAATCAGTTTAACTTTGAATAAGGAGAATATCCTGGATTATGTGAGTGACCCAAATGTAATTAAAAGTGGAAGAGGGACAGAGTTAGAGTCAGAGTAAGAGAGAGCGAGAGAGAGAGATGGGAGAGCAGATGCAGGGGTAGAGTGATGCCCTGGGAGGACCCAGCCTGCAGCTGCTGGCTCAGAAGGTAGAGGAAGGGGCTGTGAGCTAGAGAATGTGGGCGGATGCTAGATGCCCGGGAAAGACAAGGAGTAGATTTGCTCTGAGAGCCTCTGAGAAGAACGCAGCCCCACTGACACCTTGATTTTAGGTCAGGGAGACTCGTGTTGGACGTCTAAGCTACAGAACTGTGAGATAATAGATTTGTGCTGTTTTAAGGCACTAAGTTTGCAGGAGTTGTTACAGCATCAATAAGAAACTGATACAGTGGTCCCGTGCCTGTTTGTTCATTCCTGGCACTTATTACCCAGTACAGGCTCATGAAGGATTTGAAGAATGAATAATGAATGAATGAAGGAGAGAGAAAGGCACACAAGTCCAAGTTCCTCAATAAGTATCATTGGATGAATGAATAAATCCGCCTAGAACTTGGTGGCCTGGTGGAAATCCATGGCGTCCCATGGAGGGTGCTGGGTGCCAGGGTGAGCGTTAGCACAAAGGCCCACCTCTGCCTGGGGAGGGGGATGTTGTAGGTCTGGTTCCCAGCAAGTGGACCCTGGGAGGGAGGTTCAGGAGGTGTACTGTGAGAGGGAGGGAAGCAGGACAGGGCAGGGGGAGGAGCTTCCAGGTGATGCAGCAATTAGTTCCTGATAGCAGTCCCGAATCGAGGGAAGGGGCTGGGCCTTGGCAACCCCTCCCCGACTCTCTGCCCTTGACCGCACTGCCGACATAGACCATGATCAGGCTGCCACTGGGCAGAGGACTCAGCCACGAGCCATCAGCCTCCAACACTCCAGGCAGCTGGGGGCCGAGGGCCTCGTCCAGGAGGAGGATCCGAGTGGCCACAGCGCCCACTACGGGAGGTGAGGGAGGACGAGGACCAGGGTTGATCTCACGGGTGGCAGAGCTGCCTCTGTGCCGGGTTTGGAAGAGCAAGGAGGAGAAGGGACACAGGTGAGGAGCTAGTCTTGTCAAGGTGTGAAGCCTGAAAGAGCGGGAAAGGTTTGGATAAGGGCAAGTGCATTGGAAAGTCTGGAGTGGAGTGTGCAGGAGAGGGGGCTGCATGTTGGTGGACGGGGGGAGGCGAGTGGTGACTAGATGGTGAAGGCGCTTGCAGACAGAGCAAGGAGGTGGCCTTCCTTCCGTGGTGTCAGCAGAGGCAGGGCTGAGGTAGGATCTGGGTTTATAAAGATCTCATCTGGGGTCTAGACTGAGGTGGGAGGCAGGGAAGCTGGTAAGGATCTCCCATAAAGTCTAGGTGAGCTGCTGGTGCCTGACTCACTGTTGCAGCCTAGAGCCAGAGGGACTTGGCAGGGTCTCCTGGGCAAAGCTTGTCCTCCGAAATCCCCTGGCTGTGTAGGGGGTGCATGAACTAGCCTCTTCATCATGTGTGCTGAATGGAAGGAACCCCTGGAGGTGGAGGAACGAGAAGGGAGGCCAGGACAGGGTGGGCCATTGCTGGGACAAGGGCCCCGCCTTTTTCATCCTTGGGGGGAAGTGGTGATGACGAACCCACGGTGATGCTGGCGACAGTGCCCAGGAGGTCAGGCTGAGGTGGGAACCAGGAGAAAGCAGGCAGAGATCTGTGGTGGGGGTTACGTCTCCCTCACAGGGCGGGCGTCGCAGGAGACTCAGGGATACAGGAGCCCCACGATGCAGGGGAGCTTGAGGTGCCAGAAGCAGATGAAGGGTTGGCGGGCAGAATCCTGTTATTTCAGCCCTACTATTTTGGGCCCCAAGGATGTCACGATCCTGCTGCTTTGACCTCCCCATGCAGCAAGATCCCAGGTGGGCCTGAAAGAAAATAATGACTCCCAAAGAAAATTCAACCAGCAGAAGCCATGATAGGGCAAAGAGGGGACCAAGTATCCAAGCTTTGTTGTACAACCCCAGGGACGAGCCACGATGGGCTTTGCAGCCCGAGCTTGTACCTGCCCCGGGCCTGCCCCACGCCGGCGCTCCCTGCACAAGCGGATTTCTAAGAAAATACTCCCCAAAACTACTGATGGGAAATGGGAAAAATTGGACCCAGTTCATACTACATGGAAAATTGTTGAGGGACTTAAATTAGCACAATAGACTTCATGCTACAAATTGTTCTTGACCCTAAAAATCATTATTCCTATAATTTTCACTCCAAAGCTCCTGCAGAATAAATACAAGAAATGCTACCTCTGAGGTTATAACCAGAAGCCAACATGGACACTGGGTCAAAATGGCAAGATCAGGGTGTCCTGAATTCTAAGAAGGACCAGTGGTTTGATTTGGAGCAGATATAGCTGCAAAAAAACAAAAACAAAAACGAAAACAAAAAAACCCTGGTTTCTTGTCTTGTTGCCCCTGGGACTTTCTTTCTTTCTTTTTTTAAAAAATTTATTATTTATTTGGTTGCGCCAGGTCCTAGTTGTGGCAGGTGGGCTCTTTAGTTGTGGCAGGTGGGCTCCTTAGTTGCGGCATGTATGTGGGATCTAGTTCCCTGACCAGGGATTGAACCCAGGCCCCCTGTGTTGGGAACGTGGAGTGTTATCCACTGTGCGATCAGGAAAGTCCCACCCTGTAACTTTCCGGTGTGTGGGTAGGAAGGAAATGGAACAGATGAATGGGATCAGATGCAGAATGGCCTTAAGAGCATTAAACGACATCCATTTTTAAAAAATGAGAAAAATGAGAGGAGGCATTTTGGGGTACAGCAGTGAAAAACGGCCGCCATGTTCTCCGTACCTGTGCATCTTGGTGAAACAATAATGAAAATGAAGAGCGACCACAGTCTGACCATCACTGTGCTGGAGTGATGACAGGCATCCTGAAGCTCGGCGTCAGCTCGGGGTGGGGGGCAGAGGTGGGGTGACCCTCGGGTTTCAGTCTGCTTGGGCAGCTATGACAAAATACCATAGACGGGTGCCCTAAACCACAGAAGTTTGTTTTCTCACAGTTTTGGAGCTAAGAAGTCCATGGTCAAGGTGGCGTCAGGGCTGGTGTCTGGGGAGGCCTCTCTTCCCAGCTTCTAGGTTACGCCTTCTCACTCTGTCCTCCTCTGGCCTGTCTTCTACACAAGCGTGGAGAAAGACGGAAGGTCCCCACCCTGGGACCTCATTTAACCTTTATTTTATCACCTCCTTATAGGCCCTGTTGCCAAATACAGTCACATTGAGATTAGGGCTAAAATTTATGAGTTTGGGGGACACAGTTCAGTCCGTCGCATCTTTCCAATAAGGAAACAAGGGACCTTTAGGAGAATTAAGTCAATTTCTCTGAAGATAAGCACTGTATAAGAGGGACCAGGATTCAAACCCAGGCCTGCTGGACTCCACAGGTCCCATTCTTGGCCCCTCACTGGGCTGCCTCGGGAGAAGATACGTATGAGCCATAAACGCTCGTTTGTGAGTCTGAGCTCTTCTCGCTCCACCACAGCGCCCACCAGGGGCCAAGCCACCCTCCCCTCGGATGGATTATTACAAAAGCCCGAGTGGACTCTCGGCAACCACCTTGCCCCCGCCCATCTATTTCTCATACAGCAGCCCATGAGCTTCTATAATTCAAGTCAGATCACATCCCAGCTCTGCTCTGAAGCTTCCAGTCGTTTCCTATGAAGGTCAGAGAAAAAGCTAGAGCGCCCTGTGACCTACAAGGCCTTGGCCCCATCCCCATCCTGCATCCTCTCTCCCTGCCCTCCTCTTGTTCAGGCTGTCCTCCTGCTGTTCCTCCAACAAGTCAAGCAGCACCTGCCTCAGGGCCTTTGCATATGCAGTCCCCTCTGCCTGGAATGCTTTCCCCTCTGTGTCTGCCTGCCTAGCCTCCTCTGCTCCTTTAGGTCTTTTTTCCAATGAAACCTTCTTAGTGAGGCCTCCCTGAGCACTGATCTAAAAGTGCAGCCACTCCTTTCCTGTCCTTTCCTTGTCTTCATAGCACCTGTCACCATCTGACACACAGGGTACTTTATCTCTGCTGCTTGCTTGTCTATCCAACCAGAACGTCAGCTCCATGAGGCCAGGGGTTTATCTCTTTTGTTCACTGCTGTGTCTCCAGCACCTAGAACAGAGTTTAATCCATTGTAAGTATTCAGTAAAAAGAAAACAAACTGTTGAATGATTGAATACAGAAACAAAAAGATGCAGAAAGAGGGTCCTTGTGGAGAGTCTATTCCTTTCATTATACTGGCCAGCAGGCACAAAAGTTGTTCTGAAACAGACTAGGTCTAAGGAGCACTCAGCTGCCAGCCAAGAGGATCACGTTGGGCACAGAGCTGACCCTTCTTGCTGTCCTTGGGGCCCTGTTCTCTCCTGGTATCAGCCACTCTGTTCTCTGTCGGAGGCTGAGGCGTCTCCCTCAGTCCCTGGGTTGTGTGTTCCACACTGGCCCTCATCTGAGGCCAGGGGATGCTCTGACTTCTGGCTGCTTTGATCAGTAGACAACGTTTCTCCTGCAGCTGCTGTTGTTCAATGGGAGGCACTGGGGAGGATGCTGGAGACCCCTTTAGCGCTGGAGGGTCCAGGCAGGGGCATGTGTGGGGAGTGGGGCTGGGGGGTTGGCAGGGACAGCTTTGCCAAGCAGGGGGAGGGGAGCAGGGCATGCTGAAGGCTGGCAGGGGAAGGGTTGGAAGGAAATGGCACTGAACAAGAGGGCATGGTTCCTGGCATCTTAAGTTATCAGCAAACTAAGTTCTGTGTGTGTGTGTGTGTGTGTGTGTGTGTATGTGTGGAGGGAGCGTGTTATCTCTTTCCTCCTCCTTTGCACCTATGTTCAGAAATGTGTGAACTTATCACTTGGTGTAGCCGGGAAAAGAGCTTTGGAACTGTGACCCTGGGAGACAGTTTACCCTGCTTTGACCCTCGGTTTCCTCAACTGCAAAATGAGGGTAATATTCCTACTTCATGGAATTCACGTGAAGTTCAAATAAAATAACCAGTAGAAGCACTGCACATTGAAAGAGTTATCTTCTTAAAAGGCAGTTTATTTTATTACTGATGGACACCCTCACAGTTGTCCTGGGGGCCAGTTCCTGGGAGAGGTGTCATTATCATATAAATGAGAGAAGTAACCCCGAAATTGCCCACTGAAAGCAGGGAGGAGGGGAGCAGGGACCAGTGCCCCCACTGCAGGACTCTGAGCAGCATCTCCACTCACCTCTCTCCCTTCTACCCTCAGGACACGCTCTGGGCGATGCTGCATCGAACACCCACAGGTTCACGCGTTCATTTCTTTTTCCAGTTCAAAGTCAAAGACATTCTGTGGGCATCTAGTGCATGCAAGGCCCCAGGCCGGGCAGATGCCTCATGGTCATAATCCTGATGGCACTTGCTGGGCACTTCTCTGTCCTTGGCACCAGTGGACCACAGGCCTGATTTAACAAACCAGGGGATTTCAAGCCTGCAGCAACCGATGGCAGTCAGGAGCCATTGTTATCTCCACTTTACAGATTGCACCTAAGAAAACTAACAATCACTCCACAGCATCGTCTAACATCCAGCTCAAGTCCAGGTTTCCCCAAATGAGGGACCAGGAAGATCTGACTCAAAGTTCCCCTTCATTTTATCCAAGGTAATCTGGCAGCATTTCATTTCCACTACTGTCCTGGTCTTTGCCATTCACGAAATCAATACTCTTGTGTCTTCTTCCCTACTGCCCCCTCCACAGTCTAGTTGGGGGACAAACAGGAAACGGGTGAGTAAACAACCAGGGCTGGCCACAGCGATGGAGGTCAACCTCAGGTGCTTCAGGAGCACAGAGACGAGGGACTCAGTGCAGTTCAGGGTAGGTGAGGAAGGATCCGAGGGGAATCGAGAGCTGAGCTGGACCCTAAAAGAATGAGAAGAAATAATATAGGAGAAAGAGGGCAGGAGGGCATCCCAGGCAAGAGGGGAGAGTGTGAGCAGCAGCAAGGACATGGAACACATCAATGAGACACATAGAGAAACTCAGGCACCTTGGTGTTGCTGGAGCATGAAGTGCAAGGCAGGAAGTAGTGAGAAATAGGACTGCAGAGGTAGGTAGGGGTCAGATTATAAAGGGTCTTACATGTAGGGTTAAGGAGGTTGAGTTTCATCCTCCAGATGATAGAGGAGCTATGCAGGATTGTAGATGGGCAAGGGTGAGGATTTGTGTTTGGCTGATGGCTACAATTTGGAAGCACAATCTTATAATTCATTCATTCAAATATTTATCGAGTGCCTTCTATGTGCCACACACTATTCTAGATGCTGGGAAAACAGCAATGAAGAAAGTCTAGAATTCCTGTCGTCATGGGGACTTAAAACTGGATGGAGGGAGGCAGACAGCAAACAAATAAGAGTTAAGTGTGCCTGAGCATGGTAAGTGTGATAGAGAGGAATAACTAAACAGGGACAAGGGAGGGCCCAGTGGTGCTGTGCAGGGTGTGTGTGTGTGTGTGTGTGTGTGTGTGTGTCTGTGTTTGTGTCAGGGAAAGCCCTTATAGAAAAGGTGAGCTAGTGAAGGAGGCGAGGGCAAGAGTAATGCAGTTTTCTAGGGGAAGAGAGTTCCAGGCTGAGGGGCAGCAAGTGCAAAGGCCCTGAGGTAGAAACATGCTGCTAAGTTTGAGGGTTTGCCTGGAGGCCATAGGGGATCAAGCAGAGGGGGCAGAGGGAAAAGTAGGGTAATTGAGGTGAGAAAGGGAATGGGGAAGGGTTGGATCATGGCGGTCCCTATAGGCCATGGTAATGACTTTGGCTTTTCGTCTGAGTTCTGAGTGAGCTGGGAAGCCATTAGGAGTTTTGAGCAGAGAAACGGCAGTATATGACTTTCGTTTTAGAAGGATCATTCTGGCTTTTGGGCAGAGATTAAATGGAAGTGAGGCAGAGTCCAACACTGGGAGAACAGTTAGGAGGTGAGACCACAGCCATATCCAGGTGGCAGAGGATAATAGTGTGGACCCAGCTGGTAGAGAGAGAACTGTGGAGGAGGAGGTGAGTTCTCGGTCTATTCTGAAGGCAGAGTCATGAGACTTGGTGATGGATTTGGGTGGGGCTGTAATGGAAGGCGAGGTGTCTTGGTTCTTTATCTTGAGCAGCTGTGATTGGGAAGATGTAAGGGGAGCCAGCTTGGTGGAGGGACCAGCAGAAGCTCAGGGTGGACGTGGCGCCCATTAGACATCCCAGTGGAGGCACGGAGTCGATGGAGGGTGTAAGTGTCTGGAGATAAGAGGAAGGTCCAGGCTGGAGTCCTGGGCACACTGACGTCAGTTAGAGCCTTGAGCTTGGTGAGATCACCGGAGAGCCAGTGTGGATGGAGAAAGGTCCAAGCCTGTGCCCCAGGGCACCGTGACTTAAGCAGACAGGGAGACTAGGAAGAAACTAGCAAAGGAGGCTGGGAGGGAGCATCCGGGGAGGTAGGAGGCAAGCAGGAGAGTGTGGGTCCCTGATGCTGAAAGTGCTTTGAGGTCAGGTGACCAGCGGGGTCAGATGCAACTGACAGGTCAGGTGGGAACAAGACTGAAAATGGACTGTTTGCACCATGGTGCTCACGGAGTGGTGGACAGGGAGCCCCGCTGGAGGGGATTGGAGGAGCCCTAATTTGGGCTTCCTCACAGCGTGGCGGCCCCAGAGCAGCCAGACTGCTTAACAGGGAGCATTGCGGTGAGTGTGACTCTGACTTGGAGACACATACCATCTGTCACTTTTGCCCTACTCAGCTGGTGAAAATATTCACAGAAGCTCACCCAGTTTCAAGGGAGGGACTCAGATCTTCTGCATCGGCGGTATATCAAGAGTGGACAGATATATTTTAGAATTGCTCCAAGAACTCTGTCAAGGAGTTTTACAGTAAAAAAAGAGCAAAGAGGACTTCCCTGGTGTCACAGTGGTTAAGAACCCGCCTGCCAATGCAGGGAACATGGGTTCAATCCCTGGTCCAGGAAGATCCCACATGCCATGGAGCAACTAAGCCTGTGCGCCACAACGGTTGAGCCTGCGCTCTAGAGGCTGTGAGCCACAACTACTGAGCCCGAGTGTCACAACTACTGAAACCAGTGCGCCTAGAGCCCATGCTCTGCAACAAGAGAAGCCACTGCAATGAGAAGCCTGTGCATCGCAATGAAGAGTAGCCCCCCATCGCCACAACTAGAGAAAAGCCTGTGCACAGCAACGCAGCCAAAAATAAATAAATAAATAAATAACTTAATTAATTTTTTTTTTAAAAAGAAGAACAAAGAAATGGGGCCCCCACTGGAGAAAAGTGTGGGTTGAGAGAGTTTGATCTTTTCCAAGATGGGAGGAGGTCCCACCACATTTGTCATGTATATGGTTTGTGTTTCATGGATGGACACGTGATGGCCACATATACATGGATGGAAAGAGCCCTGGACAGAAAGTCAGGAAACTATCTCCTCACTTACAAACAGGAGACCATGGAGGATGTGGGGGCCGGAAAAGCTCTCGAGAATGTTTAGTCCCACATCTTTCTTAGAGTTGGGGAAACACGACTCACCCAGGATAGTGGAGGGAGGGAGGGAGAGTGAGCCGCAGAGCCAGGACTGGCTCCCAGGCCCTGACACTTCCAGGCCCCTGGTCCTTGCACAGAGCTTCCTGCCCTCCCTACCTCACTGGGTTTCTGCTGGGTCCCCCTGCAGGGCCTGGGAAGCCAACCAGGTGCATTATAAACACAGCCCTTATTATAAGAAAGCCCATCCCTGAGGGTCACTCCCTGTCTTGGAAGGAGGATGTGGCCACTGGGTGGCAGGTGGCGTGGACTTGTGCTTCACCTGATGTGAAAAGGGGGGGCCCTGGGAGCAGCAAAGAGGCAGGTGCTGAAAAATTTTAATCTCCTAATGGCACTGGGGTGGTAGGAGCCCTGGGCAAGCACTGTGGATTTTGAATTTAAATAGAAAAGAGAGAGAAGCCAAAGGAAGAATTCTAGGGCATTTGAAAGGCGAGCCCAGTGCCAAGCAAGCTTCCAGAGCACACAGATTATAAAAGAGGGGGAAGGGGAGGAGCGGAAATGAGGCAGCCGGTGCGGAGCCCAGAATAGCCATTCATCCCTCTGGAATAAGGCAATGATGGGGAGAGAGGGAGCTGAGTGCGGGGAGGGCTGGGCGCCCCCCGAGCAGCAGGGGCCACCAGACACACCCGCGAGCTGGGTTTTAGTGATGCCATTTACAGATGGGGAAACTAAGGCTCAGAGGTATTGAAGCCTCGCTACTCAGGGTGGTCCGTGGCCCCGAGAAGAATGGGCATCATTCCTCTTGGCCTGAGGATGCCCAGGAAGTGGGTCTTGTTGCCGGATCATCACCAGGGAGCAAATGCAACAGTTGTGGGAAATGCAAAACATCAGGCCCTTCTCCAGATCTGCTGAATTAGATCTTCATTGTAAGATCCTTAATTTGAAGGACTTGCCCACGGTCATCTAGCTGGGAAGGGACAGCATCATGACAGGGACCAAAGCAAGAGTTCTTTCCATTTACACGCATTTGCTCTGCAAAAAGCCCCCAGAGAGAACTTTAAACAATGCAAACCTGATGATCGTCTGCTGCTTAAAATCCTTGCCTGGGTCTGCAATACCTTCAGAGTCAGCCCTAGGACCCCAGGGTAACACTCAAGGTCACAGCGGGGTAGGTAACTGATCCAAGGTCACGCACCCAGACTCTCCTCCCAGAGGCAAGAGGTTCCCTGGGAATGGAGCAGCTGGTGAGGGGCTCCCCATCACCCCACAGCGTTATCTCGATTCTCCAACAACAGCCACGCAGAGTGGGACTTAGCATCCCCCGCTGACAGATGCGGCATGGACCGCACCTGCTTCGAGAGGCCCAGTCAGCAACGGTGGTCACAGGTTTTGAGACCTCTTCCTGTAGCTTCAGCCATTCCTTGGGTTTTGGTGGTATTTTCATAAACCACATTCTCTGGGGAAATCTTTAATTTTCCTGTGCTGTCCAGAGGCTTCTTAGAGAAGAAAAAACTGCTGATTTAAGAGAAGTATTACATCATGTGTGAAAAGCAAAATTCATCTTGTGGGTGTCAGAGATGCCATTACGGGCATCTGAGATCCCTGGTACTACTTAGCGGGCAAATCGACCCACGACTCACAGAACAGTGTGGAGCCACAGGGGTCTCGCTGCGCCTAGGTTCCTGCCACCCCAGCCCCTCTCTCTCCATCTCTCCAGGCCTGCCCGGGACATGCATGGCTTTCGAGCTTCGTTCTGTTTTATTTTCAGGTCTGGGAAGGTGACGAAGCTGTTCTTTCAGCCCCACCGTCTCGGGCTCCTGGATGAGACCTGCTCTGGTTTAGACATCGCACCGGGCTGGAAAAGAACACAAGCAGGTACCTGCCGACCCTCGTAGAATCTGCTTGGAGAGCCTGGTGCCCCAAGGATCGTCCGCTCTCCAGAGAGACTCCTGCTTGGTGAGAACTTCCTCTAAACTCTTGGAGGCTGCCTGGCACAAAACGCAGACCAGGCTGATGCCGCTTTTCAGTGAGCGGTGTTTGGATTCAGGCATCAGGCGCTGTTCGAAGGCGTGTGATCAGTGTCAGAGGAGCACGGTTTAAAAGGATGAGTCACGCTCAGGCGCCTTTTGAGAAGAGCCAGCCCCACAGAAAGGCAGGCCCAGGGCCAGCTGCCTGGGGTAGTGAGACAGCCCTCAAAATAGTCCCCATTCACTGTTGACTTGTCTAGCCCTCTGCAAACCCCGGGGTTTCGCCACCATGTAGACTAGACCCTTGCATATGGTAGGTGCCCGGTTTACATGCTTGGATCATTGAATGCAGTACCTGTGGACAGAGAGAGACGTGCTTCCCAGGGTGTCCACAAGAATGACGTCCACTCTTCTCTGCATGGGGACACTTGTGACCCGTTTCTCCTGAGCCCAGGGAGGTTGAGGGGGTGTGAACATTTGCTCGTGTTTTCCTGATGGCTTGGGAGTCTGTGCATTTTTTTTTTTTTTTATGACAAGTTCTGCTCTACTTTAGGTAAAGAAGACCTTGATCTTAGTTTTTGCATTCAAAACTAAAAGTAATAGTCTCTCAATGAACACTTCTAGGACAGTCTAAGCAATCGTGGCAAAGACCTAATTGCTGCCCGTTTCCTGCCCTGATGGAGCTCCTGATCTGGGCAGCCATGATGGCGCCACGAACAGGATGGGGAGGGGGAAGTAAGGAGGACCCGCGAAGGTATAGGCAGCTATAGAAGCTGTACCTCTCGGTGGAAATGGAAATTCATCTTCTGTTGAGTGGCTTCTTAGAAAGAAAAAAACATTGACAGAGAAGTATTTGTATTAGTTGTGAAAATCAATTCATATAGCATGCACCATAAATGCCCACAAGACTGGAACATGAGCCTTTATTTTTGGTGTCTTCAGGGTACCGTGCATGGTCACATTAACTCCATGATGACCCTATAGAGTTGTGTCCAGCATTTTGCAGGTGGGGCAACAGAAGCTTGGAGAGGCTGAGTCTTGTCTTAGGTATCCAGCTAGCAAGGGGCAGAGGAGGAATTTGAACCCTGGGTGAACCATATGGTTTCTCAGAAGAGGATGAGGCCACCCCTCCAGTTTGACTCAGAAAACTCAAGCAGATTGTGTGAAAGAGTCAGTGTTTACGAAGGATGGTTAAGGAAGGCTTTGTCCCTCTGGCAGGAAGCTGGTGGGCCCTGGGGTGGGGGTAGACGGGAGAACCCAGGAGAAAGTGACCACACAGACAAGGCTGGAAAGCGTGAAGCATCTTAGATCAAATATCTAAGAAATAGTATTGTAAAATTAAGAAATAGTATTATTGATGTTAATGCTGAATAATAAAAGGTATTACCAATATTAATATTACCGATAACATTAATGCTGGCTGCCATCGCTGAGAACAAATCGTGTCCCAGGAACTCCGCGTACGTCATGTTCCACGCTCACAGCCATCCTGAGAGGCAGACGTTACTCCCAACGTACAGGTGTGTCGTTGCGACCCAGGGAAGCAGCTCACCTTGTTCAGCATCCCACAGTTCATCAGGGGCAGAGCCCGGATGCCTGCCAGCCACTCCTCCAGCACAAAAGGGGGTTTGTGGGGACCAGCCCTGTTCTGTATCCACTGCTCCCTCCCACCGATTCCAACGCAAAGACAAGACTGGCTTTTTAAGACAAACAGGGCAGCCATCCTCCTGCTAAAGACACTCATTTTCCCTCAGTGATTTCTCCAGCACGTGGCCCTGCAGATGGACAGAGGGTGAAAAGATGCCCAACACCAAGCCACAGACCAACCAGGCCCAGGCCCTCTCTACCCAGGACATTCAGCAGAAATGCACACGGAGGCAAGGCCTTGGCAGGGGCCACGGAGAACACGTGGACTCTGCCAGGTCAGGGGCTGGCTTTTGCAACACAGGTGCCTGTGTGTAATACGCAAGTCCTACACACAAAAGTACACATGCATAGACACGTACACACATACACAGGGGCTCACGTATTTTTACACGTTTGCACACACGCACCCACAAAAACACATACACATTCATACACTCGTGTATTTCTTTATGATTGATGCGCCAGGGAGAGGAGTAGTTTCTAGCGACTGCTGTGGTTGTTCATGCCTTCTCCTGGAAGAGCCAGAAAAGAGAATTTCTCAGGGTGCCTTGAATCTCACACTTGGTATGGCCCAGAAACAAACACTCTTTCCTTTTTGAGTGTAGTCACTCCTCACAGCTTTTTGTTTCCTCTTTTAAGAGAAAGAAAGGAAAACCAGAGAATCACAACAGCTGTTGATCACTGTTTACCAAGCACTGTGCTGACTGAGAGGGAAATTCAAAAACAAAAAAGGCAAGGTCTAGCGCTTAAGGCCCTAGAGTAGGGGTCAACTAACTATGGTCCCCCAGGCCAAGTCTGGCCTCCTGCCTGTTTTTGTAAATAAAGTTTTATTGGAACACAGCCGTGCCTATTCATTTACATCTCATCTCTGTTTGCTTTTGCGCTCTAATGGCAGAGCTGAGTAGTTGCTACAAAGACTGTATGGCCCACAAAGCCTAAAATATTTACTATCTGTTCCTTTACCAAAAAAGCTTACCTGTCCCAGCCTTGGGGAACCATGTTGGAGAGAAAATGGGCACACCCCAAAGGACAATGACCTTGACCAAACAGTCTGTGCTGGGTGCCCTGAGAGCATTATGGATGGTAAGTGGCTTCAGAGTGCAGAGGAGGAGCATGTGTGGACACTGGTGATCAGGGAAGGCTTCTGGGTGGAGGCAGGATCTGGGTTTTGAAGTGTGAGTAGGAGTGTAAGGCAGGGATGGGGTGGGATGGAGCGGGGGCGGGATCCAGGTATGGGGAGAATGGAGTGAGAAAAAGCAGAGATGAGTTCAGAGTACAGGTGAGCATTTGTGGTTTGGAGCCATTCAGCATTCATGTACCCTAGTCTCAGTTAAAGCCCTGATTCCCTTTGAAGGTTCCCCACAACTCGGTTCTAGTGGGAGAGACTTCACCCTGCTCCTAGGTGCATGTGACCCAGGCCTGGCCAGTCAGGCATCAGTTCCCCGTCTGATGACAGCAATGGGCTCAGGGATGAGCATGTGGTCCAGTTCTGGCTGCACAGCCAAACGGCCCCCATCCCAGACTTGTGTTGTTTCCTCCCCCTTTAGGAACAAGAGAAGATGTGACTGCAGCAGCCACCTTGCAGTCATGAAAGCAGAGCCTCTGAGGAGGAAGCCAGAGGTGGAAGCCAACACAGCAAAGGCAGAGTGAAGCAAGGAAAGAATCTGAGTCCTGGCAACAGGATTTGAACCCTGAACCAGGCAGGCCTGAAGCTGGATCTATCTCTGGACTATCAGTTATGCAAACAAATGTATTTTCTTGTTTGTGCATGGCCATTTGTGTTGGGATTTTTGTCACTTGCAAATAGAAGAGCAAAAACAAATTCAGCATATTTGGGGATTCTGGGTGGGGGGGGTTGTTTTATTTTTGATTTTTGTTAATTTCTTTTTTGTGTGTGTGTGTGTGCTGAGGGTAGTCAGCTTAGAACAAGCCCTGAAATAAAGAGCTGGGCAGATGGAGTCAGCCTCCTGGGAGTGATTTTGGTGAAGACTCCAATTTGGATGGTTTTGAGATCTGTCTGAGATTAGGTGAAAGTCCCCCCACCCCCACCCCCCACCAGGGAAAACAAGAAATGGGTATGGGGTGGCTGTGGGTGGACAGACCCCAAGCTAATTTCTGATGGAACTGCCTGAGGCAGCATAGCATGTGGTGAGGACATAGCCACACAGACCTCCTGGGTTCAAGCCCTGGTCCTCAGGCTCAGCCTCTTATCAGCTAAGCTACCTTTCATTCCTTCCCAGTCTGGTTGCAGGGGAAGAGGGGGCTCCCTTAGATGGGACTGTCCTGATCCCCCCCAAGAGTTACACTTCTAACTATATTAATAAATTCATAAACTGCCCCTCTGGTCTCTTATTTCAGTCCTGTGGACTACATCAGTGCATGTCTACTAAGATCTGGAAAAATCTAGTTTCTAAGCACTCAAGGTTGAGAATTAGATGCCAGGCTGTGAAATCTTCACCAGGGATGCCTCTCGGGAGACAGACTGTCAGGCTTTTCCCCAGCTGATGGGCCCTGGAGCTCACTGCTGGCTGCCCGTGCCAGCAGGCTTAGCTTCCTGCCCAGTATTTATTGAGCACCTCCTATTAGGGACTGAATGTTTGTGTCCACCCCCTTCCCAAATTCACCTGTTGAAATCCTAACCCCCCAGGCAATGGTGTTAGCCCTTTGGAAGGTGATTAGGTCACAAGGATGGAGCCCTCATGAATGGGATTAGTGTCCTTATAAAAAGACACGTGAGGGACTTCCTAGGTGGCACAGTGGTTAAGAATCCACCTGCCAATGCAGGGGACACAGGTTCGAGCCCTGTTCCTGGAACATCTCTCATGCTGTAGAACAACTAAGCCCGTGAGCCACAACTATTGAGCCCGTGTGCTGCAACTACTGAAGCCCACGTGCCTAGAGCCCATGCTCCACAGCAAGAGAAGCCACCTCAATGAGGAGCCTGTGCACCACAATGAAGAGTAGACCCCCGCTCTCTGCAACCAGAGAAAGCCCCTGTGCAGCAGTGAAGATCCAATGCAGCCAATAAGTAAATGAATAAATACATTTATTTTAAAAAAAAGATATGCGAGAGCTTTCTATCTTTCTCTCTTTCTTTCCACTGTGTGAGGACAGAAAGTAAAGGACAGTGCATCCAGAAGAGGGTCCTCACAGAACCCAACCACACTGGCACCTGATGTCAGACTTCCAGCCTCCAGAACTGTGAGAAGTAAATTCCCATTGTTTATAAGACGCCGGGTCTGTGGTCTTCCTTAATAGCAGCCTGAACTGTCGCAGACACCGACCATGGCAATTTACAAGCTTGGCCTCCTTTCACTGTCCTGCGCTGACTGTTGAGTGTCCCCAGGTGGGAGGCCTGACCGTGGCGGAGATGATGAGGGATGCAGTGCAAGGAAGTAGAAGAATGAGGGGCCGGTGTCTGCATCACCCAGAACGGCTTTGCGCCGTGGCCCGGCTCCTTAAGGCTCATTTTGATGTGACCTGTCATTTATTTTTAAGATCAACAGCCCAAAGTGTGTTCCAAGGGAGCTGGGAGGTGAAATATGGCAGCAGCCTTCAAGACGGGTTTCTGATTCCACGGCGAAACCGAGCCGTGGGACTGCGGCTCGTAAATCATTCTGCGCGTGGCTGGAGAGGTACCCCCCGTGCGGTTACCTGGGCAAGAAGGTCGGAGGTGGAGAGACGCAGTCAGGCTGGTAACGAGCCCGATAGTTGATGGTTCAGGGTCTGCCCAGCGTCATCGGGGCTGTTGACACCTGATGGATGCATGAGAACCAGGCTTCCGTCTGGGCAGTCCTTGCGCTCCACTGTGGCTGGCAGATGAGCTGAGGGACGTAAACAACTTTAAAGTAAAAATGTAACTTTCAGACAATTACATACAACGAAAGTCCGCTTAGTGAATTTCTCTGATGCCAGCATCCACCCCAGTCTCTCCGGAAGTCCTTTGTGTTCATCTCAATCACAGCCCCTCCTCACGTCCGAGAACATCACCCACCTGACTCTCATGGAAATTGACTGATGGATGAATAAATGCACACCCATATGAGGAATATCATTCAGCCATTAAAAGGGAATGAAGTGGTGATGCGCTACGGCATGGGTGAGCTGTGAGAGCATGATGCCAGGTGACAGAAGCCACACATTGTGTGATCCCATTCACATGACGCGTCCAGAGGAGGCAAGTCCAGAGAGACAGGAAGTAGATTGGCCGTTGCTGGGGGCTGGGGGAAGGCAGGAATGCGGAGTGACTGCTAACGGGTACAGAGTTTCTTTTTGGAGTGGTGGAATGTTCTGGAATTAGAGAGTGGTGATGGAGTCACATCCTTGTGTGAATATACTCAAAACCACTGAACCGTACATGTTAACATGGTAAGTTACAACTTCATTTTTTAAAAAAAGAATGAAATAATGCCATTTACAGCAATACAGATGGGCCTAGAGATTATCATACTGAATGAAGTCAGACAGAAAAAGATAAATATTACATGATATCACTTGTATGTGGAATCTAAGTATGACACAAATGAACTTATTTACAAAACAGAAACAGACTCTCAGACACAGAAAACAAACTTACGGTTACGAAAGGGGAAGTGGGGAGGGATAAATTAGGAGTCTGGGATTAACATATACACATACTATATATAAAATAAACAACAAGGTCCTACTGTACAGCACAGAGAGCTACATTCAATATCCTGTGATGAACTATAATGGAAAAGAATATGAAAAAGAATATATACATGTATAACTGAACTGCTTTGCTGAACAGAAGAAACACAGTGTGTCAAGTGTACTTCAATTTTTAAAAAATTAATTAAAAAATAGGTGGTCAGCTCAGCAAATGAATGAAGGAGGGGATTTCTGGTCACTCTCGGTCAGGCCTGTGGGCGGGTTAACACACGCATCAATCAGGAGGCGCTGCTGCCCCTCCTCTAAGCCCCTTCATCACCGCCTGGGGCCAGGCCAATAGCCTCCAACTGCCCCCCCCCCATTCCTCCTCCGTGTGGCAGCCAGAGAGACCCATGAAAGATGTGACTCTGACACAGACCCCCCTTGAAGTCCTCTGCTTACAAGCAGAGTAAATCCAACGCCTTAGAAGCCCCTCCACGAGCTGCCCGCCTCAGCCCACACCTCCGCTGGCTGCCACACTCCCCACCCTCGAGCCTCATCAGCCGTGTCGCTTGCCCTGGAACTGGCCACACCTGTTTCTGCTTCAGGAACTTTGCAATGGCTGTTCCCTCTGCTGCAAATGCTCTTCCCCAGATCTTCACAAGATTGGCCCTTTCCTTTTACAGTCTCAGCTGACTCGTTTTCTCATCACTCTGCATCCAGCAGCCTCTCCCCCATCCCTGCCGCTCTCCATCCCATCATTCTAGTGTCTTCTTCTTACCACTTACTACCATTCTGAATTCTCTTATGTATCAGCTTATGGTGTGAGTCTCACTAGAATGAGGGTAAACTTCGCGAGACCTGGGGTCTGCTCACCACTGTGTTTGGAGCCCCTGCAATAGTGACTGGAAAACAGCAGGCATCCAAATGTATATTGAATGAATAAATGAACAAGTGAATGAATGAGTGACAACTTAGTCATAGGTGTGGGGACAGGCAGTAAAAGCTGCTGGGCATCTTCAGGATCCCTGGGACACTCCAGAGGCTGTGGCATTAATGTTCAGATTGGGTTTAACCAGATCTGCTCACAAACAAGTGGTTAATGGGTCGTAGTAATAACTCACTTTCTGTATCCCACTGTTCATCTACCCATGACTGTCTGCTGGATATTCTGATTAGCTCATGAAAACCAATGTTGCCTCGCTGGGGAGGACAGCAGCCTCCTTGCTCATTTGGAAAGGAGTGGCCACACTTGATGCCTCTACTTGAAAGTCGCCTGTGCATTTCCTTGTTGACTATAATAACAGAAAGGCCAATTTCCTGGTCCAGGCACCAGCATTTGAGTTCACTGAATCGTCCCATCAACCCTGTCAAGGCAGGTGTGACGGCCTCTTTTTTCAGTGAAGAACCAGCTCAGAGGGTGGGAGTCATGTCTTCAAAGCCTCATAGCTCAGGTCAAGCCCAAGGCTTTCTCCCACATGCTGAGTGGGTGCTCAGATGTGCAGAGGACACCACCAAGCAGACTGCTGCAAAACGTGCCCCCCACTATCTAGCATTTTTCAATGCTTAGAAATGAAAATATTCACGTGTGATTTACATGTGTTGGTCTGTGTTTTGATGAACCCAGCTCAGCCCAGGAGGGAGCTGGTCAGAGCCACATACTGACTCTTAATGCTCTTGACCTTGGGACAAAAGCTGGGATTTTCAGCCCCTCGCTCTCTCTTCACATCACCTTAATGATGAGTAGGAAGAGTGATCAGCTTAATAGTCTCTTCAATTGTCATTTGTCTCTTATGTTGTCATTTATCTCTTTTCAGAACCTCTGATGGGCTCTACTAAAAAATGGAGCTAGATATAATTTGTAGGAGAAAGGTGTCAGAGAACTTGTGTGAGAAAAAGGATAGGGAGAAAAATATAGAAGAGAAAATAGGAGAAAAATTCCAGAAGCAAGGGCTAGGTGAAATGTTCTCAGACTTGACACATAAAAACTGAGAAAATCGGACTTCTCAGTCCAATTTGGAAAGATGTCACAAGCTGTGTGGCAGACATCTCCACTTGGGGACCACAAGCTGGGTGTCAGAGGGAAGGATGAAACAGGCACCATTAGGGCAGGTAGCCCAAAGCTGAAGTCTGGAGACATCAATCAATCTTCATCCACTTATTTAGCAGGTATTCACGCTGGGCTGGTTTCTGATGGAGCATAGATGAAAGGCATTTGGTGAAAGGTCCCTAGACCCTCACAGTCTAGTGGGAAAGGCAGCGTGTACATCTGTACCATTCAGTATAATAGTGTGTGCTGCAGTGGGCACGCCAAGGTGCTACAAAGACTTGCTTTTACCCGTCGGCCTCCACCTTGACCTCTGAGTCTCTTGGCCAACTCTTACCAGCTCAACAGGCTCATCTTCAGAGGGCGTTAAAGAACACATCATGGCCAGTAGTTAATCCTTCCCTTTCTCGTGATTGCCTGGCTTGTGGTTTTTACTGTTAAGTTTTCTCAGAGTGGTGGTGTAGGGCACATGCTAGACACTGAAACCAGACCACAAGAGGGTTCAAGAATGAAATTTTTCTCACCTCATCCTGCCCCAGGGATTGGGGTACAGCTACTTAAAGGGGGTACAGGGGAAAGCCTGGGAGAAAAGTCAAAAAGGAAGGGACCCCGGGGCTCAGGAATCTGGTTGTTATTCAAGGTGAAGTTCCCAGCAGGGAGTTGAAGTGACCAGTCCTCCACTTTACAAGGCTGACGGGGCAGCAGCCGTGTTTATAATGGAGCAGAGTGAGGACCCATGTGTGGGAGAAGATTCTAGCAGCTCCTGAGACAATCCAGATGAAAGTCAGTGAGGGGAAGAGCAGAGAAAATCACCCTGAGGGCAGAAGCAGCTTCTACTCTCCTCTTCTCTCTGAACCCCTAGGATGGTTAGTTTTGTGTGCCAACTGGATTGGGTCACAGGTGCCCAGATATTTGGTTAAACAAATATTTGCTTTTGTTTTCTTTTCTCTCTGGAACACTTTCAGATCAGGTGTTGTTCTGGTTCGATCCTCTAATGACTCCTTTCCCCTTACTTTCCAACATTTGGTCTTTTCATTCTACTTTCCTCAGCTCGTGGTTGAGGAATATTTCCTTCTGATTATCCCGTGCGTATGTTCTCAATCCAGGAGTTCTTCCCTGTTCCCTCGTTTCCAGCGTCCTGTTCTTGTTTTGTGTGTGGGTGGGAAACCTCTGACTGGCCAAGGTCTCTGATCCAGCCAGGCTGCAGGTGTTAGAAGTTGCTGTGGTAGCACTTTCTGTCTCCTCTGAAAGGCTCCTGTGGGTGAGTGCTCATACACGCACACGTGTGCACACATGCACAAATGCATGTACACACATACACACACACACACACACACACACACACCCAGCAACCAGGGCTCTCCCCTCAGGGCCGCCCTGACCGAGGCTTCCTCGCCATGTTAAAATGAGCATCAGCTTTAGAAGAGTGTCATGGATTGTGGCACTCCCAGACAAAAATAGAACGCATCTACTTCTGCCCAGGCACCTGGTGTGCAGGCTCACAGCCTCGTTCTTTCCCAGCTTTCCAAATGTTATTCATTTTCGGTGCCAAAAGACAATTCCACCGCTCCAGGCCCCCGGCCTCAGGTCTGCTGGAAAGGAAGGCCCTTCTCAGCTCCATTCCCATCACCCCAGAGCCGGAGAAGGCCGGTCCTTCCAGCATCTCTGTCTCTCCTCGCTCTGAGCCTGCTGCCTCCAGCCGGCACATCTCCTTCCCACCCCACAGACGAGGCTCAAGCTCCTGGTCCGACTGTTCCAGCATCCATGTCAGCTGTCAGCCCAACTCCTCACAGGGTGGACACAGCAGCACACAGTATCTGCAGGCGCTGTCCTCACTTCCTCCCGTGCTGGGCTTCTTCACACCTGAACTACAGGGAGAATGAGGAGCAGCTCTTTCGGAGGTAAGAGTCATCTTCCTCCTGGGGCCCTGGTAGGTATAGAGATGGGAGGAGGCGGGCCAGGCCGGCAGCACAGTGATGGAGGAAAGCACAGGAATGAGAGACAGCACTTGCTAAAATGAGCCTGTTGCTGGCCTAAGTATGTGTCTCCAAATAACTCAGAGACCTAAAGAATGGAAAGGGAGCCTGAGGACAGGAAAGCAGATGCAGGCAAAGTGGGTTGGAAAACTAGACAGCAGGTGATGGTCTGCAGTCGGCCCCTTTGTTTCCCCCGCACTCCTGCCTCCCTCCTCCTCGCCTGCATCCAACCTGAGGTCCCCTGAGCAGCTGGCAGGCCTTGGGTTTACCCAGGAGCTCCTTACCTGCTGACGTATCAAAACTGCCCGGCTGTGGCTCGCTCATCCGGCAGCCCCTACTGCAGTCTAAATCCTCCTAAGTCTAAAGAAAAGAGCAGTCATGGGAGACCCCACCCAAGGACTGCCAACGGGTGCATCCTGCAACGTTTCATTTTGTTTCCTTTCAGCTGCCCCCTCCTCTGGTTTTTAAAGTCAGTAGAGCTCACACTACATATACTTCTAAAAATCTTTTCTTCTGTTTGATGTTACCTCCTAAGCATTTCTCTGAATCATCAAAACGCTTTGTGACATCATTTTTAACTCATGCAGAAAATCCTTGGCTATGGGCGTCTGATAAGTCACTTAACTCTTCCACATCTAAAGGCTCACCAAACTCCTGCCTTGCGTTTTCTAGCAGCAAATGTGCCAGAATAAGGCAGCTTCCCGGCGGAGTCTGCTCCCCACCGCAGTTCTGGGAAAGAGCCTGACCCCTAACCAGCTGCGATAGTTTCCGACCGCCTCTGGAACAATTACAGGGATGGGTGTTCTCAAACAACACACATTTATTTCCTTAGGTCTGGGTGTCAGAAATGGAAAACAGATCTTTTTCTTTTTTTGGCTGCGTTGGGTCTTCGTTGCTGCATGCGGACTTTCTCTAGTTGTGGCAAGCCGGGGCTACTCTTCATTGCGGGGCACGGGCTTCTCATTGTGGCAGCTTCTCTTGTTGCAGAGCACGGGCTCTAGGTGCATGGACTTCAGTAGTTGTGGCACTCAGGCTCAGTAGTTGTGGCTCACAGGCTTAGTTGCTCTGCGGCATGTAGGATCTTCCCGCACCAGGGATGGAACTCAGTCCCCAGATTCTTAACCACTGCGCCACCAGGGAAGTCCCGAAAAACAGATTTCAATGGCCTTAAACTGAGGCAGGGCCAGTTCCCTCTGGAGTCACTGGGGAGAGTCCATTTCCTTCCCTTTTTCAGCACCGGAGGGTGGCTTCCCGTATTGCAGAAATGGGTCCATCGAGAAACCAAGCACCACACTCGGAGGGTTGGAGAACTCAGGTTTATTAAGCCGGCAGCCCCAGAGGAACTAACTCTCCGAAGTTCTGGGCCAGTGAGCTCAGGGTGAGCTTTACTTTTATAGTGCATATGTTTACAGAGCATGGAAGTTTCCAAACTGAAACTTACAAGAGCAGGTGCAGAACATTCCATTTTTTAGCAAAACATCTTAAAGTTACATTGGATTGTTTGGTCACCCTGTGTTTCTGTTTTTCTGTTTTTCTCTGCACAGCAAGCATATTTCACAAAAGCGAAATAAGCATGGAGTTATTTTTAGCTGAGTGTAAGTTTCTAACTTTCCTCTTCACTGGCACCCTCCTCCATCTTCAAGGCCAGCAGCATAGCATCTTCAAATCTCCCTCTGCTTCCATCTTCTACTGTCAGGTCTCCCTCTTACAAGGATGAGGTAGGAGATAGATGGGTCCCTGGGATGGACAGCTTGTGTTTGTCAAGTGGACTAAAACTGAAGCTTTGTTCTCACCCAGACACTCCAAGGGCAAAGCTAGTGGCAGAAGCTGAGCTCTGCTGAAGTAAAGAGATAAGGTGCCCACTCCTGAGGTCAAGGAAAACGTCCCTGTCTGCACATGCGCAGGAAGGCTCCTTGGGGTGAAAAAGGGAGGGGCCGCCACCCCATAATATGTATGGACACGCACCCGTAGACCTCTGCAATGGGATCCATCTTAGAAAGGAGTTGCCCACATATCTTGGGGAGGGTCCTAGGACCAGTAAAGTGTGAAAAAAGAAACAAGATAATTGGCCAAAGGTAAACAAAGACCAAGAAGGACTGTGCTATATAAGTGATGTAAATCACCTCCTTACTGCCTCCTCATTCAGGACGCCCTCACTGCTCTCCAGGTGTGTATCTCTGTCTAGTTTCTGACCTACTGGGCTCCTCCTCATTAGATAGGACGCCCATACTCTTTCTCTCTGAGTGTGTATCTCTGCCTAGTTTCTGTCTTAAATAAGTAAACTATTTCTCTGTGTGCTCTCCCATCCATTGGGCTGTGTCCCTGATAATAAACTTTGTACTTGTTTTACAGTTTTTGCTCCATGGAACATTATTGCTTTCAAATGGGGGAAGGAGCTAGGGTCACTCTGCTTCTAGCCTTTAGCCCCTGGTGGTCTAGTGGTTAGAATTCCTGGCTTTCATCCAGGCTGCCCAGGTTCAGTTCCTGGGCAGGGAAATAAGCTCTCTCTTCAGGACTGCTCACTGATGTCTCTCCTAGATCAAGGACACTTACGTTGGCATTTGGGGCCCACCTGGCTAATCCAGGATAACCTTCCCATCTCAAGATCCCTAGCTTAATCATATCTGCAAGGTTTATTTTGCCATGAGGCAAAGGTGAGGCTCACAAGTTCTGGGCACTAGATCCTGGATATCTTCGGGGGTATCATCCAGCCGCCCACACCAGCCCTGGGTTCCGGTCTGGAACCGTGGGGCTGGTGAGTGTGACCTTAGCCGGCAGCTCTCAGCCCCTCTTGACTCTGCCCTTGTGTTTGCTGCTGGAGTGTCTGTCCCCGTGCTGAACGCCGCACCAGACTGCAGGCTACTGGAGGGCAAGGCCAAGGACCTAACCTAGTCTCCCTTCACCTCCAGATCCTGGGACAGGCAGGGTTTGTGCCTCGTAAGTAGAAGCCACGTTTGTTAAATAAAAATAAATGACAATATGATTAATAAGAGTGACCAATAAATAAGACAGCGGCTACGGTTCCAGAACTTTAAGTCTACAAGCCAGCTGGACACTAGCTAGTGGCTGAGAGATATGTGTGGAAGCTGCCGGTACGTGTGGGGACTGGCCGATTGGGTCAGGGCCGCCCTGGACAAGCTGTTCCAAGCCCACAGCTGGAGCCAACACAGCAGCAGCTACTGGGGGCACTGCAGCTCCTCCAGCCGCAGCACCAACCTTCCGATGGGTTCCACCTTGCACATCTCACGCTCAGTGTCTCCGGGGGCCACGCTAACCTGGAACTCCGCACGAAAGGAAATTCTGCAAAATGTGTTTCCAGTGTAGCTAAGCCGACACAGCACAAATCCACACAACGTCATAGTCGCCCCTGGTTTCAGGCTGGGGAAAGGAGCTGCCTCAGGGCTCAGACCTTCCTCCGTGTCCTGCTGTGAAGGGTCCCAGTGGTCACGGCTGTGTGACTTGAAAGCTTCTGTCTGCTGCTTCTCCAGGGCTTTACTTTGGTTGAAACAAAACATTATTCTACACTCGTTTAAAGCCACTTTTTCCTTACTTGCAAAACAAATACTTATACAAAGAAAAATGCCTTTAGCCAGGTTCTGCAGGCTTCTTTGTCAGAGGTTTGGTTGATTAGAGCTGAATGCAGGGCTCCTAGTGAGTTAATTATCACCAAGAAGGTGGCATGGAATCAACCACCTGTGACAAATATGGTTTTCCACTTAAAGTGAACAAATGTGTTTTTCTGCCCCAAACTTTCTAACAAATGTGGTTTGTAGGGTTATAAGTCAACAGTCCTCGGGGCTGTTACAACAAACCCTTCAGTATTACTGGAAATCTCGTTGTCCCTCTTAGACTGGGAAACACGGCTCTGTGATGCCAAGATACAGAATAGGTATATATTAACTTCAAGCTTCGGCTCCCAGCTAGGCTGGCTTTCCTTTTCTATCTAACAAGATGGAAGGCCAGCTCAGGGAGGTCACTCGGCCACCTGTGCTAAGCATCCCCCATCCTTTCCAAGTTTCTAATGATGCTCCCAACAGAGGTCTGTATCATTTCCAGCCAAGGATGAGTCATAGCAGATGGGGCATCTAATTTTCTGTTTCCATTCTAGTTACTTTAGTCTCATGAGCTTGCAGGCTCCACCTGCCCATCCTCTAGATATGTGCCCATCTGACTTCCATTCTGTCCATTTAACAAGAAAGACGACAACAGTCAAACTAATAATACAGCAGAGTATTTGCCATCCGTGGAGCCTCTGCTAAGTGCTTCTATATCCTAGGCATTCCCTCTAATGATTAAAATAAAGAAGTATCATTATTCTCCTGATATAAATGACAAATTAAAGATCAGGTTGGTTAAGGATTTATTCAATAGCAACTCGGCATTTGGGCACAAGAGTTGGAATTAAAACTCAGGAAGGCTTATCTCCCCAAACATCCCCAGCCCTGCCACACTCCCCCGACACATTTGTAGCTGCAGATGGAGAAGAAAGACTCTCATAGACCCAGATGAGCAGAGTGGGGAGGGGGCTAAGTGAGAAGCCCCTTTACAGAGGAGAAAACTGCAGCACAGAGAGGGGATTGCCACGACCAAGGTCACACAGTCAGGGGACATCTGAGCAGCCCTGGCTCCTGCTTCAGAGCCCTTGCAGCATCCAGGCTGTCCATTTTCATTCTCTCTGTTCACTTTGCAGCTACACATCTGAAATCAGAGATGGAAAGTTCGGAGTGTGTGTGTGTGTGTGTGTGGAGCCGAGGAGGGGAGGGCAGTGGCGGCAGGTTTTGTGTCTTGTGGTTTCTGCAACTTCTGCCACCGCCCTCCCCTCACCCCCCGCTCTTTTCGGACTTCATATGCATCTTCAGTGAATGGCAGTTTGGAGCTGTAATGGTTCCTCTTAGGTTGTGCTACTCTGGGGAGGTGACACGGGGTATTTTTAAAGACAGAACAGGTCTAGAACTTTTCATAAAAAATCTGTTGCGAAACAAGAAAATTGAATCAGAATGTCTGTCCCACATTTGAGCTGAGCACCAAACAAGCTTTTGACCAAATTCAGAAGAGCACCAACTAGGCAGAGACCCCTGGCATGGAGACTGACCGTGAGCTTCTGGGTGCCTGACCTGGCCTTGCATAAATCAGGGTGCTGCCGGGAGCAAGCAGCCATCATGCATCGGGCAGGAGTACTTGTAGCTGCAGGTAACAGAAAACCTGGCCAATGTGCCCGAAACAAGGACTTATTTTTATAATTGAACAGAAGATTCTGGCGCTGGTTCATTGGGTCCCAGCACTGAGCTGTCGTCTCTATGATACACTTTTCCTTTTCTTGGTCTCTGTAAGATGGCTGTCACAGCCGTGTGCCATGTGCCAGCACAGAAGGAGGGAACAGGTAGGAAAATGGGGTCTGCACCACATCTCTGGTTTCCCCTCCTCCCAGCATCAGCTACATCTCACGCTGACTTCTCTCATGGTAGCAAAATGGTCCCCACAGCACCAAGCCTCACACCCACTCTCCTCTTAAACTGTTGCCTCTGTTGATGCTTCTTTCAGATATGTATTAAAAGTTCCTCCCAAGCTGGACTACTCTGTTTCCCAAACCCACCACTCTGCTACTTATTGGTTGTATCAGTTAGTTATTGCTGTGTAACAAACCACTAACCTAAAACAACTACCATTTATTGTGGCTCACAAGTCTTTAGGCCAGTTGTATTGTTCTGCCAATCTGGGCCAGGCTTAGCTGACCTTAGCTGGGCTTGCTCATGTGTCCAGGATCAGCTGGCAGGCCGACTGTGGGGGGGGGGGGTGGTGGCTTGCTGGTCTAGAATGGTCTGGATGGGATGAACTGGTTCTCCTTCCATGTGCTTCTCCCATCCCTCCAACAGGTTAGCTGGAGCATGTTTCCATGGTGATGGCAGGGCTACAAAGGGGAACAAACACAATCGTGTAAGAGGGCTGTCAGAGTTGTACACTTGCTTTCAAACCTCTGCTTGCATCACAGCCCATTGACCAAAGCAGGTCAAGTGGCCAAAACTCAAAATGGGATAAGAAAGGAATTGTAGAGTTACAAGTAAAGAGCAAATGCAGGGAGGCCATTAACTGAGGTCATTAATGCAGTCAATCATATTGGCTGAATGACTTTGTACAGGTTAACTTAACCTCTCTGTGCTTCAGTTTCCTTATCTGTAAAATGGGAATAATGACAGTACCTACCTCATAGAATTGGGAGCCGCAGTGAGTCGTTACATATAAAGTGCCTACCTCTCTTTCTTCTCTCTAGGCTAACACTGACTCATCCTTCAGGTTGATTGACAGAGGACAGTGGGTGATGGAGACAGTCCCAGACCAGCAGTTCAGACTCCTGGTTCTAGGTGCATCTCTGCTGTTGACTATCTGCCCTACTCAACACTAGGTGGCTCAGTTTCCTAATGCGTAAGACAGGATGGTTAATATCTCCTCATGTCTTCTCTGATCGTCTTTGTTCAGTTGTTCATTAGGACCACCGTTAGCCATCCAGCACCAACACGAGCCATAAGCAGAGGAGCTCTGGGGACATATTAGGCCTTGCCTTTGGACCACACGCAGCTGCCTTGGCTACATCCCAGCATGTGGTCCCCCATCTTTGGATTAATACTATTACTTTCCTATCGCCACTGTGACAAATGACCACAAACTTAATGATTTAAAACAACAATCTGTTCTCTCATAGTTCTGGAGGTCAGAAGTCTGAAATGAGTCTTGTGGGACTAAAATCCCATAGCTGCAAAGAGGTTAATGTCACTACCGCCCATAGGGGTGGATAGATTCAGTTCAGCTCTGCAGGCTCTTCACTGGGCATTGCCTTCTGTGTACGGGGCCAGCAGGATGCAGGGAAACAGGGCTAACATCCTACCCACCCCTCTTACCACAGCACAGTGAGCACACACCCCTGTGGCCTGACACTGGGCTGCAGTACTTTGACTACACTGTCTCTTTTAACCTCAGAGCAATCCTGTGAGGAAGGCATTACAACTATCCCTGTTGTCCAGATGAGGAAATTGAGTCTGACTGAGGCTCAGAGAGGTTGAGTGATTCACCCAAGGTCACACAGCATAGGGAATGGCAGGACTGCAATCCAAGTCCTGTTCTGCTTTCACTAGTGCCACACTCTCTCTGATCTGAACAATGACTCCTTATATTTGATCAGTGCTCTGAGAATTCCCTAAAGATTTTTATTTTCTGTTCTCTCTTTATTTATTACTCAGGCCCAAGATAGGGGAGCGACTTGGCCAAGGTCCACTATGAATCGGGGGCAGAACTCTAGACTCAAGGTGTGATGCTCTGTCCCATTGTCCAACCCGCATCAATCATTCCCTGACCAGTGAGACACCCACCGCAGGCCTGGGCCACGTGCATAGCAGTCCCGGAGGGGAGCAGCGGCCAAGGCAAATCCCAAGCATTTTCCCAGGAACTTCCTGGTGCAGAACCCCTGTGCAATGCTGGGAGGCCCAGCTTGGCTGGACTAAGGCCAGTCTACTTGGGCAGGTGTTTCACCTTCTAAGACTTGCTTTCCTCAGTTGCTAAGTGGGCAATGCCACCTCCCCTTGGGTTTGGTGACAATATCATGAGATACTGGATATAAAACATTTAGTTTAGGGTCTGGCATATAAGAGGCGCTGGATACATGGATATATTATTACATGGTGTAACATGACTGTGTGATCTATAATAACATGGATATAACATTACTAGCGTGATCAGTAGTGACCCTCAGCATCTCATTTATGAGCAGGCTTGTAAATGATGCTGGGTCAGCACTGGGGGGCACACACTGAACAAGACAGGCCTCCGCGTTCAGAGAAGGAGACTGAGAAAGTCGAGGGAGCAGGTCTAAGGTCAGCCAGCTGGTAAGTGGCGGAGCTGGGATTTGAACCGGGGTCTGCCCGATTCCAGATCCAGCCCTTCCACTGCTGTCTGTGCACCACAGGCCCCGTTTTGGGGGCTGACAGGCAGGAGGACACCTGTCTGCTCCCTTGTCGACACGGCCCTGCTGGTTCTGCTCCCCTAGAACCAGGGGTGGGACTTGAGGGCAGGGAGGGGAGGGAGATTATCTGAGGCCTGTGCGGTAAGCTGCCTGCTGCCCAGGGACTCTGGGCTCGGTCTGGGGTGACGGCCCTGCTCACCCTCAGGAGCCTGTGGGTCCCCCTGGAGATGCCCCTGCTGGGTTTCGTGCTCAGGGCTGCAGGTTGAGGCCAGCCACTTCCTCTCCTGCTCATTTGCAGAGTTGTCGTTGTTTTTGGTTTTTTTTTTTGAGGTCATAAAACTTGGTTTAATATTTTAATTTAATACTTTGTTGAATGCTTTCCCTGTTTAACACAAATAGATATATCTTTTTCAAAATATGGAGACATAGTACACATAAGAAGGTGAAAGATAATCATAACATACAACACAGAGCAAAGAGTTGAACAAGCGTCTTTAAAAATATGTAAGAATATATTTAAAACATTTAAAAATTCTTAAATAAAATAAACTATGTAAGCATATAATATTAAGTGAAATATTTTCTGTGTTTGGTGAGTTTTATAATCTACCTCTTCTTGTTAATGATTCTCTCCCACCCATAATGTTTCTCCCAATAGGCTATAAGTGTTACGAATCAGGGTTCTCAGCTTCCTTAATCAACAGAAGTTGATCAGAGGCCAGACAAGAAATTCAGGCAAGGCTTTATTGGGGCCGCTGCTGCAGCAGAAGGGAGCCAGAACAAACAACAGGTTCCCGTGCTTGCTCCCCAAGAGGGGGGCAAGCTTATTCCTTATATAGGGTGAGGGTAGGGGTGTGTTCAGGGGTCAAAGTGGAGGGTTGGCCTCGATAATTTGCCGACCTCTTGGTGGTGCTGTGTGCAGGGGGTATGCACAGTACCCTGATTTTGCTTCCAACCCCCTGCCTTTGCTCCAGGCTCTTCAAAGGGGGCCTTTGGCTTTTTGGTCTCTTTGTATCTTTTGTCCAGAATTTGCCCCAGCTGGGCACTCACACAGTTATTTTTAGCCCCATATAGTTTCTTTGTATTTTGTTGCTCATGGAGAGGTGTGTCCAGGTGCAAGCATTGCAGCAAAGGGTCCCAGGTCTCAGCCTGTCTCCTAACTGCTGTGAGGATAGATCATTACAGTCATGAATGAGTGAGGGAATAATGAATCACGCCGTGTAGAGCCTGCGTAGCGTGTCACCTTTGCCCTGTATTCTGTGGGTTAGAAGCAAATCACAGTGACCTCAGAGAGACAGCAGTCCTGCAGAGAGAGCTTCGTTGCCTGCCCAGGAATTGAACCTGGGCAGCCTGGATGAAAACCAGGAATTCTAACCGCTGGCCCACTAGGGCTAGAGGCTGGAAGCAAAGGGGCCCTAGCTCCTTCCCCCATGTGAAAGCAAGAATGTTTCAAGGAGGCAAAAACTGTAAAACAGGCACAGAGTTTATTATCAGAGACACAGCACAATGCATGGGAGAGCACACAGAGAAACAGTGTATTTATTTAAGACAGACACTAGGCAGAGATACACACCCAGAGAGGAGCGCGGGGGGTCCTGAATGAGACGTGCAGTAAGGAGGTGATTTAAATCACTTATATAGGACAGTCCTTCCAGGTCTTTGTTTACCTTTGCCCAATTATCTTGTTTCTTTTTTCACACCGGACTGGTCCTAGGACCCTCCCCAAGATGCACGTGCAACCTTTTGCTAAGATGGATCCCACCACAGAGGCCTATGGTGTATGTCTGCACTTACTATGGGGTGGTGGCCCCTCCCCTTTTCGACCAGGGAGGAGCCTTCCCAGGCATGTGCAGACAGGGACGTTTTCCTTGACCTCAGGAATGGGCACCTTATCGCTTTACTTTAGCAGAGCTCAGCTCCAGCCACTAGCTTTGTCCTTGGAGTGTCTGGGTGAGAACAAAGCTTCAGTTTTAGTCCACTTGACAAACACCAGCTGTCCATCCCAGGGGCCTATCTATCTCCTACCTCAACAGATCATACCACACTCAAGGGGAGGGGAGACTGCTAGGGTGGGGACATTGGGAGGCACGGGTCATTTTAGAAGCTGCCCACCGCACCGACTAACCCATATTTCAGCCACACTGTGATTCTAACAATTCCCCGAACCCTGCCATTCTGCCTTTACACACCCTGTACCCTCTGCCTCGAATTCCACCGCCTCTACCTTTACTCACCTAAGGCCTCCACTAAGTTGTTCTTTCCTTTGGGCTCTGGCCAGCAGCACCAAATCTGTGTTGCTTTCTTCTATCATGAAACTTATCTACCTGCATTGGAATTTTTCTATTTCTTTGTCAGTCCCTCTGCCCTCATCACTGCCAGTGCCTAATGTAGAATCTACACGGCACATGGACATTCAATGAACACTTGCTAAATGAGTGAATGAAGAAATGGGTTTGTGAGGCCCTGGATGGGAACTCAGGACCCTGGCTGTCAGTTCTGGACCCTGTCCTGCCCAGGGTCTGTCTGCTGGATCCTCTCCCTGGAGCCTCCGTGCCATCTCTATAATGAGGCTGGTGCCATGTCTGATTTCCCCTGACTTTGAAATAACTTTCCCCTGACAGTTCTCAGATGTACTTTCCTGGAATCTCTCTCGCTGTTCTGAGCCTCCCTCCTCCCCGCGCCTCGTAACTCGCTGGCCCAGCCAAACACTGGAAGCTCATTATTAAACAGAGAGATGCCTTATATTATCCCAGAGACTCCAGATGGAAAATATTAGCTTCTATCTCGACTGAGGACTGACATAGTAAAGGCTCCTTGAGCTGCTAGCTGTCAAGGAGAGGAATAAAGGTTTTTCATCTGCATGAGTAATTGTTTCCTGTGTTATCCAGGGAGACCACGGATTTACATTGCAGACACCGTCACGCTGGGCCAAGAGCAGCTGCTGTTGCAGAATCCAGACACGTACTTTCCCCCCTCCTTCCTCCTTCTCCTTCTTGGGGTTGGTCGGAAGAGCAGTTGGGGAGGTGAGGGGGCAGCAGGGAGGAGAGAAGGGCTCTGAAATGTCCAGAGTGGGAGGAGTGGAGCCAGGAAGTTTCTAGAACAGAGATGGAGACTGGGCCCAGTGGCTTGGGAGGAGGCCAGGAAGGCTGGCCAAGCACGTATTGGTCTGCTGCCCGTCCTCTCCGCTCTACCCCTCCTCAATCCACCAGCCCGTTCTATCACCCTCACCTCCAAAATGTGATCCAAATCCAGACCTTCCTTTCCAGCCCAGACCATGCACCTCTCACCGGGACCCCTGCAACCACCTCCCAAGTGGTCTCTGGTTCCTGCTCAAAAATCCTACAGTCCATTCCCCACACGGCAGCCAGACTGACCTTAGCCACAGGCAACTCATGCTTCCCAGTTTCTCATGGCCTTTGGAATGAAACCTTGGCCTCTGGGGCCCTGTATGATCCGCCGCCCATCCCCACCTCCTAACCTTATCCGCGCTCACGCTTCCCTTCTTCATCTCAGGCTTTCTGGTCCTCAAATACCTCAGGCTAGTCCTGCCCTTGGCATCTTCACCCATCTGCCCACCTCCTAGGAAGATGCTCCCCCAGGTCACAGAGTTCTACAGAGAGGGCTTCCTGGACCACGTGGTCTGATGTAGAATGCCCTCCCTCCACCGCGCTCCATCCATTATGGTGCTTTATTTTCCCCAGAATTCCTACCACCACCCAGAATTATATCAGTTGTCTTTTGTTTGTCATCTGCTGCCTGCACTAGAATGGACAGTGATGGGAGCAGGAGAGACGCGTCTGTGTCATTCACCCCTGAACCTGCACCCCGGGACCACACCCAGCACCAAGCAGGGGACCCCTAAATCTTTGTTGAATGAATTCATGGAAGCCAGGTGATAGAAGGCTGAGGGAGGGAGACCAGCAAAGAGGTACGTTTGACACTTAAGCAGAAGGGTGACTGCTGCTGTCTGAGAACAGCCAATACACAGGGATTCAGTAAGAATAATAACAATAACAATCGCTACTACTGTGTTTTGGGTTGTGTTTTAGGTTTTGAGATGGTACTAAGCACTTTTATCCATAGAGGCTGGGTACAAATCAATGAGAATCTGCAGAGGAAGCTGATCGAACATGCGTTCGATCCCTGGTCAGGGAAGATCCCACATGCCTCGGAGCAACTAAGTCCGTGCGCCACAACTACTGAGCCTGTGCTCTACAGCCCAAGAGCCACAACTACTGAGCCCATGTGCCGCAACTACTGAAGCCCACACGCCTAGAGTCTGTGCTCCACAACAAGAGCAGCCACCACACTGAGAAGCCCGCGCACCACAATGAAGAGTAGCCCCCACTCACCACAACTAAAGACTGCACACAGCCACAAATGACCCAACGCAGCCAAAAATTAATACATAAATAAACCTTTAAAAAACAAACAAAAAATACAATACAGAAAAAGTCCAGAACATTCACATCTTAAGTGATTTCATGTACGCATTCTCAGTAATCTCCTATACTTGCCATGTTTTATATGCCATGGGCCATAATGTAAAACATGCTTCACAAAGCTTCCAGTCTACATAGAATATAGGGTTCTGATTTATATTTTTATTTTTTTAATTTTCATTTTATATTGGAATATAGTTGATTTACAATGTTGTGTTTGTTTCAAGTGTACAGCCAAGTGACTGAATTATACATATACATATATCTATTCTTTTTCAGATTTTTTCCCATATGTTATTACAGAGAATTGAGTAGCGTTCCCTGTGCTGTACAGTAGGCCCTTGTTGATTATCTATTTTTATAAATTATCTATTATCCGTGTCTATAAATAGTAGTGTGTATATGTTTTTTTTATAATTTTATTTATTTATTATTTTTTGGGGGGTACACCAAGTTCAATCATCTGTTTTTATACACATATCCCCGTATACCCTCCCTCCCTCAACTCCCCCCCCCACCCTCCCTCGAATCTCCCCCATCCTCCCCCTCCCAGTCCTCTAAGGCATCTTCCATCCTCGAGTTGAACTCCCTTTAGTAATGTGTATATGTTAATCCCAAACTCCTAATTTATCTCTCCCCCCATCTTCCTCCTTTGTTTTCTGTCTGTGAGTCTGTTTCTCTTTTGTAAATAAGTTCATGTGTATCATTTTTTAAGATTCCACATATAAATGATATCATATGATTTATGACATATTTTTAAAAGTGATAAAGACAGACCCTCTATGCAGTGGAGAAATCTCTAACATTCCTGGACCTCATGTGTTAGGAAACTTAAAGAGAGTGAACACCCAGAAGAAAATTCCAGTGTCGTAAAATGCAATCTGAATGGTGACTTTTGATTTCAGTCTGAATAGCTCAGCTAACAAGCTTTGTAACCCAGAAGGTTCCACAGGTATTTCAGAGCCAAGACAACATTTTTGCACTGGACAAATGAAAGTCCAAGTGATGGCTTTAGTTTCTTCGTACTACAGTTAATTCTTCTCCTAAAGGAAAATTTCTGTTTCTGATTTATTTCCCTTCTCAAAGCAGTGTGGGTAGGGAGATTCTAATATTATGTTTCCACACCACTACTGATCAAGAACAAGCCTGAGCAGGCATGACAGCACACGTGTCCATATGTCATCTCTAATCTTCACAAACCTAAGAAACAAGGCTCAGAGAGGTCAAGTAGCATGTTTGCCATCACAAAGCTAGTAAGTTTCAGAATGCAAATCCAAGCCTAGGTATCTTCTTCCAAAAGATGTGCTCTTCACACTAGTCTTCACGACTTCTTTGCAACAGGCATGAAGCCATCAGCAAAAACAGTTTAGTTTTTCTGACATTTATCAGGTATCTGATATGTGCCAGGCCTACTGCAAACACCAAGAAGATGTAGTGCATGGTCAACCTTATCCACCCAGCATCAGGGATATTGTTATCAGGTAGGGGGGCCCAAGGCAAAGCCCTGGGTCAGAGGCAGGCCTCCAGTTTCTGCAAAGGATATGTGTGTGTGTGTGTGTGTATGTGGTGGTGGGCCAGGATTGGGGGTAGAAGGTGCCCCCTGCACTGTCAATATATATATATATATTTTTTGGCTGCATTGGGTCTTTGTTACTGTGCACGGGCTTTTTCTAGTTGTGGGGAGTGGGGACTATTCTTTGTTACAGTGCACAAGCTTCTCACTGTGGTAGCTTCTCTTGTTGCAGAGCACAAGCCCTAGGTGCTTGGGCTTCAGCAGTGGTAGCATGCAGGCTCAGTAGTTGCACACGAGGGCCCTCGAGCACATGGGCTTCAGTAGTTGTGGCGCACGGGCTTAGTTGCTCTGTAGCATGTGGGATCTTCCCAGACCAAGGATCGAATCTGTGTCCCCTGCATTGGCAGGTGGATTCTCAACCACTGCACCACCAGGGAAGTCCCACGCTACCAATATTAAGACAGATCTTCTGTGATGGAGGGACTGGGTATGGGGCTGGGGTTCAGATCTAGTTTCTGACAACAGTATGGCCAGCAGACAGCCTGGAGCTGCTGAATTCTCAGAGGCACTGGACTAGGCCTCCTTTACATGTTCCCCTTCTCCAAATCAGGATAGAATTGGACTCAGAGCGGGTGCAGGGCTGAACTTGCAGGGGGATAAAAGGCTCTAGGTAACAATGGCTCATGGACCCAGTGTGTCACGGCAAGTGGACTTGGCTGTATGTTGCACATCTGTGCGGATTTGAGGGTCTCTCATTGCTTCCATGTGCCCTCGAGCCTGCCCATCTCCTATAGCAGCTCCGTATAGCATCATGAAAATTGGAATGCTGCAGGAATCACCTATTTCCCGGAGGCCAGGGAATCCAGTTTGGGGAATGAAGATGGACAATAATTAGGTGACCACATTTTTTGCTCTCTTTGATGAATCCCTCAATTAGCCAGCACCACCCCCCCAACAAAACACTGAGATTCTCTGATGAGAAAAATGAATGGTGGGGAGAAAATGCACATGATTATCAGAAATTTGGAGGGAAAACTTTTAGGAGTTGAACGATGCTTAGTTTCTTTTTTAAAAATTAATTTATTAATTTATTGGCTGCGTTGGGTCTTCGTTGCTGCATACGGGCTTTCTCCAGTTGCGGTGCACAGGCTTCTTATTGCGGTGGCTTCTCCTGTTGTGGAACATGGGCTCTAGGAGCTCAGGCTTCAGTAGTTGTGGCACGTGGGCTCCATAGTTGTGGCTTGCAGGCTCTAGACCTCAGGCTCAGTAATTGCGGCACACGGGCTTAGCAGTTCTGCAGCAGGTGGGATCTTCCCGGCCCAGGCCTTGAACCCGTGTCCACTGCATTCGCAGGCTGATTCTTAACCACTGTGCTACCAGGGAAGCTCTGGTTAGTTTCAATTCCATCTACCATTTTAAATCTTCTTACGTCAAAATCTGAGAATCACCAGTGTCAAGATGTGGAACCAAAGGGAAAGCCAAAGACTGTTACAAGGTGGGAGGGTCAGCAGGGTGAAACAATGCAGAGATGCCAGGACAGTGTCTGCTGATGGTGGGTGCCTGCCTATCATCCGTGACCATTAGGAGGGTGACCCCTGGGACCTCCAAGAGAGCACTTTCAGTAGAGAGTGTGGGGTCATGGTGGGAGGAGGATTGGCAGAAACAAGATGATACGGCGCTTACAGTGGTGTGAAGCTTGAGCGATGGTGCCTCTGGCCTCTTCCGAGAAATCTGGCTTCGTAGGGAAAGCTGGAGAGCTAGCACAGTACCCAAAGTAGCAGCCAACAGCTAAAGCTCTTACCGTCCTAAGGAGTCAGCGCACATGAGCCCATTTCATCCTCACAACTACACAGAGTAGGCTATATTCTCATTATCCCTGTTTGCCAGGCCAGTTACTTGCTGCAGTTCACATGGCGAGTAAATAGCAAATCAAGATAATCTGGTTCCAGAGGGTGTTTTTAACCCATCTACTCTGTTGACCTTCAACCTGGAAACATGGTGGTGAGGAGGCTTGTTTTAAAGTGTGGGAGGGACCTCATGATATTTGTATGAACCCAGGGCAGGGAGAGATGGCTTAATCTCTTTCTCCTCCTGAAAGCCAGGTATTGGCTGGCATCCCTGGGATCTGAGATCTTCAAGCACCCACGACCATAGCCTTGCATATCTGGCACTCCATACATTAATTACCCTTGTGCATTTCATCCCCAGGACGTCTCCTAGACAAGTTGGTATCTATAGGACCCGAGTTAATAAGATGATGCCCTTTGTTATGATGGAGAAGCTTAGAGCTGGGCCTTAGATGCCCTACAAGGATTATAGGAGTGATTAGTATTTGGCAATGTAACTTGAGCCGTTTGCTAAGTTCCGGGGACATGTGTTACCCAGCTCGTAAATTCCAGTCTGGTTTCTATCAGTTGATGAATAGAGTTTGCAGAGTGTAAGAGAGTTTGGACTTTGGAATCAGACACACTGGAGTTCAGATTCCAGCTCTTCTCTTCACCAGCTCCATGGTCTTGACCAAGTGATGGTCACTTTCTGAGCCTGGATTCCTCATCTCTCGAATGAGGAGAAGAGACCATACGGCACGGTTCCCATGGCGAGATCACGGCAGCTTCCCTCCCCTCATCCCAGCCTTTGGTTGGATGCTTGCTCTTTTGCAAAGACCCAATTTCTTCATCGTAAGAAGGCCGCCACTGGGCTTCAAGGAATGACCCACTTATAGGCAATTGCTTCCTTCTGGGTCGTTCTGATGGATTAAATGAAGAACCATTTAAAACCACGAGCCAGAGGGAGCCAGAGGGAGAGGCTGCAGAGGGACAGTGCAGGTGGAGCCCCGTGCATGCTCAGGGAAGCTCTGCACCACAGTCAGAAAAAGCCCTGGGTGCACAAGGGCGGCCTCTGCAGCCAATCAGATTGCACAACGCACCTTGGCAATGATGCTGACCTAACTAGGCCAGTTACAAAGAGGACCTTCAAGTAAAACGCGATAATTACAGAGACCCGGGGGCCATCTGTGCCACATGGGGCTTTGTCTATCCTGAACTCTCTTCTTTCACCGCAAACTCTCAATACCCACGGCCTCTGCTGTACTGTGAACACTTATTTTTAAGTGCATTTTCTATGAGGCGTTGGCAGGAAGAGTGTCTGAATAAGTTCTATTTCAGCACACCTCTGGGTTCATGTTGGATGTGGCTGGAGCTGTTTTGAACCAGGAAACAATTTGACTAAAGAACATTTTAGTCCAACAAGTATTTTCTGGGTTCCTTCTATGTTTCCAGTGCTATGTTTGATGCTGGAACACAGAAATGAGTAAGAGATGGTACCTTGGGACTTCCCTGGTGGTGCAATGGTTAAGAATCCGCCTGCCAATGCAGGGGACACGGGTTCGATCCCTGGGCTGGGAAGATCCTACATGCCACGGAGGAACTAAACCCGTGCGCCACAACTACTGAGCCCGTGTGCGACAACTACTGAAGCCTGTGCACCTAGAGCCCATGCTCTGCAACAAGTGAAGCCACAACGATGAGAAGCCTGTGCAACGAAGTGTAGCCCCCTCTCACCGCAACTAGAGAAAGCCCATGTGCAGCAACAAAGACCCAACACAGCCAAAAAAAAAAGAAAAAAAAGACATGGTATCTTACCCTCAGTTAACAATTTACCATTGACTGAGGCCCTAAGGCTTTACGTGCCAAAGGCTTTACAAACATCATTCCTTCCGACAACCTAATAAGGTTGATATCCCATTCATTTTACAGGCGACGAGTAGGAAGTTCAAAAAGGTTAAGTTACAGGCTCAAGGTCACTCAACTGGTAAGGCCTAGCACTAAGTTTTGGATTCAGGGATGTTTGACAGCAAACCCCACATACTTTCAAATACTCCAAGGTACTTTTCTTTTGCCAAGGAGCCAGTGTCGCGTGGAGACAAAGACATAAAGCCTTAAACACTACCCTGGCACTTTAAACCCACACGCTATATAAGTCAAGGCCAACGGAGTCAGATGCTGTAACGGAAGTCAGAACAGGAAGGCGGGAGGCAGTCATTCTGGATTCCTTGCCACAGGCTGGATGCTGTGTGCTCCTGGTTTCCCAACTCACTTGCAAATGGAAAATAATATTATTGTCTCTGGAGGAATAGACACCCTCTCTCTCCATGTTTATGGGGAGGGAGAAAGGAAGCTGGGTTAAATGAATTCAACTCTTGATCCTCCTCCAACAAAGCTCTGCCGTGAAAGATAACACCCCATCCCACACTCCATCCCTTGGGGCAGGGAACAACTCGAAAGCCCCTCTGACAACAGTGGAGATCAAAGTTTGCAAGGGCAGGACAGGCCCCGTGTTCATGGAGAAAATGTCATTTCATCAATTGGGCTTTAGACTTCCGTGTCCTATGGGGGAAAATGTCTGTCCTTGGGAGAAATGCCAACTTTATTGATCTGTTAATAAAAAACTGGCAGCTTATAGTTCTTGCCGATGAGGAAACTCAAATTAGAGAGGCCAGGCTCTTCCTGGGCCATCAGACTGGAGCCCATCAGACTGACTGCACCTTCCCCCTTCCCCCCAGGCTTGTAAGACTGGGCAGCATCCAGCTGGAAGCACCCACCTGGCTGAAGCCTACACCGTGCTGTAGACCAGGGACCAGACTAAAAGGACACTCTGAAGGGGAAGAGAAAGGGCCACAGGATGGGAGGGAAGAGGACTCACCTGTGGGCAGGGGTGGAATCTATCCAAGTGGAGACTTAAGAAATGGATGCTTATGGGGTGAGAGTTTATCACGCAGGTGGGCAGGCAGGTTAAGGAGCTGGAGGCACAGTCCACTGGGGAACCTCTCCTGGCAAAGGCCAAAGTTCCTAGGTGTTTTGTCTTACAAAACTCAAGGGGAAGTCCAAGTTCTCCCAAACCCTAACATCTGTCTCTCTTCTGCATCAAAATTTCCCTTCTGAAACTGCCCCAACCTTCAGTAAAGAAACCTGCATTGGCCTGCCTGCCTGCCTGCCTGCCTGCCTGCCTGGGGTGCTAATTTTTTGGAAACTGATGCCTGATGACCTGGTTCCATTTCACCCCTTCCTAGCGCAGAATGGGCCTGGCCAACAAACCACACCACTTGTCTGCATTTCACTTTATCATTTGTTTTTTTGTTTTTGTTTGCCAATATTATAGATTTTTAAAATGTGTCTCATTTTAAAAGTTTTCATTTTCTTGATTACTTGTGGGGTCGAGGCATCGCAATTGGCCATTTGCATTTCCTTTCCGTGAATTTGTCTACGCCTTTCCCTATTTTTCCAATGAGTTTTTCCTTTTACTGATTAATTTGTGAGAGTTCTTTATTCTGGAAACGAATATTTTGCTGCATATTGTTAGTATTTTCTCACTTTGGTCATTCTTTTTTTCTTTAATATATTGCCATTAGAAGATATATCTTTGGGCATCTCAAGATTAACTAGTCTTTTCATTTGTCTTTTGCTTTCTGCATATCTCTAGTAGATAGTGGAATATTGTCTCTTAGGGAAGATTGTCTCTATCTAAGGATCATAAACATGTTTGTTGTGATTACCTCCTAGTGATTTTACATACGGTATTTATTTTCTAGGATTAGGTTTCTCCAAGCCATTTGCAATTTTCTTCTGAAGAGTGGAGGAGGGGAATTTCCTCTCACTCCCACTAATCTGAAACTCTTACATGCATCTAACCCCACTTCTTCTTACAGTTACAGTGGGGTAAGATGACATTAGGCATCTGTGACTGTTTTTTCCCTGAGGACACTGGCTGATTCTGATGCATTCGGACAAAAGTGAAGACTTGAGGGAACTCAAACACAAGACCAGTGCCCTCTCTTCCCTCTTCTGTTTACAAATAGAAGCAGCTCAGGGCAGGATGCTAAAGAGCAAAGCCAAAGCCCCAAAAGGCAGAACAGAATCTCCTGCAGTCTCTTTGTGTTGAGACAAAGCCCTACCAGGCTCTTGACTGAGAGCCACACTATAGCAACAGGATATACTGGAGGGAGCAGACTGATTCTCATTGGAACTGTAACCAGACCTTGACTCAATTCTGTTCTTATCAGAATTATGCTGTTCAATACCTCACTCTCTGCCTAGCAGAGGAAAGAGTTAACTCCATCTAGGGGAAGACAATATTATCTAGAACATTTCAGGGCTTTTATACACAATATTTGGTATTCCTTTAAAAATTATCCCCAAAGGGGGGAAAAAAAAATCTGAAAACCAAGAGAAAAAGCAGACGATAGAAGCAGACCCACCAGTAACCCAGAATTATCAGAAAAGAACTTTAAAATTACTGAGTAGTAGGTTTTTTTTTTTTTTACTGAGTAGTATGTTTAAGGATACAGAAAGAATGACAGACAAAATGGTTCAAAGGTAGAAAGTATCAGAGAAGTTTTGAATCTACAAAAAAGCATCAAATGGACATTCTGGACCTGATAAATATGATTCGCAGTTAAGAAATCAACTTATTTGCTTAAGAGCTGATTAGACACAGCAAATGACAAGATTAATGAACTGTAACATAAGCCAATAGGAGACATCAAAATTGAAGCTCAGAGAGGAAAAACAAATCTTTAAACCCCAAATAAAGCAGAACAGGGCATAGAATTCATGGTACACAATTTATAAGGTCTAGCAAAGTTCAATTGGAATCACAGAAGAAGAGAGAGAATGAGAGGAATAACTGAATATATAATGGCTGAGAATTTCCCAAAATACCAAAAAAAAAAAAAAAAAGTTAGAGTTAAGCAAATTTTTTTTGATATTGGGACAATATACATAAATCAGTTGCTTTTTGCTACATCAGCAGCAAACAAATCTAACACAGAGTTTAGAAAACACCACTTAAAATAGCATCAATCAAATACTTAAGAACAAGCTTAATGAAAATAGAGAAAAATTAAAGACAACCTAAGACATGGAGGGGAGAGACATACACTGTTCTGAGACCGTAAAGTTCAATGTGGTAGGGATGTTAATTCTCTTCAAACAGACCCATAGATACAACACAACCCAAATCAGAATCCTACCAGGCTTTCTGGAGGAGATAGGTGGTAATAAACTGATTCTAAAATTCATATGGAATTGCAAAGGTTAGAGAATAGCTGGATTTGTCAGGGTTCTACAGAGAAATAGGGCCAACTGGGTGTGGATGTATACATACATATATGTGTATAGAAAGAGATTATTATAAGGATTTGTTTACATTACTGTGGTGGTTGGCAAGTCTGGTATCTGCAGTGTGGGCTGGCAGGCTGGAGACCCAGGAGAGCTGAAGGTGAACAACCTGGACAGTCAGGAGAGCCAATGATGCAGAGGGAGTCCAAAGGCAGTCTGCTGGAGAATTCCTTCTTGCCTGGGGAGGCCAGGTTTTTGGTCTATTCAGGTCTTCAACTGATTGGATGAGGCCCACCCACATTAGGGAGAGCAATCTGCTTTACTCAAAATTCACCAACTTAAATATTACTCTTATCCTCAAACACCATTTAAGCTGACACATAAAATTAAACATCACAATAGCCAGGCAATCTTAGAAGAAAAATAAAGCTAGGAGATTTATACTACAAGATATCAATACCTATTTTAAAGCTATAGTAATTAACAGTGTGCTATTGACACAAGGATAAAAAAAAAGAATAATGGAAGAGAAAATTCCAGAAACAGACCCATACATATATGTTCCAGATTTATGACAGAAATGATAATACAGTACAGGAGAGAAAGGATAATCTTTTTAATAAATAGTATTAAGTTAATTTGATATCAACATGAAAAAATAATCTAGATCTCTTTCTCACATCATACACAAAAATAAATTTCATCTAAATATAAAGAGTAAAACAATAAAACCTTTAGAAGAAAACAGTATATCTTCAATGCCTTGGAATAGACAAAACTTCCTTAAACCCCCATTCTTCAGTTCCATGGCTGGGTCAAGTTTCTTTTATCATTCTGCCAATTTATTCTGTTGACAGTTTGAAATAACCAGAGCCGGAACGTGGATGTTTTTGCTTGTAATACTACCTGAACCATTTCTATCCAATCCATTTCTAGGCGTCACTGATTACTGAGTCATTTTTTATCATTAGTTCAAATGTTTATCAAGTGTATATTATGCCATTTCCTTTCCCAGACACTGTCATTACTCCTGATCAACTTGGTCAAAGTCAACTGGTTGGATTGGCATTTTAGATCCTTACAATGAAGGATCTAATCTATACCACTACCATATTCTCATCCTTCATCTTCTGAGCCTGCATCCTCAGCACTGGCTAATCCTCATTATTCTCTGATCTCCAAACACACCCTGAATGTCCCCTCTCCAAGTCTTTATTCACCCTGCTTCCCCAGTGGAACAACCCCATCTGTGCCATGCTATTTCCAGGCTATCTGCCTCCAGTGTCCTGCCTGCCTTGGCCAGTTTGGGCTCAGTACATGGGAGGAGATGAGCAGGATGCGCAGAGATCTTGGTGACCAAGACCCAGACTTCCAAGTCCTGCTCAATGCCCCTTTGTTCGTGGTCTAGAATCATCCTCCTAGGCTGAGTGCCGCCTCACCAGGACACCTGGACTTTAGGCTTGTGAAGGGCATCCTCTGCTGGAGGAGGATAGCATTGGGTGCAGGCATGTCTACACTGTCACTACTAGGCTCTGCCAGGGAGCAAGCCTTGAGAGGTCAAAGTGCTTCCCAAAAACTTTGGCGACACCCATCCCAGAGAGTGAATTCTTCAAACCGCAGGTACCAAAGATGGACACTTGGCCAGGAGATGCTGCTGTCTCTCAGACATGATATGGACAAAGGCCAGCTGAAGGACAAGGGTCCAAACTTCTGTTCTCATCACCTGCCAGTGGTCTTCTTTCAGTGCAGGTCCAAGGGACCCGGGATGGAGCACGTGGCAGGAGAAGGGTGGTCAGGGAAGCGCTTCTGTTCATTTGCAGCGACTACACTATCTGATACTTTTTTCCCTTTTGCTCATGGAAGCCTCCTCTCCTTATCTCCGGACCACCTACTCATGGGGAGGTGCTCTTAGCCTCTACGTCGCACCCCACCGTCACTTCATCAGCAGCCACTCTGGGTCTCCCTAGTCCTTGCTCTGCCTCTGCCACATAGTGAGCCAGACTTGGCCAAGGCAGGCGGCGAGCAGCATGGACGCTGGAGCCAGGGACAGCTGGGTTCACACTCCACCGCTAATCACATCGCTCAGGTTACTAAACCACTCAAGCCTCAATTTCTTCATCTGCGAAGTGAGGGTGACAGTCTCTAGCTCACGGAGTTGTCAGGAGAGATAAGTGAGGTAACGTGTAAAATGCCTGATTTAGCATAGGTGCTCTGCACATATTAACCAATTGTGCCCCCACCCACCTACAGCCACATACCTGCTCATCTTGGAGTGAGGCTGAGAATATTCACACATATTTGTGAGATGGAATGACAGAGATAAACACTAGTTGCATTCGTGTTATAACGGGAGGACTGCTCAGGAAGGGGACAAGTCTGGGAGCCTAGCTATCGGGTGGCATTTTTCAAGTACTTACTATGTGCCTGGCACTGCTCTTCATCCACGGTCTTATTTCATCCTCATAGTAACCCAGTGGGGTTAGGGCTTGTAGCAGACAGGTTCTGCAGAGTCCCCCTGAACCCTGACTCCCGGCATCCTCATCCTTGTATAATCAACCACCTCCTCTGAGTGTGGGCAGGACCTGGTCCTAACCAATAGAACATGGTAATAGATGTACGTGATTCCATGCACGTGATCACGTAACGCCCCTTGTCTCCTAGGGCCACTCCAATCCCATGTCAGACGGACAAACACCAGGGAAGGAGGCGGAATTGCTGTGGAAAGAGGCTCGGGCCTCTGCAGAAGCCGCACAGTGAGTTCCTCAAAGGCAGGCGTCCTACGTGCCTCTTGCATCACCCTTTCCGGAGGAACAGACTCATCTGAATACTCATTCCCAGAGGAATCATAAGACTCGCACTTGTGGTTTTCGTTAGGAAAAGGACCATGTTCATGTTGCATTTATCGGAAGCCCAGGGCGCTTACCACGTGCGCCTGCCTTTTGTTTCTGTGGCCTCCTGGTAAAGCAGAGCTAATGAGATGACCAGGCCGAGGGGTGCTCCGGACCCCATGGCCAAGGATAGGGCAGGCAAGATGGCCACATGGCCTCCCTCCCGTGGCCTGGTTTCCCTCACATTTTATATGATCCCGATGGCAAATGCCCCTGGGGCACTGGCTCCTTTTCTGAGGAGAGGGTGCCTGATTTGTCCAGGAGGTTCCTTGGCCAGATATCTCCAGGGGCAAGACTCCACTGAACAGCCCCCATGATCCCCAAGTGGAGTCCTGTTGCAGGAATGGCCACAGGTGTGGAGGACGACCAGGGCGGCCCCTGCCAGCTCAGAATCCGGGGCTCGGAGGTTTGCATGAGGCCCGGCACTAGCAGAGGAGGCCAGGGACAGGCTGCGGAGGAACCACCGGAAGGCGGTGGAGTATTCATCTTAGGGAGCCACCCTGGCCCTGCGCAGAGGCCCCGGGTGGCCCTGCAGCTGGGGAGCCTCTTCTCTGGCAGGCCCTCGAGGCTCCTGACTCCAGTCCCTGCCCCTCCAGGCGGGTGGGCCTAGTTCCCGGGACTCCCGCTCCTTGTCCCCGCCCCTGCCTGCCCCCTGAGGAGGCGGCTCCTCCCCCCTCTGGCCCCACCCCTTATTCCCCCCCACCCCGCACCCGGGCTCGCTGGTCCCTGCGGCCCCTGCTGAGGTTCACTGGCTCCACCCTCAGGATCACTGGCCCCGCCCCACGTGGGAGCCAATCCACTTGAGGAGGCTGAGCACTTGAGAGGCTCCACCTGTGCCTGGAGGCCCGCCCGCGGCGCGTCTTTGCAATGGAAGCAGAAGCTTCTCCACCCGTCGGGTCGCCCCCGAGCTGCCTGTGGTTCCTGAGGCCTGGCATCTACGAAGATGAGAAGGGGAGGACCTGGGTGACCATGGCCTTGCGGATCATTCCCTCTTACCAAGCTCGGGGCAGGGGCTGCCCTTGCAACACAGTGAGTCACGGGGCACGAGGGGAGGCAGAGGAAGGGCGGTGCACAGACTTTAGCTCGTGTGGGCCCAGCATGTTATGCAACAGGGCCCGGAATAGACGGAATAGAGGTGAGAGCATGCAGTTCTCAGTGGTGCTGGAAAACTCAGCCTGTGTGGGTTTGAGCGTGCTGACTCAGGCCCCAGGAGCCCGTACCTGGAGGGGCCGCAGGCAGAGCTTTACTACAGGAGATGATGCGGTCCTCCGTGGGGAGGCCAGAGAGAAGTAGCTCAGGGCCTGGTCTTGCTCCTAGTGTATACTGAAAAGACTTCACAGATGGGCTCTGCAGGATGAGTAGGAGTTCTCCCGGATCAGAAAGGAAACAGGACTCACACAAGCAAAAGCATTGCAACCTAGAGCAGCAGGTGGGCCATCAGTGTAAAATTTACCTTGGCTTCAGGTTCCTAATCTGCAAAATGGGAATAATCTACCTCTGTGGCAAGTGAGTCGCAGACACAGCTCACCATCTGGATGGCTGGCACGAGCACATTCTAGGATCCCACCTTGGAAACTGATTCAGGAGCCTTGGGTGGAGTCTAAGACCCTTTATGTTTTAGAAGCTCCCCCGGTGATAAGGATAATCACTCAGATTGGAAACAGCTGCCCTGAACTAGGGCTTTGGATCATAGCCCGTCTTTGAGGGATAAAACGTAAATACTTCAGGGTAATATGGTAAATACTTATCCAGGTATTAAATAAACAATTCGCTGTCATTTTTTTTTAGCTTTTATTTTTAATTTTAATTTTTTCCATCAATAGTTTTTTTTTTTTTTTCAGATCTTTTCTGGAGTATAATTTCTTTACACTGTTGTGCCAGTTTCTGCTGTACAACAAAGTGAATCAGCTGTATTTATACATATATCCCCATATCCCCTCCCTCTTGAGCCTCCCTATCCCACCCCTCTAGGTCATCACCCATCATCGAGTGGATCTCCCTGTGTTATGCAGCAGCTTCCCACGAGCTATTTTACAGTTGGTAGTATATATATGTCAGTGCTACTCTCTCACTTCGTCCCAGCTTCCCCTCCCACCCCCCCACCCTGGGTTCCTCAAGTTGGTTCTCTGCATCTGCATCTTTATTCTTGCCCTGTCACTGGGCCCATCAGTACCATTTTTTTAGATTCCATATATATGTGTTAGCATACAGTATTTGTTTTTCTCTTTCTGACTTACTTCACTCTGTATCACTGTCATTTTAATATAACACATTTCCTAGCAATCTAGAAAATTTTTGGTGGAGAACACTGAAAGTCTTTTCTACACCTCCACCCAATAAAGCATGCAGAAAATTCTGGACAAAATAGTTTAGTAAGTTTTAAAGAAGCATACAGAAGTGCTCAGTGGGAAAAGAATGGATCCTTCAAATAACTGAGCCATGAGTAGGGGAGGGGAACCGGAAGCGTGAGCCTTGTTTTCACAATTTAAAATGATTATTTCTCAATAGTAGGTCTGGGTTTTCACATGCAGACTTAGGGTGGGAAATGGCTTTCTGAGTGTGATCTAATACAAGGATCAGCAAACTCTCTGTAAAAGTCTGATAGTAAAACTTTTCAGCTTTGCAGACAGTAAAGACTCCATAGCAACTACTCAACTCTACCCTCGTGGTGCAAATGCAGCCAAAGACAACACACAAAGGAAGAAGCGTTTGTTTACTTGCAATAGAGCTTTATTTACAAAAGCAGGTGGTGGGCCAAATTTGGTCCATACTTTGCTGACACCTGATCCAAAGCCAGGATCCAAAGGGAAAGTAAGTTTGCCTCATAATTTAAAATATCCCTCTTGCAAAACCAGCCCATAAAAAAAGGACAACAAACTGAGAAAAATTACTTGCAACATGTTTGATTGATAAAGGGCTAGATTCTTCACTGGGAAAAATGTTCATCATAAAGAAAAGACAAATAGTCTGATAGAAAATTCTGTTAAGAACTTTCCATTTAGTTGCATAACACATGGAGCTTTGGCTACCGTTGTCTGGTGACTTTACCTCATTTTTATATCTTTCTGGATGGGCCGAATTTTTTTTTTTTTTCTTAAATGTTCACAACAAGTAGTGATGGCCATGATCAAAACTAGAAAATATTTTTGGTGGGAAAACCCATCACTCCCAGATCCTGAAGGCTATGGCTATCTTACTTTTTAAAAGAGAATTTTTAAAACTATGGAAGTGGCCAAGACAGAGGGCCGAGAGAGTGATCTGTGTAGGCCCAATGTTGCTGACAGGCTGGAAACAGTGCTAACTTTTTAGGGTGTGGTGGGGTGAGGTGGGATGCAGGTGAGTGGGAGGATGGTACAGAGGAGGCCTGGAGAGAACTAGTTGTCTCAGGTTCAGGCAAAACCCCCAAGTAATGATATCAAGGCTCTGGACGTGGGATTCTAAAAGCAGGCCCAACCGACCTCTGATGTGGGCAGCCCACCACCTGGGCCAGAGGATCCAGGACCCTGGGTGTGTGTGTGCACCTCAACCATTCCTGATGTGTCTCCTCCTCTCTCGTCCCTTCAGAGTGAAATCAGCGTCATAGTCCACATGTGGCAGATGCCAGTGCACTCCTACATGCCCAGGTACCCCAGCCATCTGCTCGTGTCCGGGCTGCCCCTCAAATGGGAGCTCTATCCTGGGCGAAGGTACCAAGCAACGGATTCCAGACTCTGGGAAATAGTGGACCATGGCCAGGCAAGTGCGTGGTGGCCCAGGTGAGGGGGGCGGGCGTTAAGTAGTGACTGTAGGTATGTAACGTGGGGCAAAGGGGGTGGGGATTCCCTTCCTCAGGCCCCTGAAATCCACAAACCCAGGTTCCCATCTGCTCCATTTGGATGGAAGAGCATCTCCCAGGGGCTCTGATCCCTGCTCCCCCTTCTGTAGGTCAACTCCACAGAGCAGCTGGTCCTAAAACGTCTGCCAGGTGGGAGCCACTGACGGGGCTGGTATGTCAGGCTGGAGCTTCTTGATGTGGAGAGCAACGCCAGCAAGGAGGCCGTTCTTTTTTTTTTTTTTAATTTTTTTTTATTTATTATTTTTTGGGGGGTACACCAAGTTCAGTTATTTGTTTTTATATACATATCCCCGTATTCCCTCCCTCCCTCAACTCCCCCCTCACCCTCCCTCGAGTCCCCCCCACCCTCCCCGTCCAGTCCTCTAAGGCATCTTCCATCCTCCAGTTGGACTCCCTTTGTTATACAACAACTTCCCACTGGCTATCTATTTTACAGTTGGTAGTATATATATGTCTGTGCTACTCTCTCGCTTCGTCTCAGCTTCCCCTTCACCCCCCGCCCCGCCCCCAAACCTCGAGTTCTCCAGTCCATTCTCTGCATCTGCATCCTTGTTCTTGTCTTGTCACTGAGTTCATCAGTACCATTTTTAGATTCCGTATATGTGAGTTAGCATACAATATTTGTCTTTCTCCTTCTGACTTACTTCACTCTGTATGACAGACTCTAGGTCTATCCACCTCATTACATATAGCTCCATCTCATCCCTTTTTATAGCTGAGTAATATTCCATTGTATATATATGCCACATCTTCTTTATCCATTCATTTGTTGATGGGCATTTAGGTTGCTTCCATGTCCTGGCTATTGTAAATAGTGCTGCAATAAACATGATGGTACAAGTTTCTTTTGGGATTATGGTTTTCTTTGGGTATATGCCCAGCAGTGGGATTACTGGATCATATGGTAGTTCTATTTGTAGTTTTTTAAAGGGAGACCGTTCTTTACAGGAAGGCCCTGCTCATCGCCTTACCCTCAGGCTGTTCCCTGAGTTTTTCTTACAAAGCCACCCCTTTACGCCCCCTCCCAACCCCACTGGATGTGACTTCCACCGTGGACAGACCCCCAGTACATTCACAAAGCACTGAATAATGGTCATCATCTAATTCTCAAAAGAATTCTCTGAGGTGTGCATGTTGACATCCCATGTTAGAGACGAGAAAATAGGCACTGAGAGCTGGAATGATTTCTCTGAGACCACAGAGCCTGCAAATAGCCCCGATCAAGCTTGGATCTCTAGGTCTGGCCATGACACTGGGCGCCACAAGTCCAGTCAACGACAGTGGCCTTCAAGGACCCTGCACCCAGCACAGAGCCTTCACCCTGAGACAGCAGCAGCTTGAGCCGCATTGAGGGCCTGGAGCAGGGCTTGCCCTCCTCCCCCCAGTCCTGCTCCGACAGGCACCTGCCCAGCTCCTCTGAGGTTCCCTGACTGTCACCTTTTGTCTTCTCCCAGGCCCTGCTGGCCCTGTGATCTTCGGGAGGATCTCATGCACTTGCTTTTTGGTTTGCACACCTAGTGGTGCCTGTCCACTCTGCATTTCCCGTTTCCTTCCGTCTGTGCTCAGGGTGACCTGCCGGGGTTTCTCTTCCCCCTTTGTGTCCCTCACGCCTATCTTCCAGGTGCCACTCCCCCAAAACCCCTCCCCTCCACGCCAACCAGGTCTCGGCCCAGCCAGAGCCCGGGGCTTCCAGCACAGCCTGAAATTGGAAACTTGCCCTCGGCTCTGCTTCTTGGCCTCAGGCGGAGAGTGGCTCAGAGGGTGCCAGATCTGGACTTGGAACTCAGATGCCCCCTGGATGTCACTTCTGCTGGCACTTTGGCCTGGAGTAGATCAAGTGCTGGGCAGGCTGTCAGCTCCTGAGCCTCACTTAGCCCATCTGCACAAGGGGTGTGTCGAGGGACGGATTTGGCCTGTGGTTCTCCCGCTTGATCAGCCTATCAGTCCCGGGAAGGGATGCTGGTCCCTGAGGGTCACCTCCCAGTGTTGGTCATTGCTCGTTGTCAACTTTTGTGCAGAATCGAAGCTTATCTTAAACTGGTCCCTAGTGTAGAAACGCAGCAGCTGACACCGAAGGTAAAAATGTAGTGTTTTTCCGTGCCAGGAAGGAATTTGGGATCAGCCTGTTTCAGCAGCAGGACAGTGGTGGAGGGGAAGGGAGTGGAGGGTGGGCTCTTTGTGAAGCTGGGCTTTGAAAAGGCAAAGACTGTGGCCATCACTGCAGGAGAACCAGCGGCAGGCACGGGCTTTCACAGGTGGTGATGCTCCCACACGTCCTAGATAACAGAGGGAACAGTCCTTAGTGGGGAGGGGTGAGGCAGAGTCCGGGGTGCTGACAGGGTCTTGCCCTTGGAAACAGAGGGAGAAAGAGGAGAGCATGGATGCAGGGCAGGGCGACAGTTTAGTGGCAGCAAGAAGAGGGACTCGCTCCCTCACACCAGCCACGAGAAGACATCCCCAACAGATTACAAAGTCCTAACCTTAAAAATGAATTTGTAAAATTACTAAAGAAAGCGCAGGGGAATATGTTCACGCTCTTGGGATAGGAAACACCTTAAGACAGAGAAGGCAAAAGAAAGTGTAAAACACAATTAACTTTCTCAAATTCAGCATTCTCTGTGTGATAAGATGCTAAAAAACAAGGGTGGGAACAGCAAGACTAGATGCAAAGGACGAGCGTGCGGAATACATAGAGAACTCCTAGAAACCCTGAGAGAAGAAGAATGGGCGAATGCCAGCAGGAGCAGTCTGCAGAGGAGGAGACACCCACCGTCAGGAAGTGCAGGTTTCAGAATTCAGAAATGTGTATCCTTGATGTTGGCAGAAATTACGTGTCGTGGGAGTGGATTGTTATAAACACCCTGGAGGTTTGGCAGACAATTGAGAAGCATTTATCACAATGTAAAATGGCACGAAGAGCCATACCTAGAGTATTTACCAAGAGCAGGGTTTCCAAGCTCAGCGCTGTGGACCTTTGGGACCAGAGAGTCCTTCGTCATGAAAGGCTGCCCTGTGCACTGCAGGATGTTTGGCAGTGTCCCTGGCCTCTGCCCGTGAACTGCCAGTAGCAGCCCTTTGCCCGCCTCACCCCCCAAGTTGCGATTGCCAAGTGACTGCAAAATTTCCCCCAGTTAAGGACCACTGCCCTAGAAAAACACTTGCACGTGTACACGAGAGGGAAGAGGAGGAAGCCCTGTAGTCACTGCTCAAGTCCACCATGGAGGAGTGGAAAGGGAGACCCCCCGAGAGCAGGGCCTGGGCTGAGCCCCTTCCCCTTAGAAGTTTGTGTGATCGGACAACTGGTTCTTCAGAAAACCCTCCTTGCCTTAGCCTGCCTCCTCCTGCCCTTGGCCTGAGATGGGTGGGGGCGTGTGGGATGCAGCCTGCATCCCAGCCACACACAAGGAAGGATTCCAAGAGACATACTGGGCGAGACTTCCTTCCTTCCTCCCTCCCTCCCTCCCCTTCCTGCCCTGACTCTGGGGCAGGAAAGGCAGCAGGCTCTCCCCCGCTTCTCTTGGAGCTTTATAGCTGATATGCTCGAGGACAAGAAAAATCTGGAAATCCTTTCACAGGATGGCAGCCTGGCTGGCAAAGGTGCTGTCCTGCTGCAGAATCCAATTGTGAATGTCAAAAGTCTTTGATCTCGCCCCATTTCCTCGCCCCAAAGTCTAAGTCTGCCTTCCCCGCCAGGAGGTGGCTGTCTCAGGCCATCCAGGCTTGGCACATGAGAGAGCAAAGAAGATGCACATCAAAATATTGAAAGTCACTCCCGGGGTGTATCCAATGAGCCACATGGCACTTATCCCTGGGGGCTCAAGTCCTCAGTGTGGCCTCCTGCATTCTCTGTGTGGTTCCTGAATGCGTGTCTGCGAGTTTCCATGTGTTCATGGATGGGGTGTGGCCTCCTTGAAATCTGGATCTGACAATTTGCTTTGGTGCACGGTGAGAAAACAGTTCTCAGCTCCACCTGACCGGAGCTGAGGACTAAAAGCAGCTCCCAGGGACGGTGTTAATGACTTCGAGTGATGAACAAAGGAGAGGTTATCCCAAAGAACACGGGAAATTACCTTTCTGTAAAGGATTATGGGCAGCAACAGGTGGTTTAATTAGACTGTATAGGAGCCTTGGGGCTGCTCTGTGTGTCGGAATCACTGACTGTGAAGGATGCTCTCCGTAGCGGTGTTCCCACCACTTGGCCAAAACCAGGGGGGATGTTCAAAACCCTGCGCTACCCATGTGGCCTCGGCACTGACCAATGGGAACAGATGCTGGGCACACATCCCGAGATGCCTGCATCCTGGGTGAGCCCAGCCCTGGCCCTTCCCACTGGACATCTTCCTCCGTGGGAACGATGAGACTTTATGCGCCAGATCTCTCTGCCCCGGCCATATTGCTCAGCTGTGTGTCTGTTTACCCTCGAGTCTGGGAGCTCCTTGAGGGCATTTGGCCAAGTTCCACAAACACTTACAGAACCTCAGCTCTGGGCCAGGCCCTATGTTGCGCTCAAGGAAAAAGAAACGGGCAGGAGTCCATCACTGCCCTCGCGGAGCTCCGTCTGACCACAGAGGCTGAGCACACACCCAAGGGACTGTGCTTCAGGGCTGAGTGCAAGTGAGACTGATGGAAATGTGGCAGGAGAAGGAGGGGGCAGGTGTCATGCAGCTGGGGGATCCAGGGAGGCTGCCTGGAGGAAGAAGCAGGGTAGAAGAATCCTCACCATTACATGATGGCCTGCCATCCTCACAGCACTTCATGTTACAGATTCAAGGGGAAACAATCTGATGTGAAAGTTTGATCCTTAAAGCAAGCCCAGGAGGCAGGTCAGGTACCGCTGTCTGTGTTGCTCCAGATGCAGAACCCGGGCCTCAGCAATGTGCCCCGGTCCGTAGTCAGTGGTGGCAAAGCCGAGGCTGGAGCTCAGGTCTCCCAGCTCCTCATCTCAGCTCTTCTTTTCTGCCCCACTGGCAGAGGCCGTGGGAATGGAGAGGCATGAACGGATGCGAGAGCAGGCAAGGAGAGGGAGTGGACAGAACTTGGTGACTGAGCAGATGTGAGCGAATGAGAGAGCTGGAGACAAGGACGCTACTCTGAGTCCTGGTTTGGCCACTGGGGTCCTGAGTGGGGGCATGCAAGGAGGCAGAGATCCAGGGTAAATAAAGCCCTGAGTTGGGTTTGGGATGCTGAGTTTCAGATGCACGTGGGGTATCCAAGCTGAAATGCCCTGGAAGCATGTGTGGGTCTAGAGAAACGTTTGGGCTGAGTTCATAGGTTGGAAAGTCATCATCAGAGGTTACTCATTGCTGCCAGAGAAGAGAGAACTATGTGGGGCAGAGGTCAGCAAACTCTCTACACAGGGCCATGTAGTAAATATGTTTGGCTCTGCAGGCCATGTGGTCCTTGTAGCAACTCCTCAACTCTGCTTTGTAGCATGAAAGCAGCCATATAGGGCACGTAACACATGGGCATGGCTGTGTCCCAATAAAACTTCACTTACCAAAACGATCTGCAGGCCAGATTTGGCTCACTGGCCATAGTTTACAGACCCCTGATCTAGAGAACAGGTGTGACAAGCAAAAAGAAAAATGCCAGATTCTTACCGTGACAGAAAGATTCAGCAAAGAAAACTAAGTAGAAGCAGTCCCAAAGGGCCATGATGGAAGGCAGCTAGTTGGAAGAGAGAGAAAAAAAGTCTGATGTGGAGAATGAGAAAAGGAGTTCAAAAAGGAAATATAATCTTCCTCTTAGAGTTGGCAAATGCCTGAGAAAACAAGACACCACCTTTGTCCGCCCAGGTGCACAACCCCAGGGGCACCACCCAGTCATACTGGGATGGACTGGTCCCCAGAGCTATGCATCATGGTGGCATTGCTCCCCTCAAGTGATTTATAACCACACAGAACATAACAAATAGAAGATAAGGACCAAGCATTAGAAAACACCGCCGCTGACAGTAAATCCTCAGGGACCTTGACCCTTGGCATTTCACAGGGCATCATGCTGGTCACTCTATTGAAGACTTCGTGCTACTTGACCTGATGCGCAGGAAGTGGCTGGCACCCCGGCTGCCCTCATAAGACACATGTGTCTCTGGAGATAGGAGTTAACCCCCCATGTAGGTTCAATCCTGCGACGTCAGTGAAGTTTTAGGGTCCCGTGGGTTGCGGCAGGACAGGACATCTCCTCCAAGCTAGAATACGGCCCGCTCGCAGTGGGGCTGAGAGCAAGGGAGGGCTCTACCACAGATCTGTCCTGCCATCAGGGCCAAGTGAGACAGCAGATCTGAAAGCAGTTTTCCGGTTTCCCTACTACATGGGGCAGAGCTGCATTCCCAAGGGTGGTACTTGCTGCCCTCAAAAGCCAAGGAAGGGACTTCTCTGGTGGTGCAGTGGTTAAGAATCTGGAGGGGACATGAGTTTGATGGTCCAGGAAGATCTCACATGCCAAGGAGCAACTAAGCCCGTGTGCCACAACTACTGAGCTTGAGTGCCACAACTACTGAAGCCCATGCACCTAGAGCCCATGCTCTGCAGCAAGAGAAGCCACTGCAATGAGAAGCCCACGCACCTCAATGAAGAGTAGCTCCCGCTCGCCGCAACTAGAGAAAGCCCGTGTACAGCAACGAAGACCTGACACAGCCAATTAATTAATTAATTAATTATAAAAAGCCAAGGAAGCCCAGCCAGTGCCACATCTCTTTAATGGTGGGAGACGAGAGGCAAGGGGAGTGGAGAGGTATGAAAACTCCTTTAGCAGGATACCATTCATATAGCCCTCGCCCCCACAAAAAAACCTCATAAAATGATACCATATAGTTCATCAGGTTTACTTAGGTATAAATACAGAGGAAAAGGACTATGATGACACATCCAGAAATAAAAATAGCTGCTAGTACACCTGGGCTTGATGTGCAGCCAAATTTGTAATGTTTAATTTTCTTATAAGGAAAAGGTTCTTATGGCTTGCTTGTGCAATTAAAGTTGATATGAAGGAACTGAAAAACAACCCCCCACCACCAAAAATAATAATAGATGGTTCTCCGTCTACTTGTCTTCACTGCCAGTACCTTTGCATCTTCCTATTTCCCACCTGGATTGGAAGGTGACAAATTGTAGCCCATGGGCCAAGTCTGGCCAGGCCCCTGTTTTTATAAATAAAGTTTTATTAGCACACAGCCATGCTCACCTTTATGTATTGCTGGTGGTTGCTTTCCACGCAACAATGGTAGTTGTGTAGCTGTAACAGATACCTTTGTGGCCCATGAAGCCAAAAATATTTATTATCTGACCCTTTATGGAAAAAGTTGGCTGGTTTGCTGGCCTCTGCCCTAGACGCCTTCACTGGTTGCTCTGCATCCAGGCCGGGGTCCCTCTGCAATTCATCCTCTGCCACGTGGCAGGAAGTGAGTCAGATCTGTGGCTTCTTGGCTTCCCCAAGGCCCTTAACATAAAATTATCTTCCTGGCCAGCAGGGCCCTGCCCTCCATCCTCGCTTCCCGCTTGGGAACACGGGGCACTTGTCTGTCCGTGCCGGGCTCGCCTGCTGCCCCCCAGGCTGAGAAGCCCTCCCCTCAGCTCTCGGACCGCCTGGCGCCCCTGCACCTCGGGTCCCAGCTCTAATGTTGCCTCCTGAGGGCGACTCCCTTGACAGACCCACCCAGGGTCAGCCCTTCCCGCATCCCTGCTCACTGCCCCACCCCCGTTCATCAGCATCAGGGCGCTTCCTTCTGTGCTGACGTGTACCTGCCACACCGCATCTAGCTCAGCCCAAGGACTGAGCTGTATCCAGGAATACTGGGAGCCAGAAGGAGGACAGCTTCTGGCAACCTCTGGGCCCCACCACTGACTAACTTTGGGCAAGTAACCACACCTCTGAGCCTGTGTTTTCACTAGGAAATTGGGGATAACAAGAGTACTTACTCCTTTGTGGGGTGGAAAGGAGATAATCTCGGTTAATCACATGTCACACTAACTAGTCAGTTGTTATCACTTTTTAGCCCAACTCCCTCTCTGGACAGAGGAGGTGACCAAGGTGCAGAACGGGGCTGGTGCGACTCATTCCTGCAGAAAGTTAGTAAGTTGGGGCTAAAACCCCAGCCTCGTGACTCTTAGTCCTGCGTTACACACCTTCAGCCTCATATGGCCAACCAGTGGGCTAATTACTTCAAGCTTCTCAGAACTGAAGGACAGGGGTCTCCCATTATCCACGGAGGATATGTTCCAAGGCCCCCAGTAGATGCCTGAAACCATGGGTAGTACTGAACCCTCTATATATCAATACTATGTTTTTTCTGTACATACATGCCTATGATAAAGTTTAATTTATAAATTAGGCACAGTAAGAAATTAACAATAATAACTAATAACAAAATAGAACAGTTATAACAATTAACCATCTCCTAGAATAAAAGTTATGTAATGTAGTCTCTCTCTCAAAATATCTTATTGTAGATTTAATGCTTTTCCATCTTAATTAAGCATTTATCATGCCCTGTGGCCCTGACTTTTGTAGTTTGAGGTGCAGCAGCAAAACTAGGATGAATTTCTTTTACCTTCGTCATGATTTCATGGATAGAATATTCATTCTCGCCATAGATCTTAATGATCTGTGATGTTTTTTCTTCCCTTATTGAAAACTTTCACCTTTTTACTTAAATGAAGCACTTTACAGCTTCTCTCTGGCTGATCTGGATTGCCATCATCACTACTCTTATGCTTTGGGGCCGTTACTAATAAAATAAGGGCTACTTAACACAAGCACTGCGATACGGTGAAAATTGATCTGATAACTGAGATAGTCACTATGTGACTAAAGGCCGAGATATGCTTGACAAAGGATGATTCATTGTTCCACGCAGGACGGCGTGAGATTTCATCAAGCTACTCCAAGTAGCCCACAATTTAAAATTATGAATTTTTTATTTCTGGAATTTCCCATGTAATATGTTCAGACCCCAGTTGACTGTGGGTAACTGAAACCATGAAAGTGAAACCACAGATGGGGGGGGTACTCCCTTGGCTATGTACATTTCAAGAATATGAAAAACTGGGATTAACGGAAGTCAGAATATGATATTTACAAATCTCTGTCTAAAAGGATTTCTAGAAACATAAGAGGAAAAAATGCACAATACATGTTTTATTCTTTTGTTTATATATACAAAGACCTGTGTTTTAAGTAGCTACAAAGCTAACAATACAGGTTTATGTCAAGTTTACCTTTTCATTCTATGGTATTAACACCTGGATAAATTCATTCTTAGGTCGCCTGAAGCAAAAGGGGTTGGGGGTGCCTGTCATCCTGCTAAACAGTCTCCAAGGAAAGAAGAAATGTTGAAAAGAGGCAGCTGTGACTTGGAGCAAAAATCGACCTAATTATTTGTGATTATGTGTCATGTTTTTTAAGGTAAGCCCCTCAAATAAACCAATTGTTTGATTTTTTTAATAGGGCAAATTGTATTGTTCTCGCAATTTTCTTCATCTCTTTAGCTGCAGACCAATAGTCATTACTTCCCTCCTGTTTAAATTATATTAATAAAAATAAAAGAACAGACATTGACGTTTGGTTTTTCCCTCGATTCTTTTTATGATTCTTTCTTAATATAAAGTAAAATCATCTTAGAAAGTTTTTAATTTTTTCCCCTTAAGGACACTGTTAATGATACTTTCCCTTCCACATAAAAAATATCATAAAAGAGGAATACTAAAATGTATTGAATCTACTGTGTGCCAGGCACTTTCCAGCTGTTAGCTGCTTTAATATTCAAAGTGACATTCTGAGACAGGTTTTAATGCACCTATCTTATTACAGTGGGGGAACTGAGGCTCTAAGAAGTGAAACACTTTACTGTGGGTCTGAGTTAAGAGGTGGACTGGGATTCCATTCAAGTGTGTTTGTTTCCAAGTCTGTGCAATAGCGTGGTAACTAATACTAGCGTGGACTCCAGCCAGGCTGCCTGCATTTGAATCCAGGTCTGCTACTTACTAGCTCTGTGAATTTAGAGCAAAGTAGGTAATCCCTCTAAGCCCGTTTTCTTGTGTGTAAAAGAGGCAGCATTATAATAATACCTCCCCAAGCGGTAGGTTCTCTGAATAGCTCTCTTAGCCAAGCAGGCTTGCTCTCATATTCCTGGCCCAGACTTAGTCCCTCCTCCTGGCCTTGGCCAGGAACACCCCAGGCATCCCTCAGCAGACCTGAGTCCCAGCTGATTTCCAGAAAGTGTTCCTTGATGAGCCCGGTTCATTTGAACTCTACCCCCCTCCTCCCTCCCTTCTCAACTCAAACCTTCTGAGCAGGTGTACTAGGAAGAAAGAAAGCAGAAAGAGAAAGAAAACAGAAAACCTGCAATTAACCACAGCAGCTCCGCCTCCTAGGAGAGATTCTCCTTGGAATAGTTCATCTTTTATTTAGCAAAACACATTGATGGGGCATTGAATCCAGAAAAGCTAGCCCCAAGTCAAACAGAACCAAGTTGTTCTGCATAATAAGGTAAGACTCTTAGCATTTCAAAGATTAGTTATATAAAGGGAGGAGGGGGTCTGTGAAGGATGGAGGAGCCCAGAAAGATGAGGTGATGGGCTTAGTGGGGAGGGACTGGTGATGCTCTAACAATGGCTAAGGGACTTTTCAAAACCAGAGTGTTCAATATCCCACTTTAATGCATAGTCTGAATGTTGAACCAAAAACCTTAACTCCAAGCATGCCCCCAATGCCTGTCACCTGCAGCCCTCTGGTAAAGGAATGACAGCAGTGCCCAGTGGGGAGTGGGGTGATGTGCATGGAACAGAACTTGAAGTGAGGGGTGATGGGCAGACGTGTGACCCCATGAAATCTCTGGAGAGACAGTGAAGTGTGATATGGAGGTGGGAGGGGGGAGTCGAGCTAAATTAACTCTTGTCTAAAAGGATGGGGTGCCCCCGCTGACAAATATACCACATCAAACAGGGGATTTCATGATGAACCAGGTGGGATTATCAAATTATGATCCGAGTCTCTTATTCTTCTATAAGACATGCTAAATCTATGTGTGTCGCTTCCAGGCGGAAGATTTACTGTGGTTACCCATGACCCTCAGGAGTGAAAGGATCAGGAGGAATGCGACACTCAGATATTTAACCCAGTACTGTTGGAGGGATCGGTAGAGGTAGGCAGGACACCGAGGCTTGCGATACAGGAAGCAATGTTTATTGTACCGGTAACAGGCCCAGTGGATTCACATCCAAAGACTGAGCCCCGAACCAAAGGAAAGTTTCTCCTTTTATAGACCAGTTGCCACACTTTTTGGGAGCCTATAGCTATGCTTATCTATGCAGGAGCAAGGTACAGAAGCCAGAGTGCATACGTTAGGTTTTCCCTTATCTCCTTGACTCAGGTGTCTGCGCTGCCCATGGCAGGATCTTGTGAAAGAGGCCATAAGTTACTTATTCCCTGAGGCTTGCATTCTCTTGTGTTTGCCTTGTCCTTTCCTGCTTTTGTTATTAACCTGCCTCAGTACAATCCAACCAAAAAGGTGATAAATGGACATGGCTTCTTAGTGCCTTGGTTGGTGTGCTGATGAGGCCAGTGTTGAGGGGAGGCATCATCAGATCAGAGCAGCAAAAAGTTCCCTACATTTTAGGCTTTTTGGCTCTCCAAGTCCACGGGCCCAGGTAACTGGCATCTTAGCCAATGAAGCTGCTGTATAAAGTCCCATATCATCTGGACCAGGTGCCAAAGTCAAGTTTATAAGTTTGATTACTGAGAAGTGCAAAGAGCTCCCCCATATTATTGAAATGTTCCATTTAATAGTTTCAAGGACTATTGATTTTTCACCTCAAAACTATGAATGTTTGGCATTTTCTTGGAAAATTTCCCACTTCAATTTATAAATTGTGTTTGCCATAGGAGGTTCACTCACTGAAACTAGGAAGACTCGCTCACTGACAATGACTTAACTGGACCAGTCAAGTTAACTTGTTTGGTATAAAAAGATGGGGGAGAATCTTTTAGAATTAGTATGTTTCTAAAGACATTTCCCCATTGTATTATAAATTTGTTTTGTAAGCAAAATACAGTGACACTAACAAAGTAGCTTTAAAAACACAATGAGAATCAGGACAATTTGGTAACAATGGCATTGTTTCCCAATCTCCTCAAAGCCCCTCACAAAACCCAGCAGAGCAACTAGGAGAGAAGTTGAAAAATAGTGTAGAAAGTAGAAAAAAATTAGTAGAAGAAGGATTCTTCCAAAGGATTCAAGTGAAAGTGATATATATAGAGGACAGGCAAAGAAGATCCAACATAATAAATCCCCCTCCCCTACCCCCAACCTCAGAAAAGTGAGGCTGTAGAATAGAACAAATATACAAAACTATTTTTTAAAAACTTTCTTGAAAATAAAACAAACAAAAAAATAACTTGAACCTGTATATTATGTCCCAGGATGTACCTGGGACACACAACCAAGAACAGTCAACTCCAAGACTTAGTTTATTCAAATTATCAGATTTTATAGAATTGAAACACTTTTTGGCATAAAGTAAAATGACCAAGTAACTTATATGGGATTAGACCTTCATGGAATACTTTTAAGTTAAAACATAAAGGAGTAAATGGAGTAACAAAGTACAGATACCCAAGAAAGAAGATGTGAGCCAATAATTTTTTTTTTCAGCCAAAGTGACCTTCAATTATAAAGGACACAGATAAACTGTGATGAAGTTGAGGGAATCAGGGAATATTGCTTCTGTGTGCCCTTCCTGAGCAATCTACAAAACAGTAAGTTTCAGACAATCAGGAAGTATTTAGAGAAGCTTTTTGTGAGAACTACTTGTGAGCACTGAACATATTTAACTGTAGAATGAAGACTAGGAGGCACAGGGCTGAAAAATACTATGTTATATCCTCCAATAATGAAGACATAATTCATCTACCAAAAATGGGGAGAGCAGGGAAAGATTATGTAGAAAGTAAGCTCGCTGGTTACCTCAAAGGGATTATTTAGCACTAAATGGATATCACTTTAGATACTTAGGGAAGAGGAAGGGGAGGGGAAGAAGAGGTTGCTAATTTCAATATTGTTCATAATAGGAAACAAAAGGTCTGCATCATCCAACATGGCAGCCACAAGCCATATATGGCTATTTAAATTTTTTTTTTTTTGGCTGCACTGCACAGCACGTGGGATCTTAGTTCCCTGACCAGGGATTGAAACTTTGCCGCCTGCAGTAGAAGCATGGAGTCTTAACCACTGGACCACCAGGGAAGTCCTGGCTATTTAAATTTTAATTAGCATAAATAAAATTTAAAATTCAGTCTCTCAATCATATTAGCCACATTTCAAGTGGTCCATAAGCTACAGTACATCTTTTACACTGGAGAACACAGATACAGAACATGTCCATCATTATAGCAAGTTCTCTGAACAATGCTACAACAGATAGCATTTTTAAATGAAAGAGTAAGAATATTATCCTAAGATGTTAGTATAAAGGTAACCATTGAAACAAAAAACCCAATCTATGGTCATTTTGATTTGGCAGCCTAAGCAGATTAATACAGATAGCAATTCTCTACATATTAATCTACAGATTCAACAGTCTCTATCATAATACCAGCTGACTTTTCAGAAGTTGACAAGCTGGTCTTGAAATTCATATGAATATTCAAGGGACTAGAATAATGAAAACAATCTTGAAAAAGAAGAACAGGGACTTCTTTGGCAGTCCAGTGGGCATGGGTTTGATCCCTGGTCAGGAACTAAGATCCTGCATGCCATGCTGCACAGCCAAAGAAAAAAAAAAAGAACAAAATTGGAAGACTCACGTACCAATTTCAAAACTTATCACAAAGACATAGTAATCGAGACAGTGTGGTATTGGCAAAAGGACAAATATGTACATCAATCAGATAGAACTGAGCATCCTGAAATAAACCCTTACTTTTACAGTCAATTGATTTTTTTTTTATTTATTGGATTTTATTTTTTTATTGGCTGTGTTGGGTCTTCATTGCTACACACGGGCATTCTCTAGTTGTGGTGAGCGGGGGCTACTCTTCATTGTGGTGCATGGCTCCTCATTGTGGTGACTTCTCTTGTTGTGGAGCATGGACTCTAGGCGTGTGGGCTTCAGTAGTTGCGGCACATGGGCTCAATAGTTGTGGCTCATGGACTCTAGAGCACAGGCTCAATAGTTGTGGCATATGGGCTTAGTTGCTCTGCCGCATGTGGGATCTTCCTGGGGCAGAGCTTGAACCCGTGTCCCCTGCATTGACAGGCAGATTCTTAACCACTGCACCACCTAGGAAGTCCCCAGTCAATTGATTTTTGATAAGAGTGCCAAGACAATTCAGCGGGAGGAAGAGAAGTCTTTTCAACAAATGGTGCTGTGGCAACTGGCTATACACGTGGACCCCCTACCTCACAACATACATAAAAATTAACTCAAAGTCGACTATATACATTAATGTAAGAGTTTAAACTTTAAAACTCTTAGAAGAAAATATAGAGTAACCTTCACAATTGTGAAGGTTAGGCAAAGCCTTCCTAGATATTGGTTGGCCAAAAAGTTCGTTTGGGATTTTCCATACCATCTTACAAAAACCCAAATGAACTTTTTGGCCAACCCCATATACTATCAAAAACACAAGTGATAAAAAATAATTAGACTCATCAAAATTAAAAGTTTTGTGCTTTAAGGGATACCATCAACAAGTGAGAAGACAATACACAGATTGGGGGAAAATATTTATAAATTTTACCTCATAAGGAAGTTGAATCCAGAATATATAAAGAACTCTTATAATTTGGGAATAAAAAAGACAATAACCCAATTTTTTAAAATGGGCAATAAATAAGTCATGATGATTTTTTTCTTTTTTAAGAACTTTTATTGAGATATAATTGACATACAATAAACTGCATATATTTAAAGTGTACAATTTGATAGTTTTTTTTATTAGTAATGTATATATGGCAATCCCAATCTCCCAATTCATCCCACTCCAACTCCCCCCCACTTTCCCCTCTTGGTGTCCATATGTTTGTTCTCTACATCTGTGTTTCTATTTCTGCCTTGCAAACTGGTTGATCTATACCATTTTTCTATATTCTGCATATATGCGTTAATATATGGTATTTGTTTATCTCTTTCTGATTTACTTCACTCTGTATGACAGTCTCTAGGTCCATCCATGTCTCTACAAATGTCCCAATTTTGTTCCTTTTTACAGCTGAGTAATATTCCATTGTATATATGTACCACATCTTCTTTATCCATTCATCTGTTGATGAAGTCATGATGATTTAATGTACAGCATGGTGACTATAGTTAATAATACTGTATTACATATTTGTAATTTGCTAAGAGAGTAGATCTCAAAAATTACTATCACAAGAAAATATCTTGTGATATTATGAGGACTGATGTTAACTAGACTTATTGTGATCATTTCACAATGTATACAAATATCAAATTATTATGTTGTATATGTGAAACTAATATATATCATTTATACCTCAATTAACAAAATGGTCCAATGCAGGGGACATGGGTTTGATCCCCGCTCCAGGAAGATCCCATCTCCCTCTCCCCCCCCCAAAAAATGGGCAAAAGATCTTCATAGGCATGTCTCCTAAGAAGATATATAAATGGCCAATAAGCACATTAAAATGTATAAATATCATTAGCTACCAGGGAAATACAAATCAAAAGTACAGTGAGATACTTCATACCTTATATATGGCTAGAATCAAAAAGCCCAGTAATAAGTGTTGCCCGGATTTGAAGACATTGAAACTCTCATACACTCTTGGTGGGAATGTGCAGCCACTCTGGAAAACAGTCTGGCAGTTCCCCAGAAAGTTACAAAAAAGTTACCATGTGACTCAGCAATTCCACTCCTATGTATATACCCAAGAGAAATGAAAACACACTTCCACCCAAAAACTCCACGTGTGAATGTTTGCTGCAGCATGATTTACAATAGGCAAAAAGTAGAATAACCCAAACGTCCACAGTTGTATAAAGTGGGACATATGCCTGTGATGGACTATTATTCAGTCATAAAATGAATTAAATACTAATATACGCCATAATATGTGTAATTCTTGGAAATACTATGCTAAAGAATCCAGTCCAGCATATGACATACTGTATGATGCCATTTGTATGAAATATCCAGAACAGGCAACCATGGGGATGCTGTACAACCTGTGAATATGCTAAAAACAACTGAACTGTACACTTTAAAAGAGTGAACTGTATGGTACGTCAATCATATTTTAATAAAGCTGTTACATAAAATATCTATATAAAAAATTTAAAAGAAAATAAACATCCAATTAAAAGAGCTAGAAAAGGGACAACAGAAAAAAAATATATAACTAAAGAATTAGATATCAATGATATAGAAAACAAACAAAATTAATCAATGAGTCAAAAAGTTGATTTTTTAGGCAATAAAATAGACAAACCTAATTTTACTAAATGGGATAAAGCACAAAAAAGACAAAATAAGAAATGACAAGAAGCAATAATAATCCAGAGAGAATATTAAAATTCCTGAGACTATTTTGAATAACTTTGAAAACAAAATATAAAACCTAGATGAAATGGATACTTTTCGAGGAAAGTTTATTTAACCAAAGCTGGTTGCAGACCAATTTCCATCGAAGAAATAGGAAATTATAGAAGAAGTGCTCCTTCCAAAGAAGCACCAGGCTTGAATGGAATTCTACCAAGCTAAAAACAGATAATCCTAATGCAGTTTACAGTATTACAGGGTAGAACGAAAGAAAAGCCTCTAAATTATTTTTATGAAGTGAATATAACTTTGATGCCAAAATCTGACAAAAATTGAAAGGAAGGGATAAAAAGAAAAAAAAATTCAGGCCATTTTAACTACAATGCAAAAAATTAAAATAAGATGTTAGCAAAGAAATCCACCAACACATTGATGCGTTATCCACCATGTTCAAGTGTGGTTCATTCCAGGAATGTAAGAAAGGGTCAATACCCTAATATCAATATAATATTAATAGAGTTTAATAAAAATATCACCTAATCATCTCCTTAGATATCAAAAGGCATATAACAAAATTCAATACCCGTTCAAGTTAAAAAATTCTAAAATAGGAATTGAAAGATACTTTAGCTTGATAAAATATAAATATTTAAGCCCCAAAGACAGAATTGTACTTAATGGGGAAACTCCAGAGGCCTTCCCAATAAAGTTAAGAAAATAAAGAATGCCTATTACCTCCACTACTTATCATAGCTTTGGAGATATTAGACAAGAAAAGGAACTTCAACCATAAAAGTTAAAAAGGAAGAGGTAATACTATCTCTATTTGCAGATGCTATTGCTGTATATCCGGAATACCCAAAGAATAAATTAAAACTACTGTAAATACTAAGATATTTTAGCTGGAGAGGGTGTGGAGAAAAGGGAACCCTCCTACACTGTTGGTAGGAATGTAAATTGGTGCAGCCACTATGGAAAACAGTATGGCGTTTCCTTAAAAAACTAAAAATAGAGTTATCATATGATCCAGCAATCCCACTCCTGGGCATATATCTGGAAAGGACGAAAACTCTAATTTGAAAGGATACATGAAATCCCATGTTCACAGCAGCACTATTTATTTATTTAGCAGCACAAGACACAGAAGCAACCTAAATGTCCATCAACACATGAATGGATAAAGAAGATGTGGTATATTATATATATATATAAATATAAATATACACATACATATATATATATATAATGGAATATTACTCAACCATAAAAAGGAATGAAATAATGCCATTTGCAGCAACATGGATGGAGCTAGAGGTTTTCATACTAAATGAAATGTCAGACAGAAAAAGACAAGTATTCTACGATATCACTTATATGTGGGATCTAAAAAATAATACAAATGAACTTATTTACAAAGCAGGAACAGACTCACAGATGTAGAAAACAAACTTAAACCAAAGGGGAAGAGGGGGATAAATTGGGAGTCTGGGATTAACAGATGCACACCACCATATATAAAATAGATAAACAACAAATATTTACTGTATATCACAGGGAACTATATTCAATCTCCTGTAATAAACTATAATGGAAAAAAATTGAAGAAACAATATAGATATACACATATAAATACACGTATAATCAAATCACTTTGCTACATACCTGAACTAACACAATATTGTAAATGAACTATATTTCAATTTAAAAATAATAAGATATTTTAGTAATACAGAATATAAAATTGACATACAGAAAATAGCCATTCTATATACACACGCATACACATACACCCCTATTAAAAGGTATAATGAAAGGGAAGACACCATTACAATAACAAAAACGTAAATTACGTGTCTGAGGATAGTTTCAACAAGAATGTGCAAAACTTTTATGATTAAAACTATAAAACATTCCTGAAAGACACAAATGTAGAATTAAATAAAAGAGAAGACAATATTCTTGGACAGGATGACTGCACATCGTAAAGATGCCAAAGGCGCAGATGACAGGTTGATGGCGAAAGTCACGACGGATGATAGATCAGTCTTCCCCAGAGTGGGGTACCCCGACATCGTGCGCGTCCTGACCGGTTGCAGCAGCATATGGTACCACCCGTGGGGTATTTGTGCCCAAAGAATTAAGCCAGAATCGAACCAAGTCTCTAAAGGCAGGAAATAGGAGGAAGAGAAACAGTAAAGGATATTCTGGGATGCTGTCCACCAAATCCAGAAAGTCTACGGGACAGTTTACCTGGTTTGTTCTAAGGAAAGAAGCGGGTTATAGATCACAAGAGACCTGAGACGCATCAACCACACGCCAGTCTGAGTCTTGATTTAAACCAGCTGCAGAGAGACATTTGAGCTAACTGGGGAAATTTGAAAACAGACCGGACTTTAGATGATATGGAGGAATTGCAGTTAATTTTGCCAGGGCTGACAGTGATATTGTGGCTATCAGGAATAAAAAGTATCCTCTGTGAAGATACATAATAAAGCACTTGTGGGTGAAATTATAAAGCCTTTAAAATACTTCAGAGAAAAAACGAATCCCAACTTTGTGTGGGGGGAAATGAAACAGACTAGCGTGATACTGCTAATGGCTCAAGCTCTTTGTCAGATGCCAACATACATCTGAGCCCGGGTCCATCTCGCTCAGCTTCCTCAAGAATGCTGGTCCTTTGACTACAGCCTCTCTGCTCTGCCCCACCAGCTTGTCCTTTCTGCTGACCTTCCCCTGGGGCTGCGCACACGGGCTCCGTCACCTCTGACCGAAGCCCCCTGGACACCACACTCCTCCGCACAAAGCTCCGAGCAAGGGCTGCCCCTCCTCACCTCACCTTCCCTCCTGCGCCACCCCAACGGCCATGCCCATCACAGCAAACTTTCCCCAACAGTGTCACCACCAGCCTCCATGGTTCCAAATCTGATACCTACTTCTCTCTGTTCAGACCCTCACGTATGTGCTCCTCAGCCCACCACAGCCGCCCTCTGGAAACACGTCCTTCCACAGTTTCAAAGACACCACCATCTCTTCACAAGCAGCCTCGGTCAGGCGCTGGCTTTCACTGCCATTGGTAATGATTCCTACATTGATATTTTTAGTCCTGACCTGAGTTCTAGATCCACATTCAATCCATAGCCTATCGACTCTCCAACGGGAGGTGTCACAGGCATCTCAAATCTCATATGATTAAAACAGAACTCTGGGGACTTCCCCAGTGGTCCAGCGGTTAAGACTTCAGGCTGCCAATGCAGGGGGCCAGGGATCGATCCCTGGTCAGGGAACTAGATCCCGCATGCCGCAACTAAAATCCTGCGTGCTGTGACTGAGACCCAGCACAGCCAAAGAAATAAATAAATATTGGGTTGGCCGAAAAGTTCGTTGGTTAATAAATATGTTGTTCAATAAAGTTCTTGATGAAAATGGGAAAAAACCAAAACAAGACAGAACCCTGGGCGTTTCTGCCCCGCCCAAGTCCATACCTCCCCCACCTCAACAATACTGCTGTCCACCTGGCGGTCTCAGCCACAACCCCAAAGCCATTCTTGTTGTGGGAAACTGAGATTCTGCATCATATTTGTAGTTAATTTATTAGGGCCACTTATGCTCATAAAAGAGCATTTTCTTTTAAAGAGAACATCTTTTGCTGTTTCAATTTCCACAGTAAATTAAACCAGCACAGCTCTTGCATCTCCTCATCCTGGGACCCTCCCTCTCACTTTCAAGGTCCAATCTTAAAGGCCAGCTACACAGGTGGGAATTCCTTCACCACCTGACCTAACCTGCTGCTAGGTAACTGTCTTCTATTTTCTTTGTAGGATTTTGCACGTCCCGAGCTTCTTGTTCTTTTTTCCAGAATGAAAGCTGCGTGAAAGCAGCTTGGTTTTGTTCACTGCTGTATCTGCAGCCCTCAGCAGCGTTCACGGTGGTGGCCAAAGTTTTCATGAACAAGAGAAGTTTGCACAAGAACTGTCTTGGTCTGCTTGGGTTGCTGTAACAAAATACCACAGACTTGGTGAGGGGCGGAGGCGTGGCTTAAACCACAGACATTTATTTCTCAGTTCTGGAGCCCAAAAGTCCAAGATCAAGGTACTGGCAGATTCAGTGTCTGGTGAGGGCCTCCTCCTGGCTTGCTGACAGCCATCTCTCTGCTGTGTCCTCACGTAGCCTTTCCTTGGTGCGTGCATGGGGAGAGAAATCTCTCTCTTCCTCTTCTTATAAAGGCACTAATTCCATCAGGAAAGCCCCATCCTCAGGACCTCTTCTCACCCTAATCACCTCTCAAAGGTCCTACCTCCAAATACGCACACTGGCCATTAGGGCATCAATATGAATTTGGGGACACAAACGTTTAGCCCCAAATGAGAACCTTCCTCTTTCTGGGCCTGTTCCTAAATTGAGGCCACTGGCTGATTGCTGATGTTCCTCCTGCTCCGATGTTCTGAGCCTCCAACAGACGAAACTCTTACACTGCCAAGCACCAGGCAAGGCAATGGAGTTAAAATGATAAAGACACATACCCTGGCACGTGTGGTCCCCAATGCTCATCTGTCTAGTGCCAGCTAAGAAGACTGGGATCAGAGAATAAAAATAGGAAAAGCAGTATTTTCGTATATAATTCTCATATTAGATACTTAACAACCTATTTGTGTCATTGCCCTGACATCGCTCTGTGATGAAGAACTGTGGACTAACGTCACACTAAGCAGGGAGGAGCAGTATTCCACACAGGATGGATTCCTTCGACTGGAAGGCATCCCTTTGTAATACATGAGGTCCTGCTTACCTGTTCAGAAGGTAGATGAGGGGCAGCAGACCTTCAGAGGGAAGCAGGAGGCTTCTGGGGCTGGGCTGTGACTGTGGCACATGGGAGGTAGGGAAGGGACTCTGGTTGGATGGCTGGGAACAGCTTCAGGGAGGAGGGACTCCTGCTGAGATTGGAACTATCCACATAAGGACAGAGGAGACAGAGCTTGCTGGGTCAGGAGAGTGAGGACAGTGAGGGGGGTGGGTCTTGAATACCAGGAGATGCTGACTTGAGACTTTTTGAGGTCACTTACTCCAACAGGTCAAAACTTACCTCCAAGAACACTGGGCTTTTGAGCATTTGGATTATACAGAAAAAAAAAAAATTCCAGCTTTATCTCCAAAAAAGTAAAAAAAAAAAAAAAGTATATGTATGTATATATATATATATATATATATATATATATATATATATATACAGTAAATATATATACACACACACACACTAAATTTCTAAGTATTCTTTCCCTTTCAAATACTCTTATTTGGTAACTGTCTGTTCCTGCTTCTCTCCACTAGAATCAAGGTCAAGGATAGAAGCTGGTCCAGCACAAAGTTAGATGAATTGTCTGACATTTAATCAATCAACATTAAACAAAGTGTTCACACTACATACAACTTATTAACATCCAGGTCTGCGAGCGCTCATAAAAGCGGGGGGTGGGGGGGGGGGTGGACCTTCAACCTCTATCCTCCTACAGGTAGGCAACCCGAGGGCCTGTCCACAGCGCTCGCCTGCCCAGCCTCCTGCCACGTCGTCCGGGCTGGGGACTCCTGACGAGCAGGCTTCTGAGTCCTGAGCACAGACCCGGACCCCTCTCAGGGCTTCCCATGAACCGCACCCGGGGCTGTTGGGGCAGGCGTGCTTGCCGAGGCGTGGTCATGTGCAGGCCGGCACCACGGGAGACAGCACGTCCAGGAGCTCAGAGACCAGGCTCAGGCACGTAGGCCCCATTCCCTGTGGCCAGGAGGATACAGGGCTGAGAGGACAGAACGAGAAGCAGCTCAGGGCATGCGGGACGTGACAATAATTGCTGTGAGTGACAGAACAGGGACACAGGCTGAAGACCATCAGGCAGTTAAGAAAACCGGAGGCACAGGTACAGCCAGGGCACGCGGAGGAAGCGGTACCCACACACGCCCTCTCCTGCAGGCAGGTCTGGGGTGGTGGAGGGCTCATCCTCTGCCCGTCCTTCCCTTCCCGGACCCAGGCGTGGCAGAGCAGAACACACAGGGCTGGTACACGAAGGTGAGCATGAGAACGAACATCCCTGCAGCAGGCTTGGGGCTCGGGGGTCAGGAGGAGATGGGAGCTGCAGGACCTGGAACAAGAGACAACAGGGTCAAGGGCAAAGGGAAGGAAGGGCAGGGTGCAGGGTGGGTGGGTGTGGAGCTGCCGGCGCGAGTCTGGATGGGGGAGCTGGGTGGTCGGTGCTGGTCCCCAGAGCCGAGGCCTTGCGTTTGAGCCAGCGGCTTGGCGTCAGGAGGCCTGGACCTGAAACCTGGTCAGTGACCCGGACCAGTCATTGTACTTCTCAAAACCCCTTTCTATAACCTATGACGTTAAATACCACCCAGCTCGGTTGATGTGATGATCAAGGGACAGTGCCCGTGCCCGTGAAGCACTGCCCAGCTGTGCGCCCCTAATATTAAGGGGGCCTAAAAATGACTGGCTGCTGAGGTGTTGAAGGAGAGAGGCTGGGTCTCCAGGCCTGGGGAGCGTCAGAGGGTAGCGCAGTGAGGCGTGGGGGTCAGCACTGCCTCCACAGAGGGGAGGAGGGGCGTTCCCTCTTCCTGACCTGGCGGGGGGTGGGGGGGTGGTACTCACCTCGTCACTCATGCTCCGGGTCTGGCATCTGCTCCAGGAGCATGTCCTCCGTGCCGCCGAACTGTGAGAGAGACGGAGCTCGAGGCCAGAGCCCGGGGTTCTCCTTCCCCTCCTGGCCCCTGGGCTTGGAGCAGCCGGTAGGAACCTGTGTGGGGGGACCCCAGGGGCCCCTCCTCCCTCCCACCAGCCTTCATCCCGGGACTGCCCGTCAGAGAGGCTCCTGCCACCCAGGGGGCTTCTGTTGGAGACCCTCAAGGGTGGCCAGTCATTCACTTCTAACGTCTCTCCAATCCAGTCCTTAAAAAATCTGCAGTTGTAAAGTCCCTCTGATATTTGTAGCTTCTGGTGCTGAAATGGAGGGAACAGATAGACCACAGAGGCTATGGGGGCTGGGGGGGGGGGAGCAGGGCCACCCACGATGACCTGATGGGTCCCCGAAGGAGCACACACTTGCCTCGACGTGGTACACTATGCGCCAGAAACTGGAGTCTGAGCCTCGGTACCTTCTTCCGGGGTAGAGCTGCCACATGACGGGCAGCAGGTGTGGGCCCAGCTGGCTGGGGCACACAGGCTCCCCTAGCGGGACATCTTCCTGACGCATGAGAACTTGGAGGCTACTTTCTATCTGAGGAGAAGAGAAGGCCAGGGCACATCTTCAGGGCCCTGCAGGCACAAATACCCATGGTCCATCTACCACTCGCCCAGCCCAGCCTGCATCTGAGATGCCAGTGGTCACTTTTCCCAGAAGCTCCATTCCCTAAGCTGGGCACGTGCCTCTCAGGGACTCTGGCTGGGCAGGATGACCAGCATTTGAACGGGTATAAGTACCAGACAGGGCCACAAAAGGTCCACTTAATAACAAATGTCTAGTTGCTGGGGCCCTGGAGCTTCTGTAACGATGCAGTATGGTGCCTCTTTCAGCTGATGTGGGATTTTCTTGGGTTCTTCTTCATCATACATCCCCTTTAAACAAGATCTCCCCAGACCCCAGAATCAGGTGACAGATCACTTTTCACCATCTCCACCAATGTCTGTTTCATCACCTCTTGCTGGGCTACTGTGACAACTGCCCAGCTTGTCCCCTGGTTGGTCCTGTCCTCACAGCCGAGTCTCAGCACAGCAGCCAGGTGGGCGTCTAAAAATCACACCACTCCCCTGCTGGATGCCCTCCGACACCTTCCAGTCACAGGCAGATGAACTGAAATCTTCACCATGGCCCGCAGGCCCCGAGAGCCAGGTCCCTGTCTCTCTCACCTCCTACTGTTCCTCCTGGACCCACCACCCATTCTGGCCTCATAGGCCTCCTCAACGTGTCTGGGGATGTGCACATGCCCAGAAATCTCTCACACCTGCTGTCCTCTGCCTGGAACATTCTCTCCGAAATCCATGCAGGGCTCACACCCTTTTTTTTAGGCAGGTCTCTGCTCAAATGTATGTCTATAAAAACAAATGTCAGGGACTTCCTAGGTGGCGCAGTGATTAAGAATCTGCCTGCCAATGCAGGGGAAAATGGGTTTGAGCCCTGGTCCGGCAAGATACCACATGCCATGGAGCAACTAAACCCGTGCGCCACAATTACTGAGCCCATGCGCCGCAACTACTGAAGCCCACACACCTAGAGCCTGTGCTCCACAAAAAGAGAAGCTACCGCAATGAGAAGCCCACGCACCACAACTAAGAGTAGTCCCGGCTCACCGCAACTAGAGAAAGCCTGTGTGCAGCAACGAAGATCCAACACAGCCAATAAATAAATAAATAAATTTATTTTAATAAAACAAAATAAAAACAAAAACAAATGTCAGCAAAATCCAACTCTGTGATATACATAAGAGGCAAGCCCCAAACAGATGTCCAGAAAGGTTTCAAAGGAAACGATGGGCAAAGTGTGGCAGGAACATTCAAATTAAGACTCTGAAGGGGACATGCCCGAAGAGCCCGCCCCGCTGGTTCTTGCCTGCCCTCCCACTGTGTCATCCTACACAACTTACCACTGGCCTCAATTATTTTGCTGTCCTTCTCCAGTAGAATGTCAGCTTCACAAGCAGTGGGATTTAATCACATTCACTGCAAATCCCCACAGCCTAGAATCCTGTTTGGCATATAAACTGGGCACTTTGTCCAATGATTGTTTTTCCAAACTGGAAATAGCTTTTCAAAATTTTTGGCTTATGAAGTAAATTAGAACTCACTGTTAAAAAAGAAATCAGATCATCCTGCAAGGTGTAAGTGTGGAAATCGCCATTCTTGCTGTGTTAGTATATAGCCTTCCATGTTCTTTAATCATTTTAAGTTTGCTTATTCATCTTCTTGTTGACTTATATAAATCTTTACATATTAAGAATACTGGTCCTTTAAGTAATGTGGGGAAAATGCTGCCCCATGGTTTGCTAAAGGGTTATATTTTGTCCAGAATTTATAATTGTGTGAAAAACTCTGCTTTGCAATTTCAGCATCATGTTGAAGAAGATATGACCCAACCAGAGATTAAAAAAGATATTCACTTACATTTTCCCTCAAATACTTGTTTAATGTGAATATTTAACTTGATTTTTAAAAGCATATATATATATATATTTCAAAAACTTAAAAGGCAATAAAGATGCAAATTTAGATGGTGGTTAGGAACCTGGAATCTCAACCCCACTACCTACTAACAGCACTACTTTGAACAAATTAACATTTCTATGCCTCGGTTTCCTTATCTATAAAATGGGAACACAGTCACTCATAGTAACTTTTTGCCATTTTGCTATTGCATTACATAAATGCTCTAATATGACATTTTAGTTGTGCTTTTATACATTCTTTCTTCGGTTTATATATGGAAAGTTTCAACATTTTCCACCTAAGTTTGAGGAAATCCATGCTCTGATGGAAAGTGCTTGTAAAAGAGTTGTATTTCTTAAAAAAAAAAAAAATTAACATTGACTAAAGATCCACCTTAAGGCATCACACGTAAAACAAAGTCGACCTCTATTCAATACTGGCTTTTATACTACTCTATGCCTTATGAAGTTTGTTTCTTCCGAAGTATAGAGTATGAAATATTGCAAACTCTACAGCAGTGGTTCCCAAACTTGGATGATCATAAGCTGTTGGGGGTTCTTGCAAAAATACAGATTTCTGGGGCTCAGCTACAGAGATTTTGATAATCGGCCACGTGCGCGAATCGCTCACTTTGTAGATTATTCCCATTTTACGAACTAGGACCGTGAGGCCCAGAGAAGCCCTATTTGACACAAGATCACATCCACACACTCCAGACAGGCTGGGTCCGCATCCTTTGGCCAACGTGCCTCTCTCTGTGTTTCTCCCACCCTCCTTCCTGGCCTGGAAAACCGCTCAACCCTGCGCGCAGTGCAAAGTGGTTTCATCTGTGAGTCCCCGGCCGCCCTGCCCTCTGGAGCCTCCCCACAGCCCTCGCCCCGCAGCATCTGAGGGGCTCCTCCGGGACCCGCGCGGCTGGGGCGACCCGACGCCAGAGCCCGGGCCCAGGATGCGACGCCCGTGCTGCCCCGCACGCCCGGCCCTAAGCGGCTGTACCTCGATGGTTACGGGCAGCCAGGTGCGCTGGTTCTCGTCCACATACACGGCCTTTTCCCAGATCCACAGGTGGTCCGGGTGCAAGGCCGTGCGCGCCCTGAAGAACGGGGTCTCGCCCATGGCGCCTGGAGCTGCCTGGGAAGCAAAGGCTGCAGCCTCTCGGGGCTTCTCGCTGGTCCACAGGCTGCCGGACGTCGAGGCTTTATAGCGGGATGGTACGCGGGCGCCCCCAAGCGGCGGGGCGGGAGGAGGGCGGGGCGGGGCAGGAGGAGGGCCGTGCAGAAGGGGCGGGGCACAACAGGATCCGGAGCTGGCCCTGCGCCCAGGCGTACCTTGCGCCCTGAGGCCCTGGCAGCGTCTAGGGGCGCAGATCCAGCCCCGCAGACCCAGGACTTCCTCCACACCCACAGGCAACCAGCCAGCCTTGCCCTCTGTCCCCTACTCCCCACTGCTGGGGATGCACTCAGGTCTGCGGCCTTGGCCTTTTCTGCTTCCTCCGCTCCCCTCGACGCCCGTACCCACTGTCCGAGGCAGCCACTGTCCGAGGCAGCCACTGTCCGAGGCAGCCACTGTGTGTGGCTGCTCAAATGCTTGGACTGGGACTCGGAGCCTCTGCTTGGAACTCACAGTCGACATTTGGCAACCCAGGGCCAGGGCCCCCTCCACATCTGGGATCAGAAGAGACGGGTGCAAGCCTGAACCAGGCCTGGACTTTCCCAGGTTTACGGCACCACTTTCAGCCTGTGAATTTGGGTACCAGAGTCAATTTCCTTGGTAAATTGCAACTCTTGAAGCCCGCCTTCCCCCTCCTCCACACATTTTCCATTCTTTGATGATGCTGTGGTCATCTAATAGCTGTTGTGAAACATGGTGGTGAAGAAACATAGGTTTTCCCTTTATAGTCTTTGAATTCATTAGTTAAAACATCGTTCAAAATGAATGCTTAAAAAGAAGCCCTTTCCCTCCACCCCAAGATCAATGGATTTGAAAAGTCCCTGGGTTATAGGATCAAAAGGTCTCTGTGTAAATTATATCAAAGAAGGAAAACAATTTCACTTCTTTTTGCAGTACCACATGCCACTTAAGGCAATTAGGAAAATAAAATACGAGAAACGTGTAAAATGAACTCCAGCCTCATTGCTCAAATATCACCAGTGATAGTAGCAGTTTGGTGCCTCACCTTCTAGCTTTCTTGTCTCTCTGACTAGGCACTAAGAAAATATTGTGGGGACTTCTCTAGTGGTGCAGAGGTTAAGAATCTGCCTGCTAATGCAGGGGATATGGGTTTGATCCCTGGTCTGGGAAGATCCCACATGCCAAGGAGTAATTAAGCCCGTGCGCCACAACTACTGAGCCCACGTGCTGCAGCTACTGAAGCCCACACACCTAGAGCCCGTGCTCCGCAACAAGAGAAGCCCACGCACTGCAACAAAGAGTAGCCCCCATTCACCACAACTAGAGAAAGCCCACGTGCAGCAACAGACTCAACACAGCCAAAAATAAAATAAAATAAATTTAAAAAATTTTTAAAAAGAAAATATTGTAATTTGTCATCTTTTGAAAAGTCTCAGAAGTGAAAATGAGCTTAACACCTGATCCTCCTGACAGCAAAGGTATGTATCTGCTTCTCTGCCTATCCAGACAGCCTAATTCCCAAGAAGCTGCTGAGGTAGCCTAAGGTACTAGAGACATAATTGGATTTACCATGAACACAAAAGCCAAGTAGAGTTGGGAGTGGAGGGAAGTGACATGAGCCCGGCAAACCTCTTCATCACTGCAGCGCCTAGTGGTGCTACTATTTAACATTCAAACTTGTGACTTTCTGGCTGACTTCCTTGTGGATGGTTCTTAATTCCGGACCCAAATCGCCACTGGGAGCAAGATAATATGGTCATATGTTCTGTCGAGGAAGTCAGCCTAGTCCTGAGCTTTGAGGTCAAAATGGTAAGTCCAGTTTAAATAGTGCTGCTGGGATGACCTCTTGTAGCAAAGGAAGGGGGCACCCAGCAGCCAGAGTGGCCACTGCCCCAGCCACACGCATGGCTTGGGGACCCAGAATGCCACTGGGTCTGCTGATTTCATTAGTGCTACTTCTGCTTAACTAAGAGGCCACAAATAATGGACCAAGACTCAGACCCATTTGGCTGGATACGCTCCTGAAGCTTCTGGGAATATGATTCCCCCCCCACCCCCATTTTGAAAGAATAATATACTTCTTCAGTTTCACACAAGGGCTTCTTAACATTGAATGGGAATATACGTTATTCTTATGTAGGATTTAGAAAATCATTTGAGAAGCAGGTCCAAAAAATGATGAGTGAAATAAGCATGACTGTGGACTTCATCGAGCAGCTTCTGTTGGAGGCCTGAGCCTCCTTTACGGAAATCCATGAGAGGGAAAACACAGCTCCTGTGTGGTCTCAGAGGAAGGGAGGCCCCATTCAGCATGTTATCTGCCTCATCTTGGGGCTTAAGGCCAGACAGCCTAGCTTCAGAGGTGTGTGTTCTCTTCCAACTCTGGCCTTTGTTAGCCTACAAGCTCCCTGAGGATAAGCAAGCCTTTACTTCATATAGAAAGTAACACAAAGCAATTTTGTTGAATTTTTTTTTTTTTAAATAGCATTCTTAACTGACGCTTCCATGTTCTGACTTGGAGCCAGTTTTGGCTTTGTCACCTGTGAACTTGGCAAATCCTTTGCCGTCTTGGCCCCACTGCCACACTTTTGTAATGAATGAGCCGAGCTCGATGGATGCTCTGTAAACCCATTTCTAACACAACAGTCCCTGATTCTCCGATAAAGTTGCCTAGTGGAGGAGAGAACGGTTTAAGAACGGTTTTGAGCAGAGTGGTTCTGGATACCAACAACCCCAGGAGAATTCATTCTTCAGGCCTGAGGAAGCCATTCTTCTCATTTGGCTTCCTCACAGGGCCTTGGGGGTGAGTCATGGCCATTAGTATGATCTAGAGCCGTGCTACTCAAAGTGTGGTCCCTGACCAGCTACATCTTGAGTCCTCCCCAGAGCTACTGAATCAGAATCTGCATTGTAACAAGATCCCCAGGGGATTTGTGGGCACATTAAGCGTTGGTCTACAGGGGGAGGATCAGGAAGGAGAGATGGTGGGTGTCTGCCTCCCTTCACCAGTTCCCTCGAGGTCTCTTTATGACACAAGAGTTGGATATGAGTTTAGGTCTAGGCTCTCTTGGTCATCCATGACATTCTAACTGTCATCAAAGACTGTAACAAGCTATAAAGAACCTTCTTAGGGCTATGTAGGATCCAGGTCTCTGGGCCCTACAATGAATGGTTCCCAAACCACTAAGCTAATAGAATGCAATCCTGGCTGTTTATTAGAATCACCTGGAAAGCTTTTATAAAATACCTGTGCCTGGACCCTACCCCAGAGCACTGAGACCAGAACCTGTAAGACTGAGGCTTTGGGTTTTGTTTTTTAAAGGGTTCCTCAGGTGAGTCTAATGTGCAGCCAGGGTTGAGAACCACTTCTCTAAGATCTGAGTTACTGTTTTTGAGGTATGACCAAGACTTATAAAACTAAATAACCATGAAAATGTTAAAGCTATCCTTTCTACCATCAATTCTCATTGTGAACCTCACCCCATGCCTGCTCTTTACTTCTTTCCCTATATTCTACTTTTAATTTGTTGCTTCCAATCTTCTGTGTGCAGGGAACCATAACACCAAGATCATTAGGATTGTGAGGGTCTGAGATCTCGCCAATGTGTGAAATATAGAAGCTGCATCCATACTAATTGCCTGGAGTGTTTTGTTGTTCTTAATTCGTGCATCTGGGCCACATTTTAGATGATTAAAGCTGATGACTAAGTGAGCTCAGGGTAAAAGGGATGTTACAGTTTTTATCCATAGGGATGAAATTTTAACTTTAGATTAATGGAGAATCTGAGACAAGGATATACTAAGTAAAACTCAGGGACAGATCATAGCTTTAATCCTTGCACGGCTACTATCTCTCTCTAAACTTAACAGAGCTTTCTTTACATTTTAAGCACTTCTCAAACTCAGGAGTATACGGTGATCTTGGTAAAATGCAGATTCTAAATGGGTAGAGTTGGGTTGAGATTCTGCATTTCTAACAAGCTCAAAGGTGAGGCTGACACCTATCGTCTGTGAACCACCTCTGAGCAGCAAGGTCCCATGTTAACCCAATACACACACAACACAAGTGCAAAAGCAAACACCCATAACCCCTACTCAAAACACACCACATGGTTGACCCCGACAAACTGGTGGAGTGAGCAGCACGTAGTATCAATAGAACTGTTTAACAGACGTTTTGAGCTAGAAATGAGGCTCCCATTTGCTCGGAGACAAGTTAAAATTTACCTAAATTTGTATCCGAAACCCTTCTCGAGCCTGGATTACTCCTCACATTGGGTATTATACCCACCCTGTCACTGGCGCTGCCCATCAGCACGGTTCTTCTTACTCCACACTCAATTCTTCTTTAATTTAGTTTGATTGTGTTAATTTGATCTCAGAAAAGTATTTTGCATATCTCTGTGTTCCTCCTAGAAAAGTGGCTCTTTCTCTTCATGCATCTAGCATATTTAACTGAGATAAATATATTAACTATATAATCCTTTTAGTTTTCATACTGAAAATGTCCTCTGTCCCATTTACACAATATCTCTTGACCTAGCTTTTCAATTTTAGGATATTTTAAGTGGCATTCTCATCAATTAACAGCATGGGGGACTTATTTTTATATGTGGTATATAAATAATAGTATGTATATACGAATATGTATATTTTGTATGCTAGGTCAGAATCTAGTGGTATCTTAATTTTTCCAAATTTTTAGTCAATCTCCCAAAGACTACTGAATAACTTATGCTTCCACACAAGATTTCTGACAGTGCCACTATTAAATATGAAGTTCCCACGTACAAATGGGTCTGTTTCTAGGCTCTGTTCTGTCCCATTTGGTTGTAACTACGGTAAAACCACACTTAAAAAATTATTATGAAGTTGAATTTGAAATACTTGGTGGGATAGGTCCTCCCTCTTTGTTCTTTTCTCAAAACTGTACTTCTGCATTTCTGTATTTTTTCTTAATACCTTTGGGATTTTTACTGGCAGTTCATTGAATTTGTGCAGTTAAAGAAAACCTCATATTCTTTAACAACATTTTGTAATATCTCCCGTAAAAGTGTTACATATTTTGTTTCACTTACTTCTAGATATGTTGTAGTTTTGTTGCTTTTGTGAATGGCATATTTTTTTAAACTTGCCATCATTTAATTTAGAATTGTTGCATCCATCTCTGTCACTGTGTGCCGATGGAAGCATGTATTTTCTCTGTGTTTGTATCACTGAGAAGATAACTATCCCTTAAAAGTTGGAAAGGACGCATTTAAATTATTTCTTTATTGATGTATAATATACATGCAAAAATTGTGTGAAGGAATGCATAAATGGTATTTTTTTTAAGATTTTAAGCTTTTTTAAAAATTGAGGTATAGTTGATTTATAATATTGCGTTAGCTTCAGGTATATAGCAAAGTGATTTGGTTATTATATATATTATATATAATATTTTATATGTATTATATATTTGGTTATATTATATATAGTATGTGTATACTATATATAATAATATATATTATAGAATATATATAATAACCAAATATACAATATATATATTCTTTTTAAAAAATTCTATTCCATTGTAGCTCATTACAAGATATTGAATATAATTTCCTCTGCTATACAGTAAATTCTTGTTGTTGAATGGTATTTTTTATGCTACTTTCTGGTGTAAAATTTTGGTGTAAACTTTGCATCCAGCATCCTTGCTAAACTTTCATATTAATTTTGATGGTTGGTTTATCTGCAGATACTAGTCTTTTTTTTTCTCTCTTCCTTTCTAGTCCTTATATCCCTATACTTCCTAATGTCTATCTATCCACCTCTCTCTCTCTCTCTGTCTTTATCTCACTGACTTTTTTTTTAAATGAATTTATTTATTTATTGGCTGCATTGGGTCTTTGTTGCTGTGTATGCACTTTCTCTAGTTGTGGAAAGTGGGGGCTACTCTTTGCTGCGGTGCACGGGCTTCTCATTGCGGTAGCTTCTTTTGTTGCAGAGCATGGGATCTAGGTGCTCGGGCTTCAGTGGTTGTGGCACATGGGCTCAATAGTTGTGGCTCTTGGCCCCCAGAGCGCAGGCTCAGTAGTTGTGGCACACGGGCTTAGTTGTTCCGTGGCATGTGGGATCTTCCCAGACAAGGGCTTGAACCTGAGTCCTCTGCACTGACAGGGAGATTCTTCATCACTGCGCCACCAGGGAAGCCCTGGCTCACTGACTTTTGGTGTTTGTTAAAATACATTAAGTAACAGGAGGGGTTGATGGCAGGTGTTCCTGTCTTTAATAAGAATTCTGAAGTTTATCCAGTAAGCGTGATGTTAGCTGAAAGTTTTGGTAGATATGCTTTATCAGTTAAAGACTGTCCTACCATTCCTACTTCTTCAGCTTTTTTTTTTTTTTAACCCTATGTGTTGATTTTATTGGGTGACTTTTTTGCTTTGTTGAAATGATTTACATTTGTGGTGAAGCAGTTACTGCAATGCTGTAGATTACCTACCCAGCCTGCATCTCCCTTCTTCTTCGCACTGTAGCACCCTCATTTTGGGGGTGGGGGTGGGGCTCTACCTCTAAACTCTTCATGTAACTGGGAGTAAGGATGGCCCAGCTCATGGGCAAATCCTGCTTTCTCTAATGTAGTTCTTGGTTTGGGGTGACCACATGCTTTAGTTCTGGCCTATGGGACCTAAGTTGTTTTTTATTTAGATCTAGACAATTCTCAGCTATTACTTCTTCAATTGTTTGTCTCACATTTTTAAACTTTTCTTCTTTTAGAAGCATTATTACATAGGTGTTTATATTTCTGCATTCATCCTCCATGTCTTAGCTCATTTTTATTGTTTCCTTCTCTTTTAGCTAATACATCCTGGGAGACTTTCTAAGACTGATTTTTCAGTTCAGTAATTTACCCTTTACTGGTATCCATTATGCAATTTAGCTTATCTGTTGAGTTTTTCACTTCAGGAATTTAATTTTTATTTCCACATTTTTTTTTTGTTGTTTGGAGGATAGGCAAGTGAAGAACACATCTTAAAAACTATTGTAAGAAGAACATAAGACTATTTCTATGACCTTGGGAAGAGATTTTTTTTTTCATGAAGCAATAAGACCCACAAACAAAAAATGGAAAAGAATGATAAATTGAAACACTTGTTTAGCAAAACACAGTAAGTGGTTTAAAAGATAAGCAACATACTCCCTTTCATCCCCTCTCCCTGTTTCTTTGTCTCTCTCCTCAAACTCCAGATATTTTACAAAGATATTTTAAAACAGACTCAGGGTTTATGAAGAGTAATGGTGGGGGAAGGAAAGAAATTCAATCAAAGGAGAAAGCGGTGCAAGCACACTTATGAGTAAGTACCATCCAGATGAGGTAGGAGTCACAAGATGGGAGTTCCATGCCCAGAAATGGTCACACGTGGAGGAAGGAGAGGGAGTGGACATCAGCAAAAGGATTAACTAGAAGTTTACAGCAGGGCATTTGGTCCAGCTGTTGTGAACATCTCACTGCCACCTCCACACCCACCACCCTGGTTAAGTGAAAAATTACATCTGTTCTCTGGAGGAGTGGCACACAGGATAGGGAGTTGCGGCAGTGCCCTGGAGGAAGGCAGGAAATCCATAAACAAGAAGACCTCCACCCCCACCCACCAGAGACCCAGCCAAACTCCTCATCCCAGAACAAGAAGAGAAACAAGCCCGGTAGAAGTTCTGCCCACCCACCACTCCCCCTCCCACTCCCTACCACCCCCAGGTAGATTTCCAACGCCAGGACAGCTGAAACTCTTATAGGGGAGCACAACTTCTGAGATAAACTCACAGAAAGGAATGACAGGAGGGTGCAAGAATACGTACACCATGAAAAAGAGGCAACAAATAGAAGAACCTACACCTGAGGGAACAGAACTATCAAAACAGCCAGAAGAGGTATTTTAAAACAAGCATAATTGATATGTCTACAGACGTAGGGTCATATTTTATGGCAATGCCACAAGTATAAGTGATTATTTTAAAAAAAAAAAATCATGTTCTGGAGATGCAGCACTGTAGGGGTACAAGCACAGACTCTCTGGGATCAAGTTGCCTGAATCTACATTCTATCAGTCACTTACTGGGTCTGTAATGCTGGGCAAGTCCCTTACCTCCTCTGTGCTTTGAGTTTGTTGTTTGGAAGATGGGAATAATAACATTACATCTACTTCATGGGGTTTTTATGAAGATTAAATAGTTAATATTTGTAAAGTGTTTAGAGTAGCTCCTAACATATAGTAAGTATTCAGCTAATATTTGCTCTTGTTGTCTTGGAAACAAAATATGCAATTGTTGAAATTAAAGATTCACTAGATATGTTGAATAGCAGAATGGATAAGATTGAAGCCTGAAAGACCGGCTTCCTAAATGCATCAGAGGCTGAGAGTTGGAAAGTGTGAAGTTAAGAGACCTGGAGGATAAATGTACAAATTCCAAGATCTATTTAATGAGAATTCCAGGAGCAGAGAAAAGAGACTAAAAGGGAGGCACTATTTGAATAGATAATTGAGAAATTTCCAGAACTAAAGAAGATTGGTGTCTTCAGAATAGAATAAATAAGGGAAAAGCAATTATACTCCAATAAAGAGCTTAATAAATAAATAAATAAATAAGGGAAAGACATATAAATACATTATAAAAAAATTATCAAGGATAAATGTTTAGAAAATCCTTGTCAACAAGCAAAAAGGATTGATCAACCAGTAGATAGATAAATAGATAGATAGATGGACAGATACCTCTTATTGGTTCTGTTTCTTTGGTGAACCCTGACTAATACAGATGCAATATTGGAGGGTGGAGGCAGGATACAGGGGTTCAACACTCACGTGCACCTGGGCAGGTGGCGTGCTGGGGTCTGGAAACAGACCTGCAAGGGTGGAAGGAAGCTGAGCTCAGGCCAGATGTCTCCAGTGGGAGGGGTCTCTGGTGGTGCAATGAATAAATGAATAAATACTAGTCCTATGTAAATTACTCAGCAATGAAATACAGCTGGGGAAGATTAGCTAAGATTACACTATATTCACAAACACAGATTTTAAGCACATTATTGTTAAAGCGTATACTGGCAGAGAGGACTTCCTGGAAGGTTCATTAACTTTGGCAAAGTGGAACAAAAATAGCAACACTGTTTCTTTGCATTGCTGAGAAATGAGTCAGAGAGTGCAATCCAAAGTCCAAAGCTAGGCACCAGCATTCTGGAATTGTATGTACAATTTTATTTGTAGGGAAATATACGACTTTTTTCTAGGAAGAGGGTGCAAGAATTTAAAATTTAAGAACTACCCATCTTGTGATTTTTCTTGATAACTGAAGTTTTCCCTCTGCTTTAGGATTTTAAAAAAAATCATTTTTAAGGAAAAATATCTCTCCTCTAGAGTATGCCATCTGTCCTTGAGTTTATAAAGAGAGTAGACTAAATATAAATAAACTTTCTCTTATTGACTTATCAGGTAAAGTGAGTAACCATATGATACTTTGGAAATATTCATAAGAAGTTTTAACACCCAGGCTGACCATCTCCCTAACAGCCTGACTGTATGGCCCCCACTCCTGTGCCTTTTTAGTTCTATTTACTTCCCAAGGCATTTATTTACTTTTTCTTCTCTTCCTGTTCACTACTCCTTGACAATGCCCTCTGTGTATCTTCATTCTTCTAATCTGTTGTCTCAATTTACATGACATTATCTGGATGAAGGGCTAAGGATGGCAAAGGCTGTGCAAGGGCCATTTTTCTCAAAGCTTGGTGTCCTCACTGTGATCTTGTTCATTTCCTGGTTTGTATTCCTGCCCAAAATCTGACCACTGGATTCATCTGGGCATTGCTATATTTTGTTAAAACTAAGCAAACCAGTTGTGGCAATAACCTTGGGAGATTAGAATATATTTCTGGAACATCCAGTCAAGGAGTTGCCTTTCTTTTCCCTCATTCTAATTTACAACCCTCTCCTGTTGGTTTGATCTCTTCCTCGGTTTCTGAGGACTGCTGGAGAAGGTCATAGCTTTTTTCTGAGTTGATGCATTCATCATGTCCGATCCCATGCAGCCCACTCAGCAGTCTTGCGGATTTATTATCTTACTCATATTGAAGATTTCCAACTTATTCTTTTTCTAATTCCTGGCCGAAATGTAAGCTGCGTAAGGGCAGAGACTTGGGCTTGTTTCCTTGTATCCTGAGCACCTAGGAGAGCCTGGCAAACAGAAGACACTCAAGAAATACTCAAATGAGCAAAATGCTGTCCAGAAAAGTTCTTGTATTGGGAAGCGACAGAAGCACGTTCTCCCATCAACTGTTGGGCCGTCCAGAGTGGGGAGTGGAGCAGCACAGGGAGTCACCAGACTCAACCCTAAATGCTCCTTTAATAGCAGTGGTAAAGTGGATTTCATGCAATTAAGAATTTCTATTCACTGAAGAGAGTAAACACCCACAGAGTGTTATATTTGCAACGTACAGAACTGATAAACTGCTTGCATCCAGAATGTATGAAGAATTCTAACAAATTAATAGAAGAATGGGCAAAAGACTTGAACAGACACTTCACAAGAGGATATCCAGATGACAGATAAACATGAAAAGGTGCTGAACCTCCTTACTCATCAGGGAAATGTCAATTAGACCACAGTGAAGTCCTACCCACTACAACTGCTAAAACGGAAAATACATCCCAAGCCTCCCTACGACTATCCTTTCCTTAAGAGTGTCTTCACTACCCTGATGTCATAGATATATTTAGTCATATTTGATTCAGAAATATTAAATTTTTTTTTGTTAACATTTGGGTTTCAATATGCCTGGAAGCCATTTTGGTGGTTATGTAATGTGAAAATTCAGCTTTTTCCACGCAAAATTTCCTAATCCCATTAAGCAAATAGTGCATTCTCTACCCAGTGCCCTATGATATACTCCTGTCATCTGCCAGGTTATCATAGGTGTGGACATATTTCTGGGCTAGCTATCATGTTTCATTTTTCTATTTCTCTATTGCTGGTCAATACTGCACTTTTACTTATTACAGATTTATGATAACTTTTGATATCCAAATTATCTTTCCTTTATAACTGATTTATACTTTCCTATTCCCTTCTTTTTTTTAATTAATTAATTAATTTATTTATTTTATTGGCTGTGCTGGGTCTTTTTTGCTGTGCACAGGATTTCTTTTTAGTTGCAGTGAGTGGGGGCTACTCTTCGTTGTGGTGCGCGGCCTCCTCATTGCCGTGGCTTCTCTTGTTGCAGAGCACAGGCTCTAGGCGCGTGGGCTTCAGTAGTTGTAGCATGTGGGCTCAATAGTTGCGACTCACGGGCTCTAAAGCACAGGCTCAGTAGTTGTGGCGCACGGGCTTAGTTGCTCCACTGCATGTGGGATCTTCCTGGAGCAGGGATCAAACCCGTGTGTCCTGCACTGACAGGTGGATTCTCAACCACTGCGCCACCTAGGAAGCCCCCTATTCCCTTCTTGAAAAAAATTTTTCAGTTTAGTAGCCAAAACCCATCATAATCTTGCCTTTAACCTCCTCTACTTTCTCTTCCCCTGCCCTCCATCCTATGCTTTTTGCTCCAACCATAGCAATATCTGCTTAAGTGGTCAAAAATGTATGGTGCAGGCAAAGACATGGAATGGAAAGTAAGGAATGGGAACTGAATATGTTAAGGCTTATTGTTCTATGAATGAGGAATAATTTTTAAAGAAACATAGTCTTAAAAATCCAGAATTAATTGTCCAAACAACAACAACAACATAATCCTTGGGCAGGAGGTTAGGAACCCTATAGTGCATCAATGCTGACATTCTTTTCTTGGTTGGAGGGAAGTGGTGGAGAGAAGACAAAGATATTAACAATCTTTAACAGAGATTAGGAAAAATTAAGTGAAGACAAAAGATTTAATAAGTCAAGAGTAACTAAAAGAAAGCATAATAGGGGCTTCCCTGGTGACGCAGTGGTTAAGAATCCACCTGCCAATGCAGGGAACGCGGGTTCCAGCCCTGGACCAGGAAGATCCCACATGCCATGGAGCAACTAAGCCCACGTGCCACAACTACTGAGCCTGCGCTCTAGAGCCCGAGAGCCACAACTACTGAGCCCACATGTCTCAACTACTGAAGCCTTCGTGCCTAGAGCCTGTGCTCTGCAACAAGAGAAGTCACCACAATGAGAAGCCTGAGCACCTCAACGAAGAGTAGTCCCTGCTCACCACAACTTGAGAAAGCCTGTGTGCAGCAACAAAGACCCAATGCAGGCAAATAAATAAGTAAATAAAAGAAAACATAATAAACTATCCCCCCCACCCCCGACCAAATCCCAGGAATGCCAGGTTAGTTTAGCACTCAATGATTTCTTAATGTAATTAACCATACTCACAAACTAAAAAAATTAAAAGAAATCATATGATCATCTCAGTAGATGCACAAAAAACATTTGACAAAATCTAACATCCATCTGTGATAAAAAGTCTCAGAAAACTAGGAATAAAAGGGGATTTGCCCAATCTGATAAAGGGTAATTTATGAAAACCTACAACTAACATACTTAATGGTAAAGTAATTAATACTTTCTATGATCAGAAATAAGGCAAGACTGTCTCTTCCCACAAACTCTATTCAAAATTGTGCTGAAGTTTCCAGCCAGGGCAATAAATTAAGAAAAAGGTATAAAAGACATCAGATGGGGAAGTGAGAAGAAAAATTGTCTTTATTCACAGTTGACATGATTGCCTATGTAGAAAATCACATGAAATCTATTTTTAAAAAAGCTACTAGAAGTAATAATTTCAGAAGATCAGTATATAAAAATCAATAGTATTTCTCAACATTACCAACAAAGAATCAGAAATTTTTTAAAGTGTCATTTAGAATAGCAAACAAATATGAGATGCCTAGGGAGAAATCTGTCAAAAGATGTGCAAGAACTATACGCTGACTACTCCAAGGCATAGCTGAGAGAAATTAAAGAAGACCTGAATAAATGGAGACAAATAGAATGTTTAAGGGTTGGAAGATTCACTATTGTTAAGACAGTAATTCCCCCTAAATTGATCTGTTGATTCAATGCGAGCCCAATCGAAATCCGAGAAGTCTTTTTTTTAATTGATGAGCTGTGGGGAAAGGATGTTCTTCTTAACCATCCTTTGGTTCATTTTGGGGGGAAGTGAACCAAAATGAATCTCAATCCTTGTCTTACACAGTGTGCAAAAATGTTTCCAAATGGATTGCAGATTTAAATAAGGTAGGTAAAACAATAAAACTTCTAAAGGAAAACATAACAGAATATCTTTGTGACCCTAAAATAGACAGGCTTCTTAAGTAGAAGATAAAATCACTAATCATAAAGAAAAAGTAGTAAATTTGGACTATATTAAAATTAAGGAAGTCTATTCACACGGTACACTATAAAAGAATAAAAAGTCAACTCACCAAGTGGGAGAAGATATTTTCAGTACATGTACCTGATGAAGGGCTCTTATACAACATATATAAAGAACTTCTACAAATCAATATGAAAAAGAGGCAACCCAGTAGATAAATGGGTAAAATACTTGAACAGGAACTTCACTATAGAGGTTATCCAAATGGCCAATGAACATATGGAAATAAGCTCAAGCTCATAAATCAGGGAAGTGCAAGTTAAAATTAATATTAGACACCACTGTATACTAACCAGAATTGAGAAATCTTTTTAAAAATTAATTACCTAATTAATTAATTTTTGGCTGCGTTGGGTCTTCATTGCTATGCACAGGCTTTCTCTAGTTATGGCTAGTGAGGGCTACTCTTCATTGTGGTGCAAGGGCTTCTCATTGCAGTGGCTTCTCTTGTTGCGGAACAGAGGCTCTAGGGGGGCGCGGTCTTCAGTAGTTGTAGCACATGGGCTCAGTAGTTGTGGCTCTCAGGCTCTAGAGCACAGGCTTAGTAGTTGTGGCGCACGAGCTTAGTTTCTCCGTGTTATGTGGGATCTTCCCGGACCAGGGATCGAACCCATGTCCCCTGCATTGGCAGGTGGATTCTTAACCTCTGCACCACCAGGGAAGCCCCTATGCTAAGCAGAATTGATAAAAGGAAAAAGAAAATATCAAGTGCTGGTAAGGTTGTGAACAACTGGATTTTTATACCCTGTTGGTAGAAGTGTAAATTCATACCATTTGGAAACTTTGACAATTTCTGCTAGTGCTGAAAATATGTATACCTCATGACCCAACAATTCCATTCCTAAATGTGAACCTATGTCCACCAGAAGTCATGGACTAGAATGTTCACTGCAAAACTCTCCAAACTGGAAACCACTCAAAAGCCCATCAGTGGTCAAATGGTATTTATTCCATCATGGCATTGCCACACAATGGGATTCAACTTGGCAATGAGAATGAATAAATTACGGCTATTCACAACAAAATGAATGAATCTCACAAACAGAAGGATGAGGAAAGCACTTTAGCCATGGGTGAACTTGCAGACATTTTGTGGGCAAGAGAAGCCAGGCTCAAAGGCAAATATACTGCACAACTCCACTTATAATTGCATTTATGGAAAATACCAAGCGAAGCAAAGCTATCTGTAGAGTCGTAAGTCAAGAGAGTGGTTATTCTGAGTTGGGGAGGTAGTGGCTGGAAGGGAGTTTAGAGGATCCCCTGCGGGTCTGGCCATGTTCTTCTTTTTTAAAAAATAAATTTATCTATCTATCTATCTATCTATCTATCTATCTATCTATCTATCTATCTATCATCTATCTCTATCTATCTATCATCTATCTATCATCTATCTATCGCTATCTATCTCTATCTATCTATATCTATCTATCATCTATCAATCATCTATCTATCATCTATCTGTCAATCTATCTATCTATCTATCTATCTATCTATCTATCTATCTATATTTATGGCTGTGTTGGGTCTTTGTTGCTGTGCACGGGCTTCCTCTAGTTGCTGCTAGCGAGGGCTACTCTTTGCTGCGATGTGAGGGCTTCTCATTGTGGTGGCTTCTGTTGTCGTGGAGCATGGGCTTTAGAGCATAGGCTCAGTAGTTGTGGCACATGGGCTTAGTTGCCCCAAGGCAGGTGGGATCTTCCCGGACCAGGGATGGAACCCGTGTCCCCTGCATTGGCAGGCGGATTCTTAACCACTGTGCCACCAAGGAAGTCCCTGGCCTTGTTCTTTTTGAGCTGGTCCTGTTGCACAGCTGGATTCAGTTTGTGATATTCAACACGCTGCACACTCACAATCCTTGCAATTTGCTGTAGGTATAATATAATCAGTTAGGAGGTTCCTATTGTTAAAATGAAATGAACATCAAGTGTTAAATAATAAAGAAAGAGAAGTTATATGGAATTCTGATAATTAAAAACCAAAGGATCATCATAGGCTTAGGTGCTATAGGAATTTGGAGGTAGGAGTGGCTGGTGTGGCCTGGACAGCTGCCAGTGGTCTTTGTGGGGGAGAGGTACGGGAACAGTCTCAAAAGACAGGCAGGGTCTGGATGAAAGGGAATAGGCCCTTTGGCTCCAGATAAAAAATAACCTTTGAAAAGTGGGCCAATGATCATAGCCTATTCTTTCCACCCAGAGAAGTCTTTCTGACCAGCCCTTTAAAAGAAAAGATTTAAAGGGACTTTCAGCATATAGTGGAAATGGAGACATAATTGCATGATCTTAGTCAAGTTACTTTGCTTCTCTGAATTTCAGTTTCCTCATCTGTAAAATGGAGGGGAAAATGTCCCTTTAGAAGATTTTGGGAGTTAAATATGATGGTTGACATAAAAAAGTTAGTTAAAAAAAAGATGGGCCCTAGATGGCCTCCCTTGGTCCCTAAACAAACGGTGTATTGTAGTTTGGGTTTAAGCAGAGACAAGCTTTTCCTGGACCTCCTCCCCACCAAGCACCTGTGGGTGACAAGGATAAGCATATAAACAGCAGACTTCAGACCCCCCGTCCCCTAGATTGGAGCTGCTGTTCATCAGCACAGAGGCTGAGGGCACTGGTGCTGGGATGATTCACAGGGAGGGCTGGAGTGGGTCCAGGCTCCTTATGCAGTTTATTAATTTAATTCCCTTTGGCTGCTCCGTTCCCTGCCTGGAGATGAAGCAGCACTTTTATTTGAGGACAAGAAGCCTGCTCACATTGGGTTCTTGAGTCCCCTGATGCCAAATGTGCTTGATTCTTCAGACTCTATGAGACTGCTCCCGCCTACTGAAATGCTGGAGGTGAAATGTTATGAGTTGCAGGACTCCCAGGAAACAAGAAATGGAGGATGAGCTCAAAGCATCTATTGCCAAATCTCCTGCTTCTTGGGATTTTACCACCTCTTGCCTGGGGGTTCTCTGGGAGCCTCCTAAATGACCTCCCTGCCTCTAGACTCGCCTTATCACCACCCTCCACCCCCACCTCCCACCAGAGTGAGGGGAAAGCTCAAACTACAGAGCAGGCTATATAAGATTCTCTGAGATCTGGCCTTGTGAAGTGCTAGAAGCAGGGAGACCTTTGAGATTGCTGCTGTGTGCTGGGGGAGGGATGACGGTGGCCCATACAAAGGCACGGGCAGCTGAGATGCTGAGAAACTAGCTGTTGAAGATGGTCACAGGAAGTAGGATCAACAGGAAGTAAAGAAGAATAAGTGGGACATAAAGTAAGATCAATAGGTAGGAGGATAAAATCAACAGGAAGTTTAATCAACAGGAAGTCAAATTGATCCAACAGAAAGTAAATTAGAATCAACAGAAAAAAAATCATCTGGATGGGTTTGTGAGGAGAGGAGAAAAGAAAGAGAAGGAAAAGTAGAGAGTCTTTCCTCAGATTCTTTCCTGGAATCAGTGTAAATGGGATTGCTGTTCCCTGTGGTGGGGAGCCCAGGAAGAGGAGCAGGGTGTCTTAGCCTGGGGCCCCCAGAAGCAGAACCTAGGAGAAAGGCTTGCAGTGGGGCTGTTTATTGAAGAACATAGTACCAGAGAGCAAGAGGGCCTGGGGAAGTAAAACAGGAAGCGAGAACCCAGTGCAAGGAGGCCTTATTAAATTGGCCCCCACTCTGAGTGACTGGTTGCTCGATCCCGTGGACCTTCTGAGTCACTTTATGAAATGCTTCTCGGGCCTGTGCCCCAGGGGGAAGGCAGTGTGAAGCATCAGATCCTATTCCAGTGCTCAAGAGTTACCCATCAGTGTTAACTTCCTACACTTCTTGCTGTGCAAGGATGCATGCCCAGGAGTGTGACACACATGAGAGAAGCCCTGGGACAGGGCTTAAGAGACATGTGACCCAAAGCTGAGACCAAGCGACCCCTGCACAAAGCTTATCAAAGCTCGGCAGAACCGGCCAGGGCCGCAGTGGCTGGAAAAGAGGTGAGGCTGGGGGTGAGAGCCTTGTACTCCGTCAGAGAGAGGTGCACAGGTGGCATCCCATACCCACTGCAAAGGAGATTATATTAAAATAGAGAAGACATGCCCCTGTGCTGGAGGAGCTCACAGTCTCATAGGATTGACACAAACACAGACAAATTACACACAAGGTGCTAAGTGTGCCCTTACTGCTCATCTTTGTCAATGTCTATTTGTTTTGTGTCAGGCACTGGTCAGAGTTAAGTGCTTTATTGTGGATTTGTTCATTTCATTCTCACAACAATCCTGCAGGGAGGTACTATTATTCTCCCCATTTCACAGAAAAGGGATGCATTGTCTAAAGGCATAATCTAGGAAGTGGCAGAGCCAAGATGCAAATCTTTTAACCTCTTTGGAGTTATCAAAGGAAGTAGAGCCTGAGTCTTGCGGGTGGGAGGGGGCAGATCAGCCATGAGTTGGTTGGGATAATACCTCTTTGTGTTTTTGCAAAGGCCTTTGCATCTGTAATTTAATCAATGCTAATAATACAAGGCAGGACTCATCATCATCATCTTACATTTACTGAGGAGGAAACAGAAGCCCACAGAGGTGAAGCATCTTTCTCCCGGCCGCCCAGAGCATCAGCGGTGAGGTCACTGCAGGATGTCAGCCAGTTGACAGTAGTGCAGCTCCCTTCCCCACCTCCGCCCTGTAAGTGGGCAGCCTACTCTGGGAGAGCAATGACCAGCAGGGCCTGGGCCTATTGGCATTCCAGTGCTGTCCCCAAGTGAGTCAGGCACCACTAAACAGACTCAGTTTTACCTCTGGTAATTTCCTCCCTCCATAGAGATTTATTTTGGGCTACAGAAAAGAATGGATTCCTCAAAGCTGAAAGCAAATGCCACTTGATTCCAGACACATAGGGAAATGTTTGTTTTCGTTAAGATCACACCTCCTGGGTCTTTCTCCCTGAAAGCCAGTCGTGGGGCTGTGGGCCACCAAGCTTAGGGCAGTGGTCACACTCCAGATAGCAGAAGACATTTGTGTTCTCTTTGGTTTAAGTCAAAAAAGAGCGTTTTCCTGATGAACAGAGCAGTCTGGACAGTCATTGTCCCCAAGGTAGGGGGGCCAGTTCTTAGGTAAGACCATGAAATGGATAAGCACAAGGTATATTATATAGTCCTCTTGAGTATATATACGTTTATATATACACACACACGCACATATATACATAATACTCATATATACATATGTAGAGTATAGAGTATAGTATATATATATGGTATTCAGTGCATAGTGCTCATAAGATATCAGCCCCCTTGTAATTCTCTCTGTAGCCCTATAAAGCAGGTACAATTAATGCCCCCATTTTACAGAGGAGGAAATTGAGTCAAGCAGAGGTAAGTGATTGCCCAAAGTCTCATGGGTAAGCAGGAGAACAGGGATTCAAGTCCAGGCAGCTTGGCTCCAGAGTCGTGCTTTTAACCTCTAGCAGGTGTGACCTGTCTGGATGAATGAATATCATACTGGACGTTGGATTGGAGAGTTGGATTGGATAAGTTGCCCAGCTCATTGAGCATGATTTCTGTTGTGCTAACCGCCCTCCTCCATCCACCACATCCCCTGTGTTATTCTGCAGCCAGTTTGACCCCAAGGGGTACTGGGACCCATTCCTTTGACCCTCTCTTAGCAGTTAGAGATGATGCATCTGGCTACTCTTCTAGTGACTCAGAGGTTATTTTCCCTGGAAGCGTTTTCCAGGAGCTTTACTCAGCTCCTTGGCCCAGTCATCACCTAGTATGACATCAGGGCTTTAGACTGGGGCCAAGGTCCCCAGACACCCACACCTGCCTCTGGAGGAGCAAGCATGGATGACTCCACTTGCACTAGATCCTGGGGACAGAGGGTGGAAGGACGCCTTAAGAAGAACCCAGGTGCATTCACCTGGACCTTAGTGGGGGATGCTTAAGAGTGAAGCCTTTGGAACACCTGTTGCTTCCCAGATGATGACCTTGGACAATTTGACCCTTTTTGGGGCCTCACTTCCTCACCTACAACTTGAGATGATTCCCAAGATTCTTCTTGTTTTAACAGCCTCTGAGTCCAACCATTATCTTCCACACAGGCCTTCTAGCATCTCTTTGATCCCTAGGGCTGTCTCTGGTCTCTTTTCAAAAGCAGGTAGCATAGCTGGCCGATTCCTCAAAGCAATGTGCATTGCTACAGAGAGGACCTAGTCTAATACATTTTACTGCTGCAAACAAAACAGCATTACAGTCTTTCATTATATTTTTTAAGAGAAGAATAAAAATGGAGAGATGCCCTGCTAGGATGTTGACTTTGCCTTACTAATTGAATCTAGGGGAGAATCCTTGCTGAAAAAAAGTGCCAGCAAAATGTATCTTCTTATTTTTTAGGTTGAGAGTGAAATGGTGCATTTTTAAGGCAGTTATAGCTTCAAGACAAATCTCCAGTCTCCCCTGATGGTCAGATGGCCACCCCTGAGCCCCTGCCATCAGAAGAGCCTGTGGCAACCACTGTAGGGACCCAAAGAGATAAACAAATTTGTGCAGCAAAGCCTTCAGCTTTTGTGATAAAGGTCTTTATGAATCGTAATGGGGATACAAAGGAGAATCAGCTCCTCTTGGGTGAAGGGTCGGACGCACATCTGATATTAGTTAGGACAAGAAACACTAGCTGCTATGAAAATAATGCCCCAAATTTCAGTAGCTTAACATGATGCAAATTGACATGTCATTCCAATGTAGGTGTTCTCGCTTGGGGGTGGTCTTTCCCCAGGCCATCCAGGGACCCTTCCATACTGTGGATGTGGAATCCCCTAGGGTCTTGGAGTCTGTTGCTGGATCCTCTGTCTCCGGCTTGGAGACGGGAAAGGAGAGAGGCCAAGCACGAGAGGTTTTCATGGGCTAGGCTGTGAGTGATTCTTCTTGCTTCCGACTCACAGTCCAAAACTCAGAGACCCAGGCGTGCCCAGCTGCAGAGGAAGCTGAGAAATGGCATCTAGCTGCATGCACAGAAGAAAGCAAGCAGGTTTGGAGCAGTCTGTCTCCACCACGTGCCTCCACACCAGATCCATCTTGTTCCCTGCAGGTGAGTGTTCCTGAGTGTGCGCTTTGGGGGTAGGGGTGGGCGTTACATCGCCACTTCTTATTTGGAATTCTAGGCTGGAGCAGAAGGTCTTGGGCATAAAAGGTGCTCTGTACTTTCCTGTTGGCAGGTTGATGAATGCATAAATGCTTGAGTTGGATCTTATTTGAATTTAATATAATTTTGAACTAACACTGTGATTTGCAAATGCGATGCTTCATTGTGTACGTGAAGATTTCTAACTGGCAAAAAAAAAAAAGACTCTGCATGTAAAGAACCTTTACCCCTTGGAAGCCTACCTGTCCTGACCATCAAATCAAGTCTTAGTACCATCATTCATGGGATGGCAGACTAGGTAGATGGCAGACATGGAGTGAGCAGGATGAGTTAAACTAGCCTGTATGCTACGATAGCACGAGTCTAAAAACTCTCATCTAAAATAGGGTGGCAAATATCATCATTCTTTGCAAAAAAAAAATGACTTTTTCTTTGGTAATAACTCTCATTTGGAGGTTTACAGTGGTAACCATGTTTGGTCAGGACATCCCCCTCCAAGGACCATTTGCGGTTAAGAAAAGATGAGCAAAGGATAGTGGGAGTAACAGCAGCTTCTGTTAAGGAGACCCTGAAATATCATCTAGAGCAGAGTTTAACTTCAGCACTATTGACATTCTGGGCTGGACCACTCTTTGTGGTGGGGTCTGGCTGTGCCTTGTAGGGTTTTCAGCTGCATCCCTGACCTCCATCCACTAGATACCAGTAACATCACACACACATCCGAAGTGTGACAACTTAAAATGTCTCCAGACATGGCCAAATGCCCTTGGGGATCCAAATCACTCGCCTGGAGAACCACTGATGTAGGGAGTTCCTGATGACAAGTGTAGACTTGAGGGTCACATTTCCTTCTTCTCACTCCTGCTCTCTTTAAGGAGCAGCACACGAACCCCCAGGTACTATTGTTCCTGTTTAAGGAAAATGTAGCTGGGAACTCTACCTGAGCTGTCACCATCCCCCACCTCCTGCGCAAAAGGTCGGGCTGGAGGGATGGGGTTGAGCCATTCAGGCTGCCTTGAAGGGGGCTATTCAGAAAGATTGTTCCATGGGACATGTCTCATTAGGTGGCATCCGCATAGTCCATCATGATGGAACCTAAAAGGGCATCTCTCCGGTCAGTTTCAGGGGACTTGGTCAGTTTCAGATACTCATGAAGAGAACCCCCCAGCACCAAGAGGCACAAAAGCCACCGTATTCCTCAATCACCACAGCTACTTGGAGGGGCTTCACCCTGCTTCTCTGCGCTCATTGCACAAACTCAGAGAAAAGAGAGCCTTGCTCAGTGTGACTCCCCTACCATCAATAACAAAGCTTGTCAAGGGGTTTCTGAGTCATGACTCTTTATATCTGGTATCTTCTTCCTGGTTTCAGCTCAACAACTTTGGAGAGTTCATAGAGTGAAGATCATTAGCCCCATTTTACAGATGAGGAGACTGAGTTGAAGGGAGGGTGAGTGACTTTTCCAACAAGAACTCAAACCTCAAATCATTCAAATCTCAAATGATGGTCTTTGGAATCTATACTTGCAGAGCTGCTGCTTACAAAGTTAGGTGGGATTTGGGGCTGTTCAATCCCTGCAGTCGTTTGCCATGATGAACTCTGTGTGTCTCTCTCCCCACCTTGGGCAGGATGCCCTGGGGGTGGGAAAGCAAGCTCTGGGATCCGATGGCCATATTCATATTTCAGCTCCACTGGGCCCATACCTTCTCACCTTGTGCAAATGGCTTAACCTGTCTGAGCCTCAGTTTCCCCACCTGCAAAACAAGGATAATAATCCCCACTACCTCCCCTGCGTGTTGTGAAGATGCTACTCGGGGTCATCAGCACAGTGCCCGGCAGCTGTCCTGCCCACTCCCCGTGAGCCGTGATTGTCCTTTGACTGTTTTCCTGCCAGTTAACACAGCTGGCTCTGCTCTCCATAAAATGGGGGTGATTCCCTCACAGCAGAACGGGTATTGTTTTTGTTTTTGAGAAATGTAATTAAAATCTGGAAAGAGTTCGCTAAATTCCAGACAGAAGATAAGCCCTGTTTATGTGGCTTGCCCCCTGAGTCTATTGGATACACCATTCTTTAAAGGATTCTCTCTCTCTTGCTCTCTGAGCAATTAGCATTTATAAGTTTAGCAATTTTTAATGAGATGGGTGATGGGCTCAGTAAGCTGGCAACGTAAAGTAAGTAGAGGGCATGGAGGGTGGAGATCTGGCTCAAAGAGAGGCTGGGGAGTCACCTGCATCTTTCAGGGGGTCTTGGGGGGTTCAGGAGGAGCAGGACACTGGGACACATAGATGATCGTGAGAGGGCTGGAAGGGAGCTCCTCTCAGGCTGGAACTGAGCTGCAGGCATTGCACTCGTATTCACGTCCGAGACTCACAACCACCTAATGATGAGAAGTGACTCTTCAGGAAGATCTGAAAACCCCAGCCTGTCTCCACTGGACTGATGGATTTATGGGGTTTTCAGTGCCGAGGTCCTTTAATTTGTTATCACAAATTTTGTGCCTTGTATATTGTTATCCCCATCGACAGATGGGGAAATGGAGGCCCAGACTAGTTAAGTGTCTTAAACTGAAGCAACTGGTTACTGCTTAAAGCAGCAGAGCTTTATGGACACCAAGCCCTGCCCCTTCCATGTCACCAAGCTGTGTCTCAACCTCTATCAGAATAAGGGGGGACAGCCAGAAATGAGGTGGGTCTGGACCAAAGGACAGACAAGGGCATCTTGCTGAGGAGAGAGGTTGCTGATGCATTCAGTGGAGAAACAGCTTCACAGCACTCAGCATTTAGCATTTTGCATTCCTCCCATCGTGGGCAGTCCAAGGTTAGGGTAACAGAGACTAATTACACTGATGGGAACCAGAGGGGCTGAGTAGAGGCAGAATGGAGAAGAAGCCAATGTTTGGAAGGAGGGAGCGATCCTCAGAGCGTGGGCAACTGAGTGAAACAGTGGGCATCCAGAATACATTTGGAGAAGGAGAAACAGAAGCTGAATATGTGGTCCAAGCATCTTCCTAATTAGAATAACCAGAGGGATTGCGAGAAAATGAGAAACGGGGAGTGACAGGGACTTCTCTAGCTCAGACCATGGAGTGCTCATCAAAGACTTGAAATGCAGCTCTCCAAACAGCCAGGAAAGGGAACCATTTGGTCCCTATTTACTCTGTTTCTAGGCTCTGTTGTGTTGCCCTTCTCAGAGCCACAAGGAGAATTTCAGAAGTCATCAGCTGTGTTAATCAGATCAGCAGGCCACGGCTTCTATGTGGCTCTTTTGGTGCACTTAAATGGCCTGTTTCCCTGTTACTATTAAGATCATTATTAAGAATGTTTCATGCGAAGGAGAAACCATTTTCTCTCTCAGTCAGGTTTTCTACCTTGGTCTATAAAACAGAAACTTTTGTTCTTTTGGAAATGTTGGAATGTGGCTTCTACACTTTAGTCTACTCCTATCAATTGACTACTCCTGGAAGCAGGAAGAAGGACTTAATTGGATGGGAGGGATAGGTAAAGGGACTATATGTGGGTGTCTTGGACCCTTCTGGGCTCTTTCTATTGGCAGGTCCAGACTGTAATAGAGAGTGTAGCCTCCCTCCTGCTTCTGTCCTCCATGGGGTAAGCAACCCTGGATGGGGCCCGGGCTAGTCCTGCAGACCTACTAGATGCTTTCTTGCCCCTCTATGATCGACAGGGTGTGAGTTGGCCCCATTTCTACTCTAGCTACTTGCCCCCGCTGCCCTGTTGTGTGATTCCATGATCTAGGCTTCCTGGAGCAGATGACAACTATGCTGAGATGAGAAGAATTCTTAGGAATTAGTCATGTGAAGATAGATTGGAGGAACAATCCAAACAAAGGACACAGCAAGGAGGTGCCAACTGAGAAAAAATGCACAACCTAGAAGTTGAGAGTTATGTTTTATTTGGTGGACAAACCTGAGGATTTAAGCCGCGGACACAGCATCTCAGATAATTCTGAGAGACTGCTCCAAATAGTCAAGGGGAGAGCCAGGATATGGAGGAGTTTTTGCAGCAACAGACCGGGTAGTCAGAACACCAAAAGATTACTGTTAATTAAAGAAAACCAGACATCTCAAGTTAATGAAATTTGTGCTTTTCTATGTGGGGAAGATGCAAGAGTCTGGGCTCACTGAAATCACTCCTCTGATGTGCACCTCCACTGTCTGGGGCCAGTACCCTGTGCTTTCTCGTCTTGAGTCTCCTCAGGGTGCACTCTTGTGGCGTGGCCGCAGGGTGGGCATTGCTTCCATCCTGAGTTCCCTCAGGGCTCACCATCTAGGTGACTGTAATGTGATGGCTTGGTGGCTGCAACATCCTTTGTTCACTGATATGGCAGGTGGCATTTTTTGTTCATAGAGGTAAAAGACAGGATGACAAAGGTAGGGTGGTGCATGTGTATGCTCTTCCCACAGCATAGGAGGTGAGGCAGGGCGTGGTAGGAGTTAGGCTATAACAGTCACAGGAGGGTCATCACAGGAGCTTCCATGCCCAGCTCTGGAACTCTTTTTTAAAATAATTAATTAATTAATTAACTTTATTTATTGGCTACATTGGGTCTTCATTGCTGCACACGGGCTTTCTCTAGTTGATGGGAGTGGGGGCTACTCTTCATCATGGTGTGTGGGCTCCTCATTGTAATGGCTTCTCTTGTTGCGGAGCACAGACTCTAGGCGCATGAGCTTCAATAGTTGCTGTGCATGGGCTCAGTAGTTGTGGCTCACGGGCTTAGTTGCTCCACTGCCATATGGGATCTTCCCAGAACAGGGCTCGAACCCATGTCCCCTGCATTGGCAGGCAGATTCTCAACTCTGTGCCACCTAGGAAGTCCTGAAACTCCTTTTTTTCAAACTTTTTATTGGGGTATAGTTGATTTACAACATTGTGTTAGTTTCTGCTATATAGCAAAGTGAATCTGTTATACATAGATCAACTCTTTTTTAGATTCTTTTCCCATATAGATCATTACAGAGTACTGAGTAGAGTTCCCTGTGCTGTACAGTAGGCCCTTATTCATTATTTATTTTATATATAGTAGTGTGTATATGTCAATCAATGTCTCAATTTATCCCTCCCCCCTTTTCCCACCTGGTAACCATAGGTTTGTTTTCTACATCTGTGACTCTAGTTCTGTTTTGTAAATAAGTGCATTTGTACCATTTTTTTTTTTTTTTAGATTCCACATGTAAGTGATATCATATAATATTTGTCTTTCTCTTTATGGAGAACAATATGGAACCCTGTTTGTTGTGTAGACTAATTGAGTTCTGAAATATGTTTCTTAGAAACCTAGTCGTGTGACATCGTCCTTGGGAAAAAGTCCCGAGGCCAAGTATGTGTGGGCAATGCTTGAGAGATTTCTAATAAACAGTAGCACATTAGCAGACTGAGAATCCTTCTATGAAGAAAACTGTTCCATTTATTGACTTGGTAATACTTTGTAACACTCTGAAAAGCCAGTATTTTTAAAATTTCTTTGGCAAACACTGTTTATCAAGGGTTTTGGAAATGTTTTCCAAAGGAGAGGGATTCTGTAGGATTTATCTTTAATAGTATAGAGGATAGTTTCAAAGAAAACAAAGCTGTATAGAGAAGACTAGTGAGGAGAGGGTTATAGGAATTTGGAGAGAGATGTTAAGGATATGTGAACCACTGGGAGATACTGAGGAAGGAAATGGGTTCATAGATGTTTGGGAGGTAAAATAATCAGAACCAGGAGGTCTGTTGGATGTGATGTGTAAGGGGAGTAAGAGTCAAGGATGACTTAAAGGTTTAACCAGGTAGATTGTCATGCCACTGACTAAGAGAGAGAGAGAGGGCACTTTTGGACACATTGGGTTTGAGCAGCCACTGATGCATCAAAGTGGAAGGGTCTGGTGTGCAAACAGAGAAGAGTCTAGCTCACTGGAAGAAATTCTGGTTGATGATACAATCTTTGGAGTTGTCAGTATTTAGTTGGTCATGTGAACAATAGCACCGAACAAGAGCCCCCAGGCAAGTGTGTGTGTAAAATTGAAAGAGCCACAGGCTGAGAATAGAATGTTAAGAAATAACATGTATGGGGTGGGGAGGGTGGGGGGAACTCGAGGCCGGGGGGGGGGGGGTCAAGGAAGGGAGGGAATACAGGGATATGTGTATAAAAACAGATGATTGAACTTGGTGTACCCCCAAAAAATAATAAATAAATAAATAAAATTAAAAAAAAAAAAGAAATAACATGTAAAGGACAGAAAGCGAGGGAGCCTATGAGGAATCCCGGGGAAGGGTGACAGTGGGATGAAATAAACCAGAAGCTGCAAGGCTGTGGAAGCCATGGGAATAGGAGAGTCAAGAAAATCCAGGGATCAGCAGAGTCCAATCTGGGAGACAAGCATAGTGAGGCGGCACATGGAAGAAATGCATCCCATTGGTTCTCGGAAGCTCACTGATGACCTCCCTAGGAGCAGTTCCAGGAGAATGGTGGAGGCAAAAGCCAGTTTTAATGGGCTGAGAGATGATGGGAAGTCAGTGAATGGCATTAAAGATAACTCTTGATAAGCTGGGAAGAGAAAAACAGGTGAGAGACTGGAGGATGGCTGAAGTGAAAGAGATCTGAGCATGAAGGCAGTTGAGAAGAGGAGGTTAAATAAGCAGGAAAAAGAGGGGAGAATTTATGGAGCAAGGAGAGAGGAAATGAAGTGGGAAAGGAAGCTGGAAAAGGACAAGTAAAAGGTTTTGACAATGACATGGGTGGCCTGATCAAGGAAAGACCATGAATTTTTCGCAGACCTAATCAATGCAGCTGCTTGATTTTCCTCCTGCCCAGCCATCTAGCATAGGCGCAGAGAAGGTGGGAATTTGCATTGAGAGACTGATGGAGTTTTGCCAACTGCGTGCAGTGTAGGGATGGAGGTACAAGGGAATCAAGAATGCTGTTGAAAGAATGGCTTAGACAGTCCACCGTGGAGTAAAAGCTGGGTGGGGGTGAAAATGGGCATGAGGGAGCCCAAAGCCTGAGAGAAATGGAGAGGTTCAGGGAGTGCCGATGAGGGCTCCATAGAATCAGGGGCTTGAGAAATGGGAAGATGAGATCAGAGTGGGGGATACTAGAAGTTACGACTTCACAGGGAGGAAGGTCCCGGAGATGGGTGTTGGAAAGTCAGTGGCATTAAGGGAAGTCAATGAATTTGAAGCTAAAGTGTTGCTGAGTTTGCCGCAGGGATGATGAGGCTGTCATGGATCATCTCCAAAACCCCCACTGGGTCTAGGGTGGGATGTGCTAAACAGGCCAGACCAGCATCTCCAGTGCTGGACACATACAACCACTACCTACTCAACATTCCACTTACATGCCTCACAGGCATCTCAAACCCAACTGGACTAAAGTTGATCTCATTGTATTTTTTCTCCAAGTAGGTTTCTCTCCCCGGGTTGCCTCTACCAGCTGATGGCCCCACCGTCTGCTTAGTAACTCAAGTCAGAAATCTCATCTCTAACGTATCTCATAATCCAGTATTTTCCACCTCTTACCTTCCCCATCCCTGTTATCAACAGCCCTTTTTTTCTCTGTGATGATTGCAGCCTTCGAGGAACTGCTAGAGAGATGTTCTTAAACTGTTAGCCAGAGCATGTCATTCCCCTGTTCAATAACAGAAACTCCGATCCTTAGCCAAGCATTCAAGGCCCTTCAATATCTGTCCCTAAGCTCATTTCCAGCTTCATTTTCTGTGTCTTCCACTCATATATCCTTAAGTTCCAGCCAAACGAATCTACCTCCTGTTCATGGCTGTTGAGTGTTGTACCCCTTTTCTTTCTTCAGGCTGGTACCTCCGCCTAGAATGCCCTCTATTTCCCTCCCCCACCAATACGGCTTTTAAAATCCCACCCAGTTTTCGAGAATCAGATCAAATGCCACCCTTTCCTTCCGTTAATTTGATCCTCCTTTGCCTTCCTCCAACTAGAAGTAGCACGCTCCTGTGAATTCTCAAAGGACTTAAACCTCTTCTTACCATTTGCATTTTGTCTGGGCTTCAGATCAATCCCATGTATATCTAACCTTCCCTGTTCAGCTGTGAGCAATTGGAGAATAAGGGCCAAGTCTTCATCTTTTTTTTTTTTTTTGATAAGCTGAGATTCCTTTTTGTTCTATCTTTGATAAAGAACTTTGTATATATTCGTTTTGAAGAATGATTTCAAAAGCAGTTATTGGTCATTTCTGATTACTAAATAACTTTCTTGCCCAACAAACCTAAGATGAAAAATCTCCCTTTAAAACGAATACTTTAAAAATCATTTTTAATGATTAATACAGGAAAAGATTATTCTTCAGTTAGCAGGTGCAACAATTTTAATTGAAAAAAATACTCCTTTGTAAATAAACGAAGGACTCTGATTTTATCTCATGTGCAGTTTGGTTCTATTTTTCCATCTGTTACTAAGTAATAAGCACTTTCACTTGAAAGTTAGGGAATCACTTGCAGACTTGCTGAAGCTCACATTAGGCAGACTATGAATTCTAAAATAACTATTACAATTAATAAATAAGTTTTCTGAAGTATCTATTTTTTAAGCTCTTTATTGGAATATAATTGCTTTACACTGTTATGGTGGTTTTTGCTGTACAACAAAGTGAATCAGCTGTGTTTATACATATATCCCCATATCTCCTCCCTCCTGTGACTCCCTACCACCCTCCCTATCCCAGCCCTCTAAGTCATCATCCATCATCAAGTTGATCTCCCTGTGTTATACAGCAGCTTCCCACGAGCTATCTGTTTTACATTTGGCAGTGTATATATGTCAGTGCTACTCTCTCACTTCGTCCCAGCTTACCCTTTGCTCCCCCCTCACCCCGTGTCCTCAAGTCTGTTCTCTATATCTGCATCTTTATTCTTGCCCTGTCACTGGGTTCATCAATCCAAGTCTTAATCTTATTCCATGTGTTCCCCCTAAGATGCTAGGCATAATAGAGACTCTGGAGTCTTGTTGGCCCATTGGGAATCAGTCTACACCACTTAGAAGCTGTATGACTTGGGTGAGTGTTTGAACCTCTCTGAGTTTCAGTTTCCTCCTCCCTAAAACAAGGATAATGATACTGACTTCACAGTATCATTTTAAGAATTAAATAAGGCAACAAGAGCAATGAGTAAGCACTTGCCTGGCACATTGTAGATGTTAAATAAATACTTCCTCTTCCCTCCAAATCATAGCTTTGAACATGTGAAGAGAGAAGCAGAATGAAGTGAATCACATGTTACCCATGACTCTATTTCTAAGAGGACCTGTTTACCGGGCGAGGGAAAGAAGCAAAAGAGTAGAACCGAAGGCGATTTCTCCTTTCTCCCTTCCTGCTTCTATTACTTTCAATTTTTTCTTTAATGAACACCTTTTATTGTTTAAGTTAGAAAGCACTGTTATAAATCAATGTGTGTGCACAACTTATATTCATATTGAGAAATGCTATTTTTCACTGACCACACATTTTCTGGGCTTGTTTTTGAGAGTTTGTATCCAAAGCGTGCTGGCAAACCACCTGTAAGATGCTCATCTCTCTGAACAACCCTGAAGTCACCCAGATCCCCCACGGAAATCCTTCTCTCCCCCCACTTTACATTCAATTTCCTTTCATTTGTCTCCAGGGTGACCCCTGCAATGAGAAGTTCTAATTGTTGCTCTCCTCCAGGATTTGAAAGGGCGCACAGGGCATGTTTCATGATTTGTTTTTCCTGTTGGGGTGGGTGATGGATGAGATGCATTACCATAGTATTTCCTCTCGGGATCCTGTTGCCACAGCAGCCCTGTTCTCCTTGAGGTGGTGCGAGCCATCATGCCAGGGATCCTGGGATGTGTGCAGGGGCCACCCCAAAATCCCAGAGGATGAGATGTGCAGGACAGGGGAGGAGGCCTGTGTGATTCCAAAGAATGACATAGCGGAAAGAATGTGGAATGTGGAGCCAGCCCCAACTGTGTTAGGGCCCAGCTCTGCTATGTCCTTGTCTTGTGACTTGAGGAAAATGTCTTGTTTTGTCTCCCTGGTCCTCAGTTTGGTCCTTGGGAACCTGAGAATATAAATGCCTTCTTCCTAGGGTTTTTGGAGGGTTAAGTGAAGGCCATTACAGTCCCCAGTCACAGGATCTCTGCATGATGTAAAGGTTCAACAGATGAAAATCCCCTCTTTGCATCCGTGATTCCAAACTCTCTGGAGAAGATACCCTTTCAGAGGATACTGACATTCATGGGAAATCCAGTTTCTGAGCAAGCACCCACTTCGTGTACCCAGATGATATGGAAATGTTTTCCTTTGCCGGCAGGGAGATGAGACTCTAGTGGAGCTTGGAAAAGGCTGATGAGATATTTTTAAGTCCTCAAGTCCAATATTGCTGGTTGGGCAGAGCAGGGTCCCTAGGCTGCAGAAGGCTCCAGAAAGCAACCTGTGCCCAAGACCTGCTGCAGACAGCACAACCTCGGTCCCTGAATGCTGACATCTTTCTTTCACGGACAAAAGAAGGTTCCTGGAGGCCCAGGAAGGCTCAGGTGTCCCATCCAAAGATGCACAGCTGTTGCCCGTTGTAGGGAACGCAATAACCAGTTCTCAGACGAATGAGTGAGCAAGTGGCTGAAGACCATCACTGTCCATTGGTCTTCAGAAGGCATCTGGGCCTTCCCACACTGTCCCAACCCATCCTCCCAGCTTGCTTTGTTCACCATCCTGAGGAGAAGCCCTGATTACTCCAAGCCCAGGCTCAAGCATCTAGAAGCCCTTAGCATGGAATTCAGGGCTCTGCAAAGCCCAGCATGAGTTCAGCAGCCCAACCTCATCTCTGATGACAGAGTTCTTCCTGGTGGGCCTAGGCTCTGGATCACTATAACCTTTCCTCTCACAGCCTTGTAGCTTCCTACCTCCATGCCTTTGACAACCTTGGTTCCTTTCTTTCACATCTTTCTCAGGGGGCTCTTCCTCAGCATCTCCTGCCTTCAAAATTCTAGTTGAACGTGACCTACTTGGAAGGAATCATGTCCTGTGCTCCCAAAGCACTGCCTATCCCTCTGGGTTGCTCCTTCACGGCCAGCTGTGGAGTGAAGTCATTTGTGTCTGTTACCCACTCAGGTGAGCTCTGCAAGGGTGGGAAAAGAAGGCTAATTTGTCTCCATGGCCCCAACTGCCAGCCCAGGGTTTGGCATGGAGGAGGTGCTAGGTGTACACTTGTTAAATGAATGAGTGCATGAACAAACAAGTATCCATTCACCTGCGAGGAGCTTGGGGCAAACAGGGCATGAGCTGGCTGCCTGATTGGGGAAATTGAGAGCACGAGTGATGCTGAGATGGGTGGGCTACAAGGGCTGAGAAGAAGGTTAGGCTCAGACAAGTTGTTTTAGTGAGAATCCTGACTGGCCTGGGGGTTGTGAACACCATGGATGCCATGTGGAGATGGTGGGTAGACATCCTCGTGTCCGTTAACATGCAGTGAATACTTATGATGTGCCAGAGCTCAAACTGAATTTACCCCATGCCTTACTCCATTTACTCCTCATGATTACCCTGCAAAGCAGGTCCACTATTACCCTCAATTATTCTCATTCTCATTTTGCAGACAAAGGGGGGAAAGAATTCACCCACAGACACCCAGCTAATGAGTAGTGGAGCTAGGAGTCCAGCCAGTTCTATTTGGCACCAGAGTCTATGCTCTCAGCCACCTTACTAGATTCATGTGACATCCAACAAATGGTGCCTTCACATGCTACAAAGTCATGTCAGGGCTAGTCCCAGAGCCAAGACTGCAAAGTGGTCAATGATCTATGAGATGCTAAGAGAACAGGTGTCATGTAAATAGCTTGGATCTCTGTATGCATGTGTGCATTTGGATCTGTTTACTGAAGATTGGTTACAGTGTTGTTTTACCCCACATGGTCTGCTATAACAGAATACCATAGACTGAGTGACTTCTAAACAACAGAAGTTTATTTCTCACAGGTCTAGAGACTGGGGCGTCTGAGACCAAGGTGCTGGCAGATTCAGTGTCTGATGAGGACCCACTCCCTGTCTTCTTGCTATATCCTCATGTCTTCTTGCTGTATCCTCATGTGGCAGAAGAGACGAGGCAGCTCCCTGGAGGCTCTTTTATTAGGGCACTAATGCCTTTCATGAGGGCTCCACCCACATGACCTAATCATCTCTCAGAGGCCCCACCTGCTAATACCATCACATTAGGGATTAGGTTTCAACATATGAACTTTGTGGGGGACACAAATAATTAGTCTAGAGCAAACGGTTTTAGGCATAGCTCATACGTACAGATGTCATCACAGTTTACCAAGCTCTTTCCTGTTCATTATATCATTTGATCCTCATACCTGCCCTGTGGTGCTGGTACTGTTTTTCTCTGTGTTTTACAGATGGAGCTCAGAAAGACCAAGTAGCAGGTCCATAGTCACAATCCAGTTAGGTGGTTGGGCTGAGAATTCAGTGCATGTCCATTGCTTTCTTTTATAAGTGCTGGGGTCGTTGAGGATAGTTCGTTAATGACACCCCCTTCCCTGTTCAAATAAGAAAGTAGATGGAACATCAAGATTGGAGGGCATGGCTTTTAACCTTGGGTAAGTGAGCTTACTAAAATTAAACCCTAGTATTAAACTGACTTAACCACCCAGTCCTAGCAGCTGGGGTGGGACAGGGCACTGGATCCATCTGTGGGGGGGTCGGCCCAGGTTAGTCTTAGGACATGGAGGAGCAGAGAGTTCATGCTTCAGCAGAGAGGCTCACTCTCAAGAGGAAGACTGGAGGGATTAACTTGAGTCTGCCTGGTTGATTTTTCCATATTTGCCACTTGGATAAGTCATTTCAGCCTCCCAGCGGAATTGAGGAAAGGGGCAGAGAGAGGCCACTAATAAAGTTCCTCCCCATGGAAGGAACCAGGAAACACTGGGAGTTACATCAATCACGTTCCTTCCTTAACAGTGGAAATAGCAATAGTAAGAAACAAGTGTTCCCATATAACAGTATGAATCACTGAAAATGCTGGACACATGGTCAATGCTAGCTTATTGCAAAGAAAAAGAGTATCATGCCTGACTAGAAATTTACAAATCCTTAGAAACGTAGGCTAGAGTACAGCTGGTGAAGGGAATCCACTTTCCCTCAGTGCCGTTGAAAACAATCTTTAAATTTCCTCTCTGAGCATCTACCCAGTAAAGAATGTGGTAGAGTCAGGTAAAATTTTCTACCTGATTAAATGTGTTAGGAAGTTAAAGACGAGCTTTCCTGTAATTGGCAGGAAGTAATTATAGAAAACAATGGCTTTTTAATTTGAAATACAAATCTACAAAATATGAGAAAATTCTTAGAGAGGGTTTTTGATGGGAAGCTTGTCTAAAGTTTCAGAACTCTATCTCAGCTTGAGATGTTTGTCCTGAAGACAAAATTTAAAATAATGTGGAAAGAAACATTCTATGCCTAGGAATATATCAGGTTAAATTTAGCTAATAATATTATTTGAAAAATACCAAACTGTTCCTGGGTGTTTATGCCTTTTAAAAAATCAGCTTTATTGAGGTGTAATTTATATACAATAAAATTTACCAGTTTTAAGTGTATAATTTTATGGGTTTTAACCAAGGTAAATAGCCATGTAATCACTAGTAATAATTATTAGCTAGAAAACTATCAAATTCTTTATAGAGTCGTTTATGCCTTTTATAAATCTTCAAGGAATCATTTGTTGTTCTCTAGGACTTACTACGTTTAGCTGATTTTATGTAGAATTAGATATTTTATTAAGGGAGGGAGCCATTGAAAATTTCCTTTGCAATCTGCATGCACGTTTAAATTGAAGCCATAAAGGAAGGGCGGCACAGTCTACTGCAAAGGAAAATTATTTGAAAGGGGAGAAAAAAGATTCACTTGATTACAAAATTTATAAACCCAAATTCATAAAGTAGCTGGAGATACTGGAGCAGATATTGCTGTATTTGGCTTTGGAGTGCTGCTACCCACACTCCACCAACATCCTCTCAGGATGCCTCCCACATCCCTCTCATCTCCTATTTACATAACACTGTACAGTTAGAAAGTGCTTTCACAACCAGTTTACAGTTTAGAAAGTGCTATCATATCCATTAACTTATTTAATCTCTTCCTGCTTACCCTAAAGCTAAACAGGCTCTCAGATGAATTCATTCAGAGTTGGATCATAAAAATATTCATCTCTGTTTGCCTGTGTCTCCCTTGCCAAGCATGGCTCTCTTAATAGCAAGGTGGACGGCTCCACAGCCATCAGGCTGGAAATTAATCGGTGACTATCCATCATTTTGTGGGTTCTGTCTCCACCGAACACTGGGTGTCAGGCCTGATGAACTAGAGATTCTGATCCAACAGTAATTTGGAACTCCAACCTCCATAGCCAAGTCCCTGCTGCTCTGACTGGGATTTGAGGATGTGTGAAAGAACAATGCAGGAGAAGGACCCAGAGTGAGTCTCAAGAAAAGAGTCTTTTGTTAAAACCTAATTGTGGGAGTGAGGGAGAGTCGGGGGGTAGGTGAAAGGTGGAATTAATACCCCTTCCCATCTTCAAGGGTATACTCTGCAGGCCCAGGACACAAAAAGAGATGGACTGAAGGATGAATGATGCCATTCCTCATGGCAACACCCACATAACTGGCTCCCAGGTGAAACCAGGTTACTGCAATGTAGGCCACCTGAGGTCAGTGACTTAGAGAACATGGAGTCCTGCACCAACTCTGGCATCTAGTTGCTGTTCACCCTTGAATAGGCCTCTTGCCTTCCCTGACCTTTAATTGTATCATCTGTAAAAGGAGAAGAGTTGATGAAGTGATTGCTGAGCGTCTTCTAGAACTGAAATTCTAGGATTCCATGGAAGGAGGCCTAAGGCGTGGGGTTATCTAAAAGGAGCTACAAGGTGGTTTGAGTGGTGAGCTGAAGAAGAGGGAGGCTGTGTGTATACTCTGTAGACAAAGAATCTCATCAAAACAGGACCCCCGCTCCTTCTTACCTCTCGATGACTCCGCTCAGTTCTCTTTCTCCTTCTTCCTCCCCTCAGAACCTCAGGGATCCCCCAAATTGAGAAGGATTGCTCCATTTTGTAATACAGCAGGTCAGTATAGGTGGTGAAGGCTTTGGAGCAGGCAGATGTTAACTCAGATACTGGCTCCAACCTTCATTCTCTTGGCAAACAGCCTCACCTTTCTGATCCACACCTGTGAGGGAGGATAACACTCCCCATGTCACAGAGCTGCAGGGAAGATGAAACGAGGTGGCATATGTAAACACAAACTCAAACATAATGTGGTCCTTGGGGAAATGGCTGCTTCTAGGGGTGGGGAAGGGAATAGACAAGGTGAACTGGGAGCATCTTGGAGTGTCAGAAAGTAAGCAAGTGCTGAGACCTCCCTGGCAGTGCAGTGGTTAAGACTCTGTGCTCCCAATGCAGGGGGCACAGGTTTGATCCCTGGTCAGGGGACTAGATCCCACATGCATGCCGCAACTAAGAGTTCACATGCCAGAACAAAGAGTTCACATGCTGCAACTAAATGTTCACTTGCCACAACTAAGGAGCCTGCCTGCTGCAAGTAAGACCTGGCACAACTAAATAAATAAATAAATAGATAGATAGATAAATAAGTAAATAAATAAATAAATAAATAAATAAATAAATAAAATATTTTAAAAAATCCTGGGATGAGGTGAGAGAGTAGCATTGACATATTTACACTACCAAATGTAAAATAGATGGCTGGCGGGAAGCTGCTGCATAGCACAGGGAGATCAACTCGAGGCTTGGTGATGACCTAGAGGGGTGGGATATGGAGGATGGGAGGGAGGCTCAAGAGGGAGGGGATATGGGGATATATGTGTATATACAGCTGATTCACTTTGTTGCGCAGAGGAAACCGGCACAACAGTGTAAAGCAATTATACGCCAATAAAGATCTGAAGAAAAAAAAGTAAGGAAGTGCTAAAAAGAAAATCCACAGTGATGGGAGTATGCCAGAGGGATACAGGAGCCAACTGAAAAAGCTCCCAAGGACCACAGCTGGAGCATCAAGATAAATAGAGTAGTTTGGATTATCATGCAAAGCATAAAATAATATTCATGAGTCCATAATGATATAAACATGTGATTGACTAAATAAATGAGGGAGAAAAGATAAATCTTGTCTACAGAAGAATTCCAAATATTTTATGTATCAGTAGATCTTCTATCCTCAAGAAGGTAGAGCACAACTCCCCACTCCTCAAGAGTGGACAGCTCAGAGTGACTTCTGAATTATGGTAGAATATGCAACCCCAAAATGTGCCACTTTGGCATAAGGATTATTTTGAGCTGAAGGCAATTGAGAATAAGCACATACAAGAAAAGCTCTCTGACCTCTCTTTATTTGTTGAAAAGCAGTGCATAAATTTGTAAAGATGTCCCCATTCCTCTCTCTACTAGGAAGGACAGAGTTAATCGTAGGAGAAAACTCTAGCCTCAGTCCCAAGGTGGCACCGGAGAAATCTACATAACAAGCTATACTAACTAGCCCTTATCTTCCATTAGTTCCCCCATATATGTGCCTTCCCACAATTTGCCTTCCCTAGAAACTCAAAATCCTTTTCCTTTGTCCTGTCACCTCACTACAAAATTTGTTTTGTTAAGATGCTATAAAGTCCATGTTCTAATCACCCCTTTGAGTTATTCATCACTGAGTACTCCCACTTGTATGCAAGATGCACATGTTAATAAACTTTTTTTTCTCTTGTTAATCTGTCTTTTGTAAGTCTCATTTGCAGGGCTTCAGCCAACGAAGCTGAGATAGGTAGAGATTTTCCTCCCCAAAACTTCCTTCCAAAGGGTGCAGTATGGAAATGTGGGGATGGGGAATGAATAATTCTGCAGTGGAGAAATCTAACAAACTTGACCTTAGCCAGGTGATCAAGGTCAACATCAACAGTGATAAGTCATGTTAATAGTATGTACCCTCCCCTGATATGATGTGATGATCTCTGTCCTCTTCCTCCCCAAACCCATAAGCCCAGCCTAATCGTGAGGAAAATACCAGACAAATCCCAACTGGGAGACATTCTACAAAAGGCAGGTCTTCAAAAATAAAGAGAGTCAGAGAAACCATTATAGCCAAGAGGAGTCTAAAGAGACATGACAACTAAACGTGATGTGGTGTCCTGGATGGGATCTTGGGACAGAAAAAGAAGATCATTAAAAGCTAAGGACATCTTGGGGGCTTCCTAGGTGGCGCAGCGGTTAAGAGTCCACCTGCCAATGAAGGGAACGTGGGTTCGATCCCTGCTCCAGGAAGATCCCACATGCTGTAGAGCAACTATGCCCGTGTGTCACAACTATTGAGCCTGCGCTTAAGAGCCCGTGAGCCACAACTATTGAGCCTGTGTACCACAACTACTGAAGCCCGTGAATCTAGAGCCCGTAGCAACGAGGAGCCCATGCACCACAACGAAGAGTAGCCCCTGCTCGTCGCAGCTAGAGAAAGCCCATGTGCAGCAACAAAGACCCAACACAGCCAATAAATAAATAAATTAATTAATTAAAAAAAAAAAGCTAAGGACATCTTGGGACTTCTCTGATGGCACCAGGGTTGAGAATCTGCCTGCCAATGCAGGGGACATGGGTTTGATCCCACATGCTGCAGAGCAACTAAGCGCATGCGCCACAACTACTGAACCCCTGTGCACCTAGAGCCCATGCTCTGCAACAAAAGAAACCACCGCAATGAGAAGCCCACACACTGCAACGAAGAGTAGCCCCGCTTTCTGCAATTAGAGAAAGCCCACATGCAGCAAATAAGACCCAATGCAGCCAACAAATTAACTAATTAATAAATTAATTAATTTTAAAAATCTAAGGGCATCTGAACAAAGTTTGGTTCATTAATTGTGACAAATGTACTACGCTAATGTAAGATATTAATAATAGGAGAAACTGCATATAGGGTATATGGGAACTCCCGTACTATCCTTGCAATTTTCCTATAAATTTAAAGCTATTCTAAAATTTAAATTTATTTAAAATTAATTTAATTTAAATTTATTTAAAAATTCAGCAGATTGCATTCATTCAGTAAAGGGACAAACAGCTCTGCACACTTTCTTAGGATCTCCTTGTATTCTAAAATAATAGATATTCATTATGAAGTTTATAATTTTGAAAAGGTGACTACATTTAGAAAGATAGTGAAGACATCTTTGGTTCTTCTGTGGTTAAAAAGTCATTGGCCTCAGAATGGGAAAAAATAATTGCCTATGAAGCAACGGACAAAGGATTAACCTCCAAAATATACAAGCAGCTCATGAAGCTTAATACCGAAAAAGCAAATAACCCAATCCACAAATGGGCAGAAGACCTAAATAGACATTTCTCCAAAGAAGACATACAGATGGCCAACAAACACATGAAAAGATGCTCAACATCACTCATCATCAGAGAAATGCAAGTCAAAGCCACAATGAGGTATCACCTCACACCAATCAGAATGGCCATCATCACAAAATCTGGAAACAACAAATATTGGAGAGGGTGTGGAGTAAAGGGAACTCTCCTGCACTGTTGGTGGGACTGTAAGTTGGTACAGCCACTATGGAAAGCAATTTGGAGGTTCCTTAAAAAACTACAAATAGAACTACCATATGATCCAGTAATCCCACTACTGGGCATATACCCAAAGAAAACCATAATCCCAAAAGAAACTTGTACCATAATGTTTATTGCAGCACTATTTACAGTAGCCAGGACATGGAAGCAACCTAAATGCCCATCAACAAATGAATGGATAAAGAAGATGTGGCATATATATACAATGGAATATTACTCAGCTATAAAAAGGGATGAGGTGAAGCTATATGTCATGAGGTGGATAGAACTACAGTCTGTCATACAGAGTGAAGTAAGTCAGAAAGAGAAGGACAAATATTGTATGCTAACTCACATATACGGAATCTAAAAATGGTACTGATGAACTCAGTGACAAGAACAAGGACGCAGATACAGAGAATGGACTGGAGAACTCGGGGTTTGGGAGGAGGCGGGGGGTGAAGGGAAGCTGAGACGAAGCGAGAGAGTAGCACAGACATATATATACTACCAACTGTAAAATAGATAGCCAGTGGGAAGTTGTTGTATAACAAAGGTAGTCCAACTCGAGGATGGAAGATGCCTTAGAGGACTGGGGCGGGGAGGGTGGGGGGAACTCGGGGGGGGGAGTCAAGGAGGGGAGGGAATACGGGGATATGTGTATAAAAACAGATGATTGAACTTGGTGTACCCCCGAAAAAAATAAAAAAAAAATAAAAATTAAAAATTAAAAAAAAAAGTCATTGGCGTTTACAATAGCTAGGATATGGGGACAACCTAAATGTCCTCTGACAGAGGAATGGCTAAAGAAAATGCGGTACATACATACAATGGGATATTACTCAGTTATAAACAAGAACTAATGCCATTTGCAGTGACATGGATGGACCTAGAGCTTGTCATATTGAGTGAAGAAAGTCAGGCAGAGAAAGACAAATATCATAGGATATCGCTTATGTGTAGAATCTAAAAAAATGGTACAAATGAACCTATTTACAAAACAGATATAGAGTCACAGGTGTAGATAACAAACTTATGGTGGTTACCAAGGAGGAAAGGCAGGGAGAGAGGGATAAATTGGGAGACTGGGATTGACATACACACACTACTATGTATGAAATAGGTAACTAATACGAACCTATTGTACAGCACAGGGAACTCTACTCCATACTCTGTAATGATCTATATGGGAATAGAATCTAAAAAAGAGTGAATATATGTGTATATATAACCGATTCACTTTGTTGTACAGCAGAAACTAACACAAAATTGTAAATCAACTATACTCCAATAAAAATTAATTTAAAAAAAGTCATTGGTATTCGAGATAATGTTGACTATAATGTCTGTAAGCCCAGGCTTAGCCATTAGACAAACCTAGCTTGAAATCTCATCTACTATCTGTGTGGCTTTGGGCAAATAAACTCACCTCTCAGGGCCTCGATTTCTCCATCAGCAAAATGCAAATAAAGTACCTGCTTTGCATTCAACATTTTCTGAATATTAAATGAGATAAAACACATGAAGCATTTTGCATAAGCCGTAAGGCTGGTATGTGCTCCACAAATGACAACTCCCAAGGTAGTTATGCCCAAGTCACCACCGTCCCCTTCACGAGCACACACATCACTTGAGGGTCTTAATAAAGCGCCGATTCTTGTTCAGCGGGTCGGTGGGGTGTAGACTCTGCATCTCTCACAGGCTCTGAGCTGATGCTGATGATACTGGTCCAGGGACCCCAGGATGTCTACTGAGGATCCAGGCTATGGACCTGACCCTGGCCAGAACCACTTGTTTTGGGGGAAGTGACCTTGCTCACTGGGGCTTACTCTCCTATTTGTAAAATAAAAGAAATGAAAAAAATAAAAACAAAATACTTTCCTTTCCAAGAGTGATGGGTTTGCCTCTCGGTGTGACACAACTGGTCTACCTTGGTGCTGTCTGGCTACTGCCGCCGTACCCTCTGGCCCTGGAGGCCCAGACAGCATTGACAGTGCCTGCTCCCCCCATCGGTTTCTCAGGAGAAACCCTGCCTCGGGCCTCCCTAACTGTGTAAGGTTTGTAAAGATCAGAGCGGGGGCCCCTAAAAGGCTGAAGGCGGGGAAAGCCCTAATTTTACAGATAAAACGAAATGCAACAAATTGCATTATTTTCATCTGAATTTCCTTCCTCATGGCTCAGTTTTGACATGCGGGAAATAAATTGCCATCACCCCCCCCTCCGCCCACCCCAAACCAGCTGCTTCCAGTCAGAGCGAATGGATGATGATTTGATGAAACAGCCATCTGTTGCAGGGTAAAAATCCTAATTAACCAATATATGAATCAGAACAGAATTAGCCATAAAGTCATTAGAGTTCTGTAACTGCTGACTGGAATATGGAGCCGTGACCATGTAAATAGCCTTCCTCTAAGCAAACATGAGACTGAGAAGGGAAACCCGTCCCTCACCCGGGATGCTGCAGCCCCGGCAGGAGGGGTCAGATTCTGTGGCATTAATTGAAATAAACAGCCGCTTCCAGAGCAATCTGGGCATCCTGAGTAATGAACCTCCCTCCTATTTATTGGACACATCACAGTTTGCCAAATGCTTTCACACCAGGGGTACCTTGAAACCCCTGCCCCTCACTCCATGGGTAGGGCTGGTGGTCACAGCCACAGGGTTAGTGACTCACTCAAGAGCTCACAGCCAGAAAAGAGCCAAGTCAAGTCCCAAACCCAGGTCACTGGCCTCCAGTTCCTGCCAGGGTGGCTACCTCCTCCTTAGTGAGTACCCCCAAGGTGTTGTGTCATCCTAAATTATTGAGAGACTCTAATTACCCCAGGCTCCTGGCTCTCTGCAGGGTCAGATGCCCTCTGCCTCTTTCAGATGTTGGAGGGAAGACCCTAATGCCTTGACAATCTGCTTGAAGTTCGTCTCAGTACAACATTCTAGTTGGATTTCACGGGGTGGGGGGTGGGGACGAGCTGGCTGGGAGACCGTGTTCATCTTTTCATGGCTGTACCAGCAGATCCTGTAGTTCTTTGCCTTGTACATAGCAGATATGCAATAAATAGTTGTAGAATGGGTAAGAGAATAAATAAATGACCTTCACAAGTCCTTGCATCTCTCTTAGTTTAGCCCTTGAGCTCTAGGGAAACGTTCAGTTGCTCCCTCTTGCCTATAACACAAAGCCCTCAGTATATTATGGGCTTATCAAAAGTCTTTTTTTTAAATAAATTTATTTATTTATTTACTTACTGGCTGCATTGAGTCTAGTTGCGGTGAGCGGGGTGGAAGGTGGGGGGGGGCGCTACTCTTTGTTGTGGTGCACGGGCTTCTCATTGTGATGGCTTCTTTTGTTGCCGAGCACAGGCTCTAGGTGCACGCGCTTCAGTAGTTGCAGCACACGGCTCAATAGTTCTGGCTCGCAGGCTCTAGAGCACAGGCTCAGTACTTGTGGTGTACAGGCTTAGTTGCTCCAGGGCATGTGGGATCTTCCCAGACCAGGGATCAAACCCGTGTCCCCTGCATTGGTAGGTGGATTCTTAACCACTGCACCACCAGGGAAGTCCCCAAAAGTCTTTTTAAGAAGACAAATTGTATCACCAGATGGTACCCCCCCCCCCCCATACACACACAAGGCACAGACAAAGCAGCAGAAAGCTTTTTGTTCCATTCCTTGTCAGCCTGGGATTGTCCCCCTTTAAACACATTGCTAGACGCAAATGGGAGCACATCCTTGTCTCAGCTTCCATTCTCTTTGTTACTGTAAAGAAGAGCATCTTCTCATATGTCTCCGTACTGATTGTGTCCTTTTTTCTTTTGGAAGTTGTGTCTTTAACTCATTTTACTATGGAAAGCTCAATGTTTTCCTTACTAATGTGTATGAATTCTTTACAGAATAAAGATAGTAATTCTTTGCTGCAAATATTTTTCCTACTTGTTCCCCCCCGCCCACCTGCCATGTGTAGAAACTCTATATTTTGCTGGAGTCCCTTCTGCCCAGTGTTTTCCCTTGGGCTTTTTTTCTATTACTGCTATACTTAGCAAGTCTTTTCTCCCCTGGATGTTTGATAGATATGCATTTCTAGTTCTTCCAGTGTTGCACTGATTTTCTTGCTTTTACCTTGCCTCTGTAATCCATCTGGAATAGATTGTGATGTGTGGAGTGAGAGCTTTTCTTCTTGGTTCCTCATTTCTTCATCCTCCATGTGGCTGTAAGGACCTAGATGAGCACAACTTACAACTGGATGCAACTAGAGAGCACTGTGAGCTGGACTGGGTCCTGGGACTTTATCAGCTATGTTGAATGTCTAAAATTAGGTCTCTCCAGGAAAGGAAGTCCCAGTGATCTTAGCACAAGTGGGAAAAGAAACAAGAGAAGGAACTGAATATGTTGTTTTTGGGTCCCAAACTTCTACTCACTCATCAAGCTTCGGATCCAGAGCCATTTCTCCTGGGAGGTCTTTTTATCTCCCCCCCAATATACAATACAGTATTATTAACTATAGTCATCATGCTGCATTTTACATCCCCGTGACTTATTTACTTATAACTGGAAGTTTTCACTTTCTGAGTCCCTTTACCCATTCACCCATCCCCAAACCCCACCCCTACCAAACACCAATATGTTGTTGGTATCTATAAACTTGGTGGTGTTGTTGTTTTTATTTTTTTATTTTTTATTTTTTTTCTGTTCTCTGGAGAAAGTTTTTTATTTTCTTTTTAGTTTTGCATTGTGTTGTTGTTTTTAGATTCTACACATGAGATCATACAATATTTGTCTTTTTCTGTCTGACTTATTTTACTTAGCACAATGCCCGCAAGGTCCATCCATCTTGTCCCCAGACGGCAAGATTTCATTTAATGGCTGAATAATACTCCCTTGTATATAAAATTCACCATTTTGACCATGGCTAGGTGTATAGTTCAGTGGCTTTAAGCGTATTCACCTTGTTGTGCAACCATCACCATCATTTGTCTCCAAAACTTTTTCATCTTCTCAAACCGAAACTCTGTACCCATTAAACATTAACTCCCCATTTCCACCCCCTCCAGCCCCTGGCAACCACCATTCTATTTCCAGTGTCCATGAATTTGACTATTCCGAGTACCTTATATAATTGGTATCATCCAATATTTGTCCTTTTGTGTCCAGCTCACCTCACTTAGCACGTCTTCAAGGTTTATCCATGTTGTAGCATGTGTCAGAATCTCCTATTTTTTAAAGTAGAATAATCTTCCATTGTTTATATATACACCACACTTTATGCATTCATCTGTCGCTAGACCTTGGGTTGCTCATACCTTTTTGGCTATTGTGAATGAGGCTGCTCTGAACACAGGGGTACAAATGTCTGTTGGAGTCCCTGCTTTCAATTCTTTGGGATATATACCAACAAGTGGAATTGCTGGCTCCTATGGTAATTCTATGTTTAACTTTTTGAGGAACTGCCATACTGTTTTCCGCAGCAGCTGCCTCACTGTACGTTCCCACCAGCAACGCACAGGGTTCCAATGTCCTGGGAGGTCTTTTTTGTTACCCCAGCCCCAGCCTGGGTCTGACGCCCCTCCTCTGGGACCCACGGCATCCCCTCTTACCTCCCATGTTATTAACCACATGGGAGGTTAATAATATGGGAGGTAAGGGGGCTGCTATTGGGTGTTGAGTGTTGACATGGCTGGTTCTGCATCATCACCGGGAGTTCTCATCAAGGGAGAGAACTTGACTTCTATATTTGCTGTTGCTTCTCCAGCCCCTAGCACAGCCCCTGCCCATAGAAAACCCTCAGGCAATGCATGTTTAATGAGTGTTCAAACTCATGAATAAGTGGCACTTGTAAAGTTCCTTTGGGCACCTGCCACATGTGCCAAGTGTCTTTGTGACACTATCTCAATGAATACTCACAACAATGAGAGCAATGATGACTCACTTCATTTACCCACCAGGGAACTGAGGCTCAGAGTTGTCAGGGACTTGACTACAATTTCTTTGACCTTCAGTTTATAATGATACTACATGTCCTTACCTTGTTTGGAGACTTCTTTTTCAGATGAGGACACTGAGGGAGACCCCCAAGGTCACACTGTCATCCTGCTCTTAGGCAGACTTGCGTTGTGCATGAAACCAGGATGCTTTAGAGATGCCAAGACCTTTATCTTTCTCCAGCTGGGCTTCTAGTGAGCAGGTCTGGCTCATGGTTCGTTCTCAGAAAATAAATGTTTGGTCTGAGCCAATTTGAGCTTGTTATACAGTTTGATACCAACACCACTAGACATGTCTATGGCAACTTTCCACTTTTACAAATCACCGTTACTTTACTGACTTGGCCCCATTAGTTCATCATCCTTGAATGTAATAAAGTCTAAGGCGATTGATGACAAAGCACCTGTGGACTGTTTAAATAACCAGGATTCTCATCTGTGTGTATGAAAGGAGAAGAAATTATTGACCTCAGAAATTCTATGTCTTCTGTTGTGATGGTTAATTTTACATGTCAACTTGACTAGGCCACAGAGTCCCCAGACTTTTGGTCACACACGATTCTGGGTATGTCTGTGAGGGTGTTTCTGGATGAGAGTAGCATTTGTATCTGTAAACTGAGTACAGCAGATTCTCTTCTCCAGTGTGGGTGGGCATTGGCCAACCATTGAGGACCTGGGAAGAACAAAAAGGCTGAGTAAGAGGAAACTCCTCCTGCCTGAATTCTTGAGGAGGAACATCTGTCTTCTCCTGCCTTCAGATGAAAACTAAAGAATTGGCTCTTCTTGGGCCGTGAGCCTGCCGGCTTTCATACTGAACTACACAATGAATTGGTTCTGCTCTGCAGAACGCGACTAACACATCAGTATGAGGAGATGGTGCCTCTCCAGCATCCACTGGGGGGACATATGCTTCCCAAGTGACAACTGCCTCCGTGTGCCCAGTGTTTACAAAGCACTTCCACAGACGTCCAGTTTCCTTCCCACAAAAACCCTGGGAAGGGGGAACTGGTTATCTCCCACTTACAGATGGGGACATTGAGGCCCCCAAAGGCTGTGATTTGCCCTTCACCACCCCAGTTTCCTGCCTGCAGTTCCAGTCTCTTCTATCTGAGCCACATCGAGGTTAGGAAGCCATCTCAAGATCTGAGACTTAGAAGCAGAGTGCTGTGCTTTATCCGATGGACCCAGTTCCGCAGGACAGAAAGTTAGGAAGCTGGGACCAGAGGGATGTGGACTGGATTCAGGGGTTCCAGGGTTCTGGGTGACCACATAGTTCAGGAGGCAGCTGAACCGGGATGCTGAGACAGACAGGAGTGAAGACCACGCAGATCGGCATTTGTTCTGCATAGACAAATGACTGCAGCAGGAAGCGAGAAGACACAGGGAGTGGTGGAGGCCGTAGCAAACGAGAGCGCATGCAAGCTTAAAGGCCTGCACCTCCTGTTATGAGCTGCATGTTTGTGCCCTCCCTAAATTCTTACGTTGAAGCCCTAAGGTCTGGTGTGGCTGTATTTGGAGAAGAGGCAATGAGGAAGTAATTAAAATCATACGAGTGGGGCTCTGATCCAATAGGATATAAAAAGAGACACCAGAGAGTTCTCTCTCCCCCCATTTGCCCCCTTCCCCTCACTTTTCTCTGCGTGCACCCACAGAAAAGGCCTTGCGAGCACACAGCAAGAAGGCAGCCATCTGCAAACCAGGAAGAGAGCCCTCACCGGAAGCTGAGCGTGTTGCTACCTTGGTCTGGGACTTCCAGCCTCCAGAACTGTGAGCAGGTAAATATCTGTTCTTTAAACCATCCAGTTTATGGTATTTTGTTACAGATGCCAAGTTGAGTATCACACATTCCTATTTCAAAACAAACAAATGTGTACAGGCTGATTCAGCCTGTGGCCCCTCTAGTTTGCAATCTATTTGTCAAAGTCATTCATGGTGGAGTTCAAGTTCTCCATGAATGAAAGAATATCCAGGAGCTTGGGAGGTGGCAGCAGGAGGGAAAGGCCACAGAACCATGGAGGCTGAGGATGTGATTCTTAAAAATGTCTGTACGTGAACTTGGTCTAGAGGAGTCTGCAGGGACTGAGAGAGATGCTCAGCCTGTCTCTGACTGTGACATGAACACAAGCAGTGTTCACTGGAGGGGCTTGTTGGGGAAGGGGTCTCTTGGGGTGAGCCTAGCCTCAGTTAGGGCGGGATACAGAGGGTGGGCTGAGAGGTTCAGGATAGACAGACATTCTGTTCCACAGGAGGGAATTCCAGAGAGCATGCGGGGAGGGATGGGGAGGTAAGAAGAGCAGAGGAAATTTGGGTCAGGGAGAAATGCGGGGAGGTGGAGGGGTTTACATGTGGGATGGTGGCCAATAAGACAGAGATGGGAGAGGTTTGGGGGGCTTACCTACACCCAGGGTGGATGGTCCAGCACCCATCCTTCAGAAGCACTCAGAGAGGGGCCACTCCTAGCCCACCTACTCCCAGAACAGTTTCCAGGCAGAAGGTCACTTTTAGGGCCTGGGCCAGGATGGAGCGGGAGGTGGCACGGGGATTGAACCCAGTGACAACGTGGGCATCAGACCCCATCCCTATGTCACCAATCAGACTCAGAAAGACCCATGATGGTGACAGGTCAGGGGTGTGGAGAAAGTGGCTCGATTCTAAGATGCCACCTAATCTGGGAGAAAGAGAATCAGGAACAAGGCTTTCTCCACTGGGGCTGCTGGGAGCAGGATGGAGCTAGAGGTCCCAGCCGGGGGATGGGGCAGGGGGAGGAGCCCTGCTGGACCAGAGGCTGAATGAACTCCAGAAGAGAGGGTTCATTTCATTCCTGCTGACAATGGTTTCTGTTTTTATATTTTAATACTAAGTTATGAAATTCTTAAAACACCTATAAAAAAGTAAAAATGTCACAGCATATTTTCTTTGAGGAAAAATACTGCAGATAGTACAAAGCTTTCCCCATCCTCCTCCCAGAAGTTACCTCTGTATTGAAATCAGCATAGAGCCCTCCTGCCCGTATTTTTACACTTTCACGATTTCAGGATAAATATCAAAACAATTTATAGTCATATCTTGTATGTTTTTCAGATGTACACACATAGAATCATACTGCACATACTCTTTGGCAAGTTTTAAAAACACACACACACACACACACACACACAAATGCCAGGCCCAGGTAGTTTTTTGTATTTTGCTTTTTGTTTTTTTCATTGAAAAAATAGACTTTATTTTTTAGAGAAGTTTTAGGTCCACAGGAAAATCGGCCAGAAAGTAGAGAGTTTCCCCATGCTTCCTGTTGTTCCCCCCACCCCCTCCCCCATCCACGTCCTCCCCCACTACGGACAGCAGCATCAGTCTTAGGACTAGCCCAGACTCCAAGAGCTGGACGTGCGCTTGGACCCATCAGTCCTCAGCTATGTGGCCGGTCCAGCGGCCACCCCAGGAGGCATTCTATTGTTAGTCACACAGTTAAAACCAGAGGCATGTACATTTGTTACAATTGCCCAACCAGGTGGTTTTATAGGTGAATGTTTCCAATGTTCACCACACGCCAGGACTAGGAGAGCCCTGGTTTATACAGGTCCTACCAGCCTCGTCACTGGGCCATCAACACCCCTTGCACACTCCATCTCCTCTGACATTAGAGGAGCCCCAGTGATGGAAAAAGCAACACTCAAACCCTGTTGCAGCACGAGTGCCTGAGGTCACTGTGGTTCCCAGCTTGGGGGTATTACCGATGCTGTTTCCTCTCCGGGGAACAGCCTTCCTACCGTCTCCATCTGGTGACCTCTCAAATCGAGGACCATGTCCCCCTTCACCTCCACCCTGCCTCCTGAGCAGAACTGAGCCCTCCTGACTGTGGGGCACCTGGCACGAGTGATAGAGCATGTTTCTTCCTGAGCCCTTGGCACTATAAGGGCAGGTGGGGGGAATTCCCTGGTGGTCCAGTGGTTAAGATTCCAGGCTTTCACTGCCAGAGTGGGGTGGGTAACTGGGTCTACCCCTGGTAGGGTAACTAAGATCCTGCAAGCTGCACGGCGTGGCCAGAAAAAAAAATAAAGGCAAGCGGCTTCCCAAAACGCCATACCGGGAATGTTTTCTGGAGGCAGCTGAAGACTCTCCCTCCCAGGAAAACCAGGCCAAGTCTCTGACTCTGAGTCCTCCTGCCTTTGGACACTCTGCTGGGGTAGAGTCGCCCCGGTAGGCTGGCCGTCAAGCAGGCTGAGTGACACCTTTTCTTCCTTGCCTCCTCCAGCTTCTTCTTAACTGGAGCTGCAGACAGGTACTGCCGCCAGCTCCCTGACACCCTGTCAGGCTTGCTGAACAAGTGTGGGACAGGCAGGCACAACGAAGTAATGGTATTTTTAGACCCCGGCTTGTGGAAGCTTTTCTTCCCCCTGGTTGTGATGAGTTTCTGATAACCTCTGTTCTCTCTAAAGGACTCAACGGTCTCTATCCTTGTAGAAAATAGGACAGCAGGGTCCAAAGCTACATTCAAGACCCTCCTCTTCCAGCCTCCAACATTTCAGGTGAGAGAAGTCCCCACCCCGTGCCAGACTTGCTCTCTCCCCACTCCCCAAGCCCCAGGCTCCTTCCCATGTGGTCAAGAGTAGGGGGAAGGGGAGGCTGGGACATAGTGAAAGAGTAGCATATATACACGACCAAATGTAGAATAGATGGCTTAGTGGGAAGCTGCTGCGTAGCACAGGGAGATCAGCTCGGGGCTTTGTGATGACCTAGAGGAGTGGGATAGGGAGGGTGGGAGGGAGGTTCAAGAGGGAGGGGATATGGGGATATATGTATACATATAGCTGATTCACTTTGTTGTACAGCAGAAACTAACACAGCATTGTAAAGCAATTATACTCCAATAAAGATGTATAAAAAAATTTAAGAAATAAAATAATTTTTTTAAAAGAGTGATCTTTCAAAATAATAAGCTGAATTCATCACATCCCTGCTTAAAGTCCTTCAGAAGCACCTCCTTGTCATAGGGATACAGTGGGACCTCCCCTGTTGGTACCAAAGGCCCTGCATTACCTGGGCCCTGCGGGAAGCCTCTTCACTATAAGTGTACATACTGTAATTTTCCAAGCAGGATCCGTACCTCCAAGCCTCCTTATGTTCACTCTTGCTGGTCCTTCTGTTGGGAACTCTGTCACTGCACCTGTCCACTGACCTTCTAGGCTAAGCTTGAAGGACACCTCTTCCTGGAAGGGTTTTCTGAGCCCTGCCCCCACCGCCCTTGGCCAACACCCTGAACGAAACACGTGCTCTTTCTCCACATTCCTGTATCATCATACGTGGTACCTACGTGGTGCTGGGATTTGAAATGTCTGTTTGCTATCTATCTTCCCCTTTTCAACTCTGAGCTCCCTAAGGTCAAAAAGGGTTTGGTTTTTCAACTCCAATATCCTTGTGCCTGGGGCATAATTGACACTTAGAAAAAGTTTGCTCCATAAGCGGAGTGAATAAATGAAGGAATGAATAAAACCTCAGCCAAGGTCTTGTATAAGGGAGCATGGCAGCAGGGTTTCCATGCCAGTGTGAGTCCCACTGCCTTGACCGCCTGATTCAAAAATGTGAACACTCCACTGGTAAAGTTAGGCCACCGTATGCGAGACGGGTGTTGCCCCTATATCTTCAAAATGCAGAAATGGCTTCTTAGTCCTAATAAGGCTGTCTTACAGACCCCAGCCATGCTGGGAACTTATTGGTGAAGGGTGGGCAGTTAAATAGGGCATTACTTAAAGCCACATGCCTGATAACATAAGCCACTTAGTGCGTTTAAATCTTTACAAGACAGAAATCTTATCGAGCTGCAGAGCAGAGCGCCCTCTGTCGCTCATTTCTGGAATTGCGTAGGGTCACGTTCATTTTCTGATTCCCAGTGGAGGCAAAGGGTAAATAAGAAAGACACAGACCTCCCCCAGTGTAACACGGAAAGCAAACACTTCAGCAATGTATTGCAAGGGTGGTGAGTGTTCCCCTAAGTGGAAATTCAGGGTGCTAAGAGAGCAAGAACCCGAAGACCTCACCTGAGATGCGTGATCATGTGGGGTTGGGGAGGGAGGAGATGAAGCTGATTCAATTCACCTAATAGTCACCAATTGACGATTATACACCAGGCATTGTCATAGTTCTGGGGATACAGAGGGAAGAGACAGAGTATCTTCTCTCCAGCAGTTCAGAGCCTAGAGGGGGAAGGAGGGAAGGAGGCTTCAAAGCTATCATGACAGCAATGACAATAAAGTAACAGCTATTAGACATCTTGCATGATAGCTGTCATTAGCATACTCTTATAAGATTACAGTCAAAATAATCCTGTGCTTAGATGTGGAGCTACATGATGTGGATATCATTATTTCTTTTGAAGCGTGAAGACTCGGGGTCTCCTGGTTGACCCTGAAGCCTTGCTCTTTCCACTACATCATCCCATCTCTCCAACCTGATTAAGTACAAAAGAAAGGACTTTCTGGTGCACACTCATCACCAAAACCCTGTGTGACCGGTATTCCTGTGACTCTCTTCCTACAGACAAGTCCCGAGTGGTCTTGAGCTTTGCCTCGGGCCCCACAGCTGTAAAGAGCGAGCTGCCCTAGAGCAGGTGGTTTGGAAGGAGATCTTTGCAGTCAGACAACCTGCCATGGGTGACCAGGCATGTGACCTTTGGCCCCATAACATTGTCTCAATTTCTCCATCATCTATCTTATGAGATAGATAATACGCTTTCAGAGCCTGGCACGTTAAGCCGTTGGTGTATGTTCACAATTGTTATCACCATTATTCTTACTAGCCCTTGGAGGGAACATATTTTCCCCACTCCTTGTGTTTCCACGTGAAGGGATTTCCACTAAGGTGATGCTCTCGGTCTCCCCCTCACTCATTCATAACTCCTCAGGGAAGAGGGGCAGCCTTGCCTGACTGGGAGCCTGGGAGAGGGAACCAGGTGTGCTTGGCCCAGCCCCTTCTGGGTCTTCTTTGAGAGTTAGTTCCTGAATAGGCACAGTTTTCTGACTCAGAAGTAAAATTTTACGGATCTCTCACAACTGAGCCCCTTGCCTCAACCTTGCTTTTCTCAGCTGAGTTTTGAGTCTCCCCCTGTCCGGCTCCTGTGTCTTTTCTCTGTAATTTTTCTGAGCTTGGTATGGAAAAAAAAAAAAAAAGAGTCTTATTTACCAACTCCTCCAAACTCCAACCTTAGCCAAAAGTGAAATTCTGTCCTTTTCCTGCCATTTCTCACTCTGCTTTTGCTGCCTCTAAAGGACTTCTTCTCCTTCTGCCTAAAGATCTACAGAAGCCTGAACTTGCACTTAAAGTCACCCTAGAACTCAGGAGCCTGAACGTGTCCCGGGAGGTAGCCAGTCCAAGACCATGACTCCTCAGGGGATGGGAATTGGGACCAGGGAGGGACTGTGATCCCAAGAAGGCAGCTGGTCAAGGATGGAGATGGACCCAGCTCGCAGACCCTGCCTGGGTCCTTTCCCCCGCAGGTGCTGCCTCCTAGCACCTGAGTGGGCTGCAGGCTTTCCTAGGCTTAAACTGGGGAACAATGTGCCTGGGTGTCAGGTATTCAATCCAGGGAATTAGATCATTAATGATGAGTGGTGCTGGCTGTGAGAACGAATAAGGTGGGAGAAGCAGGTGCTGAGGTCCCCAGGGGGCCAGCCCCTCCAGCCCAAGTGCCTGTGTGCAGGTCAGCCCTGCCTGCCAGCAACAAGAAGAGGCAAGGTCTTCATTGCTATGCTGGCCACATTCCTCAATCCCTCACAGTGAGATCCCTTTATAGAAAGTGAAATGAATCTCTGATTTGAAGCTCTCAGCCCAGGCCTGCCTTGTGCCTCAGGGAGTATGAAGGCAGCATGGCTATTGTCCTGAGAGCAGAGTCCTCCTGAGGCCGACTTCCACCTCCCTCTCAAGCTGCCCGCCTGTTCCCCTAGGCTCCTGCCCACTGCACACCAGTCGTGGGCACTGTCATGACACTGTGCCTTTGCTTATGCTGTTCTCTCTGCCTCCAGTGCCTTTCCTCCTGCTTGGTCTGGAGCACTTCTATTTAACCATCAAGGCTCAATGCAAATTTCTTTCCTGTGAAAGCATTCTCCAACCTTCCTTTCTCTGTGGTTGTCTAGCACGCCTCTAGTATAACAGCTTCATTTTGTTGAAATGAAACTAGGCCTTTGGGCTATATCTGGCTACAGATATGTTTTATTTGGCCAGCATTTTGATTTTAGAAAACTCGAATTTCTTTAGGTGGGGCTTGTACACTCTAGTTTGCCCACAGACCCCACCACTGCCCTGTATTGTGTTACTTTCTGTCCCATAATTCCTTGCCCCAACCCTGAAGGCACTTGAGTTGCAACCCTTGCTGGAGGTCTGCCACAGTGAGCTCTTTGAAGGGATGTGTTCAAAGATGTTTCCCTCTGTTAGTCAGGGTTCTCCAGAGAAACAAAATCAATGCAATGTATATATAGAGAAAGAGATTTATCATAAGGAATAAGCTCACATGATTATGGGAGATGACAAGTCCCAGGACCTACAGTCAGCAAACTGGATATCCAGGAGGACAAATGGTGTAGTTCCAGTCAGAATGTCAGCAGGCTTGAGATCCAGGAGAAGCCAATGTTTCAATTCAAGACTGAAAGCAGGAGAAAAAAACAACAACAACAATGTCTCATCTCAAAGGCAGTCAGGCAGGAGGACTCCTCTTATTCGTGGAAGGGGCAGCCATTTTGTTCTACTCAGGGCTTCAACTGATTAGATGAGGCCCACCCACATTGGGGAGAGCAATCTGCTTGACTCTGTCTACTAATTCAAATGATAATCTCATCCAGAAACACTCTCAAGACATACCTAGAATCATGTGTGACCAAATGTTTAGGCACCCTGTGGCCCAGTAAAGTTGACATATAAAATTAACCATCACATTCTCCAAGATCCCCCTCTCCTGATTATTTAATCAAATACACATCTAGGTGTTGTTGTGAAGGGATTCTGCAGATATAATTAAGGTTAGGGATTTCAAAATAGATTATCTTGGATTATCTGTGTGATCCCAATCTATTCACATAAACCCTTAAAGGCAGAGTACTTTCTTTGGCTGGAGTCAGAGAGACACAGCAGAAGGGGAAGTCAGAGAGATTTGACAGGACTTTGCTGGTTCTGAGATATAGGAGGCCACAGGCAAAGCCCAGAGAAGCCTCCAGGAGCAAAGGAGCCCCCCTGTTTATGATCAGTCCTACAACCACAAGGAACCAAATTTTGCCTACTACCTGAATAAGTACAAAAGCAAATTCTTCCCCAGAACCTCCATAAGTATGTGGCCCTGCTGACATTTGATTTTAGCCCAGTGCTGGATTTCTGACCTACAGAAACTGTAAGGTAATAAATGTATGCTGTTTTAAGCTGCTAAGTGTCTGGTAATTTGTTATGAGAATAATGGATAATGAATGTAGGAAGGGTTGGTGCCTTTCTCATTGCCATACACCCTGCAGCCAAACATGGTGCCTGACACACAGTAGGTACTTGCTACGTGTTTGTCAACGGACTGGATTACAAGGCAAATCCCAAGTGACAAAACCTAGCCCTGCTTGCCCTTGGAGGGAAGAAGCTTTGATTCTATTTCTACGTGTGAGGCTCAGAATAGGAGAAGCTGGTTGACATCAAGTTGATGGACAGCCCAATTTAAATCTCTAGTCAGGAAAACTTGGGCGAATCATTGTTTTCTGCAGGAGATGATACCTCGGTACGTGCGCTCCATAATTTGTGGAGATGGGTTCCAGTTTATTGCATTTCTCACTAAAGGAAAGGAAACTGTGATTTATCTTCACAAGGTCTTCTTTTTCTTTTCCTGATGGTGATGAATGTCTGCAGCTCCATCAGAAGATGGCAGGTGAAACATACCCTATGGGTTGTTGTGGCCGAAGAGTCCTGACCCTCCAGGATCCTACAGTTTAGGAAGAATGGTATGATGCCCACAAGTAATTATACTACAAAGCAGAGATGTCACAGGATGAAGAGCAGGGCAAGAAGCCTGGTGTAGCAGAAAGTATCGTGGACTGAGAGCCTGAAAATTTGACGCCTGTACCACTCTTGGTTTCATGACCTCCGAGCCTCTGTTTCTTTTTTAAATGAATATCCTCTGGTTTCTTCCAGCTCTGGGAATCTGATGACATTTATACCAGAAAGTTCTGACACTGATACTTAGGAGGCCCCAGGGAGCCTCAGCCTGACAATATGGTACCAATTCATACATTATTTTAGCCAGAAAAGAATATACATATTTCAGAATATTGAAAAGTTGGATTCTAATTTTTTTTAATTTAAGAGTTAAAAAAAGTCAGTAGATTTTTTTTTTCTAGCACCTCCAAAACCTAAGTAGCTGGAAAAGACTCTAGAGATCAACCAGCCCAGTGGTTTTTTAACAAAAGCATTTAATGCTGAGAAACGCTTTCATCAAGTTATCACCCAACAGCATTCCCAAGGCACTGAGTAAGAAACGCCTAGGGCTCCATGAAATACATTTTGAAAATCACTGGTCTGGCCTATTTTGAAAACAAAGAAATGAAGAGCTAGAGAGGGTCAGGTGATATGTACAAGGTGAGTGGCAGTCAGGACTTAGAGCCACGAACTTGACCCCAAGACCAGTGTTCAATCCATTACACTCCCCCCCCCCACCCCCCGCAACGCACACACAACTGAGAAGATAAGACTGTTGGGGAGGGAAGCAACTCCACTCTCACTTTCCTTTTCTCTTTATTTACAGGCAGAAAGAGACAGATGAGAATGTGGATTAGGGCCATTATCCCTCAGCATATGTCGGTGTTAATAAGTGTGTTCTTTGTAGATTCATTAATCCACTGTTAGGAGCTGAAAATGAGTATTTCAGATGCTTAATGTGATATCCTAGATGCTCTGAGAACCAAGTCCCTCTGGACAAAATGTTCTTTAATCTTTCTAAATGGTCTGTAATGGAAGCTCCAGGTCTGGCATAGGGAACACAGTCTATTATAACTTATTGACAAGATTTTCTAAAACAGACTTCATTAAAAAAAGTGTCCCAAATGACATAACTGAAGCTTATTCTCTTTATTCCATGGTGATGTTTTAACTTTAAATGGTTCTCCCTTTGTAAAATAAAAAAATTTTAAAAGAAGATTTTTGACAAAAGTAGCAATGCTCTGATTTTAATATATATTTTAGCAATATCAAGGATGGTTTATATGAAATCTTACAAACTTTAGAGTTGAGCTCAACTTAGGTGTTACCTAGGTTGCCTCTGTTTTCCAAAGAGAAAACTGGGACCCTGAGAAGGTAAATGACTTTTCCAAGGTTTACTGTAAGTTTGGGGCATGACTGAAACAAAAGTCCAGCTCTCTTGGCATGTGGACCAATGAGCTCTCCCTGAAGCTATGCTTTAGAACTCACCCAATACTTTTAAAGTAATAATCATAAAAAGGAAATTCTTTATTTATAGCAGGCACACAGGCGAGTGGTTAAGAGCATAGCCTTTGTAATCAGACTCTGTAATCTTGGGCAGTTTACTTACCTCTTTAATTCTCACCTTTCTCACCTATAGAATGAGGACAATAAATGCACCAACATGGTAGGACTATTGTGGTGTTTAAGTAGTACAAGGCAGGTAAACATAGAATTCTTGGCATCGTAAATGTTATTTAGGACTGTTATTATTATTCACTTGTTGAGTTTTATATATTGTCAACATGAATGTTTGCCAAGAAACTTGCTTCTCTCTGCTCCAGTTCATGATAAATTCCTACTTCTTAGCCTGTCAAATGCTGGATTTTGTAAAATCTGAGAAAAGCACATATTCCCTTGCTACCCAAGATCAACAACATCCTCTTGGTGAATTATTTCTATGTTTGAGATTGAAGGCTAAACGCTAATTCTAAAGGAGCAGAAGAGTTGGCCAATTCCCTTCAACAAATATTTACTGATCATCTCTTCTGTTCTGTTAGGCTGTATGAAATGCAAAGACAGAAAAAGACATGGTTCCTGTCCTCCAGGGTCCCTAAGGTGGTGGTGAAAACAGACATCTCTGAGTGTCTCTGATACAGGTGTTACGGCAACTCCTCCTCTAGAAGGAAAAAATAAAGTGGGAAATGATCTTATGGAGTGAGAATTATTCTCACAGGACATATAGAAAGATCTCTGAGAAGTAGAATTTGAGTCAAGTTTTAAGGAGTTGGTAGAACTTCAACAGCTGCTGTAGTAGTCATCTTCTAAGATAGCTCCCAATGATCCCATCTTCTGGCAATCACAGCCTTGTGTAATGTCCTTCCCTTAAGTAATTTTCTTCTAAGGAATAGAATATCACAATATTGAGGGAAAGTCACTTCCACGATGAGGTTACAAAAGATTCTGACTTCTGTTTTGCTGATTCCTTTTACTGATGATTTTGATGAAACATGTTACTATTTGGGGGAGATCCAAGTGGCAAGGAACTGGGGGCAACCTCTGGCCAATAGGCACCTAGTTACTGAGGCCCTGAACCCAACAACCCTAAAGGAACTGAATCCTGGCAACAGACATGTAGATGAGCTTGAAAGTGGACCCTTCCTCAGTTGAGACTTCAGATTAAATCTGAGTCAGGTCTAACACCTTAATTACAGTCTTGTGAGATCCTGAGCAAAAGTCCCAGCTAAGCGGTGCTAATTCCTGATCCACAGAGACTGAGATAGTAAATGTGTAATGTATTAAGCTGCTAACTTTGTGTTAATTTGTTATGCAATAGATAACTGTTGCAAGTGTCTGTATCAGCAAAGGACATTATAGCAATGAAACACCCCGAGCCATGGTCCAGGAAACTATTGCCTTATCCATCACTTGCCTTGTGGAATTGTCTTGATGAGAAGGTGAGGCTAAGGCAATTTGCACTTCCTGAGCAATGGATTTGTGGAATAGCAATCAGGTTCTTGTAGCTGGACAATAATGTTTGTGGAGAGACACAGTGGGCTATGAGGTTAGAGTGACAGGCTATGGCTAAATTGTGAAGGGCCCTCAATACTCAGCAAAGGACTGTGAACTATACAGGGAGGCAGTGGGGGAGCCATTGAGGGTCTTGAAGCAGGGTAGTAACTCTAATAGAGTTGTTCTACTGAATATTCATTTGATGCTGTGTTCAGGCTGAAGGGGGAGAACTTGGAAATAGCTGCAAAATCCTAGGAAAAGGTGGTAAGGGCCTGAACTCTGACCAAAGGAACAAACCATAATACAATTCTCATTTGTGTTGAAAGTTCTCTGAACATTCCCCTGGTTTATGAGGCAGGAATTTTATCAGGCATTTATTTGACATCCAACCCATTTTCATTCCACACACAGGTACAAGCTCATATTGGAGTTGAAAATAATCACAGGCTTGACTTTGTGGAAATGGAAAGAAATGTACCCAAGATGGGAAAAGCAGGTGACAGGGTTGACTATTTTTCAGCTTTCCAGAGAAGACCAATTCATAAACCTTAACAAGAGTGCCAGAGTTCCCCCACGCTATGTCTTCTTTGCCTTTCAATATCCTGGTGCTCAGTCTGAGGACCCCAGATGCCTAGGGGCCCTCAAAGGAGGATTTAAGGGTGTTCAAAAGTATCCAAATATTTCAAAAAACACATAGATATCCCTGTAGTTACTCATAATAAAGCAACCCAGGTAAGAAGGAAAGCCAACTCTCTTTGGTTAAGGCTAGTAATATAAACAGCATAGTGTGGCTCTTCTGGGTGGCCGATTAGAATTACTATATATTCAATACTTTTTTTTGGTAATAACTTTATTTTTTCCTCAGAAATAATCCATTTATTAAAAAACAATCTTAAATTCCACTGTAGATATTCTATTCCGTATTCTTTGTCCAGCTTTATTGAGATAGAATTGCCATATAACATTGTATAAAACATGTTGGTTTGATACACATATATTATTACAACATATCAGCAGTTAACATCCTATAATTACCATCATGTCACATAACTATCATTTCTTTTTGAGGTGATAACATTTAAAATCTACTCTCTTAGCAACTTTCAAGTATATACTACAGTACTATTAACTATAATCACCATGCCGTGTATTAGATCCCCAGACCTTATTCATCTTGTAACTGGAAGTTTATGTCCTTGAACAAAATCTCTCCATTTACCCAACCCCCAGCCTGTGGTAAACAACATTCTACTTTCCTATAACTTTTAATCAACAAAAGTGGGAAAATGAATTACCACTTCAAAATTGGAGGATATTAGGTGGTGCTGGCCTAATGTGAAGGTCAACAGCAGGATAAAATTCTCACTATGTTGCTTGTCAGCTGCGTAATACTGTGTGATTCCTCAGTGAGATGCATTTTTTTTCACCAGCAAAATAGGGCCAATAACTGTTGCCTTTTAAAACTGTTATTTGGTATTAAAAGACATAATATATGCAAGTTTCCTGGCACTCCATAAATGGTAGCTATTTTTAAAACAATTGAATAAAATGTGAAATATTCTGGCAAAAGGAGCTTGGAATAATAGGAGCTGTCCACGGTTCTGAAAGGTTGATCACCCCATTCTCGCCTCTTCATGCCAGGGCACTGGTTCAACTGTCTTAATTTCTCTTGTGGACTCTTTCTTCAGCCTCTCAGCTAGATTTCCTTATGGTTTTCTCACCTTGGTATAATTCTCCCTCTATTCTTTTGCTGGAGTGACCTCTTAAAATCACGGATCTAGTCATCTCATGCCCTTGGCAAACCCCTTCTAGGGCATACAAGACTCTTCAAAATAGAGTAGCTTCTTGCCTGTCCATCAGCATTTCCCCTTAATTCCTATCATGCCCTCTGTGTCCTAATCTCATTGACCCTCTCATCATTTGTTTCCAAGATCTGTCCCTTTAATACTTCCATGCCTTTGTTCATGCTGTTCCCTCTGTTTATAATACTTTCCCTCCTTCTTCATTTGGCAACCTCCAACTAATTTTCAAGTGTCAGTTCAAATTTGACCTTTTCTGTTGTCCGTTTTCTCCACCCTCCAAAGATATGTAGCTCTTCTTTCACCTGCTGCCTTCATCAGACTTCATCATATTTCCATGATAGCACTTATCTTCTAACAGTTCTATCTCTTGCGACAGAATAGGAACACTTTGAAGGCCAAAGATGATGTCTTATTTATCTTTGTGTCCCCAGCACAGCATGGTATTTAGTACCAATCAATGAATGGGTAAGTGAAGTTACCTTTTCCCCTGGCCCAGCCCTACTTTTGCCCACTGGAGCCCAGTGCACACTTCATGCCTTCCTTCAGTATCTGTAAATAAACTGGCCTCTCTTTGAGCACCTACGATTTTATTTTGGCTCATGGTATACCCTCTTACTTTGTGTACAGGTTTTATCTCATATATTATTTTTTATTCTATGTTTTTTTAAATAAATGTGTATAAAAAGAAGAAAGTCATCTGCAACCAACTTCTAGTAGAAATACACATGAATTTAGAGCTGGGGTACTGCCGCTTCACAGGTGAGAAAACAAAAATCAGAGGAGAAATGTTTCTCCCAAGTAACACAGTGGTGGGTGGCAGAGGCAGGATTAGGACCCAGGTGTCCTTTCCCCGGGATCTTACTCTCCACTTTCACCAGGCTTCAGAACACAGAACTGATGCCTTACCTTAACTGTTTGTAACATTTTAATTGTAATTTTATTATTATTAACAGCATTTAAAAATTATGTATCTCTTCAGAACCAATGACAGGACACCTGGATAGCAAAGCTTCTTACAGCTGAAATTCAACACCAGGAATCAATGTGGTTTTGTCGTCTTTGAAAGGACCCATGATTAATAAAAGGGACCTAATTATGTTGACATATGTGGACAGGTATGCAGTATACAAATAATCACAACAAAGACCAATGGGCAAAAAACAACAGAACAAAACAAACAACATACTTGGAACAGGCTTGGAAAAGAACACAGGATTAGAAGTCAGAAGATTCGTGCTCAGGCTTCATTCTGCCAATTCCTAAGTGTGTGACCAGAGGCCCAGCACTGAACTCCCTCAAGCCTGTTTCCAAATGTGAAAACTTGTAATGAGAAATTCATTGTCTGATTATACCAGAGTGAGGATATTTAGTAGATGCTACTTACTACATAATGCATGAAAGATACAAGACAATTATCGGTGTAAGGTGCTGTGCAAAAATAGTTGACTTAAAGTACAAGACTCATCAGACTTTCCCCACAGACCTGCAGACAGAGATACCATCCTCTTCTTAGGGCCCAAATAAGAAATGTATGCTTGTTCTCAACTCCTCTTTCTAAATCCCCTCATGAAGCCCCACCATTATACCCTCTCAATTCCACTCCTATGTGGTTCACCTATTCTGACATCATCTTCATCCTCATCTTCATCATCTCCAGCCTAGACCCTTGCAGTGCATAGTCTTCTGATCCAGCCCTCCCCAAGATGTAATGCAAGCAGACATCACTTGGGGTCTTGTTAAAATGCAAGCTCTCATTCAGCAGTAGCACAGGATATATCCTGAGATTCAGCCTCTCTAATAAGAGGGGTCAATACTGCTGGTCCATGGACCATATGTTCAGTAGAATGGCTCTAAGCAGTTTCCTTGAATCCAGTCTTGCACCTGTTCACCACCTGGTCTCCACACTGACCCTAGAGAAATCTTTTCAAGGCATAAATACGATTATGTCACTGCCATGCTTAAAAAGTTCAATAAGTAGGTAGATTCAGTGTCAGGATTCTCAACACTGGCTGCAGATTTCAATCACCTGGGAAGCTTTAAAAAAGCCCAGCGCTCAGGCCACAGTATAGACCAACTAAACAAAGCTATCCAGAGGTGGGGCCCAGGCAAAGGTATTTTTAAAATAGCTCCCCAGGTAGGTCTAACCATGACTACAAAGATTCTTCCAAAACAAAAGCTTAAAACTTACCCCATCATTTAACCATCCTAATAAGCTCAGATAGATCTCTTATTCCCAGGTGAAGAAACTGTGGCCCCAGTGGGTTAAGTGCCTTGAAGCTGGGCCCTAAGTGCTCCAACACATGATGAGGTAGAAGGAAAGGACAAAGCGTGACCTGCAGGAGTCCCAGTTCCATCACTGCATGAATATATTTGCAATTGTTTTCAGCATCTCTTCTATTTATTCCCCAAACCACCGTAGCCTTTGATGAATTCTGGAGGAGAAGATTGTTTGGCATTTTCCACTTATCAGTCACTGCATCCCCGCCCTGTCACAGCTCACTCCTCTCTGCCCACAGCGTGGGCTGGGCTTCCCATCTCGCAGAGCAGGGAGCAATGCTTCCAAAAGGAGATGCGACGTCTCAAAATGTCAGCCTGCCAGCTGGTGCTGTCAGCTTGTATGGCCCGTGATATTTATCAGAGGGAAACAATTAAGTCCCCTGAACCTGGGATCTCCCTCAGAGCTCAGGTGGACAACAACAAAATGTGTATGAGTGCCTGCCCAGTGAATGTGTTGTACCATTCACTGGGCAGGCACCTGGTATCAGGATCTCCTCCCATGGGGTGGGCACCTCACACATGTGATCTGTTTAATACTGAACACAGTGCCAAGAATTCTGCACTGGGTCCTCATTTTACAGATGAGAAAGGCAAGGCTCAGAGCAATGATGTGACTTGCCGAAGGACACACAGATGGGGGAGGTAGGGCCAGAATCAGCCTGCAATTTGGTGCCAAACCCGCAGTTTCTGATACCCAGAACAGTGTGCAGCACAGAGAAGATACTTAATTGACACTTGATGAATGAATGAGTGACCCAGTGAGTGAATGAATGTCTCATGTCATGCTGCCCTGAAGATGGCCTCCACCAGTTATTTGTTACAGCACCTTGGGTAGGTAACTTCACCTTGCCTTGCAAAAGTGAAATATCTCCTCTTTATCATTGATGTTGGAATGGCTGATAAAATGGGTTTAAATCACTGATATTGAGATCAGGTTAAAGGCAAATATCTTGGTCCCAGGGAACAGTGTGGTTCAAGAGCTCTTCTCTCCTCTGGGCGTCCAGTTCCTCATCTATAGAATGGGAGAGTTGAATGAGATGGACATTGAAATCCTGTTTTACAGATTTTCTAGGAGCCAGGATATCCAGTAAAGCTTATTGATGTGCAAACAGTAGAGGCCTGGAAGGTTTCCTACCCATGGCCCTAGTGCATCTTCATCAGAGTGCCTTTGCTTGCACAAGGCCTAGATAAAACTGAAGGAAGGTGAAGTTGGCATGTGGCTCTCTCTGTAGCCCTCTGGGCATGATTTCCCCTCCCCATGGTTAAGTTCTCTTTTGCCAAGCTCCAAGCCCAGCAGTTAAGGCCCTATGTACCCAGCTCCAACCTTCCCTTTCAGCACCATCTCCCACTGCTCCCCTTCCTGGCCCAGCCTAAGCCACCTGCTCCCCACATGGTCCTGCATATTCCCATCTCCCTGCCTCTGCTTGGGCTGTGCCCTCAGCCTGGAGTGCCATTGCTCCAGCTTTGCTCCCCCTCTCTGAGCTCTCCAAATCCTCCTTGTTCCTGTAGCACTTTGTACCACATGCTAGACACCATCCATCTATCCATTCATTCATCCACCTATGTATTCACTCCCAATGAGTCCCTTGAGCACTTGCTCTGTGCCAGCCACTGTGCTATACACTTTTGCTCTGTCATCTCATTTAATCCTTTCAACCCTATGAACCAGGTATCGCTACTATCTGGACTTTGCAGATGAGCTAACTGAGGCACAGGGAAACAAGCCATGCAGCCCATACGTGACAGAATTTGTGGATCATGCAGTCTGACCCCAGATCCCAAGTTAGCCCTCCTGTCTAGCACCTCTTCTGCCAGATCCTGGGCTGCCCCAGGACAGGTACCATCATTTGTGCACCCAACATTCGTTCAGCAAGCATCTGCTGAGAACCTCCCCTGTGCCAGACCCCATGATGGGCACAGTGGTCCTGATAGGTGCTATATATGGCCTCCCACTCCTATGGGGTGCCTGGGTCCAGGCTTGGCTTCATAAAGGATGCTCTTGAGTGGCATGGCTGGTAAAAGTATGTGAGAAGCAGAGTTCAAAACAGATGATGGCTGCAGATATGAGGGTGATGAGCAAGGGGGGTGCTGCCCATCTGCGGGCTCTGCAGACACTGGAAACAGGAAGTTGATGGGGGCAGATGAGTGTTCAGAGACAGAGGCGGGCTCTCATTGGCAGGGTGGGGAAAGCCAAGTTGGGGATGCAGTGAGACAAGCCTCGCTGCTCTGGATTGGCCCAGTGATGCTCCCTGAGGCCTGAGTCCAGACCACAAATCCCACCTGCCACAGAAATAGGCTTGAGACTGTGCACATGGGTGGCCCGAGTCAGCCACCTGTCACCTCCACTTAGGGGCCAGCCCCGTTCACAGAGTGAAGACCTTGGAGGTAGACAGTGGAGAGGCAGACATGGAGCCAGGCTCCTTCCCTTGAGCTTGGCTTGGTTTGCACAACAGAGAAAGGAGTTACTGCCTGGCTGTTGTATCTTGCAGGCTGGTTCCTTCTAGCAACTGCAGATGAGGGCTCTAGAAAGTGCTGCTGCTGCTTACCTTGGCTAAGCAGAAGCCCTGCAGTTTGGTTTAATGTGACACTCATTTATTCATTCTATCATTGGCCGCATGTGACATTGGGCACTGGGAGGAGCTGAGGGGAGAAAAACAGGCCCCAGGAAGGAGACAGACCTGCAAGTGGCTTGCCCTGTCCCCAGGCAGGCAAGGCCACATGCTGTCACTGATGGGTAAGCAGAGCACCAAGAGGACCCCAAGCAAGGAAGGACAGTCCCACTGTACTTAAGGAAAGCTCCCCAGAGAAGATGAGATTTGAGCTGGACTTGGAAAGGATGAGGGTTTGACAGACTGAGACAGGTCATTTCAAATAGTAGTGTGGACTTTATTCTAATAAAATGTACTCGATCTGATTGTGGCACAAAGCCCTCTTGCCACCCCCAATCTTCCCCTGCTGGGCTTCCTGTCCCGGGGAATGGACCTCCCTGCCCACCAGCCGCCCCTCTCCCTCCACAGTCAGCAAATCTTCAAGGCCTATCCAGTCCACCTTTTCCATGACTCAAACTTTCTGCTTCTCTCCATTTACAGTACCACGGACAGCTCAGGCCGCCAGCACTTCTCGACCAGACCCCTGCCACAGCCTCTCAGCCCCACGCAGCCATTTTTGCTTTCCTCTGGGTTCTCATAACACTTGGAACTTATTTCTATTGTCGACTTTATCGCATTGCAGCTAGTAGTTTTCCATGTCTGGGAGCTCCTCATCTCTTTATCTCAAGGGCAACATCTGGCATATAATAGATGCTCAGTAAGTGTCTGTTGAAATTTTGGAACCATTCCTGGTATCTTTTTATTCATATCAGCTCACACAGTGCTGGCTTTCAAGACTGGGCAGACGGTGACCCCGTGGAAAGTTAGGGCCACTAACCAGGGGATGTGTCCAATTCATCTGACTCCCAAAGGGTACAGACCTACCAGCTTCCACTGGCCATTAAAGTGGGCATTTCTAGGACCAAAAGGACAGGGCAGCAGCATTCTGAAAGGGGCTAGAGGAAGGCAACATCATCACAAACCCCAAGTGCAGGTGAGCCGGAGGAAGGCATAAGGATGACGGTTAGGGTCCTGGCTGGGGTAGTGTCCTGGTGCAGGACCTGCCACCATGGGGATTCCGTTCACCTCCTAGACACTCTGCTATTTTGCAAAACTGAAGAAGAGCCAGTGGGGCTTGGGAGACGTAGCCAGCTTCTGAGATCTAAGAATAGCAGAAGGCATGGTACCCTGAAAAGAACATGTAATTGGGAGTCAGGACACCCAGATAGGGATTCCGGCTCTGCTGTGAACTGGCTGTGTGGTCGCAGTCACATCTATAGCAAGGTACCCACTCCAACACACCCTCCTGCACTCGCTAAGAGATTCCCAAATATGTGGCTCAGACTTGGTTGGGAGAACTGCTTTTCTGTGGTTTCCTACACCCAGGCAGCAGCTGATGAGAGCAGAAGTGATGGTCAAGCTAGCCTGGGTTTGATATTAGAAAAGTGGTAAGCAGATGATACAGTATGTGGTTATCACATAACCATCCATTCTCTACTCTGGCACTTTCAGACTCCCCAACCCCCACACCCTGCGCCAGGCACACAGCATCCCTCAGCCTGCCCTACTCCCATGCCAGCTCTCTCTCTTCTGCTGAGACCTTCAGTGTTTCCTGGCTCCTTCCCCATCCTGTCCTTTGTATACTCAGAGCATTCTTCAGATTCCATCAATGTTTTTGGCCAACAGCTTTGCATTCTTGGCAGAGTCCAATGTGCACACCTCAAGTGGTGGAAAGTTTCACCTGCACTGGGGGTTTGGCCCGTTGCCCCTCCTCCCTCCTAGGTGTGCTGTGCAAGCCCGCAGCCCCCAGGGAGCATCTGCAGCTTGGCTGAAGAGCGGAGATCCCTGCTGAAGCCAGATCCTGGGATGGAGCCAGGCCTGTCCAGTAATCACTCCACATACATCCGCATGGGGAGAAGTAGCTCCGTCCCATCCCAGTGAGTTATTAAAGTCTTGGGAAGCAGAGCAGTTTTTGGATGTTTTGTGATGCTCAGCATTTACTTAATTTCATTTGTCAGGAGTCTCTGGACTTTGGCTTAAGAGAGTCATGTATTCGACTGGCTGCTCTCCTTCAGAGACAGGCCCCCATTAAATGGTCCCCTGAAAGGAAGCACCCCAGAGCCATGTGAGGGATTAGCACAGTCACTTGGTTTGTCCTACTGCTATTGCAGCTTCTGAGACCTCAACACACAGGCTATTTCTTCCCCCAAGTGAGTTAAGAAGGAACCAGCTTCCCAGGAATCCACAGGCTATCAGATCAACCCTTCCTTCGCTGTCAGATTGCACCCAACCCTGTCTGCATTGGTGAGAAACTTTAGCCCTTTTATTTTATATGAATTCTCCTCTTTTTGGTCATGGGAGGACACTAGGTAGCATTAAAGTGTACTTGTCTTGGTGTGTAAAAAAAAAAAAAAAAAAGAGAGAGAGTCATGCATTCTAAAAGCCTGCCCAATACAAACTCTGAAAGGAGTGTGGGTCTCCTCGAATAATTGTGGCACCATCGCAGTCATAAAGGGAGAGGCAGGAGACTGCCCAGCTCTTTGGGATGAAAGAGGGAAACAGAGAGAGACAAACAGACAAAGAGACAGAGGAAGGCAGATTGATTGACTTACTTAATTGCACCTTGGAATTGTTGTAAGAGTGCACAGGACCTGGAATTAAAGTGGAGTGTAAGTACTGGTCCCCCTACTCATTGGCCGTATGACCTTGAGGTAGGTTACTCCCACTTCTAATCTATAAAATGGAAAAAGGCCGATCTCCTTTAAGTGTTGCTGGCAGGATTCATTAAGAGAGGGTGGTACTTGGTACCCTGGAATGTACTGGACACTCAGAAGCTGGTGCAGTGGAGAGGCGGCTGTCAGCGTGGCTGATGGGAACTCAGGGGACCAGGCTGGATCCTGAGCCCAGTGACTATCTCACTCAGGTCTGCAGGCAGACAATGGGTCAGGGAGAGGTGAGGAGATGAGGGATCAGAGGCTGATGACACAGGAGAGAAGTCCTGGGATGCTAGTGTCAGGGCAGAACCAGAGGTCAGGATTCATGGCTGCCATCAGCCCTGCAGAGAACAGACCCTCAGGGCAGGCTGCATGCTACTCCACAGCAGCACAGGGGCAAGCAGAGCTGAGCCAAAAGGGGGTCAGAACAAGCCCCTCTGGAAGAACTGAAAACCCTACAGGCGGTGAGGCTCAAAGCACCAAGCTCCCAGGGTGTGACACTTCTACCTCTCTGCGTCTCTGCATGTGCCTCTTCCTCCCGGCTTCCTCTGCCAGCCAGTCCTTGTTCGGGTCCCAGCATCCATCACGTGGACCATTGCAATGGCTCCATCTCTGGTCTCTCAGCCTACATCCTCAGCATCTCCAGCTTCTTTGCAACAGCTTTCAGTGGGTCATTTTAAAACATACATCTCAGTATGTCCCACCAGACAGAAAACCTTTGAATGTGTCTCCCCACAGAGCAGTTTCCAAAATGGTGTTTCAGGACACTGTAGTTCCTGCAGAGGAGTGTTTCTTGAAACAAAGGTTCTGTGCCCAAATTATATTGGGAATTCTGGGCAGAGCAACACACAGCGAGCGTCCCTGCAGCTGGACCTCTCAGAGCCCTTCCAGTAAAAGTGTTCCTGTGAAACTCCCAGACAGGGAGAGAGTGGCTCCCTGTTCCCAAGCTTACTTGGAAACCTTCGTCCTCTTTCTTTTATGGAAGAGGTGTTCCAGGGAACACAGTGGGGAGAAGAGATGACCTAGAGAATGCAGCCCAAATTCTTCAGCCTCACATTCAAGATCTTCTGTGCTTGGGCCCTATGGTCACCAAGAATCAATTTAATTTTTCAAAACGGGTTTTCCGCAGCCACAAAAGGCCTCCAATTGGAATAAATGAACTGAAATTAAGCAGAAGTGATCTTACACCACAGCTCCCCTGAGGATTTGCAGGCATGTGATCCTGGTAGCACACTTTCGCAGATATTGATTAGGCACACACCCTTTGTTTTATAAAGATGATGAAACTGAGCTTGAAATAGGAGCAGGATACACAGACACAGCCTAGCCATGTGCTGAAACGGGCTCTCTAACTCTCAGAGTGGCACTCTTTGCTTCACTAGGGATGAGTGTATTCTACCAGAGGGTATCCCTGGAGAAACACATTTTGGAGAGTCAGGGAGCAAGCTGTACCTGCTGAAGGGTTGACCCAGAAGTTTAACGGGATAACACAGGAAGCAAGTACAGAGGAGCCTGAGGAGGAGGGGCAGGCCATGGTGATTTTAACCTGCTGGTTAGACTGAACCGCGGGATTTCAAGATGAGAGAATTATGGCCAAGGAATAAAACCTCCCATTGAGAACGGATGGTGACTAAATGCTTCTGGGCAGGTCCAGCCAGCTCCAAAAAGCCCTCACCTAGAATATTTGAAGAATCAGCCACTTGCAAGGATTTTTTTTAAAGCATTAGTGGCTTACTTCTGGTTTCCGGGAAACAGAGCCTGAGATAGGGCTTCCGGGACACACTGTGTAATGAGGAAGATGTTTTAGGAGAAAGTGACTGTGGGAAGAGGAACAGGTCAGGGGAGGCAGGGAGACAAGGATGTGTCCTCCACTGATGTAAACTTCCATCTGGTCCACGGGGAGCCTGAGGATGTGAACTGCCCCACAGAGCTGGTCCCAGCTTGAGGCAAAGACTGGACTTTTTGTGCCCCGGTATCAGTCTTTTATTGGCTGCCCCACTCCAGGGAGTGAGGAGCTTGGGATACAACCTTCCAGAAGAAGTGGCTTCTTTCAGCTGAAGGCAGTTCTCCAGAGAGGAGGCAACTGTGAGCTGTTAGCAGCCCACACTCCTGGGAAATGGATGCTCTGGAGAAGCAGAGGGGATCTGGTGGGGTACCCACAGCATTCACTATAATTCATCTCCCACGTACTGCAGACGGGGAAACTGAGGTCAGGGAAAGTCAACGTCTTGCCAAAGATCATATGACTCAGTTTCTGAGGTTAGGGCCCTATTGTCAACATGTTTCATGGTTACATCCACACATCCTTTAAGGCAGAGGGCATCCTCTGGTAGAATCTGTCTTTCATCTTTGCTCAGCACAGCCAATGACTGTTGAAATTGAGGGCATGATATGAGACATATCTCTTTAAACCGGTGTCACACTGATTTGTCTGCAGGACCTCGACATGGCTGTATCTATAGTACAGATGATAATGAATTGCCTTCTTTTTATGCTTGTGCCTGGGGGTGATTTTCTTGTAAAAGGGGCTATTTTAAAAAGCAAACAGACAACAATATCCTCTCCAATATGTTTCCCCAAGGGATAAAAATGCATTCTCAAATGATTACGAATGTTGGAATCATAGAACCTAGAGCTAGAAAGGAAATCTCAGAGATCGCCTAGGGAGTGGAGGTGGGGGCAGGGCCTTATTTTCAGCACCAAGGATGAAGCACCACAGTCTTTCTTCACCTAATTTTCCTTTGGCAGATGTTGACTGTGAGTCTGCAGGTGTGAAGCAGTTAATTCTTTCTCAGACCCACATAGGCAATAAAATAATATCCAGGATATCCTGTGATATCACTTGCAGCCAATAAGAGTTTCTAAACCATGTGTGAGAATCTAAACTCCACCTGAGTTGATATTATTCCATCCCAAAGCGTAGAAGCCTGACATTTTAATTAACTTGTGTGGCCTGATCATGGGCAAATGTAGATGGTGTCTTGAAATATGGGAACAGCTATTGAATCTCAATTTCAACCTTCAAATATCCTTGGGAGTCTGAGGATGCCTAATTGGAACTCAGTGGATATTTTCCCATTATAGATGGGGAGACTGAGGCCCAGGGTAGGGAAGTGATTTTCCCAAGGCCACACAGTGAAGAAGACACAAAACTGAAACTAAAGGTTAGACATTTGCTAGGGACTCAGGGATACCCCACATCAAAAGTTCAGGCCAACAAGATAATGAGTGAACTTGTGCATTGCAAACAATAGAGTTTTCTGCATATGTAAGCTCTAACCCTTCTGGAGTCCATCCTTTTGAAAGACTATCCTTGACAAGCAGTAGAACTTGAAAAGTCAGTAGGAGCAGGGAAAAGCTCAGGGCTTAGAGTTTTTAATGAGGAGAACCAGGACGTTTTTTTGTGGCTTTTTTTGAAGGTGATCCCTATAACGCTGATGGACGGTCCCTTCCCATTTTAATAGCAGTCTGGTGGTGATATCATAGCAAATAAATTTAAGTGACATGTGGAGTGCAATTGCAAAATTTAAACTCTAGCCAAGCACTGTATTTTTTTTCTGAAGATGTGACACATAGCTGATTGACCTGCATTCCTGAGTCATATTTATAGGGCAAGAGCTTTCTTGGCAGCAACATGAATCAGTTTGTGATCTTCAAGACTAATAGGATAAGCCTGCAAGAAAAGCTGGGTATGTGTGGCTCTTTACATCTAGAAGGGCTGGAGTCATTATAATTCTCCCTTGGTACCACTGAGTTCAATGCCACACTGGCTCAGGGTGCCCACCCAAGGCTCTGTTCCCATTAATGAAAGTTGTCTCCTCAGGTGCCAAGATGGCTAGGACCCTGTGGGGTCATTTGAAGGTTGTTGTTGAACTTCCTTTAAATCTCTCCTTCTGTTGATGCTGAAATGCCATTAGAGTGGCTCAACTCAATTTCATTCATTGACATCCAAGCTGGAAAGGAGAAGAGAGAGGATCTAAATTGACATTTTCATCGGACAAATGGAAAAAAAGGCTCACACCAGGAGTGTGTCTCACCCACACTCACAGTTAACGACAGAGCCAGAACTAGAACCTAGTTCTAGACCCTAGACCTGTTGGCTTTTCCTGGAGGTCTGATATCACCATGTCCTATAGTCTTCCCAATTGAACAAAAATATAGTGGGTATCATCAAGCTCTGCTGTGGGTGACACAGCCACATGTTCATTCTTTCAACAAATACTTAACTGAACATCTATTATATATGAGGCTGTTCTAAGCACTGGGAACATTGCGATGAACAAGATAAAGGCTTTGCTTTCATGAGCTTCTAGGTAAAGAGATGAGTTGATAAACTAGTAAACAAGTAAACAGATAATGTCAAGAAATTAGATAACACTTTAAAAAAATATATAAAGCCATGTAAGGACTTAGAAGAGTGATGGTTCTAGGGAGCTATTTTGGAGAGACTGACCAGGAAAGATGTCACTTTAAAGGTGACCTTTGAGCAGGGACAAAGTTATGAAACAAATCATATGAAGAGCACTCCAGGCAGAGTAAAGAGTAGGCGCAAAGGCCCTGGGATGAGAACTAGCTTGATTTATTCAAGGAACAGAAAGCAGATCAATGTGACTAGAGTGAAAGGAAAAAGATGAGAGTCTTAGGGCAAGATGGCTCAACTCAAATAATGTTGGGGGCAGAAAAGGAGGTGAGGAAGTAGAGACAGCAGAAGCAGATCACTTCTGAGCCATTTTGGTACAAATAGGAGCAGAGAAACAGGAGTGTGTCTGGAAGTGAATGTGGGGTCTAGAGAGCTGTCCTTAATTTGGGAGCTATTTCAGCATGGTTGTATGCTGATGAGAATGGTCCAGTAGAGAAGGAAAGAGTGGTGACATAGGAGAGACCATGACGTTGAAAGAAACAAAGATCTTGAGTAGGAAAGTCCTCAGAACCCCCATGTGCACTGGAAAGGAACGCCTTAGATGAGACTGGGACTAATTCTTCCATGGTAACAGGAGGAATGCAGACAGGTTGGTTGATTTTTGAGGGGGGGAAGATTCAGCGGTTTTTTTCTCTTATTGCTCTTGTGTTAGTTTCTCAGGTTGATAGTAGGTGAAACCCACTTCCATGTATATACCCAAGAGAAATGAAAACATATGTCCACTCGAAAACTTGTACAAGCATTATTCATAAAAGTCAAAAAGTGGGCCCAAATGTCCATTGCAAATGGACAATGAATGAATGGAAAAATGGCATGTTGTATGTCCATAGAAAAGACTGTTTTGCAACAATAAAAAGGAATGAAGTATTGATACAAGGTGCAACATCGATGGCCCTTGAAAACATTATGCTAAGTGAAAGAAGCCAGCCACCACTAAAGACCAAAAGTTATATAATTTCACTTATAGGAAATGTCCAGAATAGGCAAATCTATAGAGACAGAAAGTAGGTTAGTGGTTGCCTAGAGTTGAGATGGGGGTTGGAGGGGAAATAGGAAGTGATTATTAATGGGTATGAAGTTTCTTTATGGGGTGATGAAATGTCCTAAGATTGACTGTGGTGATGGTTGCATAATTCTGTGAATATACTAAAAACCATTGCATTTTAGACTTTAAATGGCTGGATTATATGGTATGTGAATTATACCTCAATAAAGCTGTTAAAAAATAAGAGGAGAAAACATATTTTATTGTCTTAGTCTGCTCCGACTGCCATAACAAAATACCGTAGACTGGGTGACCTAAACAAAGCAATTTAGTTCTCACTCTTCTGGAGACTGGGGAGTCCATGATCAACGTGCCGGCTGGTTTGATTCCTGGTGAGACTCTCTTCCTTGCTTGTAGACAGCCACTTCCTTGCTGTGTCCTCACATGGTGTTGCCTTCGTGTAGAGAGAGAGTGTGAGCTCTGGTATCTCTTCTTGTAAGGGCACTAATCCTATCATAAAGATTCCACCATCATCACCACATCTAGCCCCAATTACCACCCAAGGGTCCCATTTCCAAGTACCAAATACCATCAACTGGGGGTTAGGGCTTCAATATGTGCATTTTGGTGAAGGACACGTATATTCAGTCTGTAATGGCTGTGGATGGGGTAGGGTGTTGGAGAAGAAGAAAAAGACATGAAATGGTATCTTGGAAGGAGACCACAAGTCAGCTGTGGACATATAGTAGGATTGCTGGACAGTTGCAAAGGCAGCCTTGAGGTTTATGATCAAAATTTAAAGAGCTACCACTTGGCATAATTAGTATTTTGTTGTTAGTTTTTTTCCCCAGCTATGTTTTCTAATAATGTACAGGGATAAACAGAGAGTTGAATTTCAGCAGGGCTGGAGTTTTAGCAGGAGAGTGTGAGCAGAGGGAACTGAGACTCCAAGGGGGTCATTATAGTTAGGAACCTTGCATTCTAAGGTGGGGAAGTAAAATGTGAGGACAGGAAGAGAATGGACAGTAAGAGATGGGAGGGGCAATGGGGTGGAGTACTAGTGGGTCAGTGAGGTGCTGGAGTGATGGTCTCAGAACAAGTGAGAGGGAAGGAGGGAGGTGGTGGGTGGTCCAAGCTTGGTGTATTAGTTTGAGTTCTCCAGAGAAACAGAACCAATAGGAGATACACACATATAAACCATAAAATATTATAATGAATAATAATAGAATATATATCACATCATATCATACTATATAACAAATTGGCTTGTCTGAGAAGTCTCAAGATCCACAGGCAGCAAGCTAGAGACCTAGGAGAGCTGATGGTGTAGTTCCAGTCCAAGTTCAAGTCTGAAGGCCCAGATGGAAGGCAGTCAGGCAGGCGGACTTCCCTCTTACTCTCAGGAGGATCAGGCTTTTTGTTCTTTACCAGCCTTCGGTGGGTTGAATGGGGCCCACCTACAAAGGGGAGGGCAGTCTGCTTTACTGAGTCTATCCACTCAAATGCTAATCTCCTCTAAAAAGGCCCTTATAAACACACCCAGAATCACGTGTGACCAAATGTCTGGGATTCCCATGGCCCAGTGGAATTAACCATCATACATGGTACACTTGAAACTGAGATTTGGGAAGTGGAGCAATTATTGGTACTGAAAAAAAAAGAGACACAAGATATGAGTTGGATTTTGGTTCTGTCTTCTGGGTCAGTGCAGTCTGGGAGAGGAGATGGTATAAGCCTACAGATGATGCTAACTCAAGGCCAAGGGTTTTAAGAATCACAAATTCATGAAGGGTTATATTATGGGCTGAATTGTGCTCCCCCTCCAAAGTTCATATGTTGAACCCCCAGGACCTCAGAATGTGACCATACTTTGAGATAGGGCTTTCAAAGATGGGATTAAGTTAAAATAAGGCCTTTAGAGTGAAACCTATGTCCTTATTTTTTAAATATTTACTTAATTAATTAATTTGGTTACTTCAGGTCTTATTTGTGGCAGGTGGGCTCCTTAGTTTTGGCTTGCAGGCTCCTTAGTTGTGGCATGTGAACTCTTATGGCATGCATGTGGCATGCATGTGGGATGCATGTGGGATCTAGTTCCCTGACCAGGGATTGAACCCGAGCTCCCTGCATTGGAAGTGTGAAGTCTTAACCACTGTGCCACCAGGGAAGTCCCTGGTGTCCTTGTAAGTAGAGGAAGTTTGGACATACAGAGAGACACCAGAGGTGTGTACGCAGAGGAAAGGCCAAGTAAAGACACAGGAGGAGACAGCGGTCTACAGGCCAAGGAGAGAGGCCTCAGAGGAAACCAGCCCTGCCAACACCTTGATCTTGAACTTCCAGCCAAACTTCATAGCCAGAACTATGAGAAAATACATTCTTGTTGTTTAATTCACCAGTCTGTGGTATTTTACTCTGGCAACCCTAGCAGACTAATACAGGTTAAGAGGAGAAAGACATTTCATCTGGCTGGAGAAGAAATAAATTCTTCCTGTAGTCTTTCAAAAACATACGAACAGGTTGACTAAAAGAGATGTGACTTCAGTGCTTGAAAGATTTGCAACCATGGTGCTGGCTGAGGGTCACAGGGGCAGAAGAGCCTTGGAGACAGAGGTGGGAAATTTCACAGGGGTGTGTGTGTGTGTGTGCACACATGTGTGTGCTTGTGTGCATTTGTGGGGCAATGCACTATAAGAACAAAGGCATGCAGGGCTTCCTAGGTGGCGCAGTGGTTAAGAACCTTCCTGCCAATGCAGGAGACACGGATTCGATCCCTGCTCCAGGAAGATCCCACATCCTGCAGAGCAACTAAGCCCACACACCACAACTATTGAGCCCATGTGCTGCAACTACTGAAGCCCATGCGCCTAGAGCCCGTGCTCTGCAACAAGAGAAGCCATGGCAATGAGGAACCCATGCACCACAGTGAAGAGTAGCCCCATTTACCGCAGCTCAAAGAAAGCCCGCACACAGCAAAGAAGACCCAACACAGCCAATAAAACAAATGAATTAAATAAATAAATAAATACATAAATACATAAATTTATTTTAAAAAAAAGCAAGGGATGGTCTGGGTAAAAAAAGTGGGACAATTATTTTACACATACACACACACACACACACACACACTGGTAAAAAAAAAAAAAGAACAAAGGCGTGGAGACAGGAGAACATGGGGTGGGTCTAGGGGCAATGAGGGGTTGGATTTGGGAGGGATGAATAACGAGATTAGGCTGGAGTCACATTGTGGATACTGCTCCAATGAGTGTCCTCACTTCTGCAGGGTTTGATGAAGATAAGGAAGGTGGGGCCACTGTTTTCCCAGAAGTTATCTGGAGGGGAGGATGCACCAATGCATGGTCAGTCAGTCAAGAGCATCAACAAAGAAGGAGGCTGGCACCCCCAAAGGGCAGGGGAAACTTACTGGAGGTTGGCTCCTTGCAAAGAGGACTTGAGTTTGGGGGTGGTTCCTTAGGAAGGAGCGGAGTGGGGGCGATAAACTAATGGAACTCGTATCTGATGAGGAGCTTCTGGGTCCCAAACACTCTATAAGCTCTTCATTCATCTCAGCTCCTTCTCACAATGACCCAGCGAAAAGGGAGCCCTTATCCCTACCTTGTAGATGAGAAAACAGGCTTAGAGAGGGGCAGTCACATGCCCAAGTCAGAGACCTAGCTATAAAATCCAAATCTTCCTGCCTCACTCCCCTACCCCACCCCGCCTCTGCAGTAATTTTTATAAGGACAGATTACCTGGCCAGTTGAGCCTTTTGCCCAGTTCTGGTTGACAAGATTCCTCCCACCTGTGTGGCAAGAACAGGCATTGTTCACCCAACCAGAGGAGTTTCTAGGCCATCTAGGTCTCCCTGTGTTCTCAAGGCCACAAGACCAGCAATCTCAGATTCAAAGGAAACATTTTGGTCCGTGGAAGATCTCAGGAGGCTCAGAAACCTATGGGGTTTAGGGGATGTGACAAATATGTTTGTCGTGTTCTTTGAACTCTAGCAGAGGCTGACTTTTCAGACCACAACTGATGAATTGGAGGATAATTCTTTTCAGCCAGGGCTTGTCCAAGAAGAGACAAAGAACAAATTTCACATGCCCTGCAGCCTAGCGCATCGCACTTTAACTTTCAGCTGCAGGAGGCCTGGGGGAAATTATTCCATTTATCGGTGCCTACTCTGCACCCCATGCTCTGCACATATAATCTTGTAGCTTAGAAGCACTAAGGTCAACTTAGCAGGAGGGTGAGAGCTTTGTCACATGGACCAGCACCAAATCTGACACCCCCAGAGATCTGTTGGGTGGACAGAGCGGGTGGCAGTCCCCCTGGTTTGTCCCCCATGGCTGTGTTAAGAGCATTGCTGGGACAGTTTGCAGTCTGAGCGCCTGGCAAGGGACAGAACATCTGAGCTCCCCACATCATCACTACCACTGCCAAGCCTCTTGGATGGTTTCTGCTTTCCTGGCAATTTCAAACCTTCTCCCCAAGGGCTCAGTGTTTGCGTCTCTCCATTTTGCAAGGCTTTTGACTGTGAATTCAGCACAAAATCAAAGGCTGTTCTCCCAGATTTTTCTCCTTCCTTTACTAGGAAATTTTCTCTTTCATTAGAGCAGATTTGAGTACTTGGTCCTCCACCAGGAAGATTTCATGTGCACAGTGATCCCGCTGGGCCAACCCTCCAGATAGCCCTTATTTTCTGAGCTAGTGGTTCATTGGGGGTGGATTCAAGGAAACTGATTAGCATGAAACCGCATCTATTAGTCCCTGTCTCTCAAGTCAGTTGGCTCCTCTCCCGCTAGTCTAGACTAGATCACAGCCCTATTAACTTCCTGGATATAGCATCTAAAGCTCCTCTTCTTCATTCTTCCCTGTCACTTGCCTGGAAATGCTCAGTGATCCTGAAGCAGGCAGGATGGGAAAGGCCACTGCAGAAGTTGGGATTAAATGTCAGAAGGGGCCCAGGGTACCAGGGGAAAGGGGAGGAAAAAACTAGGACCAAGAAGGCTGAGGGGAAGGACTGGAAGGTGTCAGACGAGTCAATTTTCTGAGAACTTGCTACAAGTCAGACACTGCCTTGAGCCTTCTAAACTCACCACCACTGGCGGGGCAACCCTTCTAAAACATAACTCTGACCTCACTACTTCTCTACTTAAAACTCTTTGAGGGCACTTTGGAACCCATGGAATAAAGGTCCAAGTGGCTTCTTATGCCACTGAAGATGCCCCAGCTCTGGACCCAGAATCTACCCTTTTTCCTGATGCAGTTAGCCCTGATTGCACACACAGACTGACACTGGCACTTCCCCAAATATCCTCTCGTGGCTCTGAGCATCCACATATGCTGATCGCTTTAGCCAGGATGCTCTTCCATCCTGACAGTCTTCATCTGTCAGATAACGCCTATTTGCTCTTTATGTGTCTCCTCGTCTGGGTGCACCTTCTCTTCTCCCGCAGGCTGGGACAATCACTCTTTGTCTGGATTCTCACATGTGCCATCACAAGCCCCATCCCACACACATTCCCCACACAATAATCGTGTGTCTTCTCCGCTTGGAGGTGAGCTTCTTGAGGGCCAGGCCCTGGTCTTTCATCCCTGAACCCCAGCACACTGCATGGTGCTGGGCATGTGGTTGGTGCTCTGACAGTGCCTGTGTGTGGATGAATGTCTGGGCACATTTGCAAATAGGCTGGCAGGATACCAGATTCCTTTCAAATGTCAGAAAGTTCCTGGTAACCAGTTGTTTTCTGGTACCTATGGAGGTGGCTGGAGCACTTTGGACCATTTGAAACCACAGGAGTCATTAGAGGGCTTTAGTGGGTGCAGACAGGTAGGGACCCACATTTCCAACGAAACAAAGAAAATCACTGGAAGATCTGGCTTCCAAGCCATTCATGCCCAGGCAATTCAAAAGGCAGCAGAATGCTCCAGGCTAAGCCAGGAGTTTATTTACTCTGCTACTCTCAAGCCAGCATCAGTAATCTAATGGCTACAGAATGGCTAGCTTGGCCTTTCTCATTTATACAAGCCCAGGGCGCTCTGGCCCCCAGCATACAGACTTTCATTCATTCACTTACTAACTCATTCATTCACTCAACACAAGACCTATGAAGCACCAGCTCTGTGTGAGGCTCTTTGCTAGTGCCTGGCAATTCAGAGATGGTCAGAGATAGCGGACTCTCTGAAGGACGTGGTAAGCAGGTGGTCCATCGAGCACGATGTGTGCCACGGTGGGTTTAAATACAGAGAAGGGGGCCTCACCTGGTCAGGGGTTCAAGGAAGGTTTGGTTTCTCCATCTCCAAGGCTTGGTGGGGGCTTGAGGTGCTATATGTCTGGGATTCTATGCAATTTAAAGAAAACAGGGGCCTGAAACAGGCCTGGAGAGCCCAAGTCAAGGCCTTCCCAGGACTCAGAGAGGGGAGCTGGAGCCAGTCTGGCTAGGGCAGGCCATGTTCCTTCCTCAGAGCACCAGCCCTTCTCAACAGCACCAGCCTGGTCTTCTCCCTTGGCTGGCCAAAGCAGCTACTGGCCTCTGCCTAGCTTCTGACAGGAGAGGGATGCAGAGGGGACCAGGACTGAGAGGAGCTCTGGCCTTCCTTGGAGGGGGCCTTCCCTACACTTACAATCTGGGCTTTGCAAGGTGGCCTTGTCTCTGTCTTGTTCCAAACATGGCCAGAGACTGGCTTATCTTTGGAGAGCACTGTATGCTCAGCTGCAATGAGGGCCATTTTTCACTTTGACAGTATCACCCCGCCCCCCCCCCCCCCCCCCCCAGCCTTTTGTTGTCTGGACTCATGCTTGCTGTCACTGCATCCGCTCTTCAGACCAGGGATCACCATCTGCAGTGGAAAGCCAGTCCTTCCAGGCTGCTGTAGCTCATGACTCTGACCCATGGAAAATCCCTCCCCATGAGAAGGATGTAAGAGTGGCCCAACCCATCATAACTAACACCAGTTGCCACCAGTTGGACTTTTGAGATAGGCAAACGCCACCGTGATCCTCACTCAACACTCCCCTGCCTTCACGTGGGGTGTTCTGCCTCCTCTTTGATATCAGCCAGGCCTCAAGGGCAGGGAGATGCATTTTTTCCTTCTCTTGCCTTCCTGCTAAATTGACTTCAAAAACAGCAGACATCCAAGGAAGACAATAAATGTCACCTGATCAGAAGAGCTGGGAGACCTGAAATCAGGTCCTCAGTTTTCCCCACCAGTGAGGACTGGAACTTGCCCTTACAGGGGTGAGCTGGGGATGAGTCAGGGATAAGCAGTACAGCCTGGAGGCTGCTGCCTGTGGAATCAGAAAGTGTGTATTAATCACAGCTCCCCAGAGAAACAGAAGCAACAGGAGATAGACAGATAGGTAGATTTATTATAAGGAATTGGCTTAGTTGATTATGGAGGCAGACAAATCCCAAGATCTACAGTGGCCAGCGGGAGACCCAGGAGGGCCAATGGTACAGTCCCAGACTCAAGGCCAGCAGCCTCAAGACCCAGGAAGAGCCGATGTTTCAGTTCCCATTCAAAAGCAGGAAAAAGCTCATGTCCCAGCTCAAAGGCAGTCAGGCAGCAGGAGTTCTCTCCTACTCAGCCTTTTTCTTCTATTCATGCCTTCAACTGATTAGATGAGGCCCACCCACACTAGGGAGGGCAATCTGCTTTGCTCAGAATGCTGATTCAAATGCTAATCTCATCCAGAAATACCCTCGCACATGCACACACCTAGGACTGGGCACTCATGGCCCAGTCAAGTTGACACATGAAATTAACCATTACAGGGAGAATCTTGCATTGAACTTCTTTGTATTGAATCTCACCTCCTTACACAGTGATTAGCCATTTGATGAGGGAAGTATAGTCCTGGACTGTCAGCATTTGTATCCTGGATTTATCAATTTCCCTCTGTGTGAAGTGGGAAACTTTTCTTAACCTTCTGTGTCTAAGTTATCTCCTCAGTAAAGTGGAGTTATTAATAGAAACCACATGGTATTGTGAATACTGGAAGAGTTGTAACCATGTGAAGCTTGCTTAGCGCACTTAGCACAGGGTCTGGGGCATAACACATGCACAAAAATTGTGAGCTATTATTATTGATGTAATTACAAACCTCCCTCCCTTCCCCTCCCCTTGAGACTGTGAGCTAACTCAGTACAGAGAAAAGTGCATAGGGTTTGGATCCAGGGAGACCAAAGCTGGCTCCCTTTCTTCGCAGCTGCACATGTTGAGCAAGTCACCTATGTTCTCTGTGCCTTGTGTCCCTTGACTGTAAATGGAGATGATGTGACCTCACTAAATTGTTTCAGGGATTAGAAAAGTGTGCGTACAATGTTCAGCCCATGTGAGGCACTCAACAATTGCTGGTTCCTTCTCCAGCCCTGAATGGCAGAGACTACCCCATCTTACCTTAGCATCCCCAGAAGCACTTAGCATGTAGTAAGCACTCACAAAATAGTTTGAAGGCAGTGGCTTTGCCTGATGAGAAACATAACCCTGCTTATCCCCAGAAATGCCTTCTAGAGATTGGGCACAACAGGCACTAAGTATAGCATCATATCTGCACAGTCTCTGGGAGGGCAGTCAGTGCTGCAAGCATTTGGCAAGCTCTTGCTGGTGCCAGGTGGAAGTGAGCCGATGGAAGGCAGAACAGACAGCTGGCAGGGGAAGAGAGAGGCCATCTCTCAACTCTGGGGCAGCTGGAAGTGGACAGACAGAATCAATTGTATTTGGGAGTGATTCAGAACAAAGTGGAAGATTATTCTAGGCCCTCAAGCCCAATTGCCTCCTACCCTGGAGGAGAATGGGTTCCCGGAGCTGGTGCCATGACTCCAGACATCAGGTCTACTGGGGCCCATGAGCTGTCACCCCACTGACTAATAGCCTTCTTTATGTCAACCTGGTGTCTTCAGTCTGTAAAGTATATGCACCTCATCACAGTCCCAAGAGGCAGGTCAGGCAGGGGCGATGATTCCCATCTTTCAGAAGAGTAAACTGAGACTGAGAGAAGTACAGGGACTTGCCCAGGGTCACACAGCTAGTAAGCAGCAATGCTTCTCGTTGTCAAGTTAGTGTTTTTTTCTCCATGAGGACAAAACTAGTGTCCTTTTCGAGTGTCCCTGGTGGCTGGCCAGGCAGAAAGTGCAGCTTCACCGCTGTGTTTTAGGCTGGCAAACATCCCCAAGTGACTGGAGATGGAGGATTTCTTCAACACCAAATTGAATCTAAGCCACTGTGACAGGAGCTGGGCTTCTGACTCCAAGTCAGTCCAAGTTGTCAGGACGCATGTTTCGCCCTCCACCTTGTTTCTTCCCAGCGCTTGTCAGTCACTGTGTGCCAGGTCTCCTCCCCTCCCCCTCCTCCCCACCTCCTCACCCCTCCCCCTTTCCTCCTTTTTATTATCTGCCCCTTCTCGTCCATCTTATTCCATAATCTCTTTTCTTGATTGGGTTGCAACACAAACTTCATATTTTAATGGACTGGCCTTAGGATAAGTTCACCAATATTCTTAAAAACCATTCAAGGGAAATTTTTTTTGGTCCCCTTTAAAGTCAGGGATTTTTAACCTGGTGCCATGAATAGTGATTGGCTGTAAAAAATAAAAGAACCCTTGATGTTATATTAAACATTTTTGTGGTTATGACTTTATGTAAATTGGGCATGGAGGTGCATATCACCCATAACATTCTCAGAATGATATAAACCCAGAAAGGCAAAGTCCTTTATTAAAGCCTTATTGACTCTTACTTAACACACAATGAGAGCAAAGTGGTTTGACGTGGCTTTCTGGTCCATAGCAAAATAGCAGCAACTAAGCAAAGAGGCAACTGCGTACAGGAGGGAAAAGAGTCAAGCAGGCTGATGTCTAATGAAGAGATTCTTTTTTAATCATCTGATTCAAGATGAATGACTCTTTCCCATTATGGAGATGCAAAAGCTCTTGGGCTAATGGCCTACTGCAATCCTTCTCCTGTCGTCACATCCCAGTCTGTCCACACAAAGAATATTAGGAGACACCAACATGTGGGGCTAGTGGGTTGAATTTAGTAGAAGTCACATGTTCTGATGGAAATGATTCAGGTTTCAAAGTCCTAAGACTTGGGTTCAAATCTTGGCTATAGTACTCATTGGTTGTACAATTTGGGGCAAGTTTCTTCACCCTGTGACATTGTCCTTCCTTGAGCACAAAGTGGAGATGAAGAAAATTATCACTTGATTATAATGATTTAATGAGGTACTGTATAAAAAAGTGCCCAACCTAAGCCCTGACATGTTAATTCCCTTCCTTTCCCATGAAAACCTGTTTATCTAAAGGCCACACTTCAGGGGCCTTTGGCTTTCTGGTACAGTAATCTGAAAGTCAGAGGGAAATGTCTGGGCATAAACAAAAGAGTTGTTACAAAATTCAAGCATTAAACCCTACTCAGAATCTTATTGGTTCCCATTTTACCCACATGTCTAACTAGCTTGATTAGTTTTTCAGCTTCTAGTTGTCTAGAAGTTGAATTATAACTGGATTAATAAAAGAAAAAAACTATTATGTTCAGGTGTAAGACTGCTAAGAAAAGGCATTGAAAAAAGATTAAAAGCTAAATCCTAGACACAACATTAGAGAGGAGCAGTACATTCATTTGCTAGAGATGTCAAAACTAAGTACTACAAACTGAGCATCTTAAACAACAGAAATGTATTGTCTCAGCACTGGAGGCCAGAAGTCCAAGATCAAGGTGTTGGCAGGGTTGGTTCCTTCTGAGTGCTGTGAGGAAAGGATCTGTTCCATGCCTCTCATCTAGCTTCTGGTGGTTTATTAACAATCTTTGGCTGTAGAAGCATCATCCTGATCTCTACCTTTATGTCCACATGGTGTTTTCCCTGTGTATGTGTTTGTCTCCAAATTTCCCCATTTTTATAAGGACATCAGTCATATTGGATTACAGGCTCTCTCTACTCCAGCCTGACCTCACCTTAACTAATTTCATCTGTAATGACCCCTTTTCCAAATAAGGTCACAGTCTGAAGTACTTGGGGGGGGGGGGGGGGTTGGGACTTCAACATATGAATGCTCAAGGGAGGACAAATTCAACCATAACAAGCAGAAATCCATAGTTATTTAGTTTAAGGGCAAGCAGCCTCTACTTCCTGAAATACTAAATTCAGCCCTGAAACCATAAATGACACTCAGAATAACAATCCCTAAATCATTACAAAGAGATAGTTTTGTTCAGCAGCTTTTAGGAAAATTTTTTTATTAAAAATGTCTGTTGTGAACGAAGCTGGGGCCTCAAATCTCACTCCTGAGGACCCACTGCTCACCAGGCACGTGAGGGCTGCACAAATGGGGGCTACAGTCTGCGGCTCAGGGGAGGGATTCCCAACATAAACAGATGAGGACCCACAATGGCACAGCATCAACCTTGTGGTTTTAACCTCAAGCTTTAGGAGCACTTAGACCATGCACCGAAGACCCTGAGTCCCACTGGGTCTCTGCTGAGCTGACTTGCAGCCATTCAGATAGGAAATGCAGTAAGCTCTTCTGGTAAATACAGGTCCTCTGAACTAACCAGAAATGAAGATTAGACTCAATCAGATGCTTGAAGGAGGATGCCACAAGGTCAGGAATCACTCCTCTCTAGGGAGCATATTAACATCAATGATATGAATTGCTTATACTGTGCAGCAAGACACGAAACTAACAGCACCTTTCATCTGCCTCACCTGACTTGGCATTTACCTAGGGATCAGAAGCATCTGAAGGAGTGGGCAGAGCCCTTGGGTAATCAGAAAACCCAGGTTCCAGGCCCAGCCTCCCCACATCCTAGCGGAACAAGCCTGGCAAGTGTCTTAATTTCTCTAGGAATCAGTTTTGTAATCTGCAAAACAGCAGTGACTTATACATGGTGACTGTAAGTATCAAATGGGACTATGGGTGTCCAAGTGGCTTGAACACTTTAAGGTGTGAAATCCATGCACTGTGTAGAGCTGGTGACCCTCTCCCCCACATTTCTCTGAGGGGCTGCTGTGCCCATTTTCAGCTGTTGTAGGTGTCGAAAGCTAACAGTACAGACTTGGATCCTTTCTGGCGGATAGGCCTGGTTCCTGGGAGTTGCTTTGCCTAGAAGTGCCTGGAATCTATGGCCAAAATCCCAGGAATGACCCATGGTCAATGTCTTACTGATGTGGGGTGTAACCACCCAGCCCCGCCTCTGCAGGACAGCCTCTGGCTGCAGCTTACGCACCAGAGCTCCCTATGGGATCCAGTTGAGGCTAGACTCTCCCGAAATGAATTCTTTGCCCAGCTTCTCCTCATTCCACATCCCACACTCCTCACTCCCTTTCAGGTTTCTCCTGAGAATATTCCTTCTTTAAATTACTCACACAAGGAACTCCATCTTGGGCTCCATCTCTAGGGAAGCTGAGCTAAGGCGGGGTGCTATGCAGACCTCTCTGGTTCATATTTCCATCTTGCCTTCTATTCTCTCTCAGGGATGACACCATCCTGATTGGACTCCAAGATCTTTGCACTTACTGCCTACTCTGCCCTGAATGTTCTTCCCGCAGCTCATCAGCTGGCTGGCTCCTTCTTGTCATTCAGCTGAAATGTCACCTGCATGGATATGCCTTCCTAGCTACCGATGGAAAGTGGCCATTTAAATTCCCCACATCGCTCTCAGCACACTCTGCCTCTTGAGCATCTCATTGTTTATTATCTTATCCATCTCCCTTCCCCTCTGGTAAGCGAGCTTTGGTTTTCATGTCTGCGATAGCACATTTGGGCTGAGCAGTCTCTGAGGGCCCCTGTCGTCCTGGGGTTCCACTTTCTTTGTTCAGGGGTCAAATACAAAGCAGTTAACATTCCAATAAAAAAAGCAGACAAATGATAGCTTGACAGTTCGTGGCTACCTGACCATGAGACCCGGCACAGACTCCTTCCCTCCCTGGGTCTGTTTCCTCACCTGTAACCCAGAGGTGGGGCGAAGTGACCCTCTGCTCTCTGTCCTACATTCCCGATGACATTTAATATCTATTGTTTCTGGTACCTGGGGACACACTGCTTCTGCAGAATTGCCTGTGTCAAAGCTGCTTTGTTTTCTGTGCTCTCTTTAAAGCAGTTGCAACTGGCTGACATGAAGGGATGAAAATGCCTTTTTATTATTTTGGTGCACATGCCTGGCTTCGCTTTATCACCATTAGCCCCGTGTCCCTCAAACCTCCTCTGTTCAGATCATAGATGCTGCAGAGAAGCCTGTTTCTCCCTGTTATCCACAGACTCATGGAACAAATAAGATATTGGGTTGGCCAAAAAGTTCATTCCAGGTTTTCCTAACAGCTTACAGAAAAACCCGAACAAACTTTTTGGCCATCCCAAATACATTCCCCATACCAAGGAGGTCAGCCCATGGGGAGGCTCTTCAGTGACTGTAGTTACAGCACATTTCATTCACCCATTCATTCCTGTGTTAATTCATACACTTATTCAGCAAATATTTAATGAGTGCCTGTTATCTAGGCTCTGAGGACACAGCAGTGAACAAAAGTGCCCACCCTCGTGGAGCTTCTGTTCTCATGGTACCTGCTATCACAGAGGTATTTCAGGGTGCTCTCCAAAACTGAAGAGTGAGCAAGTAGTTCTCTCCATCCAGATCTTGGAAGTCTTTCCTGTGGAGAGAACATTTGGACTGGGTTTTGAAGAATGAATAGGAGATTCCCAGGGAAGGCAGGGGTGGCAGGGCCTTGCTGCGGCTGGTCTGGAAGGCCAGTGGCAGGGAGAGCTGTAGGAGGAGGCCAGAGAGGTGGGCAGGCAGGACCGGATCGTGAAGGCTTTGTGCATCATGCCAAGTAGCTGCAGTTGACCTTGAAGGTGTTGGGAAGCCACTAAAGGTTCTGAGTGAGAAAGAGAAATGATTCAAGCTATGTGTTAGCAGTCTGGCGGAATGGCCAAGAGAAACAGTTTCCTACTGCTGCTGTAACAAATCGCCACAGACTGGGTGACTTAAAACAACAGAAATGTGTTCTCTCCCAGTTCTGAAGGCGAGAAGTCCAAGATCATGGAGTTTTCCAGATTAATTCCTCCCGAAGGGCTTGGAGAGTCTGTTCCACACATCTCCCTGAGCTTCTGGAGGTCACCAGTAAGCCTTAGCGTTCGGTGGTTTGCAGCTGCGTCACTCCAGTCTCTGCCTCCGTCTTCACTGTGTGCGTCTCTCCCTGTGCCTGGCTGTCTTCACATGGAATTCTCCTCTCTGTGACCCTTCTCCTCATCTTATAAGGACACCAGTCATATCGGGTTAGGGCTCACCTACTACGACCTCATCTTAACTAACTTCATCCGCAATGACCATATTTTTAAATAAGCTCACATTCTGAGGTATTGGGGGTTAGGACTTCAGCATATATTTTTGGGGGGACATGATTTAACCCACAGTGCTGAGTAACTTGCCTAAGAGCACACAGCCAGCAAGAGTATATGCTGCAGGGGTGAGGGTGGGACACATGAGGCAGACACCCCACTTATAACTGCACCTGGACGGCAGTTGATGAGGGACTTCTGGGCAGGGATGTGGGTTTGAGGTGTTTCCGTAGCACTTTATATGGGACCGAACACAAATTGTCCATAACAAAGAATGAGAGAAATAGCTGGTGGAGTTATGCGATTAAATCCCCTGCTCTGGTCACCCCTGGGGGCCATCCCTGCCTCCGCAGTGGATGGCTCCTCCCCTCTGATAATGCAAGTCGCCACGAGGGGGCAACCGGAAGAGCATCTCTGCACTTTCAGGTTCTAAACTATGTGTGATATGGGCCCAGGATAGGCACGCCCACCCGGGTGATCATGCGCGCTGAGGAAAGCCACGCCCACTCAAATGGACCGCACCCAATGGGCTACATGCTCCTCCTGAGCTGCGCCCCAGCAAAATCCGTGCAAATTGAAGCCCTGTGCACAGCATGAAGATTCTCTGCTGACTACAGAGTGGGGCAGCTCAGAGCCTTGGAGTCCCCACATCTCCAGGATCTCGGAGATCTGGGTTCACAGCCAGCTCAGCCACCTCGAGTCCATCACTTACTCTCCACTCCTGTCTCTTCCTCTGTGAATGGAGATGATGCTTCTGTGGCTGATGTGTGGAAAGCAGGTGTGCAGAGGCCATCAGGCAGTCACATCAGGAAGTTCTTTCTCCTTAGGAAGGTCAGCCTAGCCTCCGCCTTCTGGAGAAAGGCTCCCACAGCACTCCGGTGATGGAGGAAGACACATGGGTCCTGCCAGTCAGATTCAACAGGTCAAGGTGGCTCTCACAGCCCAACGCCTCTGTAGGGCTGTGCTGAAAAAGAGTATTAAATTGGCTTCAGAGTGGCAGGCTTTTAAGAGGTTTTTCTTCTTCCTCCGGTCTCCTTTTTAATTACCGGGTGCTGCTTTGGCAATGAAATTGCAACTTGCAAGCTGCTGTATCAGGAGATGGCCTCTGGAGAGACAATGGTGCTGGCTTAGGCTGAGAGCTCCTCTCACCTGCGAGGAAAGGGCTGGTTTACAGCACGAATATCCTGGCGCCCCACTGGCTCCCGGTTATGAGAAGCAACCTCTTTCCCACACCTTCCATGGCCAAGGGTCTGCAATGACATTTCTGCTTGTTTTCCTGTCACTCTGCCCTTTTGGGTGGGAGTTTTGTAGAACAGGCTTCCCTTTGGGGACCTGCTCGGGGGTCCCTAGGTCATTTGTTGATGCTCTGCATAGGGCACACTCCTTGCCCCAGACCTTGCCCCAGATCCAACAACCCCGGGAGACAAACAGGGAAAATTTAGGGTCCACGTTTCACAGGAGGAAGAACCCAAGGGTCCATCTGGTGAAAACTTCGGTTCCAAGGCAGGTTTCTACTGATAGAAACTGAAGGAGTGTTTCTAGTATTCTGCCACTACAAAAAGGAGAACTGCAATAGATATTCCTGTATAAACGTCTACATTTTGTGTCATACTTAAATAGGTTTTTCTCCTCTCTGACATTATATAAAAAAAAATCCCAACATATTCTTCTAGTATGTTTATGGTATTATTTTTTCAAATATAAATCTTAGAAAATTTTACTTTGTTAGGAATGTAATTTTCTCCCAGATGACCTTTTGGTAGCCTCACACGGTTTACTGAAAAATTCATTTTACATCACTGATTTAAAAGGCAACTTGTATCATATCTCAAATCCCTTTATGTCTTTTGACATCTTTCTTTACACTCACCTGCACCACACTCTTTTAATGGCGAATACAAGTTTAAACTGGTAGAGTGAATACAGAGGGTGAATAAATACATTTTAAATAAACCATGTACTTGGAAAATTAGATAGCGTATCTTTGGCTTTCAAGGCATTGGTTCACTAAATGTATATATTTCAGATATAGCATAAGTTTGGTGACTATGTCATAGAATTTAATTTTTTAAAGTATCTCAAAAAATACATATAAATGTTTCCCAGTCTCCATTACCCTCTGAAGTGCTCTGGTGGAAGATGGTGTGATAAGAGAATGGAAAACATAAGGGGCCAATGCTTAAGAAGCAGCCCCTAAATACAAGCCCTATGCAACCAAAAATTGTAGCTCAACCAACATCTCTAGAGAAGGGATGGTTCCTACAGCTAGCACTTCATGTTCTTCATTGGTCCACCCTCAGCATTTAGAA